>NC_081411.1:837472101-838104244 GCF_030272615.1 Cryptomeria japonica
TGGAATAAGGTGCTTGGCAGGTGTCAAATGTAAATTTGTACGTAATGAATGGTTAATAATTATTGGATGAACTCGTCATATTACCTAAATTGTAATTCTAATGGATGAACTTCATTTGGCTACCTACATTTTAACCTTGATAAATGAACTCCATTGTATAGCTATATTTTAACTAAAATGGATGAACTCATTTAGTTATTTACATTTTAATCTTAATAAATGAACTTCATCATATTAGCAACATTCTAACTATAATGGATGTACTCATCAAGTTATCTATATTTTAACCCTAATGGATGAACTTCATTATGTTATTTACATTTCAACCTTAATATGTGAACTTCATCTTGATAGCTACATTTTAACTATAATGGATGAACTCATTTGGTTATCTACATTCTAACCTTAATAAATTAAGTTCATCTTATTAGCTATATTTTAACTATAATGGATGAACTCAATTGGTTATGTACATTTTAACCTTAATAAATGAACTTCATCTTATTAGCTATATTTTAACTATAATGGATGAACTCAATTGGTTATCTACATTTTAACCTTAATAAATGAACTTCATCTTATTAGCTATATTTTAACTATAATGGATGAACTCAATTGGTTATCTACATTTTAACCTTAATAAATGAACTCCATCTTATTAGCTATATTTTAACTATAATGGATGAACTCAATGGGTTATTTACATTTTAACCTTAATAAATGAACTTCAACCTTAATAAATGAACTTCATCATATTAGCTATTTTGGTATCTAAAATGGATGGACTCATCAAGTTAACTATATTTTAACCATAAGGGATGAATTCATATGTTATGTATGTTTTAACCTCTATGGGTAGATATCCTCATGTTAGACTCATCTTCAACCATAATGGATGAGCGTGTCCTACTATCTATAATGTTAATTTACTGAACAAATTATATCCATGTTTTAAATAATAATATGTAATTAAGATAACCTGCTTAATTGGATCTAATGTCGCGAATTGAGTTAAGTGTTAAGTTACATAATCACATTGGGAAACCCTTTAGGTTTGTTTAGGTCTTCCATTGTGTTATCAAAGCTTTAGATAACTCCAATGTATCTTAATGTTGTGTCTTAAAGTTTGGAAAAAATATATATATATATTGCACTCCTTGAGTGTGTTTTAGCTTTAACCCTTCGGGGTTTCCTAGCGAGGCATTACAAGATGCATGAATAAGGGGGAGTTGATAGCCATGTTTTCTGATTTGTATCAGACTTGCTGGACACATAGGGAGTGCAAGTGTCTATGGATATATTAGTGTGGGTTTTTTTTAAGGTATCCAAGGTTGTCAGATATTTTAATGCCTATTCAATTAAAATCACAATTGGACCACCGGGAGAACTACCTGCACATGAGAAGATGCATTGATATCAAAGAAGATACAAATGGTATAGATGTTAGCCTTAACACTTTCTATCAACATTTTGGGTTCCGAATGGCTTCTGCATATCAAAGGGAGATGATGTAGTGTGACTGATAGGTATGTTGTACTCACTAACCTATGAGAAATCTTGCATCCACCAAAAACATTTCCTTTCAATTTTCTTCTTGTTTAGTTCTTTGTGCAGTTTTAGTATCCTTACTGATATGTACTAGTAGTTGCTTGTTCTTCATGGAAGATATTGTTTGTAGTTTCCTAGTGGTTTCATGTGGTTGATTCCATATTCTAGTTCATTTGGGTTCTTCTTTGATCAGTTATCACTTCCGGTTGGCTATTTTTGGGTTCTCGAGACAATTCTTGTGTTTACCGGTTGGTTTTCCTTCTTTACCAACACAATTCTTGGTGTGTGGATCCATCTTGGGTCTTGTCCAATGTTTCTTGGCATGTAGCCAACCTTCCTACTGATCCGCATCACTTGGTTATTGTTTTTCAGAAAGATTTATTAAATCTTAGGGCTGACCTAATTACACATTTCATTTTCCTACATTGGTGAATGTAATCTTTTGAGGCTGACCCAAATATGTTCTAGTGGGTATAAATATGATGTTATGTAATCATTTGTAAGGGTAGAGGAAGTATAATTGAGAATAAGGATTGGGATTTGCATGTTGTGATCCAGTTTATTCTTAGAGTCTTGGTTGGATTGTATTTGGCTTGAAGCCTACATGTAACTAGTTAACTATTGGATGTTCTTTGATGGTAATCTAATCATTATCAGATGATTGTCAGATGTTCTATGACTTGAATATGATCTGTTTATATGAATTTGTTATGTGTTCTTGTTGTTTGCATTGTTTCTCTCTCGTTGCATAAGCTTATTGACTCTTTTGAGGGATTTTACCGGTTATGGTTGCATCAATTGGCATTAGAGCTGGTTATGGACTAGCCGGTGGAAGAATTATTTGCAAACATTGAGGTATTCCTTGAGGTGGATAGATCACCGATTGGAGGTAGGCTATGTGGGTGTTCAATAGAATGTCGAGGGGAGGCAATTGAAAATGGTAGTCAGGTCACCAATTTGAGGTAGTTCATCGGAGTTGAAGGAGATATGTCACTAAGGAGAACAAACCTGCGGAGGGTAGAACAGATGATGGAAGACTTCAAGAATGAAGTGAAGAAAGATCTAATAGAACCAGTTGTAGAGATTATACCAGAGGGTGACATGAGTTGGCAGAAGAATCTGATAGATGATTCTAATGGACAGATGGAACTAGATCACAGGGAGATGATGGCAATAAATTGGATAAGGTCTTGTGGCATAACCAAATCAAAATTGTAGAAACAAAGAGAGTCATGGGTTAGAGAATTCAGTTGAAGCACCGAGAGAGATAAAGAAGAGATTGGAAGATAAAGAAGATGTTTGGATCGGAAATGAGCATGGGATATTCATCCTGAATCCTTTTAGATGTTCATGAGTTGCCTCTCATGGAACATCTTTTTCTACTTGGGTTGTCTGATGCAGGAGCATCCTTGATCGATGAGCGATTTTGCATCAACCAAAAACATTCCCTTTCAGTTTGTTCTTGTTTAGTTCTTTGTGCAGTTTCAGTATCCTTACCAGTATGTACTGGTAGTTTCTTGCTCTTCATGGAAGATCTTGTTTGTAGTTTCCTGGCAGTTGCATATGGTTGATTGCAGATTTCTAGTTCATTTGGGTTCTTCTCCAGTTAGTTATCACTTCTGGTTGGCTATTTCTGGGTTCTCAGGATAGTTCTTGTGTTTATCAATTGGTTTTCCTTCATTACTAGTGTGATTCTTGATGTGTGGATCCATATTGAGTCTTGTTTGATGTTCCTTGGCATGTGGCGGACCTTCCTAGTGATCCACGTCACTTGGTTGTTATTTTCTAGAAAGATTTCTTAAATCTTAGGGCCGACCTAATTACACATTTCATTTTCCTACATTGGTCAATGTAATCTTTTGAGGCTGAGCCAGATATGTTTTGGTGGGTATAAATATGATGTTATATAATCATTTGTAAGGGCAGAGGAAGTAGAACTCAGAGTCAGGATTGGGATTTACATGTTGTGATCCGATTGATTCTTAGAATCCTAGTTGAATTGTATTTAGCTTGAAGCCTACATGTAACTAGTTAACTAACGGATGTTCTTTGATGATAATCTGATGATTACTGGATGATTTCCTAAAGTTCTATGGCTTGAATATGATCTTTTTATATGAATTTGTTATGTTTTCTTGTTCTTTGCATTATGTCTCTCTCATTGCATAAGTCGGTTGACTTTTCTAAGGGTTTTTAATGGTAATGGCTGCATCAAGGTTACTGGTATGTTGTGTGGATGTGAAACAATAGGACTTTCACTGGAGAAAGATGTAGTCACCACTTGTAGAGATGACTGACAATGAATGTGCTCAAATAGGGAAGCCACATTGGTGCATTGCAAGATGCAGATGACAAGGATCCACTCCCACCGATAAGTGGAGCTTATCTCCTATTATACATAGAATGCATCATAGTACTCGGAGATAAGATAAAAGAGTAAAGGGAGGTGATTGAAGGCTCACACCAGATGAATTGGTGAAACACTAAGTTGCCTTAGGTGCATGAGATCAGAGATATGCACTAGACCAGCCGGGTAGGCAATGATGAGTTGTTGATATAGTGATTAAAGGATATGGTTTTCACTTTGACAAACATGTTAATAGAAGAACTGATCTAGTGGTAAAGAAAGGTGTTACCATAGAAGCATACAAATGGAGGCGATTGAAGATTGATGACATGAGATCATCAAAGAGTTTATCGGTAAGTATGTCTACTGGTAATGTTGACAAAGTGTAGATGTAGAAGGTTCTCATCTGATGAAGATGTGCATGAGGTAGGTTGGCATATGTGTTGACCAGTTTAGGTGATCCATGGAAAGAGAAGCAAAGTGCAAGGGTGAAGGCAAACCAGTTAGGGCATAACCGACAGGGTCTGTGAACCAGTTGATGAACCTAGTTGAGTGGTTGGTTAGTGATCTTGTTCGGACCAACATAACTGACCTAGAAAAGGTGGATACCAACAAAGGGACCATGTGGAGATGAAGTGGCATGCATGCACAAGTCGATGTGATGTGTTGGTGAAGTTGTTGGTGACTGGTCCAACATTTATGACGACTACGAAGCTCGAGGAATAAAGGAAGAAGATTGCGGCTCAAGATGAAGGAAACAACAAAGGTCCAATAAATACTAATCTTCTAGATCAAAGAGGATAAAGGAAACTACATCAATCATGTGATCAATCAGACAAAAGATCGAAAAACATGTTACATATGGCTAAAGAGAGAAGAGGTGTTCCGCAAGGTAAACAGATGGGCGATGCTCATTGATTATATTGAAAATAAATCAAGGACATGATATCAGATTGGATTTGATATGTCATGATGATCAGATATAAGATTGGATGTAGATTCAATGCATAGTGAAAACCCTAGCATGCCAATGTTCAAAATTACATTTAGGTAGGAAAATTTGGCTCTAAGTATGTGAGCCTAAGATATTGTTTGTTGTTGTTGAAAGAGAGAGTGTTTCTGCTACATGTGAGAGAAAATACATCAAGTTCTCAAAGATAATTAGAGAAGAGATTGAGTGTGAGAGATAATCGGGTTGAAGAGTTCAACTCGCACCAGTGAGGCAACCAGTAGACAGTCATTGAGTCTAATAGAGGAGTAAACCAGTGGTGACCAAACCGATAGAGAGAAAAGAGAACTGACAAGAATCATATGGTAGATATCTAACTAAGTTATTATGACTAGTGATAGATAGTAGTAGTGTAGCAAAGAGAAAAGAGAACTGACAGAGAGAAGAACCAAGAGAACAGAACCGACAGAGAAGAAGAAGAGACTAAACCAATAAGGGTGCAACAAAGAGCAAGGTGCAACACAGAGTGGACTGCAGTAGGAGATAAGGTTGTTGTAGTGATAAGGTAAGGAGATAACCAACAGAGGATAGAAGAGAGGAGAACTAGTGGAGAGACATACGTGAGAGTTAAAAAATTCTTTTGTAACAAGAAGATAACTTTTTTATTCAAACTATGATTTTGTAATCACTAAGTTGGAGCTCAATGTAGGGGTTGGTGCTAGTTTGGTGCCCTATGTATACGGTGAAAATGGATAACAACAATATTGAAAGACTAAATGAATTCAACCATAAAACCCTAGCCTAACATCAACAAAGATCCACCATAAAATATGAAGATTACCTAAGACAATGCAAATCAAATGAAATCACAAAGATTATACCATCACATGCCCAATAGGGTTTGTATCTTCATTCTTCCTATCTCCATTGATCTTGCTTGATATATTTGGTCTGAGATTTTATATGTGCACAAGAGCTCAACAAAGAATGGAAATGTGGTTGCAAGTAGGATCACATATGCAAGTTCAAAAGCGTAGTCGGGGCTGAATGCATAGTGAGTTAGTTAGGGTTTGATAATGAAGGAAGCATCTCCTTATATGGAAGACACTATATGAAATGAAGGGATAAGATTGAGAGTTGTAAAAGAGGTCGGCTATGGTTAAAGGGTAGGTAGAGAAAATAAGAAAATAATGAAAGGGTAGGTAGTGTATGAATTAAGAGATGAATGACATGTGTCATAGGTGGAAAAGGTTAATTAATTAATTAAATAAATAAAGATTTATTTAAATAATAGAAGAAGTGGGATCAATTAAATAAATAAGATATTTATTTAATCTAGAAAAAGGATAATTTAAATAAATAAATGTATTTATTTAAATGAGAAATAAGGCTAGAAGAGGATAAATGAATTATTTAAATAAATAAAGATTTATTTAATTAATAGAAGAATTAGGTTAAAATAATTAAATAAATAAAATATTTATTTAATTAGACATGACAATTTTAGGTGTCTACATTTTGCCCCTCTTTGAGACAATGTAGCTTGTTGTGTTATTTCAAAGAAGATAATATGAACTCATACAATGTTGCCCCAAGATGGGAATGATATGCCCCCTCAAGAGATTGGATGAAAATATCTGGAAAGATCGCAGACAATCTCTTGACAAGAAAGAAAGGCTAGATAGGACTGACCGGATAGGATAGAGTGACAAAGTCACAAGATAATGAAGACTGACTCAGGAAACAAGGGCTAGGGCTAGGGCTAGGGCAATCTATAAGATAGACCACGAGGGGAATACATCCTCATTGTCATCCACACATCCAAGAGAGTAGAGTGCAAAGAGAGAATAGAGAAGCAACAGTCAGTAGCGATGGAATTGGTGCATAGATTCGATCAGGTTCGCTGATTTCAGAGGCTAGCAAATGCAAGAGAGTCGATGAGTACCACAAAACTTCCTTGTACTTTGTCACAATAATTGTTGTCATTATTGAATGCTAGGTAGTGCAATAAATGCGCTTTAGGATAATGTCAAAAAAGGTCAAAAACATGTAGGTGCATCTGCATTGGTGCCAGGCACGTCTATGTTGGCTAGGCACATCTGCA
Organism: Cryptomeria japonica; assembly: GCF_030272615.1. Taxonomy (NCBI): domain Eukaryota; kingdom Viridiplantae; phylum Streptophyta; class Pinopsida; order Cupressales; family Cupressaceae; genus Cryptomeria; species Cryptomeria japonica. The sequence goes on from NC_081411.1 coordinate 837,479,050, forward strand.
TTTGTGCAAGGTGTGTCTATGCTGGGAAAAGTGTCTATGCCAGATGTGAGCGTGTTTGCATTGTGTAGGCATGTTTGTGAAATGTGGGCACGTCTGTGCAGGACAGGCGCGTCTATGCAAAGAATAGGCACGTCTGTGTATTTCAGGCGTGTCTGTGCAGAGAAGACACGTTTGTGCAGTCTGTAAGCGCGTTTATGTCATGAAGGTGCGTTTATGTCTTCAAGGTCAAATTGGCAGTTTTGTGATGAACATACGCTGTCGATTAGATAAGTTGCTGAGAGGATACACTCAAGTAGGTCCTCAAGGAAGACTAAAATAGCAGATAGGGCTAGGATTGACAATTTTGTGATAGAACATACATTGCCAATTAGGAAACTACTCAAGAGGATACACTCAAGCAGAGGCCCTAGGATAGGATAGATCAAGGCACTTTGTGATGAATAGGGAGTACCAAGACATAGTACTTTGTGATGAATAGGGAGTACTAAAAAAAGCAACACTTTGTGATAAACAGTGAGTGCAAAGAACACGTAGTACTTTGTGATGAACAGGGAGTACCACTAGGATAGATAGCAACACTTTATGATGAATAGTGAGTATCACTAGGATAGAAGCAGCACTTTGTGATAAACAATGAGTGTCACTAGTATAGAAGAAACACTTTGTGATGAATAGTGAGTGTCACTAGGATAGAAGCAACACTTTGTGATGGACATTGAGTGTCACTTTGACTGACATGATTGCTTTGCTTTACTATAGGAGTATTTGCCTATGCTAGAGTCGTGAGAGAGATTCCCATCGACTTAGAGGTTATGACCTGAGCTGACATTTGAGGACAGGGCTGCCATTGAGGTTGTGGGTCTGAGATACATTCTGTATGTGCCTGAGTTTCAGGTGAACATGGGTTTGCTGACTACTTTAGCTGAGAGATGGCATTCTGAGACATGCACTTCTCATTTTTTGATGGGTGAGATGATAGTTACCTTGGAGGATGTGTACAAGATATTGAGGATATCGATCGATAGGGAGTTAATACCCTATGATCGAGATGGAGACAGGGAGGCCTTGAGATGAGTGTTCTAGGATCCAGAACTAGAGATGAGGGCTAGAGACGTGGCATGGGACACGATGATAGTGATAGGACTGGCACTACTAGTAGTGCAAGGAGGAGTGATCAATGGGTTCCTGTGTCTAGAAAGGGCGACATGAGGGTTGGCTGTAGGTTGGGGGAGTACCTTGGAGACATTGGTTACACAGCATACTAGATATGCATGGAGACCGTGCGTGCTGGCACACTTATACTATGAGCTACATCAGTTTATTTATCATGGATCTGTAGGATTGGGCTATAGAGCTACATTGTTGTAGGTGTGGGCATATGAGTACCTACCAGTTACCCGACTGATACATTTCAAGGGCACGGTTCATGGATGCAAATTTGTTCACTTGTACGATATGATTACATCACAACCACAGATTGGTTGGTTGGCGAATTGGCATCAAGTCCTGGATGAGATTGACACTGTGATATAGAGGTCATACCGAGAGTGTGAGCAGTGGGAGGATGATGTATTGGAGCTACCCTATACTGTCAGGAGCAGATATCTGATTGAGAAAATGCCCTATGTATTGGAGAGGCAATTAGTGGATAGGGTATGCAGGCAGTTTGGCAGGATCCAACGGATGCCATGGGGTTTTGATATGTATGCGTGGACAGTGTGAGACCAGGCACACTTTGGGCCACTGTTGTTGTATGATCAAGCTGTGATGCAGCTTGTAGAGATGGTGCCCATGCCATGGGATATGTGGCTAGAGATTGAGGATGCAAGTATGGATGCAAAGTACACTACATATTGGGCTGAGCATCCATTCCCATGCTTGACAGATCTAGGAGAGCTGATTGATGGGGATGGTGGCGAGGATGAGGATGATGATGGAGATGGTGGGGGGAGAGACCAATGGAGGAGGCAGGGTGCATTTGGAGAGAGGAGGGTGGCTCCACAAGGAGAGGGTGGAGAGGAGAGATAGGCTTGGGTGGTGAGGGGTCGTGGTAGATCGCCCTTACAGGTGCAGGGACAGGGATAGAGGTAGGTACAGGTATAGGCAGAGGCATAGGCATAACCACCAGTACAAGGGGATCCATAAGCACAAGCAAAGGGGGTCAAGGTGGAGGAGGATGAGCTATTTGAGCTAAGGGAGATCTGCCAAGGATAGGCAGATGAGATCTAGGATCTGGAGAGGGAGATAGCTAGGCTTAAGAGATAGCTGAGGGATACTGAGTGGGAGCAGGATCAAGCTATCCAACGTTATACTGAGGTTGAGATAGCACTGAGGGCTGGGAGGTAGGTGGTAGAGGAAACGGGGGCTAGATATGCCAATGTTCTATAGGTAGGGGAGGAGATAGGTTATTAGCGAGACCTATACTATGGGGCAGTGCCACCAGAGCAGTGGGCGAGGAGCTTCCACAGACCATCGCGGACAACGATGGCTACTAGAGGGAGTCAAAGGAGACAGGCATCCAGCGGTGGGGTTATGGGTCTTCCACCACCACCGGATAGAGGGGACAAGAGAGATGATCCTAGGGTGGGTCCTTCTAGGGCTCAGACTCCATCGAGGCCAGGAAGCTCCGAGGGAGGGAGTTCATTATAGCCATAGAGGGCTCCCTATGTATCAGTTTTGTACCATTTTGTATTACGATGTAGACACCTTCGGGTAGATTGTAGCTGATGTCATGGAAATGGGGACAAGGCAACAACAAAGTTCAATGTTAATAAGTTAGTTTCAACCATAAAAACAAAACAAAGACCTAAAAACCATTCCAAACAAATCAAAAGAGATTTCAAAAATCATGAAAGAAGTTTAAGAAAATTAAAAAAAGGAGAAGAGCCTCCCTAGGATGCTTCCATGACGCCTTTCGATGCTTCTCCCTTGTTTCTCCACTCTCCAAGTCCCAAATGAGTGTAGCTCTTAGCTTCTAGCAATAGCCATGGATGTCATATGGAGATTCAAGATGGTTGAATATGATAAGCAAATGCTATGCAAGTGTAGATAGTGATGCTATGAAAAAGCTCTATGTTAATACCAATAGAACAACAATACTCTAATGCTTCCCTTTTGCTTGAGGAGAAGGGTTCTATTTATAGAAGAAATGGGGAAATGAAGGGTTAAGATTGAGTAATCTTAACAAGGGTTAGGATTGAAAGATATTCAATCCATGTGAGACTTTCAACCCAATCCCATGTTGACAAGTGTCACCATGACGAGGCTTGAGAGGAGAGATAAGGAGCATTAAATGCTTGAGGGGACATGATGGTTACCCTAGTCAAAGAAATAAATGCTTTGAAGAGACACATGGGTTACATGCGGGTTAAGTTAGGTGTCAAAGTCCTTAACCATGGGTGCAAGAGGAATTAACCATTAATAGTCATGTAAGAGCCATAAGTGGTTTGGAAGACTTTAGAGGTTAATTTGTTGAACACACAAATCATTAATTGATTTTCAAAGACTTTGGAGTCTTTGAGAAGTGACTCCAATTTGCTTAGGAATGTGACAATATTTAGGGGATGGATTAGGTTAATTAGGAAAGGTTTAGAAGAATCTAGAAGGGGTTTAGGCATGCAAGTGGATTTTGTAGGAAAATGCAAGTGGGAGGAATTTTGGTATTTTCAATTAAAATAAAATCATTTATTTCAATTAAATGGTGTAATTTGCATTTGGATAAATATTCAAATAAATATTAATTTATTTAAATGAGAAAAAGGAAGATAAAGCATTAAATGCTTTAAGACTTTAAGGGAAACCATTAAAGGTTTGAGAAGACTCTAGAAGGAAGCCATTAAATTTGAAGACTTTAAGGGAAACCATTAAAGTTTTAAGAAGACTTTAAGGGAAGCCATTAAGTTTGAAGACTTTAAGGGAAACCATTAAAGGTTTGAGAAGACTCTAGAAGGAAGCCATTAAGTTTGAAGACTTCAAGGGAAACCATTAAAGGTTTCAAGTTGGTGAGGATAAATAGGATTTTAAATAAATAATTTATTTAAAATAGTTGTGCAACTTGCATTTGTAGGAAAATGCAAGTGGGTGGAGGATAAAGGTGATTTAAATAAATAATTTATTTAAAATAGTTGTGCAACTTGCATTTGTAGGAAAATACAAGTGGGTGGAGGATAAAGGTGATTTAAATAAATAATTTATTTAAAATAGTTGTGCAACTTGCATTTGTAGGAAAATACAAGTGGGTAGAGGATAAAGGTGATTTAAATAAATGTTAATTTATTTAAATGTGAGAGAAGATTTAATTAAACAAATATGATTTATTTATTTAATTAATGGTCTGAATTTGGTTAACTGAATTAAATCAAATAAATTGAATAATTTATTTAATTAATAGGAGAAGAGGGTTAAGATGAATTAATTAAATATTAATTTAATTAATTATTAATTGATGGTTAAATAATCAAATAAATATTAAATATTCATTTAATTAAGTGGACAGATTTATGTGATTACATTTGCCCCAGAACTTCATCGGAATAATGCATCGAAGATACACAAACAATGTTGTAGGAACCTGATATAAATTACTAGCCCATAAATCAACCAAGTATTTGATAGCATAAATAGAATTTTCTTATCAAAGAAAATTTCATGTTGTCTTTGTTTTGGTAAGGAAGGATGCATCCTTGTTAAAGACAGTTTTGAGTGTTGATGTTGATTGTGTGGTCGATTGATAAGTGGTCATTTTGTGGAGTATATCACAATGTTTGTTTGGTATCTGCACGGATGAGTATGTACAATGTGTTGCCATGTTTTTGTTTGATTTTCGATGGTTTTCGTTGTTTTTTGGATTTTGTATTGTTTTTGAATTTTTTGGTTTTTGAAGTGTTTTAAATGTTTTTGGTTTTTGAATTGTTTTGAATGTTTGTGGATTTTGTGAGATAGTTTTAAATGAAGAACTTTAATGAATCACAAAACAATGTAGAATCCACTTCTATCAATAGTTTAAGGGAATTGCCCCTAGTTTAGACATGACTATAAAAAAGCGGGATGCAAGATGCATGTAGTACTTTCTTGGATTTGTAGATTTATAACAAGCCATGGTTGATGGATGGATGGATGGATGTATGTATGAAGTAGATGTGATCGCAACAAGTTTGAAAGACAATGGAGGCATAGCCTTTTACGAGTGGTGCCTGTTTGCTAGGTTTTCACCATCGCACTTACCCAAGGTGCCACCGGAGTGGTTGTTCACCGTTTGGATGCATGATTTTTTTATTTTTTTCTCTTTTGATGTTTTTGTATTTTCTTCAGGTCATTTATCTGGATGTTTTTGGTATTTTTGCCAGTATATATGGGAGCCTAATGCTCTATGCAGCTTATGTGTAAAACCATTTGAGGTGCATGCTGTTGATCGGATCTATTAATGGTTCTCCTGAAGTAGCCAACTGATATGCCCCGGACCCAAATACAGCAGTGACAACATATGGACCCAGTCAGTTTGATTCAAACTTGCCCTAATGTTCTATGTTTGGTTGGTTGCGAGGATTCTCTCAGAGAACAAGATCACCTACCTCAAATGTACGAGGTCTAACTCGATGATTATAACTTCTGCTCATGCGCTGCTGATAGGCTTTGAGATGGTTGTATGCAGCTTGTCGCTTCTCATTAGGTAACTCTAAGTCCTATAGATGGGATACTCTATAGGCTTCGTCATCAATGACATTATGTGAGGAAACCCGTAGTGAAGGTATCTCAACCTCAATAAGCAAGATAGCTTCTACACCATAGACCAATGAATAAGGAGTTGCACCTGTAGGGGTTCGAATGCTAGTTTGATATGCCCATAGTGCTGGATTTAGTTGAACATGCCAATCACGACCAGCATCATTGACTGTTTTCTTGAGGATTCTCAATATGTTTTTATTTGATGCTTCGGCTTGCCCATTGCCTTGTGGGTAATAGGGAGTGGAAAAGCGGTGTTGGATGTGAAATTTCTCACAAAGTTCACGGACATCTTGATTTTTGAAAGTAAGACCATTATCTATGACGATGGACATGGGTACACCATATTGGCAGATGATGTAATTGAGGATGAATGAGGTGATCTGCTTGCTGATGACTTGGATAAGTGGAACAATTTTGATCCACTTTGTGAAATATTCGGTGGCGGTAATAATGAATTTGTGGCCGTTGGAGGAAGATGGATGGATTTTACCCACAAGGTCAAGGCCCCTTTGACAAAAAGGCCATGGTGTAGTGATTGGTTGCAGTTCTTGTGTTGGTGCATGTATCAGGTCACCATGAACTTGACATTTTTTGCATTTTCTGACAAAGTAGTAGGAATCTTTTTCCATAGATGGCCAATAGTATCCAGTGCGTAGGAGTTTCTTGGCTAGTGATGGACCACTTGAGTGAGTCCCACAAATTCCTTCATGTACCTCTTCCAAGGCCTTTGTTATCTCATCTTGTTCCATACATTGAAGGAGAGTACTATCAAGACTGCATCGGTATAAGGTTTCAGCAATAATGGTATATCGAGCAGTTTGGCAGATGAAGGTTTTACGTTGGTTATTCAATTGGTGGTGAGGAAGGGTGTGATCGTGGAGATAGGTGTAGAATTCACCATACCATGGGGATTCAGAACCAACAAGGCGACATATCATTTCGGATTTGAGGATATCATAAGTGGGAATCCAAAACTATTCTACCAAGAACTCATAGCGTGTTGAATTCTGTGGAAGATCTAAGAGAGATGCGATGGTAGCCATGGCATCAGCAGCTTGATTCTGATCTCTTGGTATCTGCTCAAAGGTAATTGTAGTAAATGATGCTTTTAGTTTATCCACCATTTTCTTATATGGCATGAGTTTATCATCCTTGGTCTGATATTCATTTGTTGCTTGTCGAATGACCAATTGGGAGTCGCCATATACTTGTAGTTCTTGTAATTTCCATTGTACGGCTAGCCTGAGTCCTGTAATCAAGGCCTCATACTCTGCTATGTTGTTGGTGCATGGAAATGTGAGCTTGTAAGACTTTGGGATGCTATCACCGTGAGGTGTGATAAACAAAATGCCTACCCCCAAGCCATGCCTAGTGTATGAACCATCAAAGTATAGTTTCCATGGTTGTGTTGTTGTAATCATGAATATCTCTTCATCTAGAAAATTGGAAATGAGAGGATGATCGCCTATGAGTGGTGCATCGGCCAACTGATCTGCAATGACCTGCCCTTTGATAGCTTTATGGTCCACATACTCGATGTCAAATTCACTTAGAATCATCACCCATTTGGCTAAGCGACCTATCAAAGCTACTTTTTTGAGTAAATACTTGAGTGGATCAATCTTTGCAATGAGTTGTACCTTGTGTGTTAACAGATAGTGCCTCAGTTTAGTGGCTGCTAAGATTACTGCTAGGCAAGCTCCCTCAATAGGCGTGTAATTGAGTTCATAGCCCACCAGTGTGCGAGAGGTGTAGTAAACAACACACTCTTTCCCTTCTGTATTATGTTGTGCCAATAGTACACCCAATGTTGTACTTGTCACTGAGATATAGAGTAACAATGATCTACTTGGATCTAGTGGGATCAGCAATGGTGGATTCATGAGATAGTCTTTAAGCATCTGAAATGCTTGCTGGCATCGGGCATTCCACTGAAAGTGGATGTTCTTGTGTAGCAAGTGTGTGAATGGGTGACACTTATCAACCAATTGTGCAATGAATCTTCGGATGGATTGAAGTCGCCCTTGTAATGTCCTTAGCTGACTAATATTCTTTGGAGGTGGCATGTCCATGATTGGCTTAACCTTTGTTGGATCGACCTCAATGCCTTTGCTTGAGACAATGTATCCTAGAAGTTTCCCGGAGGTTACTCCAAAGACACATTTCTTTGGGTTGAGTCGAACATGATATTGTTCCAGTCTATCAAAGATTCTCTCTAATATGTCCAAATGACCTTCTCTAGTGAGTGATTTTGCTAATAAGTCATCAACATAATCTTCCATTATGGTATGCATCATATCATGAAAGATAGTAGTCATTGCTCGTTGATAGGTCGCTCCTACATTCTTTAGACCAAAAGGCATTACATTCCAGCAGTATGTGCCCCATGGACATGTGAAGGCTGTCTTATGTTGATCTTCTAGTGCGATCTTTATCTGATTGTATCCTGAAAAGCCATCCATGAGTGAAAGCATGGCATGTCTTGTTGTCAGGTCTACTATGATGTCGATATTTGGTAGGGGGAAGTCATCCTTAGGACATGCCTTATTCAGATCTCTGAAGTCGATACAAATGTGGATGCCCCCTTTTGGTTTGCCGACAGACACAATGTTGGAGATCCAATCTACATAATGAATTGGTCTAATGAAGCCAATATCTAGGAGTTTCTTGAGTTCTATTTTGACTAGCACTGTAATCTGAGGATGCATCTTGCGAAGCTTCTGCTTGACAGGTTTGGCTCCTTTTGCTATGGTGAGGTGATGCATGACTAAATCAGGATCAAGCCCAGGCATGTCTGCATATGACCATGCAAAGTTGATCTGACGCTTCTGGAAGAACTCTATAAATTTAGGTTGTTCTTCTGGAGTGAGAAGAGATGCCAGATGTATGAGATGAGGATTTTTAGGAGTCCCCACATTGTATTCTTTGGTTTCCTCGATGAGAATCATTGATCATTACTGTTGTGTACTAGCAGGGAGAATGTCAAACCCTTCATCCTCAGGTGCCTCAGAGAGGTTTTCACCATTGGATACACTCTTTCATTTTACTTTTGTCAAATCAAACAGTGCCATAGTGTGGTTTTCACTGGAAGGTTGCGTGTTCGATTCACGTTAGGTTCACCAAATGATGTCATGGAAATGGGGACAAGGCAACAACAAAGTTCAATGTTAATAAGTTAGTTTCAACCATAAAAACAAAACAAAGAACTAAAAACCATTCCAAACATATCAAAAGAGATTTCAAAAAGCATGAAAGAAGTTTAACAAAATAAAAGAAGGAGAAGAGCCTCCCTAAGATGCTTCCATGATGCCTTTCGATGCTTCTCCCCTCTCCAAGTCCCAAATGAGTGTAGCTCTCAGCTTTTAGCACTAGCCATGGATGTCATATGGAGATTCAAGATGGTTGAATATGATAAGCAAATGCTATACAAGTGTAGATAGTGATGCTATGAAAAAGCTCTATGCTAATACCAGTATAACAACAATACTGTAATGCTTCCCTTTTGCTTGAGGAGAAGGGTTCTATTTATAGAAGAAATGGGGAAATAAAGGCTTAAGATTGAGTAATCTTAACAAGGGTTAGGATTGAAAGATATTCAATCCATGTGAGACTTTCAACCCAATCCCATGTTGACAAGTGTCACCATGACGAGGCTTGAGAGGAGAGATAAGGAGCATTAAATGCTTGAGGGAACATGATGGTTACCCTAGTCAAAGAAATAAATGCTTTGAAGAGACACATGGGTTACATGAGGGTTAAGTTAGGGGTCAAAGTCCTTAACCATGGGTGCAAGTGGAATTAACCATTAATGGTCATGTAAGAGCCATAAGTGGTTTGGAAGACTTTAGAGGTTAATTTGTTGAAAATTGTCTTTCAAAGACTTTGGAGTCTTTGAGAAGTGACTCCAATTTGCTTAGGAATGTGACGATATTTAGGGGATGGATTAGGTTAATTAGGAAGGGTTTAGAAGAATCTAGAAGGGGTTTAGGCATGCAAGTGGATTTTGTAGGAAAATGCAAGTGGGAGGAATTTTGGTATTTTCAATTAAAATAAAATCAATTATTTCAATTAAATGGTGTAAGTTGCATTTGGATAAATATTTAAATAAATATTAATTTATTTAAATGAGAAAAAGGAAGATAAAACATTAAATGCTTGAAGACTTTTAAGGGAAACCATTAAAGGCTTAAGAAGACTCTAGAAGGAAGCCATTAAGTTTGAAGACTTTAAGGGAAACCATTAAAGGCTTAAGAAGACTCTAGAAGGAAGCCATTAAGTTTGAAGATTTTAAGGGAAACCATTAAAGGTTTTGAGAAGACTCTAGAAGGAAGCCATTAAGTTTGAAGACTTTAAGGGAAACCATTAAAGGTTTCAAGTGGGTGAGGATAAATAGGTTTTTAAATAAATAATTTATTTAAAATAGTTGTGCAACTTGCATTTGTAGGAAAATGCAAGTGGGTGGAGGATAAAGGTGATTTAAATAAATAATTTATTTAAAATAGTTGTGCAACTTGCATTTGTAGGAAAATACAAGTGGGTGGAGGATAAAGGTGATTTAAATAAATAATTTATTTAAAATAGTTGTGCAACTTGCATTTGTAGGAAAATACAAGTGGGTGGAGGATAAAGGTGATTTAAATAAATTATTTATTTATTTAAATGTGAGAGATGGGATTTTGGGGGAATTTAAATAAATATTAATTTATTTAAATGTGAGAGAATATTTAATGAAATAAATATGATTTATTTATTTAATTAATGGTCTGGATTTGTTAAGTGAATTAAATCAAATAAATTGAATACTTTATTTAATTAATAGGAGAAGAGGGTTAAGATGAATTAATTAAATATCTTAATTTAATTAATTATTATTGATGGTTAAATAATCAAATAAATATTAAATATTCATTTAATTAAGTGGACAGATTTATGTGACTACAGTAGCCATATGATTTTGACATCATTGTTTCATGAACTTTTGATTATATATATATGAGATGATTCATCTTTGCGGTAGCTATATGCATGTGTACCTATGTGATGAGATGTTTCATGATGTATGCTTCTATGTGATGCCTATGATATGGATGCAAATGTGTACATGATGGAATGCAATATTTTTGTTCTTTTATGTTTTTAATATGTTATGAAAATGAAAATATGAATGTATGAAATGTAGATGAATATGATAGTACAAATGTAAAATGTGCTAATATGTGTTGTTTGTAGGATGTGATGTAATTGTGATATCTATATGTATGTATGAAATGCTTATATGTGGTAATGCAGGTGCAACTACATGAAATGCAAATATTTTTGGCGTGTCATTATACTCAGTCATGTGATAGCGGGCTACACAGACTCAAGAAGGACAATGGAGGTCAATCAAGAAATGGGGAATGGAAGATAGAAGATATGAAAGTGAAAGAGCTTCTTATGCCTTATCATCATTGAGCTTTATTATGGCAAGTAGGTTATGACAATCGAGGCATATGTTCGACCCAGAAACTCATTGTACCTATTTGCATGGAGATAAGCGTCGCAAACAAGGAATGCCCCAGTTCACATTAGATTCATAGTGTCCTCATATCCTTGGACAAGTCATAGAATTACTAAGAGACAATCCACAGACAACAAAAGAAAAATAGGTGACAATACCCCATCCTTGCCTTTCTAGTCAAAGACATCCTGGAGATAGAATCTCTAGTCAGAGACATCCTGTAAAAGCTAAAGGACATGTCACCAAAAGATAAAATCAAAAAAGAAAAGCAAGACTCGACACCAACATCCACTGTAGTCCTCAAGTTTAGTGTCTCTTGTCACTTGTATAAGTCTTATTTGATTGTGGTCATAGTATTTACTTTCACAAAAAGGATAGATAGCACTAAACCATAATGTTGTCTGAGTCTGTTGAAAGATTTGATTTGTTGAAGCCCATTGTTGCTATTGTGTCTCATCTGAAACTGACTGAATCCATGAAACTGATACTTTATTGTGGAGAAGATAGAACTTTATTGTGGATTAGCGATGCAAATGTTGCTTTATTCTGGATTGTGCACGGATAGACTGAAGAAAACTGGAAGAAACTGTACTCCTCAAAACATGTGATGCTCTCATTTCCACACCCATCACTAGATGTAGGATTTGCCTTAGCCACAGATAGAAGTTGATTTATTATTGATAGAAAGGGGTGAAAAGGGAGGTTTATTATGAATGGCTAACTAATCTTGGCTAGATCAACAACAAGTCATGATGGGAATGGGTAAGTTTATTATGAATGAATAGGTTGTGAGTGTGTGCAAAGTGAAAGGATGAAATGGAATCCTGAAGGAGGGAGGAGCAATGTCTCTACACATGGCGCTGGTGACCCTGTTTTCACCATGGTACTTGCCCATGGCACCACCAAAGTGGTTTTCACCATTGAACGAAATGTTTTTCTTTAATTTTTTTTATTTTTCAATTTTTTTATGTCACAAGGCGCCTGTTTGCCAGGTTTTCACCAAGTAACAATTTTTTATGTTTTATGGTTTTTTTGAATTTTTTTGCATTTTTGCATTAGGATACTTGGAAGAGCTATGTGTAAAACTTGCAAAGGTGCATGTTGTTGATAGGATCCTCTAAAGGTTCACCCTCTATAGTTGAGAGCTGATATGCACCAGATCCATATGCTGCTGTGATGATGTAAGGACCAAGCCAGTTTGGTTCGAACTTGCCCTTCTCTCTATCTTGCTGATTATTAGGATTTTCTTTGAGAACTAAGTCACCCACCTCAAATGTGAGAGGCTTCACTTTATGATTGTAGCTATGACTCATTCATTGTTGATAAGCCTTGAGACGATTAAAAGCAGTTTGTCTTCGTTCATCCAATAGTTCAAGTTCTTGTAAGCGAGAGACCCTATAGTCTTCATCACTGATAATGTTTTGCAAAGAGACTCGTAAAGAGGGTAACTCAACCTCAATAGGAAGATAGCTTTAGTGCCATGGACAAGTGAATAGGGTGTAGCTCCTGTAGGTGTGTAGACACTTGTGTGGTAAGTCCAAAGTTCAGGATTAAGTTAGATATGCCAATTATGGCCAGCATCGTCGACTATCTTTTTCAAGATTTTAAGGATTGTTTTATTAGACGCCTTAGCTTGACCATTACCTTGGGGATAATAAGGTGTGGAAAAACAATGGGTAATATAGAAGCGGTCATAGAGTTCATGAACATCCTGATTTTTGAAGGGGTGTCCGTTATCAGTGATGATGGAAATAGGAATACCGTATTGACAAATGATATAGTTGAGGATGAATGTAACAATTTGTTTTCTAGTAACTTCCATGAGAGGCACGACTTTGATCCATTTTGTGAAATACTCTGTGGCAGTGATGATGAATTTATGACCATTGGAAGATGGAGGGTGAATCTTACCTATGAGATCAAGTCCCCACTGACAAAAGGGCCAAGGAGTCGCAATTGGTTGGGGTTCTTGCACTGGCACATGGATGAGGTCTCCATGAAGTTGACACTACTTAAATTTTTTGACAAACTGATATGAGTCTTTTTCCATGTTGGGCTAGTAATATCCAGTCCTGATGAGTTTCTTGGCTAAGGTAGGACCACTAGAATGTGGACCACATATCCCTTCATATACCTCATGTAATGCAATCTGAGCTTTGTCGCTTTCTAAACATCTAAGAAGAGTGCCATCTAGACCTCGATGATATAGGATATCGACTAAAATGACGTATAGAGAAGATTGGCGAATGAAAGTGCGATGTTGGTTATTGGCTAGGTCAGGAGGAAGGGTATTGTCATGAAGGTATGTGAAAATGGAACCATATAACTGGGACTTGGGATTGATAATACATATCATCTCAGTAGGAGTTATTTCATATGAGGGAACCAAAAGGTTATCCACCAAGAACTCATAGAGGGTTTCATTCGGTGATAGATCAATTAGTGGAGCAATTGTAGTCGTGGCATCTACGGCTCCATTCTTCTCTCTTGGTATCTGCTCAAAGTCTATCTTCATGAAATGTTGTTTCAAGTCATCCACCATTCTTTTGTAAGGCATTAATTTCTCATCCTTTGTTTGGTAGTCATTAGTTGCTTGACGAATTACAAGCTGAGAGTCCCCAAAAACACGAAGTTCTTGTATCTTCCACTAAACTGCAATCCGTAATCTAGTTGTTAATGCCTCATATTCCGCTATGTTATTAGTGCAGGAAAATGATAATCGATATGATTTTGGTATAAAATCCCCTTGAGGAGTTATGAAGAGTATGCCAGCTCCTTCTCCATGCTGTGTGTATGAGCCGTCGAAGTATAGTTGCCAAGGCTTTGCATGTGACACTGTTAAAATGGATTCATCTAGAAATTCTGAATTTAGAGGAACATCATCTAACATGCGAGCATCTGCTAACTAATCTACGAAAGCTTGTCCTTTTATTGCTTTTCTATCCATATACTCGATGTCGAATTCACTCAGGAGTATCACCCATTTGGCTAGTCACCCAGTAAGTGTTGCTTTACTGAGAAGGTATTTCAATTGATCGATCATTGCAACCAACTTAGTCTTATGAGTTAGCATGTAATGTCATAATTTGTGTGAAGCAAAGACCACAATGAGACATGCACACTCAATTGGTGTGTAGTTTAGCTCATATCCCACTAATGTGCGACTAATATAGTATACTACCTTTTTTTTGCCCTCAACAACTTGTTGTGCTAAGAGTGCCCCTAGTGCCCTTGAAGTAGCTGATATGTATAGTAATAGAGGTTGGCCCAGAACTGGTGGTATCAAAACTAGTGGATTCAGAAGATAATCTTTGAGTGTTTGGAAAGCTTGTTGACAATTATCATCCCATTTGAATTTGATATTTTTATGTAGCAAGTGTTGAAAAGGATTACACTTATCTACAAGTTGTGCTAGGAATCTTCATATGGACTAGAGTCTCCCTTGCAAAGATCAAAGTTGACTGATGTTTTGTGGTGGTTGCATCTATAGGATGGCCTTGACTTCTACTGGATCATGTTCGATTCCTCTTTTTGATACAATGAATCCTAGGAGCTTCCCGGAGGTTACTCCAAAGACACATTTCTTGGGGTTTAATCTTACTTTATACTTTTCCAACCGATCAAAGCTGACTAAAAGTATGTCCAGATGTGTATCTCTATCTATTGATTTACCCAAGAGTTCATCAACATAATCTTCCACAGTCATGTGCATGAGATCATGAAAGATAGTAGTCATGGCTATTTGATACATAGCGCCTGCATTTTTTAGCCCAAAGGGCATAACATTCCAGTAGAAAGTTCCCCAAGGACAAGTGAATTCTATTTTGTGTTGGTCATCGGATGCAATTTTTATTTGATTGTAACTAGAGAATCCATCCATCAAAGATAAAATCGCATGACCTGCTGTGAGATCGACAATCAAGTCAATATTTGGTAATGGAAAATCATCCTTAGGACAAGCTTTGTTGATGTCTCTAAAATCTGTACATATTCTGATACTACAATCTGGTTTACTGATAGGCACTAAGTTGGAGATCTATTTGAGATAACCAATTGGGTGTATGAATCCGACATCCAATAATTTCTCAAGCTCTGCTTTGACTAATAATGCGACTTGTGGATGCATCTTCCTTAATTTCTGTTTCACTAGTTTTGCTCCCAGTTTAACTATCAAATGATGCATCACCAAATCCAGATCCAATCCAGGCATATCAGCGTATGACCATGCAAAGTTGATTTGTTGTTCTGTGAAGAAACTTATGAATTTTGACCTTTCTGACTCTGCCAAAGATTGAGCAAGGATTATGTTGTGTGGAACTTCTTCGGTGCCAATGTTTGTTTTGATAGTCTCCTCTACCAACATGGATGACTTTTCCTCATATGATGCTGGGAGAATGTCGAGCCTTCTATCTTTGGGTGCCTCAGAGAGGTTTTTGCCCTCAGATATGTCCTTTCTTTTTACTTTTTTGGGGTCAGACAGCGCCACAATGTGGTTTTCACCATAAGACCCTTGGTTTGTTTTTATTTTATATTTTTGCAACTAGAAGGCCCAACACCCTCACCAAAATATGCCACGCTATTGAGTTCTATAGTGTATCCTACCTTATGGTCCCCAAGGGGAAGATCATCTCGTATGCCTAGATAATCAATGAAGGCTTCAACATTTTCAAATGTATCGAACTGTGCAGGTCCTTCATGGTCCCAGTCAATGAGTTGGTGGTGAACAAGGAGAAGGCCTTTGATGTCTTCGATGTTAGCAGGGGTAAGAGTGAAGATGGAGTTATATTCAAGTATGTTGAGGTAGTTATCAAGGTCATCATTGGCACTCTCCTCATCAGTCTCGATCGTGAATGAATCTAAATTATCATCACTAGTAGTGCATTTTGGGACAGGTGTTCTCATTCTATGTGATTTCAACCTAGGACCTAGAGGCAAGGACTGTATGGGATCCTCCGGGGTTGTTTCTTGACCAATTTTGAATTTTTCATAAAATTCCTCTTCTTCTATGGGTTCATCTGGCTCTTTGAATGTCTCAGTGAGCTCGTAGTCACTAGCGGATTTGTCTGAACCCCATTCCCATTCATTGGAATCTATGGAATAGTGATTCTCTTGTTGAATTTTGGTAGCTTTGATTTGTAATGCTTCTTCTGTCCTTTGAGTGTGGACCTTGGAAGTCACGAAACCAAGTCCCTTCGAGCATTCCTTTTTGAATGTCAATTCAGGTTGTAAAGGTTCAATGATGCCTTCCTTTCTTAAGCCAAGAGGGCTTTTGCCATCATACCCAAATTTTTGTTGGACCTTGAACCCTTTGCCATACTTTTCACATGGTATGCTGATGTGATCTTGTGTATCATTTTTTGGGTCTTTGTAAAGCATTTTGTATAGGTCTTCCTCATCTAGTTCACCCCATCTTTGAAAGATAGTAGGGTCCCATTTGAGTATAATGATAGATGCCTGCTTATTAGGATGTGGTCTTCCATATTATTTTGGTGAACTCATGACTTGTTGTTAGTACATGGTTTGATTCAAAGTGTATTCACCCATGCCCTTGTCTTGAAATTTGCCTTTAAGCTCACCTTGTTTTGATGTCGAAGGTTTTAATGATTCAGGATCAATGTATGCAGAAGAAGGAATAGCTTCACGATTATTGGGAATGATCGTCTTAGTTTTCGGTCTCAAGTTATTGCAGTATATGAATGGATTAGGATCTCCATTAACTATTATTTCAACTCCATTTTGAGGAAACTTAATGCATTGGTGGTATGTAGATGGGACTGCCCTCATTTCATAAATCCAAGGATGTCCTAGTAATATATTGTATGTGAGATCTAGGTCTAGGACATGACAAACCACATCTTTTGTGACTAGCCCAACTCTAAGAGGTAGGGTGACTATGCCCTTGGATGAACGTTCTTCATCATCATATGCCTTGATGGTAATTTTGTTTGTAGAATTCACAACTTTATCAGAATATCCCAATTGTTTAATAGTGCTCAATGTACAAATGTTTAGACCTGCTCCTCCATCTATCAAGACTCATTTTATTCAATGTTTGTGTATGAAGGCTTCTATTATCACTATTTAAGAAATGGGTTTTCTTTTCCCATAATTGGCTAAGTTTTTGAAATTTTGAGTCAGGCACACTATCAATTGCTTCAAGTCTATGTTAGGTCTTAAGGGTTTAGGGTTTCATTTTTTAAAATCGCTAAATGTTTGATCAAAAAACCTCTGGTTTCTATTCTTGCGTTACTTTATCCACTTAAGTAATGGGTCTTGGGGTCGTGTGAAGTGTCCCCCCTTCATCATTTGCCTAGGCGGTCATTGAATAATTGTTAAAAATCTATGCCTTGTGCTTTCTTCTTTCTAATGTTGTTGGGTCTAGTAAGTGTCATGCAGCTCTCAAATGGACCTATGACTTTCGCCATTTCGTTAGGCGAAGTTGTGAGTGCTTTAAGACTTGTGAAATAGCAAAAGGAAAAAGCATCTTCAAATGGTGCACATTTGGTCTGGTTTAACGAGACTCCATCTCACTCAAGATCTAATGGCTAGCATTGATTCATAGCCGAAACTAGCAAGTGAAATACCTTTCATGAAATGGCGAAAAGGCTTGGCGAGACCCAACAGTGGAGACTTTTCAAATGATTAAAAGGTGATCAAGTTCAAGAAAGATCCAATGGTTAGCACAGTTTTGCAAGAGAAAGATGCTTGACAGATAGCTTTCGTGAAACAACAAAATGACATGGCGCTCCAAGCAGGTAGTCCAGTTGGTCGAGATGGCAAATTAGATAAGGACATGTGGCAGAAAGTCAAAGTAGTCAGCAAGTCAGATCTAAGGATTAAAAGGTGGGTCCGAGAGGATGACTCATGTTGCAGGATAAGAAATGACCTAGTAGATGTAGGTGGCAAGGATGAGTTGGAATCTGATGTTTTCTCTCAGCAAATAAAAGGTTGACATGTCAGTTTGGGAATGGCTAAACACCAGGTGGATAGAGCTGAGTCAGAGGGGCCACATCTGCCGAATCTTAGTAGGTTGTTAAGCATCAAGTAAGTCAGATGTAATGTAATGGTCCGCATGTATTTGTGAAGGTAAAATGCTCATGCTTTAAAACCTACGAAACAACGAAAGGTTTTTGGGGCCCGAAGAACAGATAAAGCGTGAAGGTAAAAGGGGATCAACTCTGATTTGATCCAAGGGCTCGTGTTGTTTCATGGCTATGAATTAACCGAGGGATATGCTTCATGAAATGGTGAAAGAGAAAAGAAGGTTCTTCCTGGTGTAATGTTAGATGGTGACATGTAGATTGACATGTGGTTTCAAAATGGATTGAGGGCGCCAAGGTGTAACCGGTGGTTATAATGGAAATATGACACATGGCTGACTCTGAACTAAACTCGAAGAGTTTTCCAAGGCTAATGGCTGAGTGCCATGTGGTATTTGGTAACCAGTGGGAGAGTGAGTAAGAGATGCAAGAATAAAGGTCTCGCTTAAAGGATGGTCAACTCAGGATTGATCCAACGCTTCGTGTTGTTTCGTGGCCCAGAGTTGAAAGTGGGTTAAGCTATGCAAAATAGAAAAAAACCATTGGCTGTTAGGATGAGGCATAGTTAGTGGAAAAGTTGATGGTCCCGGTAAGGTTTAAAGGCTAAGTGGTTAGAGTCTCATCTAATGCTTGGTGTAGCTTCATGAAAGAAAAGTGCTCGGGGGATAAAGCCCACGAAATGGGGAAAAGGGAGTAGGGCCCAATGTAAAGGCAGAGATGTTAAGATAGTGTAAAGACTGATCAAGTTCCATTTGATTAGATGGCTAGAACGATTTCGTTAAGAGAAATTGCTAAGACTTTATGCTCTGTGAAATGGCAAAAGAGTGAAAAGGAAAATGCACAGGCATGTTGTGACCTATTGGAGCGAAAGTTTTGAATTCTTCTATGAATTCAATTCTGAAGGGATGATCGAAGCATGCGGTATCAATGTTGCAGTTAAGAGCCCGACTACCATATATGATCTCGTATCAATTGAATAAAGGTATCATTCTAAAGAATAGTTGCAGAGGAGTGGTTGCAGAGCTAATTTCTTCAATTGTAGAGCTAATTTCTTTAGTTGCAGAGCATGTTTCTTTGAGCAAAAAATAGGTTCTCTTATACTCTTGTTTGGCAATCACTTAACAGTGTGTTTAAATTAAGACCTTGATTTGTCATTGAATAGTTGGGGGTAATAGTTAAATTATTTGCATAGTTTTTAAGATGGCACCTAAGAGAGAATTCTTAGGAAAGGTTAATTACCAGGAGAGGGCTATCTATAATGACTTCCTTGAATAGCTGACATTGTCAACTAATGTGGCCACAAAGGTAAAAGAACTTGTGCCAAGAGATCCTTGTTAAATTCTATGAGAAGCAAGAATTGAGCCAGGATCTGATGTCGGTCATAGATCACATGCAACTCCAAGCAACGGATGATCGAAGATCAAAATAGCTGAATGAAGATAAATCTGATATGAGAAAAAAATAGAGATAAAGAAGAGAATTTAGAGAAGACTCTCACCGAGCTATCACTTTTCTTGTGAAGGTGAGAGTATATTGCTTATTATATAGAAGAATAATAGCATATACAACCAAGAGGTGCATTAACTCCCACCTCCATAAAAAGTGGGAGGTTTTACCTACTACCCCATAAAAGGTGGGAGGTTTTTACCTACTTGGTAAATGCCAAAACATGTGGCATAACCTCCTTACATGAAAACAAAAAAGGAGTTATAAGAGGTGGCACATAAGGCCAAAAGAGGGTGAGAAACCCAACTACCCCATAACCCACTTAGGAAATGACAAAATAGTGGTTATGAGAGGTGGCACAACAAGCCAAAAGAGGGTGTGTAACTCAACTACCCATGTGAGGTGGAGAGTTACACATGTAGCTAATGTATTATGCCACGTGTCCTCATATTAACCACACCTAATAACCTAAGCAAGCTTAATAATATATGTGTAGGAAAAATAAATACCCCCTAACATAAGGAAAATAAAAAAAACCTACACTAACACCCCCCCTTAAGCATAGCTTAGGTGGGTGAAAAGATGGGTCCCGACAAATGAGGCCATTTTAGGTACCCATGTACATAAATATCCCCCCCAAAAGAAGAAGCCCCCCATAAGAGGAATAGACCCCCCCAAAATAGAGAGAGAAAGAATGAAGGACTAAGAAGCCCCTCCTGAAGTAGACACCTTTTGCATCCCAAGCAAAGATCGCAAATGAAGGAACTTGCTTTCAGTGAAAGGTTTGGTGAAGATGTCCGTAGTTTGCTCCGATGTAGAACAATACTTAAGATCAGTGATGCCTTCCTAAATGAGCTCCCGAATATAGTGCATATGTATCTCAATGTGTTTCGTCCTCTAATGATGAACTAGATTTCTTGAGATCTGTATAGCACTCTGATTATCACAAAAGATGATGGTAGGCTTTCTAACTGGAATACCAAGCTCAGTAAGAATATTTTGAAGCCAAATAGCCTCAGTGGTGGCATTGACTGCCCCTCGATACTCGGCCTCTATCGATGAAAGAGCAATTGCAGACTACTTCTTGCTCGACCAACAAACTGGACCAGAACCAAGTGAGAAGCAATACCCAGAAGTAGACTTGCGATCTTGAGAATCACCTACCCAATCTGAATCCATATATCCTACCAAGTCAATATCCACACCTGCTACATACTGAATTCCATAATTGTGAGTACCCTGAATGTAGTGGAGGATCCGCTTAGCTGCTTTCCAATGCAACTCATGTGGCTCCTGCATGAATCTAGAGACCATGCCCACAGCATAAGAAATGTCGGGTCTCGTATGAGTCAAATAAATGAGGCTTCCAACAAGCTGTCGATATAAAGTGCCATCAACCAAGGGTGAAGAGCACTTAGCCTCAAGTTTGACTCCTGACAAAAATGGAGTAGGTGCAGGCTTACAATCAGCCATGTGAAATCTAGAGAGCATATCAAGTGCATACTTGGGTTGTCCAAGGAAGATTCCTGAAGATGATTGAGTGATCTCAATTCCCAAGAAGTAATGCAGAAGACCCAAGTCTGACATCAAAAATCTATCATGTAGAGCAATTTTCACTGCTTTGATGGTGGATGAGTGACTCCCTATGAGTAACAAGTCATCAACATAGAGAACTAGAAATGTGAGAGTTTCATCCTGTTGCAGAATGTATATGTTCAGATCAGAATGGCACCGAGTGAAACCAACTGTCAGAAGAAATGAGTCCATCTTGGCATACCAAGCTCGAGGAGCCTATTTAAGGCCATAGAGAGACTTTCGAAGTTGACACACAAGTGAAGGATCCTGAACAAACCCCTGTTGTTGCTCCATGTAGATTTCCTCCTGAAGGTCACCATGAAGAAATGCACTCTTCACATCCATCTGATGAACTTTCCAATGATGGGTTGCAGCTATAGCAAGAACAAGTCGGATGGAATTCATCTTAGCAACTGGAGCAAAAGTCTTAGAGTAATCAACCCCTAGAACTTGGGAAAAACCTTTTGCTACCAAGCGAGCCTTATACTTATCAACCGACCCATCCGCTGCAAATTTTGTTTGATAGATCCACTTGCATCGAACAAGTTTCCTTCCCTTAGGAAGAGGAACTAAATCCCATGTGTGATTCCTTTCCAAGGAATTGAACTCTTCTTGCATTGTAGCATCCCACTCAGGAACACTTGAAGCTTCTCGAAAGGATTGTGGATCAGAAGCTGAAGCAATGAAGAGATGTAGAGCTTGCTGAAATTGTGACCTTGTTCTTCTAGTATCTAATGGATCACCAAGCCAATCTCCTGCTGACTCAAATGTTTGTCGAGCCCAAAGAGGAACTGAGGCTGGAGAGTCTGGGGGAGAATCATCAACCTCTGAATGATGACTATGAGAGGAATGTGAATCCTCATCATCACTGTCACCATCTAAAGTAGAGGAAGAAGACTCCTCATCAAGATTAGGAGGATTAAGATCCTCTGAAGAACTGTCATCATAATGCAATTTCTCCAATGTGATAGTGGATGGAGAGGTGGTATGAGAAGAACTAGAATAACTCTCCTCAAAGCGAACACTCCTCTCAATGAACAACTCATGAGTAGTGGGATGGAGAAGCCTATACCCTTTGACATCATCTGGATATCCAACAAATATGCAAGGCTTACTCTGCGGATCCATAGCCTTGCGTTTTTCAACTGGAATGTGGGCCCATGCAAGAGAACCAAACACTCTAAAGTGTTTAACTGTGGGTTTTCGACCAGTCCAAGCTTGAAAGGGAGTTACCCCCTTCACAACTCTATGAGGAACTCGATTCTGGATGTAACACACACAGTTGATGGCCTCTGCCCAATACTGAGGTGCCAAAGACTTGGAGTGAATCATACAATTAGCCATCTCCTTCAAGGACCTATTTTTTCATTCTGCTACACCATTTTGTTGAGGACTGTATGGAACTGTGTGCTGCATGTTGATACCTTCTGAAGCACAAAACTATTCAAACTGATTATTAACATATTCACCCCCATTATCTGTACGTAGAATCTTGATGAACTTCCTAGATTGTTTCTCTGCAAAAGATTTGAAATCTAGAAAATTTTCAAAGACTTCAGACTTTTGTTTGAGAAAGTAAACCGATGTATATCTGGAAAAGTCATCAATAAATGTCAAGACATATCTAGCCTTGCTGAAAGATGGTTGTGGAAATGGTCCTGCCAAGTCACTATGCACCAACTCCAATAGTTGTGTAGCTCTCCAAGCTTTACCTTTATCATACTTCTCCTCTGGATGCTTACCAAGAATGCACCCCTGGCAAACTCCATCAGAAAATCAAATAGAAGGCAACCCTGAAACCATTTCTTGTTGATTGAGTTGTTGCAAGTAACGATAGTTCAAGTGGCCAAACCGTTGATGCCACAAACAACTCACCTCATCTGCATGAGTGAGTAAAACTGTCGAAGGAGAATCAGGAACAAAGTGAGAAAACTGATATAATCTAGAATGATGATCTGCTTTTCCCACAGCAATAGTAGACCCATTATACATTTCGCTGATTACCACTGCATCTGGTGTGAACTCAACTCGCTTGCTAGAACTAGTGTGAGTGATCTGATAAACAGATAGGAGATTAGTTGATAAAGATGGAACACAAAGGACATCTTGAAATGTTCCTTCATCCACATCAACAGACCCTCTCCCATGCACTTCAACAGGAGTGTCATCACCCATTAGGATGGAAGGCATAGAACATGGCTCTAAAGATGTGAAATCATCTTCTGAAGAAGCCATGTGGTGTGAAGCACCTGAGTCAATTATCCAAGAATTTGGTTGTGAAGCAATAGCAACTAGGGCCTTGCCCTTTCCTTTCCCCTTACTCTTATCTATGTCCTTAGAAGATCCTTCCAATGAACTCTGTTTGACTGAATCAGGAACCTTGATATTATTCTTTTCAAGAAGATTTGAAAGGTGATCAATTTGTTTCCTTAAACACTTATGTTCATCATGACTAGGCCTCTTACAATAAGAACACTCGACCTTCTCCTTCTTAGGTTGTTCACCTTTTGATAAAGAGGTCTCATTGTCTGCTTTTGAAGTAGCAGATTTCTAATCTTTCTTCTTCTCTCCTTGGTTCTTTTGTTTCTTATCTTGCTTACTAGACCCTTTATGTTCTTTTGTGCCTTGATTTACAACTAAGGCACGTGACTTAGAGGGCTTTATTGTACCCATTTGAACCAATTTGTCCTACTCCCTAGTGAGTTCTACAGCAAAATCATCTAAAGAAGGCATTTTGAATGTGGTACCTAGGGCACATTTGGTAGCATAGAATGTAGAAACAAACACTGAATAATTAGGACCAAGCTTAGAAAGAATACTCAAGATCAGTTGCTTATCATCTTTCTTAGTTCCACACTATTCCAACTGCAATCTTATAGACTTAAGTTTAGTGAAGAAGTCTTGTATAGTATCAAAATTGGTTGGATTCAACCCTATGAGTTCATTCTCCAATTGATGACCTCTTAGTTCATCCTGCTTACCAAAGAGGTTTCCCAAAGTAGTCCATACTACATTTGGTGTAGTAGCAGATTCAATGTGAAAAAGAAGGTCAGGAGAGACTAACATGCACAATGTACCAAAAGCTTCATCACATTTATTAAACCATTTAATCTTTTCTGCAGCATCTTGAGGTTCAATTTCAAGTCCCATAGTAACACGATGATATCCATGTCTTTTCAGATATATTATCATCTTAGATTTCCATTCAAAGTAATTATATGGTGTTAAAAGTGGAACTGTAGATGCATCCATGATAGCAGAAAAGAAGATTGCAAAGAGTCAAGAAGAGTGCAAGAAAGAAGACACAAGAGACACCCCCCCCTTTTCACTAGTCTTTGAAATCACCCCCCCCCAAATATTACAAGGTTGGCACTTTATAATTAGTGCATTTACAAGGCTTTTATCAGATTACAATACTTTCTAAGGCTTTAATGGCCAAAATAGAAAGTTTAAATACATATAAATTTAACACAAAATCTGAAAAAATTAGCCTTATTGCTTTTCAATGTATCTTAATACCTTTCCAACAACTATTCATTTTTGTAAAATAGAGTTGTGAAAAGAAAGATATGATCTATAGAAGAAAAAAAAACATGCAGCTGATTCAACCTGCAATATCTAACAAAGAAGGGTAGAATATTTCAATAAGACCTGCAATTATGAAGAGTGCTCATTTCCAGCTTTCCGTCAAGTACTCTGATTTTTTTTACTGTGTTCTCCAAACTCTGAATTTGGTGAAATAAAAGTCACTTATGATTTTCACAAGCCTTCTGGACACTCTGGAAATGCTAAAGAAGCCTCCAATATTACCAAAAATGCTGCAATCACCCAGATCTCAAAGAACACATATATAAAACCATATTTAACTAGAAGCTTATTTTCCTTTAAACTGTTCTAATTCTCCAGATCACACGAAAATGCAAGAGAAGAGCATACTTGGTTTTTAAGAAAAATATTAGCTATCTAACAATCTCAAATCTCTCAAATAAATCAGAAAAGCAATGAGCTATACCAGACAACACGGCTCTGATACCATGTTAAATTCTATGAGAAGCAAGAATTGAGCCAGGATCTAATGTCGGTCATAGATCACATGCAACTCCAAGCAACGGATGATCGAAGATCAAAATAGCTGAATGAAAATAAATCTGATATGAGAGAAAAATAGAGATAAAGAAGAGAATTTAGAGAAGACTCTCACCGAGCTATCACTTTTCTTGTGAAGGTGAGAGTATATTGCTTATTATATAGAAGAATAATAGCATATACAACCAAGAGGTGCATTAACTCCCACCTCCATAAAAAGTGGGAGATTTTACCTACTACCCCATAAAAGGTGGGAGGTTTTTACCTACTTGGTAAATGCCAAAACATGTGGCATAACCTCCTTACATGAAAAAAAAAAAGGAGTTATAAGAGGTGGCACATAAGGCCAAAAGAGGGTGAGAAACCCAACTACCCCATAACCCACTTAGGAAATGACAAAATAGTGGTTATGAGAGGTGGCACAACAAGCCAAAAGAGGGTGTGTAACTCAACTACCCATGTGAGGTGGAGAGTTACACATGTAGCTAATGTATTCCGCCACATGTCCTCATATTAACCACACCTAATAACCTAAGCAAGCTTAATAATATATGTGTAGGAAAAATAAATACCCCCTAACATAAGGAAAATAAAAAAAACCTACACTAACACTCCTCACCTTAAAATAGGGGAGGGATTATATGATAAGGGTAACTGGCTAAGAGACCCTCAAATTGGGTTGTCTAGGTTGGGATTGTTTAAAGTTGGATTTGGTATGAGAAACTCCTCAGCCTCATAGAATAGTATCTGGGAGTTGGATGTTGGCAAATTAGTGGTCCCTGGAGTATTCATGGATGTGGATCTCCTAACTCAAATTGCACAAAACTATGACCCAATTACAAGGAGTGTTAAAGATATAAATGTGAAAACCCTCATTGAAATAAATAATGAGGAGTTTAGAAATGCTTTTGGGCTTAGTGAATTTACTAATTTTCTAGAGCCTATTAATTTTAAATCACTAGCTCAGGTATACATTGTGCAGAGGAACTACCTTATAAACGAGCATCTTAAAGAATTCTTTGTGAAGATAGGTGGGCTAATAGTTGTGGGACCCAATACTGAAGAGACCTTCTCATTAAATTTGTTCACCCTTGGGGCCAAGGGATTATACTGGTCACTCTGCTAAATTCTAGGAGAAGATGCTGAGGCAAATATGCCCACTCATTACATGTTAATGATTGCTTAGATTTTGAATCCTTCTCTTGCAGCGACCTTTGATTATGCTTCTTTTATCACTGATGCTATCCATGAAGGATTAATAGGAATAAAGAATGGGAAGGTAGATAGGCCTTTTGGATGGTATTCCCTCCTCATGCATTTATTTTTATTCAAGGGTGGTGATTATTTTGCAAGTGGAATGGAGAAAAGATGCCAGTGTAGTTATGGAGTATAGTGCTATCATGGGACAGAGAAGATGCAAGCTTCTTAAAGTTTGATAAGTGTTTTGCATCTAAGATTAGGACTCTCCTATCTTCAAAGAATCCAAGAGTCCCCAAGGTTCTTTTGGAATTTATTAGGCCAAAAGAGTTTGCAGAGAATATAAAAATTGTCCACAATTGGGGTGATATTTACTTATGCCCTGTCTCCATAGTTTATAGAGTATATGGTTTCACAGGCACTCCATTTTTGTTACCCTATCAAGTCCCTCTTAAAGTGGGAATTGTAGAGATCCTTAGGCAGATTGGTGGTGTGCAGGAGGTAGAGTTAATAGGCAGAGATAAAGGGACCATTTTCCCTACAGTTACCATAGCACACCAATTTTTGATAATTAAAGGAGGTTGGAAGTGTTTTGAAAATTTCCTCCAATCGTATCATTTTTCAACTACAGTATCCAGGTGTGCCGACCCTGAAGATTTCTTCAATGGCGTGTTTAGAAAAAGGGCAATATGCAGAGGTAAACCCCAGCAATTCTAGTTTCCCAAAGACCTCATTAGGAATGAGTTTGATCTATATGAGCAAGAGCTAAGGAAGGAAAAGTGGGTGGCTTAAAAAAAAACCTTAGACTTTGTACACTAATTTGATATCAGCTATGACCCATTGTCTAGCTTCCACCCTTTCAAGGAGAAGATAAAGTTCCTAATTCTTTTTTTTGAGGATGTGATGTAGACTTTGAAAGAAAAGAGGGAGGTTGTAATAAAAAACAACCCTGAGAAAGCAAGACTGGTTCTAAGTAGGTCTGCATCCACTAGAGCAATCCCTCTTGGTGACTACATGTTGCATAAGAAGTCCAATTACAGTGTGTTGATGCCTACAATAGGGGATCCCTCTACTTCAAAGGGGAAGAGGAAGATACAGGATGTCATTGACATTCAAGATAGCCCAAAGAAATAAAGAGTGGGAAAAGAAATACAATCTGATGAACCTTTGTACTCTCCATCTCAATCCCTTATTCATATAGGAGATGAACAGGCAACAGCTGAGCAAATGTTATAGTTAGGTAGTCTTGGAGAGATAGCATATACATATGATGAAGTGGAAGAGGGAATGCTAGAAGAGCCCCCTACTGCTGAAATGAACATCACTACTAATGAGTTCAAAGGCTAGGAGTGGGATCCTAAGATTAAGTAGGCTAGTGAAGATTTCTTGGCTGACAATAACTTTGTCACATCAGGAGCATTCATGCAACTTGTGTGGAAGCAGAACATTGACAAATATAATGCTAGGTGTGAAAAGAGGAAAGGTGAGCAGCCCCACAAAGATCCAGTTGTGGTTGAAGAGGAAATAAAGCAAGAAATGATTGATGAGTTTAAGACCATCATTCTTGAGCAAGGAAGAGACATGGTGGCATAGGTTGGGGTACTCATTCTCCCCAAGTGGGACATAGCAGATGCCTTGGTATTAGAGGCAGTAAGAAAAGAGACCAAACCTATGAAGGGAGTCACTTTCAGCAAAGACAATGCTGCACTAGTCATGTGGTCTCTTAAAATAGATGAGAATAAGAGAAATAAGGACACCTCAAGGTCGAGTTACCTTGGTGGAATGATAGTAAAAAGAGTTCAGAGTACTGGGGTAGTGGAAGCTACTAGCACTATGCTAGAGATTGCAAAATTTAGTGTTGTAGTGGCAGAAAGGGAGGCTGAGGAAAAGGCAGATCTCCAGGTTAAGTTGGAGACATTTTTAAAAGCCTATAATAGTGCCAAGGAAGAGGTAAGGAGTAAAGACAACATCATTGCCAAGCTACAAAGCCAGTTGGCAGGATAGTACCATCAAGGTGAGTCTTCAACACTGATGATCTCCTCTTCTCCTGCAAGGCCTCCACCTACTAGCCCCATTATTCAGTTTCCACCATCTCCAGCACCTTCTAGCTCTCAATTGGTTGAGATCACTCCTCATGAATTGGAGAATTTAAAACAGGCTTAGGCCCTGTATGCAAAGAAATATGAGGAAAGAGTAAGGGCTACAATTTTAAGTTTTGTTGACACCATAGGGGCCTCATTATTGTATAACAACATGAGCAAGATTCTAGATATGTGGAATGAGCTTAATGGAGATAAAGCTATTTTAATGCCTATTTTTGATAAGTGGAAGCCTAGAGAGTAGGATTTGGAGCTTATTTGTGTATCCTATGATGAAGCAGGGGCTGATCCTATTATCAAATCCACTTGTGACACCACAAAGGATCTAGTAAAATTAGCAGAAGGAATAGATAATGTAGATAGGAAGATTAACTTGTACAAAAAGGAGTACACTGATCAGGTTTTTGAATTGCTTCCAGGGGGTTTTGTCAGCCCAAATCAATTGAAGGAAAAACAAGTATGGCTTAAGGAATCAGAAGCTAAATTGTCAGTTAGAATAAAAGGAATTATTAACTTAGAAGATGCTTCCTTCTTTTTTGTAACAATTGAGGAGATAGAGAGAATCAAATCTCATTATGGTTTTCTCAATTCAGAGGTTAACAAAATGAGGAATTCTTGGAAAAGGTTAGCCAAGGCAAAAGCAAAAGTGATTAACTTTGTGTGGCCAGCTGATGATGTATATAATGAGTGGACAAGAAAATATGCCATACAAGATGTAGAGAAGTTAGAAGAGGTTGCAACTAGACAACAAGTAGAAGAAGCCGTAGAGGTTGAAAAGGACTTGTAATTGCATTTGTAAAAGATTTTGTAACTTCTTCTTGAAATGTAATGATTGTAACAAACTCTCCTAGGAAAGTCCAAAGCTTTGTATGCATCCATATTGTTATAAATGGATACTAGGACTAGTAGAGAAATGATCGCAAATGAATTGTAAGAAAACACTGCAAAAATGTATCTGAGCTTTTCCAAGTTTTAATGGAGAATATTAGAAGGTTTCTTGTAATGCTTTTTTGAAGAAAATATCAATATACAGACCATTGGTTTTGAGTTAAAACTTTTTGTTGTCTTCAAATGTGTTTGCAAGTGTTTACTATTTCATTCTAAATAATCTAGGGTTATTTCGTTTGAATAGGGGTTGTAAGGCAACTTTTAGTAGATATGTTTCTTAGCTTTTATCTTCAGGAGGGGAATTAAATATGTAGGAATCACTTCTACCAGTAAATTCCTTGTGAGATATTTTGAATCTTGATGAGTGTAGTTTAATTTGGTATGAATAAATTCTTATGTGTGTTAGGCATATATAGGGATATACAGAAGCACAACTAATGGGATATGTAGAGATATTTGATTGTGGGAGTATTGTTTGAACTTGGATGACTCTGTGACCTTGGATAAGGCACTGGTATAGATCAAGGTTGTCTATTACATATTTTGTAGGTCAATACTGACCATGAGTACAATTTTTATTCCTTTGTTTTAGTCAGTTTTAAGGTGATTAGATCCACTAGCTTTTGGACTGGTTTGCTGTGGATTTATCTTTTAAAAGTGTTAATTTAGTTCACAAAGGTATACCCGCTTGGACTTTGAATAAGTCTGAAGTGTAGAAGGTTAAATAAACCTTGTCGTATGTTGTCCTGGAAGTTTCCTTCTCTTTAATATCACTTCTACATATAGAGTTATCATGTCACTATAAGGATGTTAAAGTGAAAAAGATTTTGAAGACAACAGCTTCAATGTGTAATGGTGCATTATGTGGCTAACTTACGGAGGCATCATCAGCTTTTGTGAATGTAAGGGAGTGTGGAATGGAAAGGTATCCCACCATGGCTTGAAACTGGTTTACGTTCAAATTAGTAGGGACAGAAGTGTCTCTCAAGATTTTGTCAAGAATGGCCTTATGTGTAGGGGATATGCATAAGAGCTCAAGGATGGAGATGAGTGCACGTGTCTTCCCTAGTTGTTCTACAAGGTCATACACAAGTTTGGTTGATGAGGAAGCAGTGTTTTTAGCTGGAGCACCTTGCAAAGTGAATTTACCTCGATGAGTTGTAAAATTACATTCAGAGGTAGGTTTGGAAGAAGATCCAATTCCTTTTAGGACGATCTTGGGTATTTGGGTAGAATTCTCAGGCATTTTGTCCTTGATGATAATGGTAGCGACACAATTGTCCATCAAAATGTGATTGATAGTTGAATTATAGTTATAAGATTCTTTGGTATAGTTGGTCTGATCATCTATAGCTTTAGCTTTTCCCTTGTCATGTTTTAGGAATGGTTCCTTAAATATCTCATGTTCTTGGTTGGATGAGTGTCCTTCAATTTCAATGTCACCTCTATCAATGAGATCTTGTATGATGTTCTTCAGTCGATGGCAATTTCCTGTCTTATGACCCTTGCTCTTATGAAATTCACAATACTCATCATCATTCCACAAATTTGGTTTAACCTTTGGTTCATATGGAGGAAAATTTGGAATAGTGATTACTTTGTTTGCCATTAGCTTCTTGAAAACTGACTCAAGTGGTTCTCCCAATGGAGCATACTTCCTTCATGACTTTGAAGTTGTTTAAGTATTCACTTGATTATTTGTAGAGCTTGATCCTGAAAAAATGATTTTGGGTCATACCGTATTGGCATCAACAACACCATCATTGACTGTGTTCTTGTTTTTATTCCAAAATCTTGACTTGTCTTTTCCTTTAAAGTCATCTTTGTTTTCCTTGAATATCTTAATGACTCCTTGTTCAATTAGGACCTTCTCTATTGCTAAGCCTTTTTCAATGACGTCCTTGAAGGTGGACAAACAAGCTTTTCTTAAGTCATAACTAATGTCTTTGTTAATATTTTGCATGAACATCTCTACCATTTGTTTATGTGGAATTTCACAAGAGCATCTGCTGGCTAGATTCCTCCATCTTTGTAAAAATGATGAAAAAGACTCCCTCCTTTTGTTTGGTGTTGCACAAAGTAGTGACTGATATGTTTGTCTCTATGTTGTATAAGAAATGTTGGATAAATGCCTCTGCTAGATCACCCCAAGACTTAATTCCAGGTAGAAGTTGAGAGAACCATTCCATAGCTTTATCATCTAAGCTTTGTGGGAATAATCTCATCAAATATGTCTCTTCTGCTGCTACCTCAATGCAAGATATGAAAAATTGTCTTATGTGTGCCTTAGGATCCCCTTTTCCTCTATACTTATCAAACTTAGGTGTCACAAAGTGTGTAGGAAAAGGAGGCATTGAAATTCTTTTGTCAAATGGATAGGGACATATGTCTCTCATTGTCTAAGTTGGCTTTGGTGTATTTATGTCCTCCATTTTCTTTTGTAAGTCCTTAATTTGTTGTTCCAAATTGTTCTTAGGTGGAGACCAACTTCTTAGACCATATCCCATGCCTAAACCACTAGGTGGAGGAGGATCATGTTGCATATATGGATGATATTGATCATACACATGTTCATAAGGAGGAGGTCTATAATGATGCTGCGTATAAGGACCACTTGGTATAGAGTCATGTTGAGGAATGAAATATATACTTTGTCCATGTATACCATACTCTATAGGAATGTCATGAGTTTGTTCTAATGTGTTGCCCCCAAATTTGACACAAGGTTTCCTTGTGTCCAAATTTTGAGCATGCCTTTGAATATCCAATTGCTTTGGTGGTTGATCCTTAGCATTGGTATGTGATTGAGCATATTTTTCTACATAAGACCTCCATAATGGTCTACGAAGGTGAGTATCATATGCTTGACCATGTGTGTAGCGGACCTCTGGTTTTTGAAACAAAGATGATGGTGATTCAGGCACAAGATGTGGTCCTCTATTGCCTCCACTATTAGGCCTCCTTTGATCCATGTTGAGGTGAGGTTGTTGCAAAGGTCAATTTTCCATTATTTGAGACATGTCAAAATCATGAGGGATCTTGGTTCCACTTTGTGCCATCACTTGTAGAAAGTATTGTCTACCTCTCCTCATTATTTCCTCAACCAATCGATTGAAATGGGGATTCATAATGGTGTCTTCCACTTCTACTGAATGTATGGAAAACTTGTCCATATTGTCATTGTATGTATCATTGTTGTTTGTAGTGTCCATGTGCTCAACATTTGGAATGTTTCTATAAGCATCCATGTTAGGTAATGTAGTATGATTAGAATTGAAAAAGATATCATTGTCATACTCATAGGAACTCATGTTTGCGGACTCTTGAACCTCTTTAGTTTCTCTCCTAGATTTTTGGGAATGGGTTTCAACCATGAACTAGGTATTGACCAAGATGTGTGAGACTAGATGAAAATGGAAAGAGTATGGAAGACCAAGAGTTGGATGGAATGTAAATGAATCTGAGGTTTACTTGCAATGTGCGGAGTGTAAGACCAAGTATGTAAGTAGTAGAGTGGGTGTGACTTCCAAAGAGATGATAGTTTCTCTTGATGAGGTAAGTTGACCTTGAATCTAAGTATGACCAAATGAGACCCAAAGGTGATAGACCTTGATGAGGGACCACTTAGAAAAATGTTGTTGTATGCAGTGTGTTGACAAAGCAAGATGAGGACAAGCAAGTGACCTTTTGACTCAAGTTTAGACAAATGTGAATGTAATGTAAGATGTAAAGAAATGATGGACTTTGTAAGACCCAAAGACAGGTTGAATGCTAGATGAAAACCCCAGAGAGATAACCTAGGAAGCTCAATAAGTCTAAAACTGACTATTCTTATTTGTTGAATTATGAAAGTTTTCAATCCTGAACACAGACATGTCTGTATACTTCACAGACACTCTTAAAGGACACATTCGCTATTCTATCAAACACAGACACACTTTTGAGATGCTCCACTATTGCTCAAAAGACACAGACATGTTTCTGCCCTTCATAGACATGTTTTGACGACAAAAACGTGGGTCTGTCAAATATAGACGCATTTATGAGATGTTAGAATGTTGCTCAAAAGACACAAATGCATTTCTACCCTTCACAGATGCATTTAGATGACATAGACATGGGTCTATGAGATACAGACACATTTCTGCAAACTTTGTGTAATTTTTCCAATCTGTGAAGTTGCTTGTTGTGACCAAATCTGAATGTTTGACTATTTTTCATGACAAGAGGACATAGTGTTGATGAGGACTCAATGTTTACAACTATTTAGACTCCAAAATGACTCAAAGACAAGTGTGTTGTTTGATGTAAAATTATTTTGCATACACTTGAAGACACGAAAGACACAATGTTTTGATGTTTGGTCTTGAATGTTTGAATGTTTAAAATAAGTCAAGCACAATTCTTATGGTTGGCCAAGACAATAGTTGTTGATCCCACATGGAGTTTCCCCTGGGGCTATGCTATTCAGAGTGGATACTTAGATGCTTGACCCCACTGGCTCCACCCTTAGCACTTGCTTCTCAGGGTAGCCAAGCATCAGTCCCCACAAAAACTCCTCATGGAAAACTTTGTATCTCTACTTAGAACCGTATGTGTGTGGGCCACTACCAGATGTCTAACCTCCTGCCCCAACAACTAGAAGGATTTTGGCTTCTAAAACAAAAAGGTGCTAGTAAGGGTATCTGCTCATGTGGCCACACATGCAACACTTTCAGCTCTATAAATACAGAAGGCTCCCAACTGGTAGGGGTTACACCCTATAACTAATCAAATAAATTTGATCAAATGGGTTTATGGGGAGACATAGTGTCGGTATGAACTAATCAGCACACGTTATCCATAGTTTTCACCATGGATATAGTTATTTATAGTGGTTTGGAAGAAGATGGCTTTTCTTTTGCTACCACTTGGGTCATTCTCTCCTCACTAGTAGTCCTAATGACCATATGGGGAGACAGACCCTCTAAAGATTAAACAAAAAGAGCCTATTGCTCAAGACACAAAAGACAATGGTTCAATTTTAGTGCACCAATTGAAGTGTTTGCTAATCTATGAAAATAAGGCACACAATAAATATCAAAAACCCTTACCAAGGTCCTACAACAAAGATCTATTAGTAGTTTGGATTGTTTGAAATAATCACCCCTTCCTGCAAGCACACAAGTTAGGTAAATTTTAAATCCAAAAGACTTTGTGAAATAGGGGCCTTCAACAAAATGATTTTTCTTTCAAGACAAGCTGCACCAATTTCGTTAGCTAGATCTGAAAATGTTAGCTCAAAATAAACCAGATCTGAAATCCGAATGATGAAAAACTAATTCAATGAAACCAAAAATGCAACAACTAAACACAAATGTAGTTGTCACAAACATGAACACTGCGAGAACACACAAACGCAGCTCCCGAATGCAGATGTGTTTCCCTAATGCAAATGCAATTGAAGACTTCACATACATGACTACGGAACATAGATGTGTTTCCCAAACTCTACCCAAAAAAAATAAAAAAATTTGAAGATGCAAACGTTCCAGATGTCACAGATGCGGCAAAAAATAAAAAATGTGATCCGAAAGTGCGTAGACGCGAAAATATCAAAATGTTGTTAGAAATGTCAGATCTGCAACTTCAAAACAAAATCTGCAACAAAAGATGTTAAATGCAAAAGGGACAAGGGTCCCACCAGGCATGCCAAAATGTATACAGTGAAAATGGATAACAACAATATTGAAAGACTAAATGAATTCAACCACAAAACCCTAGGCTAACAACAACAAAGATCCACCATAACATATGAAGATTACCTAAGACAATGCAAATCAAATGAAATCACAAAGATTATACCATCACATGCCCAATAGGGTTTGGATCTTCATTCTTCCTATCTCCATTTATCTTGCTTGATATATTTTCTCTTAGATTTTATATGTGCACAAGAGCTCAACAAAGAACGGAAATGTGGTTGGAAGTAGGATCACATATGCAAGTTCGAAAGCGTAGTCAGGGCTGAATGCATAGTGAGTTAGTTAGGCTTTGATAATGAAGGAAGCATCTCCTTATATAGAAGACATTATATGAAATGAAGGGATAATATTGAGAGGTGTAAAAGAGGTCAGCTATGATTAGAGGGTAGGTAGAGAAAATAAGAAAATAATGAAAGGGTAGGTAGTGTATGAATTAAGAGATGAATGACATGTGTCATAGGTGGAAAAGGTTAATGAATTAATTAAATAAGTAAAGATTTATTTAATTAATAGAAGAAGTGGGATCAATTAAATAAATAAGATATTTATTTAATTTAGAAAAAGGATAATTTAAATAAATAAATGTATTTATTTAAATGAGAAATAAGGCTAGAAGAGGATAAATGAATTAATTAAATAAATAAAGATTTATTTAATTAATAGAAGAATTAGGTTAAAATAATTAAATAAATAAAATATTTATTTAATGAGACGTGACAATTTTAGGTGTCTACACCCTAAATCAAGGTTTGGTGCTCCTTGGGTTGATACCTAATGAAGGAGTGGTACTCCTTGGGTTGGTTCCCTAAATGTTGTAACTGATGTTTTCAATGCGAGGTTGGTTTGGAGTAGTAGTCTCTAACAACACTTCTCATCAAGGTTTTTCCCATCTTGGGTTTTCCTCATACATCTGGTGTTATGGGATGTCCCTTTTATGTGTTATTGCATTTGTGTTAGTCTCCCATCTAACCAATATGTCTACTTTATGTTAGATCTGTTAACCGGTATACACACATAGCATAGAAAAGGGAAAAGTTTAGAAATCACTGATTCACCCCTCTCCTCTCAGTGACATCTAGTGTTCAACATTATATTGTTTTAATTTTTTGTTCTTTTATGCATATTTGGACCTCACTTGTGATACAATCAATTCAAAATCTCCAAAGAAAACCAATATCTTTATCCCATGTTTTAGTGCCATATTTAGTCCTATCAAAAGAGCTTCATATCCTGCAATGCTATTTGTGCACTCAAATGATAATAAGAATGAATACCTAAATGTTTTGCCTTGAGGAGAAACAAAAATCACTCCAGCTCCATTTCCATCCTTAGTATATGCTCCATCAAAAAATGTCTACCATATGCCTCCATTGTGTTCAATAGTGTGTTCTATGATTGGATCATTATTTTGCAACACCGAAATTGTTATTTGTATAGTAAAATTTCTGACTTCTATATCACAAAAAATTATGATAGGCTGATTCTCCACCCATTTGATGATGTGAGGTGATCTCAATTCCCTCTCAATCCTTATTTGTTTCCCATTCACAGGCACCGTGGTATATGAGAAATCTAGTTGAATGCTTCCTCCCACAAGCCATGTCCACTATCTTGACAACAACATCCCATAATGTGGAGGCATATCTATGACTGTGACATCTATGTTGTAGGTGGCCTCAGCATATGATGCTATCTTTACCTCCACATCTTTCATGATCCCTACTACTATAACTGATCAGTTGTCCATGGCATAGAAATTTCCATAGTGATCATCCACTTCCAACCCAAGTTCTCTCATGACTCCCATAGGCATTACATTTATTATTGGCATTTTGGTAGTAAGTTGTCATTGATGTCAACCAGCATGATGGATATTCACATGAGAGTGAGAAAACATAATGAAGGCTTACCGGTAAGGCATGAACCAGTCTAAAGATTGGTTGCCTATTTATGTTGAAGAGGAATAATGTTAAAGTTATCACAAACCACCAGAGGAGAAGATGTGTTACCAGTATAATATACATTGTCGGTTAGCAGAAGAAGAAGGCCTTACCAGTAAAGGCATGTATGAATGTTCAAGTTTAAACCAGTTGTGTGTTGGTGAGAAAAGTGTTTGACCATGGTGATGCCATGTGGAGCCGAGGTGGTAAATATGTTGTGGTCGATGAAGCCTCCATCACCATAGTTGGTGAAACTGTCAGACGATATAAATGAAATGACCAAAAATCATGGGATTGTAACTGACTGATGTGGCTCAAGGAAGAAAGAATTATAGAGAAAGATTAGGGAGTAGTTGGCACCTAGATCAATGCAAAGGAAATCTGATTCAGGAAGACCTTGAAAAGGAAATAGCTGAAGTGTTTTATGAGTCGACATATTTCAAGGCAAGAAATCTTGTTTGAGATTGCTATCTACAAAAAGTATGCATTGGGGATGGAAAGCATGTACAAACACATCCTTGGAGTACAACTGATTGATCCAAGATAGACTAGATTGGATCTCATGAAGATTGTGTTGGGAAGAGAAAACCCTAACTTCTCTAAATTTGAATGCCCTTTTGGTGGAAAACCATGGTATAAGGAGAGGAGCTTGAGACAGAGCAAGATTGATGTTGCAGAGAAGAGGAAGAGGAAAGAGAGATTAAGTGAAAAAGAAGAATTACTAGCCTTAGAAATTATTCTAAGAGAGTTACAGAGTAAGTGAGCAAGCATACTAGTGAGAGGGTTCTACTGGTAGTGATTGAGTATTGATATAACTATAGTTTCATAGTTAAGCTAAACCAGCAAGGTGTGGCAGAGCAGGTAGCATCCAAGTGTGACACAATGTGTTAAGATATTGTTTGAGAGAGAGAGAGAAAGAGAGAGAGAGAGAGAGAGAGAGAGAGAGAGAGAGAGAGAGAGAGAGAGAGAGGCAAAGAATCAAAGAAATTGATCTCACAACCGGTAGTATGAGATTCAATGGAGGAGAAAAGACTGTCAACTAACAGTAGGATAGTTAATCAAGAGTTGCAGAATTCATTTGCAACAAGAAGCCTTAATAGTATTGAAATTGTATTTCAATATACATCACCAAGTTAGATCTTGGTGCAGGGGGTTGGTGCTCCTTGGGTTGGTGCCCTAAAGTCAGGGGTTGGTGCTCCTTTGGGTTTTAGCCCATAAAGTCAGGTGTTGGTTCTCCTTGGGTTGGTGCCCTAAACTTTGTAATTCAGTGTTTTACCTGTGAGGCTGGATTGGAGCAGTATTCTTCAGCAGCTTTTCTCATCAAGGTTTTTCCCACATTGGGTTTTCCTCGTACATCTGGTGTTGTGAGTTTCATTTGTGTGATTGATGTATTTATCTTTCCTTCTCGCTTTACTAGTTTGATTATTTAATTGCATAAGTGGTTAACTGGTATTTTGAAGTTGCTTTGAAAGTCAAAATTTAGGAATGACTAATTCACCCCCCCTCTCAGTGGTACTCTGTGTTCAACAATTGGTATCAGAGCCTAGGTTCTCAATTATCTTTAAACCTTGGGTAGATTCTAGATGTTAAACACAATGACAAGAAATGAGTTTGCTTCCTTAAAAGCCCCCATGTTTGATGGATCCAACTATGCCTTCTAGAGTAGAAGAATGAAGACCTATATTTCCTCCCTGGGTTTTGATGTGTGGATGTCTGTCAAGAATGGGTATGTTGTTCCTAATGATCCTCCCATTGATCCAGATGCCAAAAAGGAGTATGAGAATAATGCAAAGGCCAAACATGCTATCTTGAGCGGTCTGTCTGATAATAAATTTGTCAAATTCATGCACTATGTTTCAGCAAAGGAGACTTGGGATAAATTGTAGAGGTTGTTTGAAGGAGATGCAAAAGTCAAAGAAGCCAAGCTACAAGCACTAAGGGGACAAATTGAAAGCATCAAAATGAAAGATGATGAAAAGATTGCAGACTATCTTCATAGATTTGATGAAACAATGAACACTATTGGAGGACTTGGAGAAGACATTGAAGATGATATTCTTGTCAAGAAGGTACTTAGATCTCTCACACCCAAGGATGATGCTAAGGTGTCTGCCATTGAAAAATCCAAGGATCTGAAGAATTTTACAATGGATGAGTTATTTGGTTCACTGACACCCTATGAAATGAGAACAATCGGTGATACATCCTCAAGGAAAGAAACAACATTCAACATCACCAAAAGGGGGAAAGAAGTAGCTACTCATGAAGAATCTAGTGAAGACTCTAATGCAAAAGTAGAAACCTTTGTAAGGAAGCTCAAAAGAGGATTCGACCGGTATAAAGGAAAGCTACTGCTTAAATGTTTCAACTATGGGAAGGTCAGACACTTTGCTGCTAATTATCCTCACAAGGAAACTGGTGGAGATGAGTGAAGAGAGTTCAGAAAATTTGCTGGCAAAGATAGAGAAAGAAATGACTACCAGTAAGAAAGGAGAGGCTACTGAAATTAGAACAGTCTATATACTATTGAGGATGATACAACATATGAAGAAAATGCATCAAAGTATGTGTTGACTCTAAATTTTTCTTTGGGGACAAACAACCTTATGGAAAATTCAGTGTTGCGGGACCAAATTGCATGGGGAACATTGAATGACCTCCAGGATTGAGAAGTCGACTCTTCTTTGGGTTTTGAGGAAAGGGAAAGGAAACAAATACTTTTTAAAAGTAACACTAAACTACTGGGGCGATACGCCAGATTATTAAGAGACAATGAACTCACAGAAATTAAGAAACATATAACTTCTACAAGTCCATTCAACAATCTACAAGTTCGGATCCAGAACATAATCAAAAACTACAACCAGATTTACTGTAAAACATATGGAAATATTCATCATGCATTCATCAGATAACAAGTGCAAAAAACATAGTTTAATTAGTGAAGTCTTGGATAAAATATTCCCAAAGTTATCAGAATTTTCAACAACAATAGCATAGAAAACACTATTAATAGTAGGCCAAAAGAGACATCATAAAGGCTGCAGGAACAATCTGAATGATCTTCTTATAGCAAGACCAAAATAGTTCTTTAAGGCTGGAAACAAAAGAAAACTCCTACTTAGCAAACTGGGTTGTTCTTTTTTTTATGCTCTAGAAAAAACCCTTCTCCCCTGGCAAAAAAGAACACCGCACTTAAATAGGTCACCACCCCTAAAAATAGCTTCCCAAAATGCCAAAATGGCACAACCCCCTTTAAATAGAAAGCATGGTGTGTCACTATGGAGGCTGCACCCAGCAAAACAAACCCTGAAACTCAAATTTTCACTCGCAACAAACTGGAGGTTACCCAGAACTGAAAAGATTCTTCCAGCCGTGAACGGATTGCCGAAAAGGGCACACCACAACAAACCGCTCGCATACTACGCTAACAAGTGGGCCCGCCAAAAAGAATAGTCAGCATGCATTACCATTTGTCACCTCCATGCAGCTTCAAAAACTGGATGCCAAAGATGAACCAAGGGAGCAACGTCGTACCACCAAGTGTCCTACGTGCTCTACCCTATTGGCAAAAGGTGATCACAACCGGGCCCGTAAAAAATAACCTAAACTGGGGGAAAATAAAGTGAACATTTTCTGGCAACTAGCAGGGGTGATTTTGCCTATGGAATAGAAGAACCCAAAATTACTGGTTTCACAGACCAGACTTCAAGCCACAATGGGATGGAAAAGATCAAAAGCTTGCTACAAAGGCAGCCACTCATCTTCAGAGAGCATAACTTGTGCTTCCAAATCTTGGAAATATTGTTGTAGGTAAATTACTTCATCCAAGGGTAGAGGTACAGGCTCTTCTTAGACCTGGTTCATGAGAGCGGAGAACTGGGCTAGAGGATGCAAAAGACACTCTACCTCATTTATTGAAATAAGACTTCCCAACCATGATAGGAAAACTCTATCCTACTACACATTCTCGATCTGCTGCAATACTTTCTCAATCCGTAGCACAGAACCATCTATAGGGAAAGGAGAAGGTAAGCCTAGAGAAACAAATTTTTCAACACGTTGTTTAATGTCTGGTACTAAAAATTGCAAAGGCGCCAGATCAGCTGACACCTGCATAATTATCATGTGGCGATTTATGAAGACATTAGTCTTTTTGATTAATTATCATTGATCTGCAATCCCTTTCTCCCTAAGCTGCTCCTCTTGAGTGGAATAAAGCAACTCAATAAGATTCTAGGCTATTGGGAACTTCAGACCGATGATAAGCATAGAATTATTGATAAGGTGCCTAGCCTCGGCACAAAGGGACTGTGCATTACTGAGAAATATTAACACTGGTTGCAACGATGGGTAGTACTGCTTTACCTTTTCCCAATGGGAAACATATAACTCTATCAACATGGTAGAGAAGTCTGGAGCAATGGGTTGTGGGGGTGGGAGACTCAGCAATCGAGATATCTCATTATCTTTCCCAATCATCTCCTGATGGAGCTGCTGGATTTTGTTTTTCTCAAATAGCCACTTGATTTTCCAAGGCTGAGATTTTTGCTTCCCTAGTCTTGACGACCTGCTGCAACTGTAATGTATAATTCTACTTCTGCTGCAGAAGAGTCTTTAATTCTGAAACACGTTTGATAGATTGTTTGAGGCTAGTTTCTCTCATTTTCAGCTCAGCTTCGAAATTCATCCTCTCATCTGACCATGATACTTGGGCCTCACTCAGTTGACGGGCATAACCTTCCTTAAGAAGGATTTCTTTGTGCAATTGCATCTGAACCTAGGCAACGTCCTTGGAAGCAATTTTCAATCATTGTATCTCAACGTCTTTATCTTGTAATTACTTTAGGGTTACATTTCTTGTCACTTCTTAACCTTTTAGGTGGGAACCTACATTGTTAAGGGCTGATTGCAACTTTCCTTTCTCTGAATTAGCTTGAGTTAGCAAGCTCTACAGATGATTGATCTCTGATACTCGATCCTTATCTTCCTTCCTTTGCTAGGAAAGGGAATCACAGAAGCTAACATTTTCTGCTTGGAGCTTTTCCAAATGATGACTCTTCTTGATAAAGTCTGCGGACACTACTTTGGAAGTTTCTTCCATCATTTTGACCTTGTCAGATGTCATGGTGCTTTGGAGACTAATGCCCATTTCCTGTAGCTCATAATCATCGAGCCTCATCTAAGATTCAGGTTTGTCAACCTTGGGGACTAGATTTGCAAAGTAAAGGCAATCTCTTTGCTCACTGAAATGGGTTTGCAAGTGAGGGTGGGTGCAATGAGCACCTTCCTTCTCCTTCTTCTTATTGGTTTTATTCAAATTGATAGTTCTATCATAAACCACCTGCTGCTGGAAACTATCCGGATGATTGATGGTTTGACCTACAAAAACTACACTAGGAGGGATAGCGAAAGGGAAATG
The DNA here is from genome assembly GCF_030272615.1 of Cryptomeria japonica. NCBI lineage: Eukaryota > Viridiplantae > Streptophyta > Pinopsida > Cupressales > Cupressaceae > Cryptomeria > Cryptomeria japonica. The sequence goes on from NC_081411.1 coordinate 837,521,711, forward strand.
TGAAAAAGGGGCAATGGAAGAAGATTGGAATGGATGAGTCACTGCCAGTGGGGAAAATAATGGGACAAAAGGGGAGCCCATTAATGGGAAGGAACTAGTAGACACTACATCCATACTCTGGGGGGAAGACTCTTCAAAACCTAGCCTACATGACACAGGGACTATTTTTGATGTGGGCAACTGAAAAGTTGTGGATATGGGGATTGCGCTCAGGAAAGGAAGGGAAGCCTATGTGAGTACCTCTTGGGGATTAACCATCATACCTGTCAGGGCCAAAGTAAGAGTAGTAGAGACTGAGGTTTGCATTATGGGTGTGAGGGTAGTTGTATGAACATCTGGAGAATGGGAAGAGGGGAAAAAGGGGCGTACCTAGTCAACAGAAGGATGCAGCAGCTGAAGATCTGTAGATTTTGTCATTGATATATTAGGTGCAACCCCTTCTGACCCATTGAGATATGGATTCTTCTCCAGGGGCCCCTCAAAAGACTACTTCTCAGATTGCCTCTTACTAGGCTGTGAACGAGGTCTGTGAGTTGCACTGTCTAAAGAAAGAGGGATTTCTAGCTCTGGCTCCTGCCCTTTGATATTTATAATCCCAACTTCTTGTTGAGAAACTATCTCGAGAGATGAATCCTTGCGTGAGGAACTATCACCTATCTCATCATTAGATTTATTTACCTTACTCCATTCCTACTTGAAACACTCATCCAAGGGTTTATTCCCCAGGCTAGCTCTAAGTTGATTTACCTCCTAATGATAGACCCAAAACATTTCCCTTTTCTTTTTGGGCTAGGTTAGAGTTTTCATGCCCTCCAACAACGCCTGAGGAATAAGTTTCATGGGGTTGACCCTTTGTACCAGGGTATAAAATTATAACCATGAGGGGCGATCCAAAATAGGAAAATCATCAAGACCCACATATTTTCTTAGGTCGTCAACCTGGGGGTTTGTACATTCCGCCCATGAGTTTCGAGGCTCATGCCTCATAGTGTTTTTCCTTTTTTTTAAGCAGCCATCAGGGTCGTAACTCCAAGAGTCATCAATTATGACAAAACCTAGTTGCACCATCTTTGAAGTTAGGGTTTCCTTAGCTAATTTTCATCTTACTAGGGTAATTGGGCCAATGGCCTTGTTATCCTCTATAGTGGAGGTATTGTGCTTCCCAGTGCCAATCGCTTGCTTGACTCTTGCCAGCTACCTTACCATTTCTAGAGCTAGGGTTTGGTCAGTCACGTAAGTAGGTAGCCAAAATGGCTCCTCAGAGAAACTATGCACGCAGATGAAAGAGAAATCAGGGTCCACAAACTAGTCAAAAGGAGGGTGTTCATTTTGCATCCAATTCATTTGAACTTGTGAGAAATGAGCTAGAGGTTCATTAGGAATCACTCCAAAATCCTTGAGTGGGGGAGCAAAAAGCAAATCTAAAAATTGGTAGGAATCATAAGAGGCCAGCAATAGAGGCGTCCAACAAGACACCGACATTACATTTTCCACCTCATCGAAAGTGGCCAAGTGCATGAACTGTGTGGAGAAAGCTTCATTTTGATGCAGAAGTAGATACACCAATACTAAAGAGAACCTGAAATGTCACAACTGTTGAAACTCGGATAACTGCTTGACCATGGCCTTAGCAATAGTCATGGAGAAGTTGAAGTGGAAAGGTTCTCTTTGATTCCTGCATTTTGAAAAGAAATCCCATCATGGAAGTGGTGATATCCCGGTCGTTATCATGACCACACAACCATGATAGGGTAGATGAGATATCTCTACGGTCATCTTGCTAAAGATCGCTGTAAGAAAAAGGGAACTTTGAAAGTCCTGCTAACAAACTCCGGTTGAGGGCGTTTCGACAGAAAGTTAATGCATCTCTCCTGGTGCTCCAGAATTCCTCCATAGATTTTTCTGAGAAAAACTCAGTATTTTCAAAGATTGGGGAGCATAGCATTTCCCTAACAGCTTCTAGAGATATGATCAATTTCAAATGCAAGCCACTGACAGAACATGAGGCGGGATCAAAAACCTCTGCACAGGTGGCCACGAGCTCATGACAGTAGGGAACTATGGGGACCAAAGATTGGGAAACCACTCTTCTAGAAATGCACTGCGATGGAATGAGGATCATTTCTGTGATGTAGCATCCTTGAACAAGCAGCCTCTCTGAGGCTTTTGGGCTGCTTTCAGACCTCAGGCTCATAGATATTTTCTAAGGAATCTAGAACAACCAACGAGTTCTGGGTCATCATTTTCTTTTTGGCCTTCGTCTTTGGATACTCCTTCTTTGGTGGAATGGCATGAGAGGAGTAAGATAGTTTCTCAAAAATATTAACCTAGAAGCCTCTGGGAGCAGCTTTTGTGGATGAAACCTTAGAATCCATCAAGGCAGACAATCTTCCTTTCCTATTTTGCTAGCAAACCAGAGATAAGAGATGGGAACCTACATGTTTTCATTTGGCCTCACTCTTTGGCAATAAAATGAACAGATTGATGACCAGGAGAACCTTTGAACTTTTAAATGCATGACATGCCTTATTTTTTGTGAAAGCTAAGGCTCGGCTTACATGTGCACCAATTCAAAAATGTTGTTGTGATCAACCTCCATGAATGAGGGGAGCCGTCATTCCCACTTTCCTAAAAAAATACTTGGTTGATTTGGCGTTCCTCGGGAAAAGCTTCTTAGGAAAAATATTTCTTTGATCAAGAGAATCAGTTAGGAATAATGGCCGCGTGAGCTGAAATAGGCTGGTGGAGCTTTTGCATTTAAGGGCGACATACCTTAAAGTATGTATGACTCTTTGTTTCCATCCATTCCTCTTTTCAAGGTCACTGACGAGATGTTGATATCTTGGAAATAATCCCATTCGTGTGACGTGAATTAATAGAGGTGTGATAGAGACATTGAAATGGGAAAAGGGGAAGCTCTAGTTGCCGATTGCTTACCTACCAAGATTTTTGCTATAAATGTCTTTTCAGACATTCTTTCATCACAACATGAGCTATAATGGCAGAGTTTCTAAAGAAATGGATACTCCAGTTCAACTCGTCAGTAGAAGAGAACAAGTCACTTTCCTGGGGAACATATCAGACTAGAGGTTGCAAGGGATGATGCAAAGGAAGAATCCATTAATAATTGCTACCATCAATAGGATACTTGGGGAGGATTTCAATGGGAATCCAGACCGATACTGGGTAAATATGGATATTTGCTTGCACTTCGTGGCTTCTTTGTTGGATTGTGGCTAGTATGGGTTACTGACAATGCACCTGACTCAAGCACTCTTTCCTTTAGACTACCTGGGAGGCCTTGAAGATGTAGTCACATATCATGTACCTTTCCTAGGATTCCCTGTGGCATCCGACTTAAAGCGTTTCATCTTACAGAATGAAGAAGTGAAGTGACATCCACTTATCAATGGCTTGAAAACCATGTCATTACCTTCCCATAGGTACCGCATTGAGCTGGCTGCAAAATTTCTCCTGTGAGTACATATGATGGTTCCCATTCCGGAAGGCATGAATTGGTATACTGGGTTTAAGGACTATATTTTCCCACGAGTCCTAATGCCGGATCAGCCTCCTAACATGGTGGTTATATTCATGCATGGGGAGCCTGAGAGTTCTTCTGATTCATAATGGCTAGGAGAAGAAGGGGACTTCGACACTGAGGAGGAAGATACTAAAGCTAGCCTCTGAAAAGAGTGGCAAAGCATGACTTGCGCTTGAAACTACAAGATGCAAACAAAAGAGAGGTCGAGGGCCCACACATTTTGTAACAAAATGCAAGAAAGACTTAATATAATGATTTTACTTTTCTCTTTATCTAATCTCTCTTTCTTGATGCTTGCTAGGCTGGAAATAATTAAAATAAATACACACCACACATATGCACATAGTATATACTATTTACTTGGAAAGGGAAAGGGACCCTTAATAATAGGGCTTAAGATGAAAATTGTTAACCGGGATGGAAAGGGAGTCTCCATTCATGTCCTCTAACTCAAAAGCATTGACACCCTTACATCCTATGATGTGGAAAGGACCCTCCCATAGGCAGTCAAATTTGGTGTGCTAACCTGGCTTCACATCCTCTCGTTGTACTTCAAAACAAGGTCTTTGCGGGTGAATATCACATCAGAACTCTTTTTACTATCAAACCACCTTTTTATGACTTCTTGCCTATCTTGGAGAGCTATAAAGGTGACCTCCCTTGCTTCCTCTAACTCCATAATCTTCACTAGCCTTACGATCATTAGACCATTTTCAGTGATATCCATAGATTTTAGCAACTATAATGCTAAAATTTCTAGTGACAAAAGAAAAAATGCATCTTTTCCATATACCAACTTGTACGGGGAGGTTTTGAGAATCTGTTTGGGTGTTATGCAGTCAGCCCATAATGCACTCCTTAGGTGATGGTGCCTCCCTCTTATATTTTGCACCTATCTTCTTGATAAGTCAAATCAGGTTCTTGTTAGTAGATTCTACTAGACCATTCGCTTGGGGGTAGTAGTTAGAGGGGGTTTTGAGATAAATACCTCTGCTAAGAGTGAACTATGTGATTCACGAGCCCGTGAAGGCATGCGCGTTATCTGATATAACGGTTTTTGGGGGGCCATACCGACAAGTCAGTTCTTCTAGGAAAGTTAGCACTTCATTTTTAGATGAATTCCGTAGGGGAACGACTTCAGACCATCTGGTGAAATAGTCGGTGGCGGTAAGGATCCATTTATGTCTAGCTGAACTTGGAGGATTGATCATCCTGACAAAATCAAGGCCCCATTGAGCAAAGGGCTCTTCCACTGACATAGGCCTAAGTGACATGGCTGCTTTCTTACCTCTCCCCATATAATATTAGCATTCTTTACATCCTCTTACTAGAGCGTGTACATCTTTGAACATGGATGGCCAAAAGTATCCAGCTTGGGTAATTTTGATTGCGGTTGTAGGTGCGAAGAAATGGCCTCCTGAGGGGCCGTAGTGAAATTCTTGGAGAATTTTATCAGCTTGGCCTTGGTCCACACATTGGAGTAGAACTCCATCAAAATTTCTTTTAAAAACAATTTCATTTATGAGGCAAAAACTGTTGTTTTGGAGTCGATAGAATCTCCTCTTGGCCAGGGGAAGATTTTCAGGAAAGGTCCTTGTCCTCATGAAATTTTTTCTTTTGTCAATCCAACTGTTGCTCGGGGTGTCGAGCATAATCATAACCATTTCTTCTGAGATGGCTTCAAAACCATGAGGTTCACTGCCCTGCACTATATACTCACATAAGCCTCTCCCATGGACCAGCTTTGTGGGCTTGATGTCAACATCATATTCTAGGATCTTAGTGATCCAATTCACTATTTTTTCTATGATGTTGCCCTCCATGATGTACTCTCTTACTGCGGGATGAGCTACATACACTGTGGTCTTGTTGCAAGCAATGAAATGTCTAAATTTCTTTAGTCCTTTTACGGCAACTAAGGCTTGCTTTTCCACAAAATTATAGCAGAGCTCATAATCTTTGAGAGGTTTTGAATGGAAAGCTATAGGGTGCTCTCCTCCCTTTTGGGTGTCCTTTTGAGTTAGCACCATGGTGATACTATGCTAACCGGAATAGACATACATTATAAAATCCTTCAACATGTCTGGATTAGATAACAATGGTGCTGAATAGATGGCATGCTTAATTTGGTCGAAGGCATTTTTGGCTTCAGCAGTCCATTAAAAATGTATATCTTTCTTAAGTATGAGGGTGATAGGTCTTATTATCCTAGCAAAGTCGGAGATGAAATGACTGACAAAATTGACCTTTCCCAAGAATGATTGCACTCCCTTTTTGTTGATGGGAAGGGGGAGTTCTTTAATAGCCTTGACCCAGTCAGGGTCAATAGAGATACCTTCTTTAGAAACTATATGCCCCAGCAACTTCCCTTGAAGAACCCCAAAGATACATTTTTTAGGGTTCAAGGAGATCCCAAATTCAAGATATTTTTGTAGGACTAACTCAAGATGATCAAAATGATCCTCCCAATGTTTGGAAAACAAGGTTAGGTCATCTAAATATATCAAGATAATCTTATTTATTTGCTCTTTGAAAGCCAAATCTATGGCCCTTTGGAAAGTGGCCCCAACATTTGACAAGCTGAAAGACATTTTTTGATACGCAAACGTTCCCCACTTGGTGGTGAAAGTCGTCTTGTGTTGATCCTCTATTTTGACACTTACCTAGTTATATCCTGAGAAACATCGAGCATAGAGAACATTTTTGATCTAGCTACAATGCTTAATAATTGCTCCATCGATGGCAAGGGATAATGATCTTTGAGCGATGCTCGATTTAGGTCCCGGAAGTCCACATAGAGTTGAATATCTCCATTATTTTTTTGTACAGGGACCAAATTTGACACCCATGTACTGTGCTTTATAGGGTAAATAATCATTGACTTGATCAGTTTCTTCAACTCCTGAGCCATGAGGGATTCGATCTTGGGATTAACAGGTCTCTATTTTTGTCAGACTAGCTTAGCTTAATTTGTGAGCTCGATGGTGTGCAAGATGATGCTAGGATAGTAAATTTTTAAATCATCATAAGACAAAGCCATGACACTTTCATACTTATCAGAGTATCGAGCCAATTTCTCCCTATCTTCAGAGGAAACACCTTTGCCCACTTTGAGGATTCTTTCGCTTCTGACTGACATTTCAGCATAATCTCCTTTGTCTGCTATGAGCTTCCTCTTATCCTTCTTAACATCCTTATGATCAAACAAATTATCTAAGGTGATCAAACCATTAGGGAGCTTGTTGGATTTTAACTAAATAATTTGGTTTCTGTAAGCTTCTTTAACCCTAGGTTGCAGGTGGTTGACAAACTCTCCCAAGCTTTGAATAAACAAAGCAATCTGCTCATCACTTTGAAAAACCTGCCAATATGTATCATTATCAGGAACAATCAGATGGACCACAATGTTGTCTACTAGGTGGTCAGCTAAGAGGTCTACAACTAGATCCAAATGAGCTCCTATGGTTGCCATGTGATCTAATTTAGTATTTAGTGTCTGGGGAATGCTTGTGATATTGAAAGCATCAAAACTTTCTATTAAATCCCAGACTCTAGAGTGGTAGGATCTCATATGGACATGTTTGGTACTGGATATCCCTCGAGCTTGGTGTACTACTAATTCAGAATCACCGAGGACCTTCAGCTTCTTGATGCCCATTTTTTCTACCATGTTCAAACCCTGAATTAGTCCTTCATACTCTACTTCATTATTCGAACATGTGAATTGTAGTCAGAAAGACCTTCATATTTGATCACCCACAAGAGTGGTGAGACAAACTCTAGCTCCAGAGCCCATTTTGCATTTGGCGTTCTCAAAGTGTAGAGTCCATAGTGTCGAAGACAACTGATCTTTGGAAAATGGATCCTTGGTGAGTTTTGGGATTAGCTAATCCTCTTCAAAAATGCAATAAGTTCCTAGGCTGGTGGCATGGTAATTAGAGAAGGGGTCTGATGGGATGGTGCTTGGGATAGACTAGCCTAGTCTATGCTCTTGGATCCTTTCCTTGGATCACCTAGTGTTCTCTCCACACCCTAGGGTCTCTAGGACTTCCCTTGCTTGAGGAATCCCCTTACCTTTCCCAATCCACCCACCAATGAGTTGCAATGTTGCTCTTAAGGTCTCACCTACTCATGAGACTCAAAACCCCTTACTATGGCTAATAAGGGCTAGGCTTGTTCCACACCTTCCAAGGTCTTAGCAAGGTTAGGATAGGTCTTAAACCATGTTTTACATCCATCCATGTGCCCACAAGAAGTTACAACCTTCATCCCTTCTATCGATTTCACTATTTTGTGTTTTGCGTACAAAATAGGGCTACAAGGATTAGGACCAATTAAGCCTCCTAACCAGTCCTTTAGGGCTCCCTCTCACAAATGATGCACAAACTACCCAAACTTCCAAAATGGACTACCATTTATTTGGCAAGGGCTCAAGGATTTCTCTTATTTTGGGCTTCCAAGTGGCCGTACAGTGCCTAGGGCAAATTTTGGGGTTTTTAAGGGTTTTGTGAGGGTTTTTATGGTCTGCCTGGGTCACAGTGGATGTTTTGTGTTTTAGCCACCTTGTCTAGATTGGTGGAGGCTCCTCCTTAACACTAGTGGTTCTTCACACACTCCTCTTCACCTCCTCCAAAGGTTGTACTCTCCTCTGACTAACCTTTCTCTCTGAGACCTCTTCACCAACAACCATTCCTAACCGGGCACTGTCCAGTCTCGCCTAGGAATGGGTCTTCAAATGGCTTCCTTTCATTTTCAAGGACCCTACTTGCATTGAACTATAGTAAAAGTTCTTCAATCTCACTCCCCATGGTTTCATGGTGGTTCCACAATGGGGAATGGAGTTATGATTCCATTTGCACAAACCAGTCCAAAACCAGATAGTGAGAAGGCAATTTACAAATTATTTACAAACACACACAACCTGCAAATAGAAACCTAATATAATTTCTCACAATGAAAGTATTTACACCATAGAAGACACTCCACATAGTTTTACATGCAAATCAATCCATTAACTTGCTCGGTAGCTTCATTCAAACTGACTGGTAACCAATAAATAGTCACAGTTAAGCTTTTTTTACTTGGGCCGTACAATGTCTCACATCCAACCCATTAACTTAGGGTTTGGAAATACTTATGATACCTAGACCTCAATTTGTGTGCCAAAATTGGGTCTCTCCATGCTCAATAAGAGTCTTTGACCTTTTGGGTGGAAAAGTTGCTTGACAACTTTTAAAAGTTGTCATGCAACTTTTGCATTTTTTGAGAAACTTTGCCATTGTTGCTTTTCATGACTCCTAGGCCAATTTTGGGCTATCCTAAGGACATCAAGGCCTAACACACATCTAGGGTACACTCAACCTCTCCTGCACAAGAAATGACAACAAAAACACTAAGGACCTAAAACTAGTACCTAGTAAAAAACAAATGAGCTCATGGCTCTTATTACATATACAATGGCTTCAAAAGAAGCATAACCCCAACAAAACAAAGAAGGAGGAAGAGCTTGGAAGGGTGCTCTTGCACCATACTCACCCTTTGCACACAACTAAGAAATAGAAGAAGAGATGAGAGGCAGGTCTATGCCAAGTGTCTTGAACCTGCTCTCTTCAACGCAGGTAGCTTCAGACTCAGGCTAACCTGCCCACTTCACCAAGTGTTCCATGTAGACCTAGTGTCTAGTGGACTTCTTTACTCTGGATTCCAAGATCTCCTCTGCTATTGGCTTCTTCACCTATGGTAAGACATTAACATCTAGGTCTTGCAGCACCTTGGCTTGGTTCTCCTTTTGCCCTGCTATCTCACCCTTGTACATGATCAGGTCAGCTACATTAAAGACTAGTGATATAGCCAAATTTGAAGGCAAATCAACCTTGTAAGCATTTACCCCATACTTTGACAGAATTCTACAAGGTCCTACCCTTTTCGTTTGCAGTTTGGTAGGCTTACCACTTTGCATCCTAGCTTTGCTGAAATGGACCATCACAAAGTCACCCACCTTGAACTGAACCTCTCTCCTTCTCTCATCCATTTTGGCCTTCAGTTTTTGAGTGGATACAAGGATGGCTTTCTTAACTTGCTCTTTGACTTCCTTGATAGTTTGAGTGAAGTCCTCTTCTTTCCCACTCTTCATTTCCAAGGTACCAAGGTCTCTCAACTCACATACTCCTCTTGGATGTCTGCCATAGACAACCTCAAAAGGAATTCTACCAGTGGTCCTATTCACACTATCATTATATGCATACTCTTCTTGTGGAATGACTAGATCCCATGTCTGCCCATACTCCTTAGTTAAGCACCTCAACAAGTTGCCTAGCACCCTATTGATGACTTTAGTTTGACCATTTGTTTGTGGATGGTAAGTTGAGCTAAATGAGAGATTAGTTCCAAGTCTCCTCCATAATGTCTGCCAAAAATGGCCCATGAACTTGTTGTCCCTATCTGAAATAATTCTTAAAGGGAGTCCATGAATCCTAACAATCTCCTTAAAGAAGAGACGTGCAACATAGCTAGCATCATGTGTAGTTTTACATGGAATAAAATGGCTCATCTTGGAAAATCTATCTACTACCACATAGATGTTTTCCATAACTGTCTTTGTCTTGGGAAGTCCTACTACAAAGTCCATGCTTATACATTTCCAAGGTCTATCAGGGACTGGCAATGTCTGATAGAGACCAGCATTGCTTGATCCTCCTTTTGCTCTTTGGCATACACCACATTGTTCTACATATCTTTACACATCCCTAGGCAACTTTGGCCAATAGTAGTACCTCTGTACTAAATCCAAGGTTTTGTTGACTCCAAAGTGTCCACTTAAACTACCATTGTGTTTCTCTTGGATGAGGTTCTCCCTCATGGATCCTCTTGGTACACACAATTGATTATCTCTAAACAAGAGACCATTTTGGAGAGTGTAATCTGCATACTCACCATGGAAATGGTTCTCAAACTCCTTGCAAACCTTGTAAATTGATGATAAGTCTTCATCTCCTTCATAGAGGTCCTTGAAACCTTCTATTCCTATGCTCTGCAACTGTAGTTCTTGAACTGTCAACAACTTCCTGCTTAATGCATCTGCCACCTTGTTGAGTTGCCCCTTCTTATTCTTGATGGTGAAGGTGAAGGATTGGAGGTATTCCATCGATTTCAAATGCCTATTGCTAAGCTTCTCTTGAGTGTTAACGTAACTCAATGCTTGGTTGTCTATGAACACCAAAAATTCCTTTGGAAGTAGGTAATGCCTCCATTTTTTAAGAGACTACACTAATGCATACAACTCTAGGTCATAGGCTGAGTACTTCTTTGCTTCATTAAGCTTCTCACTGAAAAATGCCATAGGTCTTCCCTCTTGACTCAGTACACCACCTACTGCAATTCCACTTGCATCACACTCCAATGTGAATAGCTTATCAAAGGTAGGTAGGAGAAGGATAGGTTTTGTGGCTACTTCTTGCTTCAACAATTGAAATGCTTTGTCAACCTCCTTAGTCCATTCAAACTTAGTTTTAAGGCCTCCTTTAATGGTGTTAAGGACTAGTGAATATATGCCACTGAAATTCCTCACAAACTTCCTATAGAATTGAGCTAATCCATCGAAACTCCTAACTTCAGTCCCTATTCTAGGTGTAGGCCAATTCAAGATTGCCTCCACTTTGCTTGGATCCATCTTCAAGGTTCCTTTAGACACCACAAATCCTAAGTAGACCAGCTCTTGCTTCAAGAATTCACACTTCTCTAGGTTGATGGATAACTTCTCCTCATGCAACCTCTCTAGGACTAATCTCAAATGCTCAAGGTGCTCCTCTTTGGTTCTTCTATAGATGAGTATGTCATCTAGGTACAACACCACAAATATGCCAATGAAGTCTTTTAATACCTCATTCATCAACCTCATGAAGGTGCTTGGGGAATTGGTGAGTCCAAATGGCATCACAAGCCATTCATACAATCCCTCTATGGTCTTGAAAGCAGTCTTCCACTCATCACCCTCCTTGATTCTAATCTAGTGATAACCACTTTTAAGGTCCAATTTGGTGAAATACATAGCACTTCCTAGACAGTCCATCAAATCCTCTATTCTAGGAATAGGAAACGTATACCTTATGGTGATCCTATTGATTTCCCTTGAGTCGGTGCAAAGTCTCCACTTGCCTCCCTTCTTTGATGCTAGCACTATCGAGACTGCACATGGGCTGATGCTCTTCTTAATCAATCCTTGTTCCAATAACTCCTGCACTTGCCTTGCTACCTCCTTATTCTAATTAGGTGTGAGCTTATATGCTGCCTTGTTAGGTAGGGATGCTCTGGGAACAAAGTCTATTTGATGGCTTATAGACCTTCTAGGTGGGAGTGTTGCAGGTGCTCCATTACTCACTATGTCCTAATACTCTTCCAACATTTGCTTCACCTCCTTAGGTACTTCTTCCTACAACTTGTCTTCTTCCTCCTTTGGTTTCACAAAGATGGCACACTTCACTATCTCCTCCTCATGTGGAAAGTTTAAGAACTCTTTACCAGTAGCCAACAAGACACTAGGTGTTCTTGAAGTTCCCTCTTCATCCTCTGTCAAGGACTGAATCTTGAAGGTCTTGCTATCCTTCTTGAATGATATGGAGTTTTACTCTCCATCATAGGTCACCTTCCTATCAAATTGCCAAGGTCTTCTTAGTAGCAGATGATAAGCATCCATAGGCAACACATCACAAAGGATCTTATCCTCATATCCTCCAATAGAAAACTCTACCCAAGTCTGTTCATTGACTAGCACACTCTGTACTTTGTTCAACCAAGTCACCTTGTAAGGGCTAGTGTGGGGTGATCTTGTGAGTTTCAACTTCCTAACTGCCTCTTCTAATATGATATTATCAGTTGAGCCTGAATCAACTATCACCTTGCACAGTTTACCAAGATCTTTGCATCTCACCCTAAACAATGCTCTCCTATGTTTGGGTTCCTCCTTAACCGGCTGTCTGATCAAAATCCTATTGGACATCAAATTTTCTCCAATCTCTGATTCAATCTGAACCACATCTAGTGTCATGCTTCTTGAAGAGTCTTCATGAGCATAGGCAACCCACTTTCCATTGTTTGTTGAGGTAGGCTTGTTAGGGCATCTATATGTTGGGTGTCCTAATTGTCCACAGTTGCAACACTTCATAGTTGCAAAGTAGGAGTTACCTCTGCTGGTACTTCTACCCCTACTTGGACCACCTTGTGCACCTCTTCCTCTAGAATGGCCTCCCTAAGATTGGTTTCACTACCATGTTCATTCAACTTGGCTTCTCCTTGGTTCCTCTGCTCATTTGACTTGCTTTGGTAACCACCTCGGTGGTTCATTTGGTCTCTACCTCTACCTTTACCCCTGTTATTGGAGTCTCCTTTCCTTTTGTTCCTCTCTTCCACCTTGATAGCAAGCTGATGACATTTTTGAACAGTCGTAGGAGTACATAGGCTTATCTCCTCTTGAATGTTCCACTTTAGGCCGCTTAGATACCTACCCACCTTAATAGATTCATCTTCTTGGACTTTGGATCTAAGACAAAGTTTTTGAAATTCTTCAGTGTAGGAGGTCACATCAAGGTCTTTTTGCTTCAAACCCTATCTCTTCTTATGAAGTTGGAATTCATAATCCTCTGGTAAGAATCTCTCTTTGATCTTGCTCACCATGGCCTTCCAATTGGCAATAGGTAGCTTCCCCATGCTAACTCTCTCTTCTTGTAGGTACTTCGACCATGTTAAAGTTGCTCCCCTTAATCTTGATTTGGTAACCTTAACCTTTTGAGCCTCTGTCACTCCCTCACACTCAAAGTGGTTTTCCATGCCCTCAATCCATTCCATGACTATGTCAATGTCCATCCTTCCATTGAAATGTGGCAATCCCTCAAAAGCCTTGGTGTTCAAAGCCTTGATAGCCTTCACAAATGGTTCTTCATTAAACAAGGGATCTGGTTCAGGTATAATGTCATCTATGTCAATGGTTTTCTTGCCTTTATCCTTGGTGTCTTCACCCCAAGGTCCTTGTGTCCTTTGATCCACCACTCCCTACAGTTTATCCCTTATCTCACTCATAGCTTCTTCAAGGAGTCTATTCTTCTCCTTCTATTCTTCTACCTCTCTAGCTAGCTCTGCATTAGTGACCATTTTTCTCTCCCCTACTGATTCACTAGTATATAGAGACATACACAGTCCAACAAATCTTAAACTTGATTTGATACCAATCTGATGGGATGGTGCTTGGGATAGACTAGCCTAGTCTATGCTCTTGGATCCTTTCCTTGGATCACCTAGTGTTCTCTCCACACCCTAGGGTCTCTAGGACTTCCCCTTCTTGAGGAATCCCTTGACCTTGCCCAATCCACCCACCAATAAGTTGCAATGCTGCTCCTAAGGTCTCACCTACTCATGAGACTCAAAACCCCTTACTATGGCTAATAAGGGCTAGGCTTGTTCCACACCTTCCAAGGTTTTAGAAAGGCTAGGTCAAGTCTTAAACCATGTTTTGCATACATCCATGTGCCCCCAAGAGGTTACAAACTTCATCCCTTCTATCGATTTCACTATTTTGTGTTTTGCCTACAAAATAGGGCTACAAGGATTAGGACCAATTAGGCCTCCTAACCAGTCCTTTAGGGCTCCCTCTCACAAATGATGCAAAAACTACCCAAACTTCAAAAATGGACTACCATTAATTTGGCAAGGGCTCAAGGATTTCTCTAGTTTTGGGCCTCCAAGTGGCCATATAGTGCCTAGGGCGAATTTTGGGGTTTTTAAGGGTTTTGTGAGGGTTTTTATGGTCTGCCTGGGTCACAGTGGATGTTTTGTGATTTAGCCACCTTGTCAGGATTGGTGGAGGATCCTCATTCACACCAGTGGTGCTTCACACACTCCTCTTCACCTCCTCCAAAGGGTGAACTCTCCTCTGACCAACCTTGCTCTCCAAGACCTCTTCACCAACAACCATTCCTAACTGGGCACTAGCCAGTCTCGCCTAGGAATGGGTCTTCAAATGGCTTCCTTGCATTTTCAAGGGCCCCGATTGCATTGAACTATAGTACAAGTTCTTCACTCTCATTTCCCATGGTTTCATGGTGGTTCAACAATGGGGAATGGAGTTATGATTCCATTTGCACAAGCCAGTCCAAAACTGGACAGTGAGAAGGAAATTTACAAATTATTTACAAACACACACAACCTACAAATAAAAACCTAATTTAATTTTTCACAATAAAATTATTTACACCATAGAAGACACTCCACATAGTTTTACATGCAAATCAATCCATTAACTTTCTCGGTAGCTTCATTCAAACTGACTGGTAACCAACAAACAGTCATAGTCAAGCTTTTTTTACTTGGGTCATACAATGTCTGACATCCAACCCATTAACTTAGGGTTTGGAAATAATTTTTCTACCCAGACCTCAGTCAGTGTGCCAAAATTAGGGCTCTCCATGCTCAATAATAGTCTTTGACCTTTTGGGTGGAAAAGTTGCTTGACAACTTTTAAAAGTTGTCATGCAACTTTTGCATGTTTTGACCAACTTTGCCATTGTTGCTTTTCATGACTCCTAGGCCAATTTTGGGCTATCCTAAGGACATTAACATACCATTAAGGCCTAACACACATCCAAGGTGCACTCAACCTCTCGTGCACAAGAAATCATAATAAAAACACTAAGGACCTAAAACTAGGACCTAGTCAAAAACAAATGAGCTCATGGCTCTTATTACATATACAATGGCTTCAAAAGAAGCATAACCCCAACAAAAGAAAGGAGGAAGAACTTGTAAGGGTGATCCTACACTAGGGTCAGAGTCTATGAACTCATTCAGGAAAGCTTCTTGTTTAGGTGGGATTTCCCTGGTTACTTCTTCATCTTCTAAAAGTTCCACCACCTTTCGCTCATCATGGGTTATAGAGGTGTGAGTAGGCTCAAATTTGATCAAGGCTTGGTCTGCTATATGCTTGGCATGAAGGGGTTCTAAAAGGATCTTCATCTTAGCACCATGCTGGGTACAGAGAATCAGGTGGGACCAATCTAGGGACATATAACCTCCTATTTTAGTAGTGAATTCTCAGGACAGACAGAGCCTTAAGACGGGAGGGATATCAATGACCACTACTTCTTGAGATACTATTATACTTGGACATGCAAATAAAGTCAAAGGGAGGCTTTTGATGAGACCTATCATCTAGACTTTATTCCCATCAACTTGTATTACCCCCTTACTTAAAGGGTCATACTTAATGTTTAATACTTCAGCAATTTGCTTGGGCATGACCGTGGTACTAGCACCAGAATCTATCATGGAGTTATGCAAAAGTTTATTTCCAACTATAAGGGTAAGATAAAAAGGATTCGGCTTAGGTTTACCTTCTCCTTGTGCAGTGGAGGGTGAACCTTCATTCATCAAAGTAGTAGCGGGACGTGCCTTGCTAACTATTGGGTGGCGATCCATTCCTTTCATCTGAGAGCGGCAGAGCTACCACGCCTGTATCCTTTTGATCATGGGACAATGCCTCCCTTAGCCAACTTTTCTATTCTGGGATACTCAGGAGGTCCAATAAAGAGACATGAGCTAGAGCTTTCTTCAAATGCTCTACAAGATCCAGTGTTGGGGGTGTGAAAACCTTAGGCTCTTTCAGTTTGTAAGGGATGAACTCCTTCCGAGGATAGGCGGAACCGATGACTGATGGTTCCTGGGGCCTCTTCACGGGTATTGACCTTATATTGCTAGTTTCCTCCCTGGTCAAATGCCTTTTAGAGCAAAGGTTGTAGTCTGAATGCACCACAGGGACTCCATCTTTCAGAGTTCCTCCATCAATAGTTAGCATTGTATCGTCATCCTCCATCCATGAAAAAAGTGCGTGATCAAGGGCGATTTTCACTTCTTGTTGTAATGACATTCCTTGCATTTGAGCAACAAAGTCTACATTATCCATCCCTAGGGATGTATACATGGATTCATTCAGTATTATGCCTAAGTTCCTTTGTTCTACAACCTTTTGTTGCGAATTCCCCCTTGGGCAATTCCTTGGGGCATGAGCATTGTTGCATGGAAAACACCAAGAATTGGTATCGTCCACCAAATTATTCTGACCTATAGTCAATTCTCTACCACTGTTTGGGTGGATGGTCTACAATGGATTAGGGACGGGGACTATTTGGCCATTCGGCGGGGGATTTTTCTCAACCCAATAATTAGGATGTTGATAGGGAGGTCGGTTTCCTTGGAAGTTTTGCTAAAAAGGAGGCTTTGTAGGAGAGACCTGGGCCCTTTTTAGGTTGACAATTTCATTAGAGAATGATCTTAAGAGATTTTTCATATCATTGACCTCAGCAGCCAGAGAGGCAGTTTGGGGAGTAGCTTGAGGAGTGGGGAGCGAGTACATAGATTGTGGAGTAGAGGTGGTCGGGGTGGCTTCCTCCATTACTTGGGTAGATATTTTGGGGAATGCTGGCATTGTGGGGTGAGGTGTGAGCTTTCCAGCATTGATAAGGTTATTTTCAGCCTGAACCGCTAAGTCAAAAGCTTGCAGAAGAGAGTTACCCCCTAAGGATTGAATCATTACTGATATGTCAAAATTGAAAGCTTTTAGATAAAATACGAAAACCATATCTACTGGGGGGTGGGCAGACAATGGTATCCTTTTCCAGGTTCACTAGAATCTCAGGTTGAAATTAGTTAATGCCTCTATAGGAGCTCTTTTTATCGTAATGAGTTGGTACATTGGGGATTATCTATCAACTTTGTCTGAGAATCTCTGAAAGAAGTGGTCTCCCAACTGATCCCAGTCCCCTATAGTATTAGGGCCTAGTGATCTAAACCAATCCAGAGCTTTTCCTTTGAAAGATGCTATGAGCAACCGCAAAGCCACATTCTACTCAGTGATGCCATGTACTGTACAAACAGTAGCCACATCCTACAAATGTTCTCCAGGGGTTTTATGACACTCTCCCATGAATTTGGGAATGACTTCTAACGCAGCTGTCGGGATAACAACCCAAACTACGGGTGGAACTGGAGGAATGAGAGGGCTACCATTGTCCCATGTCATGAAATTTCAGGGAGGAACTTGTGCCATTGCAGCATGTATGATAGTGGGGAGACCCTATGGGGGTGAAATTGAGGTGGAATGGATGGTCACCAATTGAGGAAAAGAAGATGAGGATGTAGGGCTGTTTGACTCCTAGTGATGGGCCTATGACTTATAAACTAGCTGGGATGTGGTTTTTAAAAATAATGGTCCCACTGACCGTGCTAGAAAAAGAACCGTTGACTCTAAATTTTACTTTGGGGACAAATAGCCTTATGGGAAATTCAGTGTTGGGCGACCAAATTGCACGGGGAACACTGAATGACCTCCAGGATTGAGAAGCCAACACTTCCTTGGGTTTTGAGGAAAGGGAAAGGAAACAAATACCTTTTAAAAGTAACACTAAACTACTAGGGCGATACGCCAAACTATTAAGAGACAATGAACTCATAGAAATTAAGGAACATATAACTTTTAGAAGTCCATTCAACAATCTACAAGTTTGGATCCAAAACATAATAAAAACTATGACTATATTTACTTGAAAACATATGGAAATATTCATCACGCATTCATCAGATAGGAAGTGCAAAAATCATAGTTTAATCAGTGAAGTCTTGGATAAAATATTCCCAAAGTTATCAAAATTTTCAACAACAATAGCATGGAAAACACTATTAATAGTAGGCCAAAAGAGACATCATAAAGACTACAGGCACAATCTAAATAATCTTCTTATAGCAAGACCAAAATAGTTCCTTAAGGCTGGAAACAAAAGGAAACTCTTGCTTAGCAAACTAGGTTGTTCTTTTCTTTATGCTCTGGAAAAAACCCTTCTCCCCTGGTGGAAAAGAACACCACACTTAAATAGGTCACCACCCCTAAAAACAACTTCCCAAAACGTCAAAATGGTACAACCCCCTTTGAATAGAAAGCACGGTGTGTCACTATGGAGGCTGCACCTAGCAAAACAAACCCTGAAACTCGACTTTTCACCTGCACCTGACTGGAGGTTACCAAGAACTGAAAAAGATTCTGCCAGCCACGAACGGACAATCGAAAAGGGCACAGCCACAAGAAATCGCTCACATACTACACTAACGAGTGGGCCCGCCAGAAAGAATAGTTAGCATGCATTGCCATTTTTCACCTCCGTGCAGCTTCAAAAACTAGATTCCAAAGAAAAATTGAGGGAGCAATGTCGTGCCACCAAGTGTCCTACGCACTCTGCCCTACTGGCAAAAGGCGATCACAACCGGGCCCATTGAAAAGAACCTAAATAGAGGGAAAATAAAGTGAATAGTATTATTATCATGAGAATGATAGAAAAGTTAATCTCTTCATGGCACTTGTTGAACTATTTGATGAAGATGAGGAAGAGGAGGACATTGAGGCTAAAGTGGACTTTTAAGGTGAGCTTATCAGTGCTCTTGAGGAATTGAGCAAAACAAGAAAAGAACTCAAAAAGGTCAAGTTTACTATAGTAAATTAACAAGATCTTTTGAAGCAAGCCTAGATGAGTCTGGTCAAGTTATAGCTAACTTGAAATTGTAGCTAGAACAAACTAAGAGGATATGTGAAGCTACATCCTCTGATCTGACAAAGAAGGAAAAGGAGCATCAAGAGTTGGAAGCAGAGATAGTGAAGCTCAGAAAGGAGGTTAAAGAAAGTAAGGAAGAAATAAAAATAAGGAGCAAATATGAAGGTTGTTGGTATTATGGATGACTTTGTCATGTGTTGCATTGTTTTTTGTCATTGATGTCAGCACTTGTCTTCTTGGAGATTTACATTATGTTCACCAGTATGGTTAGTGGCTTATGCACAGTCACCAATATGTATTCACCAATAGGTTATATTGTTCACCAGCAACGATGATGACTTGTTATCATTTGGAGATCATTTGGTTATGTCAAAGACATGGATTGGAAGTTTGGATTTGGTGTTTTGTTTATTGGTCTAATCGGGTTGATAGATTTTCCTTTACCGACAGATAGGTCTAGGTTATGGCCTGGTACTCTAGATCAATACGACACGTTATGGAGATTGTTTATTAATTGGATATTGTGGTAAATGTATTGAGTCGACATGTTGTATCACATCAAGATTTATTTGTAATTGATTTTATTGTAATATATTTAGTGAGTGGACCTATACATTTGGTCTTAGGTTTTGTATAAATGATTGTAAGATCTTATTGAAGATCAGGATACATGATATGGTATGAGTGTGTTCAAATATTGAAGAGAGAAAATATGTAGATCCTTGTGAGAATCATGCAGACATTATTTCAAGGTTGAAGGAAGGTTATGAAAGTGTTTGGCACTCATGTTCATAATTTAGACCGGTATTGAATCTAGCATTCAAGATGCTATTTTGAGCAGTACATTATCATTGGATTTAACCATCCAATTGTGTAGGCAGTGATCTCTAGGTGGTTGGCCTTTCTACATGTGTAGACCCCATTTGTATACACATACTATCTACAGTAGTATCATCTAATTGTGGGTAAGGTTTCCCACCATGGTTTTTCCCTTACTGGGTTTCCAAGTCAAAATCTTTGTGTTATGTGTTGTGGATGTTGTTTCTCTTTATGTTTTATGCATTAAGTTAAATCGGTATTGCTTTAACTATTAATTTGTTTACCGACATTAAGTTTAAGTTGGAATAATTTTCATTTGGATTACAATTTATTGACAACTAGTTCACAACTGATTCACCCCCCCCTCTCAGTTGTCCTTCCTAGGACCTAACAATTGGTATTAGAGCTAAGTCCTCTTTTTGCAGAAGCCTAATAGCTTGAGGAGATCCTATGGCAACAAATATTTTTAGGAAGGACAGTCTGAAGCTTGATGGAACTAACTATGGTATATGGAAGATTAGAATGGAAACACATTTGAACTACATTGGAAGAGACATATGGGATGTTGCTCCTATTCCATATCAACCTCATCCACCAACATTGGCTAAGGACATGGATAATGATTGCAAAGCAAAAGAAGAACTTCTGAGTGCACTATCAGATCAACAAATCATGGGATTATTAGATAGATCTACTGCTAAAGCTATTTGGGATAAACTAGAAACACTGAATGAAGGAATACCATTGTCAAAATTGCAAAACTAGAATGTTACTGGGTCATGTATGAAAATTTGAAAATGGAAGAAGATGAAAGAACTTCTACATTTATGGAAAGAGTTAATGAAATTGTTTTAGGAATACAATATTATGGAGGATCCTTAAGTGAAGATGAAATTGTGTCTAAAGTTGTAAGAGCATTTCCACCAGCTTACAAAATGAAAGTGACTGCTATTAATGAAATGAGAACAATGCCTAATACTTCAGTTTCTAGAGATACTTTGTGTAGAAAAATTTCAGCATTTGAACTTGAGGAGTTTGGTCCTGTTGCTACTGTAAAGACTGATTTAGCTTTCAAAGCATCATCATCATCATCAACATCATCATCATCTGATAAAATTGATTGGAAAGCACTTTATGCAAAAGAACTTGAAGATATGAGAAGAGAAAATGAAGAACTTGAAGAACTTGAAGCACTATTTGCAAGAAAAATGCCTAAAGGTCTTGCAGGAAGTAAGTATGAAGGTAGAGCACCTTTCAAATGTTTTAATTGCAATAAATTTGGTCATATGGCTTCTAGATGTCCTGATAGGCATGCAAGACTAAGGGAGGAAGCAAAAAGAACATATAAGCCTAACCCTGAATATCAGAGATACAAATTTAAGAAAAACAAAGATGAGTCATGTTACTATGTAGATGAAGGTGTTACAGATGATTCAGATGAAGATCCAATAGATAGAGGATGGGCTTTTGTTGCAATAAAAGAAGATCAATCGACACCTATTGTCAAACTGGTAGAGCAAGCAATGGCAGCAAAAAATTGAAGAAAAGGATGAATGGATTATAGATAGTGGATGCTTGCATCATATGACTGGTGATAAAAGCAAATTCTTATCTTTTCAGGAAACTCATGGAGGTTTAGTAAGGTTTGGAGATGATAAATCTTGTTTAATCAAAGGAGAAGGCACTATATCCTTAGATGGTAAGCACAATACTAACAATGTTTATTATGTAGAAATTTTAAAGAATAATCTTTTGAGTGTTGGTCAGTTAGTG
Organism: Cryptomeria japonica; assembly: GCF_030272615.1. Lineage (NCBI taxonomy): Eukaryota > Viridiplantae > Streptophyta > Pinopsida > Cupressales > Cupressaceae > Cryptomeria > Cryptomeria japonica. Next base: position 837,543,428 of record NC_081411.1, read on the forward strand.
GAAAAGGGATTTTAGTTACAATTCAAGAATGGAAAATGCAAAATCATAAATAGAACTGGATTGGAGATTGCAACCGGTAATTAGACTAAAGGTAATTCTTTCACTTGAATACCAGTGATAAGACATGTTTGATTGCACACATTGATGAAAGTTGGTTATGGCATAAAAGACTTTGTCATGTGAATTTTGATTGCATTGTAAAGATCCATTCAACTAAGGTAGTAAGAGATTTACCTAAGATTGTGAAACCTCATAATTCGGTCTATAAGGAATGTCAAATGGGAAAGCAAGTTAGAACAACATTTAAGAGTATTACTAAGAAATCCAATAATATTCTTGATTTAATTCATACTGATTTGTGTGGTCCAGCAAAAATAAGAAGTCTACAAGGAGATAGATACTTTATGCTAATAATGGATGATTATTCTAGAATGTGTTGGGTTACTTTTCTCAGGGAGAAATCAGAAGCTTTTGGAAGATTCGAGATATTCAAAGCAATGGTAGAGAATGAAACGGGCAAGAAAATTAAATGTTTGAGATCAGATCAAGGAGGAGAATTTACATCTAGAGAATTTAATGCATTCTACGAAGTGAATGGAATCAAAAGACAACTATCAGCACCCCAGACACCCCAGCAGAATGGAGTTGTGGAAAGGAAGAACAAAACTATTCTGGATGCAGCAAGAACCATGCTAATGGAAGCAAATCTACCTCATATGTATTGAGAGAAGTAGTGAATATAATGGTTTATACTTTCAATAGAGTTCACATCAAAAGTGAAACCGATAAGACCCCTTATGAACTATGGTTTGGTCATATTTCTACTCTTAAGTATTTCAAAATATTTGGAAGTAAATGTTACATTAGAAGAGATGAGTATATTGGCAAATTCGATCCTAAAAGTGATGAAGGAATATTTCTTGGTTATTCATCTAGAAGTAAGGCATATAGATGTTATAATAAAATGTTACTGAAAATCATTGAGAGTATTAATGTGAAGATAGATGAACACTTTAGAGGAGATTCAAGATCTATAGAACCAGTAGTTGAAATGATCACAGATCAACCGACACAGATTGCACTGGTACAGAGTGAAGATCCAATCACACTAGCATGATCAGAAAACTCAACTGTGACTAAAGAATAACAACTTGTGAATGTTAATCAGAACAAACCTAGGTATGTAAGATTGAATCATTCAGAGAATCAAATAACTGGAAACAAGAATCAAGGTGTTATGACTAGAGGTAGATTGGAAAATGAAGAGTTATTTTTAATTTCTCAAGTTGAACCAACATATGTTATTGCAGCATGTAAGAATGAACATGTTACAAGCTAGGGTTGTTGTTGCACCAAAAGATTGACCTATCAATGCCTGATACAACCACTAGACTTATAGAATCCATAGGACGCTGTTAAACCATGTCGTGAATCTTCGCAAGGGAGGCTGGCCCACTGCCAACAATCCCCCTCCCAGCATCACTCACCATGGCCTGCATGATTCAAACCTGTGACCAAGCTCTGATACCACTTGTTACAATCTAGGGTTGTCGTTGCACCAAAAGATCGACCTGTCAATGCCCGATACAACCACTAGACTTATAGAATCCATGGGAGGTTATTAAACCATGTTGTGAATCTTCATGAGGGAGGCTAGCCCAGTACCAACAGAACACTAGATAAAAGCAATGGAAGATAAATTAGAACAAATTGAAAAGAACAACAGTTGGGCATTAGTTCCCTGCCCTAAAAACAAAAATGTAATTAGAACTAAATGGGTATATAGAAATAAACTTAATGAAGATGGAGAAGTAATCAGGAAAAAAGTAAGATTAGTTTGTAAAGGTTATTCATAGAAAGAAGGAATTGATTATAACAAAACCTTTGCACCGATAGCTAGAATTGAGGCAGTTAGACTATTTCTTGCATTTGCAGCTTATAAGAACTATAAAGTTTATCAAATGGATGTAAATTGTGCATTTTTGAATGAAGATCTTGAGGAGGAAGTCTACATTGAACAACCTGATGGATTTTATTTGACAGATAATAAGGATATGGTTTGTAGGTTAAAGAAAGATTTATATGGATTGAAGCAAGCTCCCAGAGCTTCGTATGCTAGATTGGATAAATATCTTTTGAAGCTTGGTTACACAAAAGTTAATGCTGACAACAATTTGTATTACAAAGTTACCAATGATGACATTTTGGTTATTGAAGTCTTTGTAGATGATATCATTTTTGGAGGTGAAGATGGATTATGTAAGGACTTTTCTAACAAGATGCAGGAAGAATTTGAAATGTCTATGATTGGAGAGATAAAAAAATTTCTAGGTTTGCAAATTTCACAAATAGATAAAGGTATATTCATATGTCAAACAAAGTACTTGAAGGAACTTTTGAAGAAATTTGGTATGGAAAATTCCAAACCGGTAAGTACTCCTATGACTACAACTGATAAATTGACATTGAAGGATGATTCAACTCCTATTAATCTGACAAGATACAAATCTATGATTGGACGTTTACTATATTTAATACAAACTAGACTTGATATAATGAATGCAGTATGTATTGTTTCAAGATGTCAAACCAATCCTAAAGAAAATCATGAATCAGCAGTAAAAAGGATTTTTCGGTACCTACAAGGCAAAACAATTCTTGGTCTATGGTATCCTAAAGATGAAAATTTTGATTTATGTGCATACACCAATGCAAATTGGGCAAGAGATATAGATGACAGAAAGAGTACCACTGGCGATGAATTCTTTCTTGGTAGAAGATTGATTTCATAGATCAGCAAGAAGCAGACTTGCACATCATTATCAATAGCAAAATCAGAATATGTTACAGCAACAACTAATTGTACTCAAGTATTATGGATCAAGCAAATGTTGAAGGATATAAAGGTAAAATACAAAGAACCAATAATCATTTATTGTGATAATTCAGCAGTAATTGATATATGAAAGAATCTGGTATTTCACTCTAAGACAAAGCATGTTTCTATTAAGTACAATTTTCTAAAAGAGAATGTTGAAGCAAATGAAGTGAAACTGGTTTATGTGAATACTAAAGAGCAAATTGTAGATATCTTTACAAAGCCTTTGCTTAGGGAAACATTTGAATATCTCAGAGAGCAGCTTGAGGTAATTTCCCCACCGATAGAGACTTAGATTGTGAGGCCCTACCCTGACCCATCCTAGCATTTCAGTGATTTTCATGTTCGAACTATTATGGATGCTTTATTTTTATGCATTATGGATATAGAACTTTGTATGATCCCAAGAATTGGATAACATTGATATATTGATGCTTCATTTCTATGCATTGTGGATATAGAATTTTATATGATTCTAGAATAGGATAACATTGAGATGATGTATGCCATTATTTGATTTGCAGGACTTTATTATGATACTAGAAATATGATGCATATCTTATGAATGGATTAAATTTATTAAGATTATGATAATTGCTTATGTGGATTTGCCTTTTTATATTGTAAATTGATTTGTATGATGTCAACTATATGCAGAGTGATTGATTTGTAATCTTATTATGTGTTTAATATTATATGAGGCTATTGGGAAGTACTAATGTGTAATTGAGATGCGCAGGAAAATTATCCATGTGACCATGAAAACATTATGAAGAATCAAGTCTAGGCCTATGTACATTCGTAAAACAAGAGGTTGTTTATTACGAGAGACAACACCCCATATGTATCATATTTTATTCGTAAACATAAATGTTTGCATGTGTGTAAATTGTATTTATTAAATTGTTTAAATCATTCAAGAGACAATTGCCATGTGTGTATTTGTGATGTGGAATTATTTTTGTAGTGTCACTTTACACATATGTTGTATGTTGTGTTGGCATTTTCATGTCACCTTTTTGAGAGATTTATTTTTGTTTAATTAATATATTTCCAAATGATCCTTGAAGGTTCCAAGAAATCTAGGATAGTGAGCCATAAGGAGGGTCAACTCAGAGTTGACCCGTAGGTTAACTTTAGGTGGACTTTCTAAGGTTTAAATCAACTCCTAGAGTCAGTTTTGGAGCATTTTTAGAGGGCCCTATGGGGTACCTATGGGTGAAGGCCAAATTTGGCCATGTGTCCTTCCCCTAGGATTTGTTTTACCTCCAAAAAAAGTGGGTTTTCCTAGATGGCCGAATTTCATCTTTAGGAGTGTCATCCTTGGTTAGATAACCTCCTTGGTATGTGTCATTCCTCTTCCCAATTACATTCCTCTTCTTGAGGTGCCTTGGTTAGGGAGTGTGTAAGACCTAGGGAAGACCAACCAATGGGAGCCTCTCACTCTATCCAAGAGGTTGGAAAGAGTGGGAGAAGCCTTCTTAGGTAGGAGATTGAGACTTAGTGAGTTAATCACCCACTCTCCATCTTTGGAGATCTTGCAATTTTGAAAAAAAATAGTTTTAGAATAGAATTTTGGCTAAGTGTTGCAGAAATGAATTGTGGAATTGGGTTACTCTTCTCCAAGCTATCCCTAGAAAACCCTTGGCAGATTCAAGGTTGGTGTATTTTCTTACTTGTATGTTTGGAAATTTGTTTGTAAGATTGCTTGAATGTAAATGTTTCTATCTTTGTATTTCCTTCGTGAAAGTGTTATGTGATCTTTCTCTTATTTCTTTTTATGCATTTTCTTGTGTTTTGGGAGTATCTAAGGCCTTCTTACCCTTGGGAGAGTAGAATGATCTTGGGGGTGGAAGGAGTTTGACAGCCTTAGAGTGAGAGGTTCTCATTATGAGAGTGATCTCAAGGGTTTGTTTATATGACCCTTACTGCATAGTTTTGTTTATGTATTCGGGGGTCATAGGGGGAGAAAGTATGGCATGTATGCCTTGGGGGTCATAAGCATGTTGGGTTAAGATGGATTTTTGTTGTGTTCTTGGTTGCCATGAGTTGGCTGTGATATATTATCTTGTAGTTCTCCTCAAGGTATTTGGTCCACTTCCACCCTTGTAAACATCACATTATGTGATGAAGTATCAGCCTTGGGATGGGAATGTATTTGTTGAGTTTTTCTCATGCTTGTTTGTGTTTGCTTGAGTGTAACCCATCTAGGACTTGGTTCTCCAAGCTCGGGGTGGCTTCTGGTAAGCCCAAGCTGGGAGGTGAGCACCCCATAGTCACAACCTTAAGATTTGTATGCATATTGCTTGGAAAAGAAGAAAAAGAAAAGCTAAGAGTTGTTGATTTTACTTTAGTTGCAAAAAAAGAATAGGAAATGTAATATTATATTTTAGTTGCAGAAATGTGTTTATTTATTTAAGTTCTCATTTATTAGGAATGAGAGACTAGTTGGGTATTTCAGCCATTTGTAGAGGTTGACAAATTGTATTCAAAATATTCTTATGAGAAAAGTGTTTTGAATGAAATTATGTAATGTTAATGCTATTGTCTTTTATTTGAAATCTATCAATTATATGAAATCTGTCATTTATCTTAAAACCGCCTTTTATTTAAATTTGTCTTATATTGAAATCTGTCATCTATGTATCTCTGTAATTTATATAAAGAAAAATGTAGAAAGTGAAATGGAAATATTAGGAAGTAGAAAAGCATAAATGTTGTGTTTTTCTGTACTATTTAAATGCTGCTGAAATTGTGTTTATTACTGTCATTTTTTTTATTTTCAAAAAAAAAAACAGAAAGCTAAAGTAGACAAATTTAAATTTACTTTTCCCTATAGTTAACTATTAGAAGTTAAAAAGAAAAGAAATGTTGTAGATAAACCTATTAGTTTAAAAAGTCTATTGTCATGTGTTTTAGAAGAAAATTTATATATGCACAGATTTAGAAAACAAAAAATTACAAATAGTTTTATGTCTAAGTCTAATGTAGAAATGAACTTTTGAAATATTTAACAAGTTGTTAAATCTCACAGTCATAATATTGTCAATGTTGCATAATAAAAATCTATTTAATCCAACTAGGTGAATATTTGTATATATGTATAACTAGATCACATTTTGTATAAAGAAAAGAGAAGGAGAAATGAATGTGTATCTATTTTATGTTGTCATTAATTTGCTATTTCCTACATGTTTTTAAAAAAAAAAAAAAAAGGAAGAGATTCTAACCCTACAGAATGAAAGATATATATATATATATATTTGTGCCACTGTGGCCAACCACAGTGAGCAGTGTTAGTGCCACCACTGTGGGCGGCATTGGGGCCACCACTGTAGGTAACCATAATGAGTGGCATGGGGCCGCCACTGTGAGTATCCACAGTGGATCCCCGTGGTCTCTTTCAGCCCCGCCTTGGCCCTTAACCCTTCGTCGCCACATGGAGAACCCGCCTCCGTAGCCGCCACCTCCACCCTTTACCCTACAACACACACACACAAAACCCTACACACACTCACTCACCAAGCAAAAAGAGAAAAAAAAAACAGAGGGAGCAAGGCTCTCGAAATAATGAAATATGCAACCCTAACCCATATTCGGGTTAGGGTTAGCATATAAGAATAAAGAGAGATTAGAATTATAGTTTTTATTTATAACTTTTAAATTTAGGGTTTATTTGTAAGTTGTAATATAATATGTAGTGGGTATAGTTGGTTTATTTTATTAAAAAAAAACATATGTATATATAGGTATAAATTTAGATTTGTTTTTCCAATTGTTTATATATATATTTTATATATGCTATATTTATACATATAGGTATATATATAAATATATATATAAGAGGTTAAGTTGAAACCTATTTGATTTAATTTTATTAATAAATATTAATGAATGCTTAAGTAATAATTAGACCCCTTTCACTTTTAGCTGAAATTAAATTGGGGGACTAATTTTATATAGTTCTAATATCGCAATTATTGACGTAATTTTATCAAGGATTATTAATAAGGATATTTCATAGATAATTTTTGTATTTAATTAAATGTGGATGTGAAGTTAAATTTAATTTGGGGGATATTTGTAAATGAAGATTATTAATTATTTTATACGAATTTTTGGCCTATGAGGCCAATTTTGGCCAAATTGTTAAATAGTCAAAATTTGAAGGTTTGGGGGAAATTAAAATTGGCTATAGTATAAATTAGATTTATTTGGCAAATAACATTATTAAATTTGTTACGTATTGGTTAAATTTAAATAATGAATTTGTATGCACCCAGCTAATTAATTTTAAATATAAGATAGCATTATCATTATTTTTGGTTTGGAATGTTTTAAATGCAATTGAGATATTTAAATGTCCCTCAACTTTAATTAGCGACAAATTAATTAGGTTGATTAAATTAACTAATTAAATTGCGATGACCCTCTTAGGGAATAATTAGTCTTCATTAAATATTATCGCTTCATTGATGGAGTTAATCATTCCAGCTTTAGTAAACACTTCTATTTACACCTTAGTTAAGAAAAAACTTAATTGATTTCATTTTAAATGTAGATTATTTTATGAGTTTATGTTGTCAAAAAAATTTGTTGTTCCATTTTTTGCCCAAAAGTTTGGGCACAACATAGATGATAAAGATTGCCATCAAACCGGTAGGAACTGATAGAAAAATATTTTTCTATCTTTGATGAAGGAGAGCTACTTGTCAAGGGTAGTAGTTGACTGAATGTTAAGTTTTGAATTCTTAAATGCTTTGGCATTTGAGGACAAAGGGGGGGGAGAGATATCTATGGAAAAAATTTGTATTTGGGGAGAGATGATCATTCTACTTGGAGAGATATACTCTTTTGGATATATGTATTTTTGGTTTTGGTTTATCTTTCTATTACAAAACTATGTATCGATCTACCTTTGGGAGATTGTTGGTCTATTGGTTTTTGGCATTCTGTTTTTGGCACTTAGATGTTTTTCCATCTAGTGTTGCCATCAATGCCAAAGGGGGAGATTGTTGGTATTATGGATAAATTCGTCATGTGTTGCATTGGTTTTGTCATTGATGTCAACACTTGTCTTCTTGGAGGTTTACATTATGTTCACCAGTATGGTTAGTGGCTTATGCATAGTCACTAATATGTATTCACCAACAGGTTATATTGTTCACCAGCAGCTATGATGACTTGTTATCATATGGAGATCATTTAGTTGTGTCGAAGACATGGATTGGAAGTTTGGATTTTGTGTTTTTCTTATTGGTCTAATCGCATTGATAGATTTGCCTTTACTGATAGATAGGTCTAGGTTATGGACCCGTACTCGAGATCAACATGACATGTTGTGAAGATTGTTCATTGATTGGATATTGTGGTAAATGTATTGAGCCGACATGTTGTATCACATCAAGACTTATTTGTAATTGATTTAATTGTAATATTTTTAGTGAGTGGACCTATACATTTGGTCTTAGGTTTTGTATAAATGATTGTAAGATGTTATTGAAGATTGGAATACAAGATATGGTATGAGTGTGTTCAACTATTGAAGAGCAAAAATAAGTAGATCCTTGTGCGAATCACGCAAACATTATTTGAAGGTTGAAGGAAGGTTATGAAGGTGTTTGGCACTCATGTTTAGAGCTTAAACTGGTACTGAATCTAGCATTAGAGATGCTATTTTGAGCAATACATTATCATTGGATTTAACCATCCAAATGTGTAGTCAGTGTGACTCCTATTTTGTGATTGAGTAGTGAGCTCTAGGTGGTTGGCCTTTCTACATGTGCAAACCCCATTTGTATACACATACTATCTACAGTAGTATCTTATGATTGTGGGTAAGGTTTCCCACTATGGTTTTTCCCAAATTGGGTTTCCACATTAAAATCTTTGTGTTATGTCTTGTGGATGTTGTTTCTCTTTATGTTTTATGCATTAAGTTAAATTGGTACTGCTATAACTGTTAATCTGTTTACCGACATTAAGTTTAAGATGGAATAATTTGCATTTGGATTACAATTTATTGACAATTGGTTCATAGTTGATTCACTCCCCCTCTTAGTTGTCCTTCCCAGGACCTAACAGAGGCAACATCGAGGCCTTAGACAAGATGTTGAGCAAATAGAAGCAATCCAAAGACACTGTTGGTTTAGGCTTTGAAGTAGGTCAAAGTTCAACCCACAAAGATAAATTTGGCAAAGAAATAAAGTTCACCTCTTCATTTGAAGGTTAAGAAAAGAAGACATTCACTGTAGGCAAGGATACTGACAAAAAGATATATGTAGATACTATTGGAAATCGCCACTCAAATTGGTATACAACAATGAACCGGAAGCCACACTTCTTGTATCAACATGCAGATCCAAGGAGAAATGCAAGTGTTGATCATGAAGGTTTCACTAGATCCAACAACATGAAGAGAAGACCCTCGATGAGGCAGTCCCATTCAGGACCAAGGATACCTAACCGGTATGTTTCAAACTTTCATGGTTAATGTTACCGGTTGAAAAAAATTGGTTATAGAATGGTTGACTATAGATTAATCAATAAGCCCCCTATGAGTTATGAAAGTAGAAATCCATTTAATGCACTCTATGATATGAATGCGGTTTTCTATCAATGCAATGGATACAATCATAAGAGTTTTGAATGTAGGAAGAATAAACCGGTTTCCCAAAACAATTTTAAGGATGTTCCCTTATTTGAAGATGTAAAATGCTATAACTGTCAAGAGTTTGGACACATAGAAAAGTTGTGTAAAAACTGAAAGATCAAGAAGAAGAAGACAAATCCTAATCAAGAACTGGTAACTGAATCTATGCATAATATAGCAACTGACAAGAAGAAGGAAACCAAACTAATATGGATTGAGAAAGAAAAGGAAAAGGTAGAATCAAGTCTCATAGTATAGACTGCCTTACATGCTGAAAGAAAAAATCTATGGGTTGTAGATAGTGGCTGCTCAAACCACATGACTAGTGACAAAAGGAAATTCATCAAACTTAAAGACTAGAATGGTGGTTCAGTAAGGTTTGGAGACAACTCTTCCATCAAAATAAAGGGAAAAGGCACTCTAATTATTGATGGAAAATTGAAGGAACATGATGTATATTATGTGGAAGGCCTTAAGAAATTTTTTTTGAGTGCGAGTCAGATGTGTGACAAAGGCTACAAATTCACCTTTGACTCAACCGATTGCCAAATAAAGAAAGACTGTATTGGCCAGGTTGTAGAAGAAGCAAAGAGAACAAATGGAAATGTTTACAATTTTAAGGAGTGCTATGAGTCTCAATGTATGTTAGGACATGTAGATGAAAGTTGGATGTGGCACCAAAGATTAGGTCAAATAAACTTTGACAACCTAGTTCCTGTAAGCAGAAAGGGGTGTGTGAGAAATATTCCACCCATCATCAAACCAGTAAGCACATTTTGTGATGAATGTGTCAAAGGTAAGAAAACTAAAGTGAACTTCAAGACAAAAGAGAACAACACCTCAATACCACTTGAAATTATGCATATAGATCTATGTGGTCCAACTAGGATAAGAGCACTTGCAGGTGAGAGATACTTTATGCTTTTCATTGATGAATACTCAAGAATGACATGGGTCACCTTCCTGCAAGATAAATCACAAGGATTTGAAAGATTCAAGATCTTTAGGAAGATGGTGGAGAAAGAAAGTGGGTGTAGGTTAAAATGCCTAAGATCAAACTAGGGTGGAGAGTTTACTTCAAATGAGTTTGAAGATTATTGTGAAAAGCATGGAATTAGAAGGCAATAATCAACTCCTAGGACACCACAATAGAATGGTGTGGTAGAAAGGAAGAATAGAACAGTCAAGGAGATGGCCAAAACCATGTTAAATGAGACCATTCTACTGGACACATATTGGAAGGAAGTTGTTCATATTGCCACATATACTTTGAACTAGGTTCAATTAAGAACAAACAATAGAATGACACCTTATGAGTTATGATATGATCGAAAGCCATCTATCAAATACTTCAAAGTATTTGGAAGCAAGTGCTTTATCAAGAAAGATATGGATGGTCTAGGAAGTTTTGACTCCAGGAGTGATGAAGGAATCTTCCTTGGTTACTCATCAAACAACAAGGCCTATAAATGCTACAACAAAAGACTAAGAAGAATCATTGAGAGTGTGCATGTAAAAGTATATGAGGATATGCACAAAGGATGTCAACCACAAATTAACTAGTATGATAACTCTGGTGATGAAGATGATGAATCTTGATCAAACATTGAACCAAAGAAAGCATCCAAGAAGGGTTACAACCATTATGTGCAGTAGAATCACTCGAAAGAGCAAATTATGGGAATAAGTGTGATGGTGTGCATCCAAGAAGGGTCCCAACCATTATGTACAGCTAAATCACCCGGAAGTGCAAATTCTTCCTCATGACTGAAGTTGAACCCAAAACTTTCAATGAGGCTAGCAAAAGACAAGAATGGATGGATGCCATGGAAGAAGAACTGCAACAGATTGAGAAGAACAAGACTTGGGAATTAGTCCCTAGATCGGAAGACAAGAACATCATTGGCACTAAATGGGTCTACCAGAACAAGATGAATGAAGAAGGTAAGATTGTTAGGCATAAAGCTAGATTAGTTTGCAAAGGATACTCTCAGGTAGAGGGGATTGACTTTGAAGAAACATTTGCACCAGTAGCTAGATTAGAACCAATTAGAATGTTTCTATCCTACTCTGCCTACAAGGGTTATAAAGTATACCAAATGGACGTCTAATCTGCCTTCCTAAATGGAAATTTGGAAGAAGAAGTGTACATGGAGCAATTAGAAGGGTTTCTGCCACATTATAATGATACATTTGTGTGCCAGTTGAAGAAGGCCTTGTATGGTCTAAAGCAAACTTTTAGAGCATGGTATTCAAGATTAGATGAGTATCTGAAGGAGCAGGGATTCAAAAAGGAAAGTGTTGATAGCAATTTGTACATAAAGAAAGATGGGAACCACATGATCATTGTGGTTGTGTATGTAGATGACATTATCTTTGGAGGCAACAAGGACACCCTCTGCAAATAATTTTCTGATCAGATGTAGTCAAAATTTGAGATGTCAATGCTTGGTGAATTGACTTACTTCCTTGGTTTGCAAATATTACAACAAGATAAAGGAATCTTTATCTCACAAATCAAGTATGCAAAGGAGATGTTAAATAAATTCTAACTAGAAGATTGTAAATTGGTAAGTACCCCCATGGTGATCGGCAGTAAATTGAGCAAGAATGATGAATCATCGGTGGTGGATTAGACTCTGTACAGATCCATGATAGGCAGTCTACTATATCTAACTAATTCAAGACTGGATATAGTTTAGGCAGTATGCATGGTGGCCAGATTCCAAGCTGCACCAAAGTAGTCACATAGGAATTTTGTTAGTAGAATATTTAGGTACCTACAAGGGACGCTCAGCTATGGTTTGTGGTATCCCAAATAAGGAGATTTTATCTTGGAAGAATACAGTGATGCTAATTGGGCAGGTTGCATTGATGATCGAAAGAGCACAAGTGGTGGTGCATTATTTCTAGGTGACCGGTTGGTCTCATGGCATAGAAAGAAGAAGGACTCAGTCTCTCTATCTACTATTGAAGCTTAATACATTGCCACTACTACATACTTCTCTCAGGTGCTTTGGATGAAGTAGACTCTCAAAGACATACAAGTGGATATCATTGATCTTATTCTCATCTGGTGTGACAATTCAAGTGCAATCAACATAAAAAAGAATCTAGTCATGCATTCTAGAACAAAGTACATTTCTATCAAGTATCATTTTCTCAGAGAGAAGGTTGAAGGATAGGAGGTAAGGATGGATTATGTCCCTACTAGAGAACAAATAGTAGACATTTTCACCAAACCATTACTGGTAAAATTTTGAGTACCTCCAACACAAGATGGGAGTTGTGTCATATGTCTAGGAAGGCTTTGATGGTATTATGAAAGAATAAGTATCCAATAGAATACTGAGATGGGGGGTTAATTAGTATACTAAAAAACTAATACAAACTTCCCAATCTCAAATTCAAACTCACAAAGTAAACTTTCACTTAACAAGATCAATACTCAACATCAACTAGTTAACTGTTATATCAACTTAACAGTAAAAAATTTCAATCTTGTAAACATCAAAATGCTTAATCATATCTCAACATATTCAATCTCTCAATGCTTCCAGTTCTCATGTCTTGTTAGAATAGTTAAGTAGTCAATCAAATCAACAAATAAGATCATAACCACAAAAACATTCACCACTTGACACAAATGTTTATACGTGGAAAACCCATATAGGTAAAAACCACAGTGAGATGAGACTTACAAGGATAGCTATCTGAACTCTTTTGAAGGTCATCTTGTTAGGAGCCAAACCTATTAAAGCTTTTACAATTAGTCATGTTAAGAAATGATTCTGTTAGGAATCACTCGATTAAGGGATTTACGAAAAATGCCTTGATGAAAAGCAAAATACCCTGTTAGGAGTAACCTCGGTAGAGGGTTTGAGAATCAAAGCAAATGGACCACCTTGTTAGAGGATTTAATAAGTAACCAAGCTTGTTAGAGCTTACCTAATTAGGGGATTTCAATTCTTCTATGATTATTAGAAAACAATAGGTTTTCTTGATCTGTCTAAATAACACTACATTTGCTTGATCAGATCCTTTTAAGCTTCAATCTACTTTCACTCAAACTGCAGATCCATTCTCCGGTTAGGCAACCACACACTCAACTGGTTTTAGCCAACACTTTTCCAACACTCTTACAAACAACTTCATCGACCTTAAATACAAATCAATTAGGTCAATAACACAACAAAAACCTAATTCTCTCATAGAGATTACAAACAAGTTGGTTCAATTGTGACTATTAGAAATCATAACAATCTCTTCACATTCTTCAAAAAAATTCCAACCGCTCCATGATCATTGCTTCATTGGACTTTGTAACTCATCATGCACTATGGAGTAGATGCAATCCACTTTTCTCATTCCCTAGACAATAAACAAATGCACCAAATCAATCTAAACTAATCCTCATTCAATGATCACATGTGTCTCCATCATTACCACTCATCATTATATCTTAAACCAACAAACTTGATCAGTTAGGGTTTAACAGAAAACAACTGGTAGGGTTTACCGATTATATTGCATAGAAAAGGGTTTAACCTTATACACTAGTTTACTAGTTCAACTCACAAACTTAATATACCATTTTACAACATCTTCCATAAAGCTCTTCCTGCCAGTTATAAGCCAATATCAATAACAAAAACAATATTAGCAATATCATAAATACAATTACTAGTTTAATTGACATCAATGACAACATAGCATATCATTAATGCAATCTTCATGCAAATGACAACAATCTCCCCCTTTGGCATTGATGGCAATACAAATATCAATGCCTCTGATTGCTGTTGTGATTAGTGAATAGGAATCCTAGTTTACATTACCAAGTATTCACCATGCTCTCTTTGTTCTCAGCATGTTGCTGGTTTCCCTTTGCCAGTCACATAATTCTTCCTCTTTGATAGAAATGCCAAATTGAAAGTAAAACATGTAATTTCAAATATTCACTATGCATCAACAACATACTGCAACTTGATGCTCCCCCTATGGAATACATCCACTTCTTCATCAAACCATGTAAAATTTTAAAAGTAATTAGGGGACTGATGTAATCAGCATCATGCTCAACTAACTTCATGAAGAGGGACAACCCCCAAGTGACTTCTAAGATACTCAAAAGTAGTCTTAGGTAGAGGTTTGGTAAAGATATCTACAAGCTACTCTTGGGTAGAAACATGCTCTAAGATAACATCTTTACTTTGAACTTTTTCCCTCAAGAAGTGATACTTCAATTCAATGTGCTTGGTGCGAGCGTGCAAAACAAGATTCTTAGAAATATTAATAGCACTTGTATTATCAGATAAAATACATATAGGTTCTAAGATCTTCATCTTAAAACCTTCCAAAATGTGCCTCATCCAAATAGCTTGTGTGCAATTCATATAAGTTGCAACATACTCAGCTTCAGTAGTAGATTGTGAAGTACAACTCTGCTTCTTACTACTCCATGAAACTAGTTTTCCTCCTAGAAAGAATGCTCCACCAGTAGTACTTTTTTGGTCATCAATATTCCCACCCAATCAGCATCTATGTATGCCTTCAAATCAAAGTTTCCTCCATATGGATACCACAATCCATAGTCAACTATACCTTTCAGATATCTAAAAATTCTCTTTGTTGCTATCAGGTGTGCTTCCTTTGATTTCTTCTGAAATATTGCAACTATACCAACCACATGGGCAATATCCAGTCTGCTATGAACAACATAGTGGAATTTGCCAATCATTGACCTATATTCCTTTTCATCAACAACCTTAGATGCATCCTCCTTGAACAATTTACAACTTGTAACCATTGGTGTTCCAACTAGTTTACAATAACTCATGCCAAAAGTCTTCAAAACCTCTTTCACATACTTATATTGAGTAATTAAAATACCATTCTTCATTTGTTGTATTTGCAAGCCTATGGAAAATTTTATTTTCCCTACTAAAGACATCTCAAACTCATTCTTCATTTCATCTGCAAAACTGTTGCTCATGACATCATTACCTCCAAATATAATATCATCAAAAAATACTTCACTAACTAGTATTTCATCTCCTTCCGACTTGAGATAAATATTACTATCATCACTAGTTCTTGCAAATCCTATCTTCATCAGATGTGTATGAAGCCATTCATACCATGCTCTAGGTGCCTTCTTTAATCCATACAAAGCTTTATGCAATCTGTATACCATGTCTTTCTCATCTGTTAATCCATAACCATCAGGTTGTTCTATGTATACCTCTTCTTCCAATATCCCATTCAAAAATATAGACTTAACATCCATCTGGTATACCTTGAACTTCTTATGGGCTACAAATGCAACTAAATTTCGTACTCCTTCCAATCTTGCTACTAGTGCACAAGTTTCTCCATAATCCTATTGGAATTATACACTTAGATGAGAATGGTAGATGTTTTCATTGATGGAATCTAAGTGGCAACAAGGTTCAACATGGTTCATAGATTATATTGGCAAAAGACTTCATATACCAGCACCGATAGATACAACAAGTTTTATTCACACTGTCATCCAATTTAAATTGGCAACAAATCTTACTACCATCCAAAGACGACTTGGAAATAATATTGTTTATGTAATGTAAATTGTAATTTTATAGCCAACATGATGTATTGCAAGGACTCACATATGTATGAGATCTTGTAGGTTACTTGGTTAGGAGTTGTATGTGAAGGAATGTAATGAAATGTGTGTATGTAAGCGGTATATGTGATAAGATAGGGATATGATATGAGATAATTATATATGTACTTTGATGTATTTATTTTTAGAGAGAATAAGAAGCCGAGCAGAGCAAAGACTATTCTGTGAAAGTAGAATCATTTACCAGCAAGGTTTTTGGTAGAGGTATCAGACAAAGCTTAAACTGGTATTGAATTCAGCATTGTAGATGCTATTTTGAAGGAGTACATTGTTATTAGATTTAACTATCCAATTGTATAGTCAGTGGGACTCAATTTTTGTTGTTGAGTAGTGAGCTCTATGTAGTTGGCCTTCCTGCATGTGTAGGCCCCTATAGTACTAAGTAATATTTATTCATATTGGCCAGTGAGTAAATATTGTGGGTCACAAATCCCATGGAGGTTTTTCCCTTATTGGGTTTCCTTGCCAAAATATCTGTTATGGTGTGCATTGATGCTGATTCTTTAGTTATAAAGTTTCAAATAAGTTTAAATCTTTCATCTACTAGTTAGACACCTATTCACCCCCCCCTCTTAGTTTCTTTGGGGTTAGCCAAATATCTAACAATTGGTATCAAAGCCTAGTCCTCTATTTGCAAAAGCCTAACAACTTTAGGAAGATTCTAAAACTAGTACCGATGGAAAGTTTGAGACAATAGTTGGAAGGAGCTCTTGAAGATTTTGATGCAGAAAAATTAAAGAATATCGAACTGGAAGATGAACTCATAACTGCTCGAGAATTCATCAAAGCACTACAAGAAAACTTGGCCAGGGCACAAAATAAGAGAAAATAATTACATGAGAAACTGCAAAAACAAGATGATGAAGAAAAATAAACTCTTAGAGATATTGCAGAGAAACTGAAACAAGAGAACAATAACATGAAGAATGGGATGCAATATTTAACCATGAGACTATGTAAGGATATTGAAGATAGAAAGAAGAATGAGAAAGATTTAACCAAAAGACTTAATGAAAGATCAGATGAATCTCTAAGGCTTAGTTATGAAAATGATATGCTTAAAACTGACTTGATTCACATTGCAACATGATAAAGAGGAACTTATGAGACAAGTTAGCACTCTGGAAAGTGAGTTGGTTGCTACAAATGAATACAAAGACAAATTCAAAAAGAGTTCAGACAAGCTTGATGATATGCTGAAAACTCAAAAACCTGATGGAGACACAGTTGGACTTGGATTTGAACATGGAGAAAGTTTTGGAAGTGCAAACGATCATGATCACAACAAACCGGTTGTTGGCATATGGACACTCCAATGAGACATTGTGTGTGATTGAAGGTTTTTTCATTGATGGCAACCTTGCAATCCTATGGTACTAGCAAGACATTATACCGGCAAAGCACTATACAAGCAACCTGGCAATCCTATGGCACCGGTAAGACATTATACCGGCAAAGTATAACATAGGCAAGATAATGCACCAGCATCAGAAGATCAATCTACACCAGCACTGGCACATAAGATGTACACCGACACAGAATGGAATATGTATACCGGCACAGAGGCCGACAGGATTTTTGATATGTAATATTTTGTTTATCATTGTAAGCCGACTTGGCAAATTGTAAAATGACTCTTGTATATAAAAGAGATCATTGTAGATATTTGCAGGATATGGATAGAATGCAATAAATAAATTATAAGGTAGACCTAATGTACGAATTGTAGGTCAAGGGTATATGTAAAGAACAGAGCAAGAACTGGTACTGAATCTGGCATTGAAGATGCTATTGTAAAGCAGTACAAAATATTGGATTTGTGTAAATCCTCATTGTAAGTCAGTGTGACTTCTTATTGAGCAGTGAGCTCTAGGCAGTTGGCCTTCCTGCATGTGCAGGCCCCTATTGTAAGTAATATTCTCTTATCAGCCAACAAGTGAATATTGTGGGTCACAAATCCCACCGAGGTTTTTCCCACACCGGGTTTCCTCGTTAAACATCTTGTGTTATGGTGTTCTTTTCATGTGGATGCTTTTGATTCTGTTATTTACATTAATTCTTGCATATTGGTATACTGTTACTTTGTATTCTGCACATTCAATTTTAAGAAAATTACATTACCGGTTAGATACTGATTCACCCCCCCCCTCTCAGTATATGTGGGAACCCTAACAATTGGTATCAGAGCTTGGTCCTCTATTTTCAAAAGCCTAACAACTTGAGGAATATCTTGACACCGGTAAAGATGGAAAATCTGATGAAGCAACTTGAAGGAGCTCTTATTGACTATGATGCAGAGAAGTTGAAAAATATTAAATTAGAAGATGATTTAAAAGTAGCTTAGGACATTATTTAGGCACTTCAAGAAAATCTTACTATTACAAGAAACAAGAGAAGAGAACTTTGTGAAAAATTGCAAAATGAAAATGATGAAAAGGAATCACTAAATGATATGATAAGCAAATTGAAACAAGAGATCATGACAACAATAAATGAAATGCAGGATATGACTATGAGATTCTGTAAAGAGATTGAGGACAGAAAGAAGAATGAAGAAGAATTGACTAGAAAACTAAGTGATGCAGCAAATGAGAACACAAGACTTAGCTATGAAAATGATATGTTGAAGATAGATCTGATGCATACTCAAAATGACTCGAATGAACTAATGAGACAAAAAAAGATCTTGGAAAGGGAATTGGAAACTGCAAATCAACACAAAGAAAAATTCAAGAAAAGCTCAGAAGAACTTGGTACCTTATTGAAGAATCAAAAACCCAAAGGTGACAATTCAAGAGTTGGATTTGAAGTTGGAGAAAGCTCCGGTACTGCAAATACCCAGGATCAAAGCAAACCAGTAAGACCCTCTAATACTTACAAATTCAATGGAAAATGCTTTAACTATAATAAATATGGTCATAGGGCAAATGAATGTAGATCTAGAAATTATCAGAACATCAATCCTCCCACTGGTCAATGCACCAAATGCAACAAAATTGGTCATAACTCTGAAAATTGCAGAATGAATGTAAGATGTTATGTTTGTGGAAGATTTGGTCATTTATCAAATAAATGCAGAACACAAACCGGCATAGGTTATGGGAAAGCTATTCAGAAAAATAATGTAACTTGTTATGCATGTAACAAGATTGGTCATATTGCTAAATTATGTAGAAGTAAAGGTACACAGGTAGATAACAAAGGTACTAGCTTGAAAGGTAAAGAAAAGGTTGAAGAGGTTAAGCAAGAATTTTCAAAGCAATGGATTAGAAAAGGTGATCTAAATATTGGGGTTACTCCTCCACTGGTAGACTCAACAAATGCTTCACTGGAAGAATAAGATGATGCTCCACCAATAGGATAGAGTAATGCTCCACTGGAAGGATGTTCTTCATCAAATTGAAGAAAATTATCTTGAGGGTTTGGCAATTTAATGACACGTGCTATTATTCCCTCAGTTAGAGAAAAGAAGTTGAAAATCCTTCATTACTAGCAAATAAAGTTGAGTTAATACATTATTGGCAAACAATTAATGTGGTAGGTAGTAGAAAAGACTATAAAATAAGGTTTTCAGCTCCATTTCATTTCACCGTGAATTCAAACTTTTAGAGAGTGTGAAGATTTCTGAGCTAAGGCATTTGAGCAAAGAGGCAAAGCACTTCAGCAATCAATCCA
The DNA here is from genome assembly GCF_030272615.1 of Cryptomeria japonica. NCBI lineage: Eukaryota > Viridiplantae > Streptophyta > Pinopsida > Cupressales > Cupressaceae > Cryptomeria > Cryptomeria japonica. The sequence goes on from NC_081411.1 coordinate 837,563,300, forward strand.
TCCAAAGGTAGAAAAAGGTATTTATCATCATGGCATCCTCCTCTGCACTTGAAATCATAGCAAACCCTATAGTAGTCGAGGTTATAAAATGACCTAGGCCCATGTTTTAGCTAGTTCCCGAAGTAGCTAAGAAAGATGACAACATAGGTGCTTTTTCCCAAATTCCAAAGGGTGTTGTTTATGCAAAAGACCCTAGAATGTATATTCATTGCAACATAGAGGAATTAGGTGATGAATAAATCAAAGACATGTATAAATCTATTATATGTGACAATGCCAGAAATGTGAAGCCTGAACATAAAATTGTTGAAACCCTAGGATTCATTGAAATCCTCAGTGTTCCTGAATTTCCCAAGGAAGTGGTTAGGATAGTTCTTAGCAGGGTACATGGCTCATTCTTTTGGCTTGACTCAGTGCATAAAATTACCAAGACAGCTGTGAAAGTAGTAATAGGGTTACCTTCCACCGGTACCAGACCTGACAAAACCAAGAAGGTCTCCAATGACCTAGTAACAAACTTAACTGGTGCAACATTCGACAAGAGATCATTGAGGGTTAATGATGTGACTGATACAAATGTTAGATTTGTTAGCATGATTCTAGGTTACAAAGCAACTCATGCAAATAGGCATAACTATGTTTCCAATTTATGCATAAAGAGTGCTTATGACATGGTTAAGGACAATGTGAAAATTGATATATGTGAATGGTTAAAAGATGAGTTAATTGACAATTTGGCAAAAATCAAGAAGGATAAGAAAGGAACCTTTAGATTTGGAAATTTACTTGTATGCTTAATGCTACATATAACCAAACAGGCTCCCAGTATAGGCAACAAGGATTTTGGATTTGACATACCGGTAGGAAAACAATTGTCTGACTTATTCAACAACATGGGTGAAAACAAAGAAAAGAATATCCATGAGTATTTTCAAGCACTAAAGGTCAGAATGAATAAGAGGATCAGACTATCATAGGAAACTGTCAACAAATACAAGGATGATATATGTTTTGTAATAAAAAAGGATGAGATCTGGATGGAAGTAGTCATCCCAAGAACAATCTAGGTTACAGAGATGGGGTATGAAACAAATGACCACATACTGGAAACTTATGCCAAAGCACTTATGTAAGCCTCCTATGAACCAAAGAAAGAAGTATTTAGTAGTGTTGAGCACATCGAAAGTCAAATTCAATCTAAAAAGAGAGTAAAGAAAGTGGAGGCATCTGTGAGGAAAGGAACCAGGAAAGAAAAAGCCTTAAAAGATGATGTATTAAAGAAAACCGGCATAACAGAAGAAGAGTTGGCAGCCCAACAACCTGAAACTCATCTATCACCAGTAGATACCTCCTTAGAAGGAGATATGCCAACAACTTTCAAAAGAGTTGTTAGGAAAAGAGACCCCTCACTGGTATCCACTCCTTCACCAAAAAGGACAAGACAAAAGCAACAAGCAGTAAGGTCTCCAGTCAAGAAAGCCACACCTAAGAAAAAGCTAACCCCCAAAAAGAAGAAGACAGACACTGACTTGGCCCCTTTTGACATATTACTGAATGAGATCATAGAGGAAGGTAAATTGAAAAACATAGGGAAAATCTATGACACCCTATCAGAAGATGAGAAAGGACAAGTTGAGGAAAGTGTTATACTACACATGGACATGTATAAAAAGTTTTTGATGCAAGTCCTAAATGAAATTCCTAATGAATTATATAAAAGACTTGAGGCTAGAAGGCAAGGAATAATTGAGTTGGACAAGAAAATTAAAATAGAAAAATTACTTGCAGTATACCTGGTCAACTCACCTAAGGAAATTGATGATTTGATAGCTTAGGCCAACCAGACAGTCTTTTCCACTGCACACCAGCAAATATCATTAATGGCAGGTAGAGTTACTAAAGTTTCAACTGAAATAGAAGATGGCTGGGATAGATTCTTGGTTGAAAAAGAAAAACAAGAAGAATATATGAATCCCAAGCCCATTTCGGTATATCAAAAGGACAAAGGGAAAGGTAAAGTTGGTGGACCGCCAGGTATCAAGATTAGAGACAACTTACCCCCACCTCCTTAAATACTCCACCAGTAAAAACAACTGCAGAAGATCAATCAGCAACTAAGAGCATGGACACAGAGGATAATAATCCTAATCCTGAAGTCCTATATATTGTGAATGTTAATACTCAAAAAATCAACATAGTGGTAGATAAGGATACCACAGATAAATTTGATAACAAAGAGCAACCGGCAACAGGAAACAAAGAGCAACCGACAGTAGATTTAGAGAAAAAGATGGATTCTGGAACACAAACAGAGCAACCACTAGAATAGACTCCACCGGTAAGAAATTATGCAGGTAAAACTATGCTTAAAGAGATGGAGACACAAACAGACCTACTAGAGGTCAATACCAGCATGGTCCCCTCCACCGACACTCAGTTTATTGGGTCACCATCAAATGTAACAAAGGTATTGCTTGAATCTATCAAGAAAACAACTGATTATTGCTCACAAGCCTATAAAGCGATAGATGATTCAATTCTAGTTTTGAAATTAACAGCTCCCAATTGTAATATAGCCAACAAAGATTCTTTAGGACAATTGGATACACTTTGTAAATATATTTCTAGAAATTTTGAGCAAACAAAGGTAGAACTGTAAAGGAAAGTATAGAAAAAGAGAAACAAAAATTCTTTTAGGAAGGAATAAAGAAGTGTAACAGGGAATTTGACACACTTCTACCAGAACTGTGCAATTTCTTGAAAGAGTACAAAACTCTGTACAAAGACACCTATAAGATAAAATTTTTGACCACAGATGTAGACAAAAAGATGAGCAAGGTACAGGAAGAGATCAATAAACTGGTTGATAATTTTGTTAACTCACCCAATACACTATCAGTTTTTGAGGAAAAGATAACAAATTTTGAGGAAGAACTGCTCAAATTAGAAAGAGAAAAAGAGAAAATAATAAACAAGGCTAAAATTTTGAGATCTAAACTAAGTCCAGGATTGGACTATTTAGCATCTCTGTGTAAGGAAATCTTAGAGGCTCTAACACAGGGTAGCAAGACACCAGCAGAGCACTTGCAGCATCTCACCGGTATAGTATAAAGAACTGAGATAGCAATAAAGGAGAGCAAGAAGTTTATGGATGGTATAAACTTAATTTTGGGAGACATTCTTCAGATAATAACTACCCAGCTACAAGGTTGAGGTTATAAATTGGTACAACTCAAAATCTACTAACCTTTGTCATTGATGCCAAAGGGGGAGTAGTAGATGAGAAAATTCAAAACACAGGGATCACATGCTCAGGGTGAGCTCTCACATTTTTGATAATATACACATTTTTGGATATCTTTTTGAAATTTCTCATGAGTGTTGCCATCAATGCCAAAGGGGGAGATTGTTGGCATATGGAAACTCCAATGAGACATTGTGTGTGATTGAAGGTTTTGTCATTGATGGCAACCTTGCAATCTTATGGCACCGGCAAGACATTATATCAACAAAGCATTATACAGGCAACCTTGCAATCCTATGGCACCGGCAAGACATTATACTGGCAAAGTATAACACAGGCAAGATAATGCACCGACATCAAAAGATCAATCTACACCAGCACCGGCACAGAAGATGTACACCGACACGGAAGGAAATATGTATATCGACACAGAGGCCGACAAGATTTTTGATATGTAATATTTTGTTTATCATTGTAAGCTGACTTGGAAAATTGTAAAATGACTCTTGTATATAAAAGAGATCATTGTAGATATTTGTAGGATATGGATAGAATGCAATAAATAAATTATAAGGCAGACCTAATGTGCAAATTGTAGGTCAAGGGTATATGTAAAGAACAGAGCAAGAACTGGTACTGAATCTGGCATTGAAGATGCTATTGTAAAGTGGTACAGAATATTGGATTTGTGTAAATCCTCATTGTAAGTTAGTGTGACTTCTTATTGAGCAGTGAGCTTTAGGCAGTTGGCCTTCTTGCATGTGCAGGCCCCTATTGTAAGTAATATTCTCTTATCGGCCAGTAAGTGAATATTGTGGGTCACAAATCCCACTGAGGTTTTTCCCACACCGGGTTTCCTCATTAAACATCTTGTGTTATGGTGTTCTTTTCATGTGGATGCTTTTGATTCTGTTATTTGCATTAATTCTTGCATACCGGTATACTGTTACTTTGTATTCTGCATATTCAATTTTAAGAAAATTACATTACCGGTCAGATACTGATTCACCCCCCCGTCTCAGTATCTGTGGGAACCCTAACACCGGTAAGGAAACCTAATGCTTATAAATTCAATGGCAAATGTTTTAATTGCAACAAATTTGGTCATATAGAAAATCAGTATAGATTTAGTAATAATCAGAATACAAACTCATCCACTGATCAATGTTTCAAATGCAATAAACATGGTCATAACTCAAACAATTACAGAATGAATGTAAAATTCTATGTTAGTGGTAGATTTGGAGATCTATCTAATCAATGCAGAACTCAAACCAAGCAAGGTTATGGAAAAGCTATTCAAAGAAACAATGTAACCTATTATGCCTGCAACAAGATTTTGTAGAAGCAAGAATGTACCAACAAACAACAAAGGATCTAATGACAAAGGTAAGGAAAAGGTGAATCAAATCAAGCAAGAATTCACTAAACAATGGGTTAGGAAGAGAGATCAAAGAAATGATGATTATGGCTCTACACCAACAAAATAGAGTAATCCTGCATCGATAAGAGATTGTTCATCTATGTAAGGAATAATCCTTAGGGGTAAGGCAACTAATTCAAGATCATACATTTTACCCTCAGATGGTGGTATGAAGTCATAATTCTTCTTTACCGACAAATATGTTGAATATTCACTTAACCAACGAAGCATTTATTATGGTTGTAAGTTAACTTTTTGGTTATAAAGCACTATAATTTCTCATTTTGATTCACCAAAGCATTCAAGCATTCAAAGAGCACATAAGTTGAGAATTCAAAAAGTGAAGCAGCAAGAATTTTTTAGGGCATTTTAGGTTTTCAGTTAAAAGGTATTTATCTTATGACATGCCTTCTTCTTCCAATCTTGAATTAATTGTAAACCCTACTATTGTGGAAAATATCAAGTGTCCTAGACTAGTCTTTAAGATAATCCCTAAGATAGCTAAGTTGGATGACTCCATTGGTGCATTTTCAAAAATCCCAAAGGGAGTTGCATTTGTTGAAGACCCTAGGGCATACATTCATTGTAACATTGAAGATTTAGGGTCTGAGGATATAAAGAACATGTTCATGAATGTTATCTCAGACAAACAAGATGTAGTCAAATTGAAACACAAGATTGTGAAAGATTTAGGGTTCATAGATATCCTTCACATTCTTGAATTTTTAGATGAGACTGTCCGTTATGTTCTTAGCAGAGTTCACGATGAATTTTATGGCTAGAATCAATTTTAAAAATCAATAAGGAAGTAATTAAGTCTGTTACTGGTTTACCTTTTATCGACACTAGGCCTAAGAAGAAAAAGAAAATTCCAAACAAAGAGGTTATGAACTTAACTAGTGCAACATTAGATAACAGATCACTTAGGGTTAGCGATATAACTAATAACAATGTCAAATATGCTAGTATGGTTATTGGATATAAGGTGGCTCATACTAATAGGCTAAATTCTGTTTCCAGACTATGCATCCATAGTTCTTATGAGATGATAATGAATAATGCTAAAATTGATTTGTGTGAATGGTTGAAAGATAAACTGATAGAAAATTTGGATAAGATTAAAAGTGATAAGAAGGGAACTTTCAAATTTGGTAATTTACTTGTATGTCTGATGCTATATTTCACAAAAGTGATTCCCGGTATAGGCCACAAAGACTTTGCCTATGATATTTTTGTTGGAAAATAGATAAAGGAGGCAATTACCAGCATGGGCTCTAATGGTGACAAGTAGGTAAAAGAATACTTCAAGGACTTTCAAGAAAAATGAGACAAAGGGAAAGAATCCCTCAAAGAATTGTTGACAAATATGACAAACAAATATGCTTTGTAATTAAGAGAGATGAAGTATGGATGGAGGTAGTTAGACCTAGAATTGTTTGGATAACTGAGATGGGTTATGAAGTGGATTCACACATCTTGGAATCTTATGCCAAGATACTCCTAGATGCTCCACCAGAATCGACTAAAAAGATCTTTGGCACTATAGAAACTATAGAGAGTGATGTTACTATTCAAAAGCATAGGAAGAAAAGAGACAAAGTAATAAAAGATTCTTTGAAGTTTGTTGACGTTGTTAAAAAGGGATTGTTGAAACTTTATCCGATGAGTGGTGTTGTTGTAAAAGAAAGAAAATCATAACAACAACCGGTAGCACATATTTCTCCTGTGGCTACCTCATTCGATTCCGATAGTGATAAGGTTACTGAATTCAAAAGGGTGGAAAGGAAGAAAATAAAATCCTCACCAGCACCTGCTCCATCACCAAATAAACCAAGGACACTTAGAAAGAAACAACAAGCTGTGAGAGAGCCCAGTAGTTCGAAGAAGAAGAAGGTTACACAGAAGGAACATGAACAAAAGGTATTTGATACTCTTTCCTCAGCAGAGCTAATAAATGAAATAACTTAGGAAGGAAATCTTGGTAATGTTAGTAAGTTTTTTCGTTCTTTCAAAGATTCTAATAAGGATTCCATTGAGGAGAATATAATTTTGTATCTAGATATATATAAGAAGGTTCTTATTGAAGTTATAGATGTTCTTCCAAATGATTTTTATTTGAGACTTGAAGCCAAGAGAATGGTGTAGGGGCACCCCTTCAACAAGATCATTTAGGCTTAGAGGAGGAAGGATAAGACCTTAAACATGTCTTAGGATGTTTTCCTTGTGTTTTAATCATGCCTTTTGTGTTTTTAATAAAGGACCCCATCTTGTGAGCCAAACTCCTATTTGGGCATCTTGATAAGACAATTAGGAATTTTGGAAAAAAGGGGACTAAGTATGCTTAGAGTAGGTTTTTACTAGTGATTTTAGTTATTTTATGTGCTTCTAGGGTGTTTAGAGGTGCTAGTCTTGACCCAAGTCATTCAGGTGCAAGAAATGACATTTTTGACAACTTTGTCAAAAGTTGTCATGAGCAACTTTTTGTGCAATTTTTGAATTTTTGTTGGTCTAACTCCTCCAATATCTCTAACCTCTTCTATTTGGTTGGGAGCATTTGTAGAGGGGTATAAACACCTTGAGGACACAATTCCCAAAGAGAGACTGTAAGGAGAAATATTTTATGATTGCAAGCAATAAGAAATTCTGAGTTTTTCCTGCAAACTATGAGGTTTTGGCATGAGGTACAGAGTTGTATGGATTGGGACCAATCCTTAATGTTATTATTTTGTTATTGTAGTGAGTAACCAATTATTTGGTCTTTATTTGAGGTCTTTATCCTTTGTTTTTCTCTAGTTATCTAAGTTTTGTTGTAGGTACCTAGAAAACTAGGGTTTTGCCTTCCAATGGCCATAACTTGCAACCTATTCATCTAAAACTCATGGTAGTGGGTGGGATGCAATTTTGGCCTATGTATTCCATGATTCCAAAGGTATTTTGCAAGAGGAGCAAGGGATATGTGTGTTTGATCGGGCCATAGGTATACATCTCTATGTGGCTACCTAGCCCTTAGACTGCAATAATTACCCTAGAAGACAATTGGCGATGATTCCAAGTGTGTAACCCTGGAATATATAATGGGTTATGGATCCCTACATGTCCATGGGGTTGTGTTTGTAAGGTGCATCCATTTTTATATAGCTGCATCATAAACGGAGGCCTAATCAAGCCTTTAAGATAGTTGGTCATCACCAGGTTCAGACCTTTCCTTGTTAGATCTTGACCTCTCCATTTGGGGGATTGTGTAAGACCATAAAGGGTATCTGAATCTCTAATTTTTTTTCCACTATTTTGGGAAAAGTTTGGTCTTAAGGTTGCATTACCCATCTCCAAGGGCTATAAGAAAATAGGCCTAATTATAAAGGTGCCATAGGGAATTGGTTTGAATCCTTGAAACCGGTGTTTGGTCTGGTCCATGTGAGTATCATATGATCCAAAATAGATGTTGTGAAGGTTAGGAGCCTTAGCAAGATTCATGATGCATAATGGAGCAAGTTACCCAATTTGAGTAGTATTAACCTTGGAGTGAGATGAGAAGTTGGAACTAAAATTGTAGAGCCTTGCTTTGTAGGATCCTATTGGTGTGTTGAGGGGCCAGTGTCATACATCTTGAAGTGTTTGACAAGATACAAGGAGGGTTCTGCATCAAGTGATATCAAAGCTAGTAACAGCTTTGGTAAAGAGACAATGATTTTGAGAAAATGGCAGAGGGAGAAAAATAAGTCCCTCGGGGACCAATCAACAACATGGAATTGGCAAAGATTATGAGAGAGCAGGCCAATACTTACAAGTCCATGCAAAAGGAGATAGAGAGGTTAAGGGGTAGAGTAGATGGAAAGGAAGATGGAGGCACTAGTACCGGTGAAGAAGGGGATGAAGATGAGTTCCCTATGGCTAAGGAAGAGGTGATTCCTCCTAACTAGAGGCACTTCCTTAATGCCATCAAGTCCATGGAGAGAAGGACCATGGAGCAGAAGATTGATTTGCAAACTTTCATTGGGAAGATGGAACTAGATGTAGTGGTGGATTGGATAGACTCCCTATCTAGTTTCTTTGAATGTGAAGACATTCTAGAGCACCAATAGGTGAGGATTGCTAAATCCAAGTTGAAGGGAGCTGCCCTAACTTGGTGGAACTTTTTTCAAGAAGAGAGAGAAAAGAACAACAAACCCAAGATTATTTCTTGGAAAAAGATGGTTTCCTTAGTAAAGGAGGCTTATGTACCCAAGGATTATGAAGTTCAACTCCACAAGAGGAGACAAAATCTCAAGAAGAAGGAGATGGATGTGAACTCTTACACTAAGGAGTTCCAAGGGCTATGTATGAAGACTAAGACAAAGGAGGAGGAGAGTGAAAAGGTTGGGTACCTAAATGGATTAAGGTACAACATCCAAGAAGAACTAAACCTCCTAAGCTCAGATACAGTTGGTAAATGCCATCAACTTGCCATCAAGGTGGAAGAGAAAATCAAAAGGAGATAGGATCATAACAATAAAGGAAGAGGAAGATAATAGAGGGGTGCAAGAAATTTTTTCAGAGATAAGGGAAATAGTTTTGGAAACCAAGGTGAAACAAATCAAGAAGGCACTAAAGGAGAAAGTAGTCACAATAACAATGGAGGATACAATCAGAGGTGTAACTTCAGAGGAAGGAGACCACCATTTAGGGGAAGATATCAAGATAGAGGTGCAATCAGATGCTATAACTACAATCAAGAAGGGCACATGGCCAATAGGTGTCCTGACAGGCCTACTAGTTCCATGGGGGAAAGGAAAAGTAACTTGATCCAAGAATCTGATTGCTAAAGTGTGGAAAGTGAAAATACATACCAGAGTGTCAATACCCCTGATAGCTATGGTTACCGTGAAAGAGGTGAAGTTTTGATGATTAGAAGAGCAGTAACTACCATGAAGATGGCTGACATAGAACCCCCACAGAGAAAGTCTTTAATCAAGACCACTTGCAAAGCGGGTGAAAAGGTATACAAGGTTCTAATAGATTCTGGATCAACTAAAAAAAATTTGTCTCTAGAAATGGTGGAGAAGCTAAAATTGAGAAGACTACCTCACCCTTACCCCTACAAGGTCTCATGGCTCACTCAAGGTCAGCAAGCTATTGTGGAAAAAAAGGCTTCAGTAGAATTCTAGATTGGAGCCTATAAGGATAGGTCGTTGTTTGACATTGCAAAGATGGATGCTTGTCATCTCCTATTTGGGAGACCATGACAATTTGATTTGAAGGCACAACATGATGGTGCTAGGAACACATATTCAATCATCAAAGATGGTAAGATGATAGAGTTGTTACCTTTGATGGAGAGTGAGGGGGAAACAAAAGAAAAGTAGGCCAAGGTGTTGATAGTAGGAGGAAAGAAATTCATGAAAAAGATAGCAAATGAAGGCATTGTTTGTTATGCTCTTATTCCTAGTCCCAAAGTGACAAAGGTGGAGAATTTTGAAGACAAGAAAGGAGACAGATTGAGTTTGGTTGACCCTGTAGTACAATAATTACTCAACAAGTACAAAGTTATCATCTCTGATGGCATGCCAAGGACACTACCTCCTATGAGGGATATAAATCATTGCATAGACCTTATACCTGGATCCACCCTATGTAACAAAGCAACATATAAGCTCACCCTGGATCAGAATGTTGAGATGGAAAAATAGATTGAAGAACTGTTGGAGTCCATACTGATTGGAAAAAGTTTGAGCCCATGTACAGTCCCTACAGTCTTAGCACCCAAAAAAGAAGGCACTTGGAGACTTTGCACTGACTAAAGGGCTGTCAGTAAAATTACTTTCAGGTATAGATTTCCAATTCCTAGGATTGAGGACTTGTTAGATTGCTTGGGGGTGCTAGATATTTTACAAAAAAATGACTTGAAAAGTGGTTACCATTAGATTAGGACTAGGCTGGCAGATGAGTGGAAGACTGCATTTAAAACAAATGAGGGGTTGTATGAGTGGAAGGTCATGCCCTTTGTCTTATCTAACTCACCAAGTACCTTTATGAGGTTAATGAATGAATTTTTGAGGGATTCATAGGAAAATTTGTCATAGTCTACCTGGATGACATTCTAATTTTTAGTCAAACCAAAGAAGAGCACCTAAAACATGTAGACTTGGTCCTCAGGAGATTGTATAAAGAGAAATCAATGATCAATTTGGAAAAGTGTTTCTTCATGTAGGAAGAGATCATCTACTTGGGATTTGTAATCTCATATGGTGAGTTGAAAATGGATCAAGAAAAGGTGAGTGCTATATTGTCTTGGCCTACACCTAGAACAATGAATGATGTTAGAATCTTTCATGGTTTAGCCACATTCTATCAGAAATTTATAAGGGGATTTAGCCATATTTGTACTCCAATGCTTGACACCATAAAGGGAGGATAAAAGTGTAGGTTCAGTTGGGCTGAAGAGGCAGATAACCCCTTTTAAACATTGAAGAGGAAAGCTGCAGAGCAATGGGTCCTTGCCCTACCTGATTTCAACAAATTCTTCCAAGTGGAATGTGATGCTAGTCACATGGCTATTGGGGTAGTGCTTAGTCAAGAAGGAAGGCCCATTTCCTTCTTCAGTGAGAAATTAAATGAGGCAAAGAGGAGGTACTCATCCTATGACCTAGAGATGTATTCTCTAGTGCAATCCTTGAAAAAGTGGAGACACTACTTGCTACCAAAGGAGTTCATAGTTTTCATAGACAATCAGGCCCTCAGTTTCATAAATAGCGAAGAAAAGTTGAACCATAGACACATTAAATGGGTAGAGACCCTACAAGCCCTCACTTTCACTCTTAAGCATAAGAAACAGGTCAATAATAAGGTGGCAGATGCTTTAAGTAGAAGAGTATTAACCACAAATAAGATCTAGTTGGAGAGTGTTGGAATAGACTCCTTGAAGGCCATGTATAAGGATGATGAAGACTTTGGAGAGATTTACAAGGTATGTGCATCTTTTGATGAGATATTTCATGTTGATTTCTCTGAATGTCTAATACAATATGGACTATTGTTTAAGGGTGCACATTTGTGCATACCTAAATTCTATATGAGACTAAACATAATTAGGGAGAAGAACTATGGAGCAATGGCAGGCCATTTTGGCCTTGACAAGATACTAGACTTGGTGAAGAGACACTACTTTTGGCCCAAATTGCAAACAGATGTCAAGAGATTTGTGGAGACATGTGTGATATGCCAAAAAGAAAAGGAGAAGTCCACAAATGTAGGCTTATACCAGCCTTTACCCATTCCTTCAAGACCATGGGAAATTATAAGTATGTATTTTGTTTAAGGATTTCCTAGGACAAGAAAAGGCTATGATAATGTTTTTGTATTGGTGGATAGATTTAGTAAAATGGCACATTTCTTGCCATGTAAAACCACTTGTGATGCTTCTTATGTTGTAGACTTATTTTTCAAAGAAATTGTCTAGATACATGGTTTTCCTTTGACCATAGTCTCTAATAGGGATGTGAAATTTGCTAGACACTTTTGGGGGACTCTTTGGAGGAAGCTTGGCACAAATCTATCCTTCTCCTCAGCCTACCATCCTCAAATAGATGGCCAAACTAAAGTTATAAACAAATCATTGGGAGAAATACTAAGATTTTTGACTAGGAAATATAGAGAGAAGTTGATGTAGAGGATGGAGGATTTATTTGCAAACTTGTAACTTACGTGGAATTTGGACCCAAACCCCAACACTCCTATTGTGTTTCAAATGCTCAAAGTGCCTCAATAGGCTCAAAACTTGTCTTCACCTTAATCAGGTGTTTCCTCCACCTCCACACACATTAAATAAATTCACCTAACATGTCTCTAAGGTTTTCAAACCCTCAACTCATCAACTGATACAAAAACCCAGTTTTAGCCCTTCACTAGGCCTAGTCTCCTAGTAGCCTGCTGGACTGTTTTTGGCTCTTTTCACACACATTTTCCAAAAAATTTAAAAATGTTATGACTGATTTAGATACCCAATATAAACCTCTATCAACACCCAAATTATTTCCTATGGTTGTTTTGGAACAAATCACTCAAAAAACTACTGTCCCTAGTCACCGTGAGGGCTAATTAGGTCACTTTTGTGAAGGATGTACCCTCAAAACTCACTTACAAACTTAACCCTTCCATACAGTCTCTTTTTATGGTCTCAATCTAAGTATTTTCAAGGTTTTAAGTTCTAGTTGCACTCCTAGATACCCAAACTCCAAAAACCTCACGAAATCAACCTTACAACTAGGGCTTTCTCAAAATCCCACCTCCAGTAACTTCTGAGGCTCAACAAAAGTTCAAAAACCTTCATAATGGTGTTTCTAGACACTTAAATTCATAAAATTATGCCCTTGTTCAATCAGATTCTTTGCTGCTACACCCTAGCCTCCATTTTCACTCATTTTCAGTCAACTTTCATGCAACTTTCATGGTGTACACCTACACTCTTCACTCTGTCCTATCAATCAAAGGTTATTAAATTATTTTACATGTTATTAGGCATCCACCCTATGATAATCATACCTTTACATTCCTAAGATGGATCCATACATGCTTGGAAACTCACAAAATTAGTGAGAAATCACTGGTTTTCCAGGGACAGTCAACAATAAAACAAAAATGATATCTTTTCAAAACTTCAAAACCTGTTAGTCATGTAAATAATATTCTGTCGAGTCCCTAAAACATAATAATATCAACCCCTTAACTTAACAATGCAAGAAAAACATGAAAACACAAGATTTTGATAGCAAATAAAGAGGTTTTTTATTGATTTTCTAGAACAGTCTGTACAAATCCATACCAGCATCATCCAACCACACTAAAATGAATTTAGAGAATTTATAAGACCTTCCCCAAACAACTCCAACCAATCTCCAACTGATTGGATTGAATAAAGTGTTTAAACAACTCCAAAACTTAATTCCTACCAAAACTGGAACTAGCCGTTGGAAGTCCAATTTTTGAATTTAAACTTCATTTTTAATGTTTTCAATCAACTAAACCTATCAAATCAATGGGTTTTAATCATGATATAATCATTTAAAACATATTAGACCCTTATTCAACCTATCTAGACTCCTAGGCATCATTAACCCAATTACATAGCATTTTGGTCCTAGGGCCTTTATCAGGACCTTTAGGACTTTTACACATTACATATGACTTATTGCTTTCAAAAGCCATTATCGGCTCTAAAACTCTGCAATAAACTTTATTTTCTTCATAAAATCTTCTTGGTATCTTCATTGTCTTCATGGTTTTGTAGGTTGGCCTGGGTGGTCCTGCACTAACTTGCACAAAAGATAAATCCCATAAATCATCATGAAGAGGACTATTCTCCCTCATAGTCTGCTGCAAATTAACATCTTCCTTCCAACTAGTATCTTCTTGTCTTTCAACCTACCTTATCATTAGTAAATGCTCCCCAAAACATATTATAGGATGCTCTTTCAAAACCCCCAAAGGTAAAGTATTCAACTTATATTTCTGACCATCTTTATGAACTATATATGTGTTATCAAATCCATCATGTATTGTTCTTCTACTATGCTGCCAAGGTCTTCCTAATATCAAATATTCACAAGTCATAGGAACCACATCACATAATACTCTATCTTGATATGGACCAATAGAAAAATTCACATAAGCCTTCAAACTAACCTCTACATGCTGCTGTTGGGTAACCCAAGTGGCCTTGTAGGGATTAGGATGGTCAAATGGTACAATTCCTAACTTGGTTATCATATCAAGAGACACAAGATTACTATGTGATCCTGAATCAATGATTACCTTACATATCTTTCCTTTACATAAACAAGTAGTTATGAAGATTGTTACCTTTGGTTCTTGCTGAAGTTTCTCACCTTGCCTTACCATCAAGAAGTCACCTTCAAGGATAGGGTCTACTCTCTTTGATTCTTCTTTCTTCTCATCTTCTTGTACCATATTCACTCTTCTATCTCTACCTTGTTCAGATTCAATCCACTTAGGACATCTGAATGATTGGTGCCCAATCTCATTGCAATGAAAACACTTACCTATAAAGATTCCACTTCCTCTTCCTCCAAATCTACCACCTCTATGGTTGTATCCTCCTCTTGGTTCTAAAAAACTTTCTTTGCCTTTCTCATTGCTGCCTTGCCCTTGATCTCTATTACCTATTCCTCTATTAGAAATGCCTCCTCTTCCACCATTACTTGATCTTTCTTGTTTTCTTTTCACCTTCTCTTCTGCTCTAATTGCCAATTGATAACATTCACCTATTGTTTTTTGGTATCCGTAGACCAATCTCATCTTGCAAATTAAATCTTAAGCCATTTATATACCTGGCTACTTTCTCATCTTCTTCCTCATATCCTCCTCTAATACTAAGCTTGTGAAATTGCTCAGTGTAAGCCATTACATCCATCTCTTTTTATTTTAGATTCTATCTCATCCTCTTCACATGAATGGTATAATCAGATGGTAGGAAGTGCTCTTTCATCAAACTTTTCATTCTTGACCATGTAGACACTTTTGTTAATCCTCTTTCCATCCTATCATTCTGAAAACTAGTCCACCATGTCAATGTTGTACCTCTCAACTTAGTCTTTGCAAATTTCACTTTCTTCTCCTCTTCCATTTCTTCAAACTCAAAACAGTTATCCAAGGCATAAAGCCATCCCAACACCTCTTCACTATCCATCTTCCCTTGATAGATAGGAAAATAAATATGACTCTTACCTCCACTACCTTGTACTACTTTCAACAATCTAACAAATCTCTTTTCTTCAGGGTCCTCCATGTCATTTGTTCCCTGCTCTTGGTTTGTTATCTCATTCACTTCTTCTTCATCATTGTCTTCTAGGTTGTCTTGCTCTTCTCTTCTTGTATTCCTCTCAAGGTTATCTATCCTTGATTTCATAGCTTCTCTCTCCCTTCTCCATTTTCTTTCTTCTCTTGCCTTAGTCTGCTCTCTTGCTGCATCTTGTTCCCTTCTTTCCCTTCTTTCCCTTTCTAGGATTTCCTTCAATTCTTCTAGTTCTCTTGCCAACTGATTCTTACGTGCCATAACTAACTTTAAAAAACCTTCACTAGATCTTTTATAGATGCTCTGATACCACTTGATGTAGAGGATGGAGGATTTAGTTGCAAACTTGTAACTTAAGTGGAATATGGACCCAAACCCCAACACTCCTATGGTGTTTCAAATGCTCAAAGTGCCTCAATAGGCTCAAAACTTGTCTTCACCTTAATCAGGTGTTTCCTCCACCTCCACACACATCAAATAACTTCACCTAACATATCTCTAAGGTTTTCAAACCTTCAACTCATCAACTGATACAAAAACCCAGTTTTAGCCCTTCACTAGGCCTAGTCTCCTAGTAGCTTGCCAGACTGTTTTTGGCTCTTTTCACACACATTTCCCAAAACATGGACCAATGTTATGACTGATTTAGATACCCAATATCAACCTCTATCAACACCCAAAATATTGTTTATGGTTGTTTTGGAACAAATCACTCAAAAAAATACTATCCCTAGTCACCCTGAGGGCTAATTAGGTCACTTTTGTGAAGGAAGTAACCTCCAAACTCACTTCCAGACTTAACCCTTTCATACAGTCTCTTTTTATGGTCTCAATACAAGGATTTTCAATTTTTTAAGTTCTGGTTGCACTCCTAGATACCCAAACTCCAAAAACACACTAAATCAACCTTACAACTAGGGCTTTCTCAAAATCCCACCTCCAGTCACTTCTAAGGCTCAACCAAAGTTAAAAAACCTTCACAATGGTGTTTCTAGACACTTTAATTCATAAAATTACCCCCTTGTTCAATCAGATTCTCTGCTGCGACACCCTAGCCTCCATTTTCACTCATTTTCAGTCAACTTTCATGCAACTTTCATGGTGTACACCTACACTCTTCACTCTGTCCTATCAATCAAAGGTTATTAAATTATTGTACATGTTATTAGGCATCCACCCTATGATAATCAGACCTTTACATTCATAGGATGGATCCATACATGCTTGGAAACTCACAAAATTAGTGAGAAATCACTGGTTTTCTAGGGATAGTCAACAATAAAACAAAAATGATATCTTTTCAAAACTTAAAAACATGTTAGTCATGTAAATAATACTCTATGGAGTCCCTAAAACATAATAATATCAACCCCTTCACTTAGCAATGCAAGAAAAACATGAAAACACAAGATTTTGATAGCAAATAAAGAGGTTTTTTATTGATTTTTTGGAACAGTCTATACAAATCCATACCAGCATCATCCAACCACACCAAAATGAATTTAGAGACTTTATAAGACCTTCCCCAACCAACTCCAACCAATCTCCAACTGATTGGATTGATTAAAGTGTTTAAACAACTCCAAAACTTAATTCCTACCAAAACTAGAACTAGCCGTTGGAAGTCCAATTTTTGAATTTAAACTTCATTTTTAATGTTTTCAATCAACTAATCCTATCAAATCAATGGGTTTTAATCATGATATAATCATTTAAAACATATTAGACCCTTATTCAACCTATCTAGACTCCTAGGCATCATTAACCCAATTACATAGCATTTTGGTCCTAGGGCCTTTATCAGGACCTTTAGGACTTTTACACATTACATATGAGTTATTTCTTTCAAAAACCATTATTGGCTCTAAAACTCTCCAATCAACTTGATTTGCTTCATAAAACCTTCCTGGTATCTTCATTGTCTTCATGGTTTTGTAGGTTGGCCTGGGTGCTCCTGCACCATACTCCCCACGAATTAAAATACTCTTGTCCCAAGGGTGATGTTGCTGCTTCCAAACATCAGATTGCCTTTTCCTCCTTACAAACTTAGATTAAGGGATGAAACAATCCCCAAAATTCACCTTCTTTCTACTTCTCAAACCTGTAGTCACATCACACATTAGATTAGAAACAAAACATGTATTTTATTGCTCTTGTTTAGGACATTGCTGCTCATAACCAGTCTGTACATCTGCTCTTCTCTGATGCACTTGTTGTACCTACAACTTCTCTTTCACATCCACATATCTCTGCTCAACAATAGGACATTTGACTGAACCAACTTGCACAAAAGATAAATCCCATAAATCATCATGAGGAGGACTATTCTCCCTCATAGTCTACTGCAAATTAACATTTTCCTACACGAAAAGTGAGATAACATACTATCTCATGTTGAATTCTCTTATAATGATATAGTAAATAGAAGCACTGGTAAGTTACCCTTCCAAGTTGTGCATGGCATCCACCCAAGGGGTGTGTTGGAGTTAAGGGAACTACCTCAAGGAGAAGCCATTAGTGCATATGGAGAAACCTTTTCCACTGTCATAAAGGAGATACATGACCAAGTTAAATCTCACCTTCAACAATCTATAAAAAGGTATAAAGCTCATGCTGATAAGAAGAAGAGGGATGTCCATTTTGATGTGGGAGACTTGGTGTGGGTTCACTTGAAGAATAAAAGACTTCCAAAAGGCAAATATACAAAGCTTATGCAAAGGAAGATTGGACCCTATCAAATCTTGAAAAAATATGGACAAAATGCTTATGAACTTCAACTCCCACCTGATCTTGGTTTGTCACCAATTTTTAGTGTATGTGAATTGACTCTTTACAAATGTAGTGTTGATGCAGGAGAAGAAACCATTCAGGTTGTAGTAGATGATGACATTCCCAAACATGAACCACCAAAGTTGCATAAAGTTTTGGACTTAGAGGTTGCAAAGAGGACAAGGAACAAAGTATACATGGAGTATTTGGTGGCTTGGTAGGGACAACTAGATTCTGAAGTAGTCTAGATGATAGAACAACAAATCAAAAAGCCATGGTGTAGACTTGCACACTCTCATCTTAAGTGGACTTGAGATTTCTTTTTTCGAGGAGTATGGTGTAGGGGCACCCCTTCAACATGATCATTCAGGATCAAGGGAGGAAGGATAAGACCTTAAACATGTCTTAGGATGTTTTCCTTGGGTTTTAATCATACCTTTTGTGTTTGTAATAAAGGACCCCATCTTGTGAGCCAAACTCCTATTTTGGCATCTTGATAAGCCAATTAGGACTTTTCGACAAAAGGGGACTAAGTATGCTTAGGATAGTTTGTCCTAGTGATTTTAGGTGTTTTATATTCTTCTAGGGTGTTTAGAGGTGCTATTCTTGACCCAAGTCATTTGGGTGCAAGAAATGACATTTTTGACAACTTTATCAAAAGTTGTCATTAGTAACTTTTTGTGCAATTTTTGAATTCTTGTTGGTCTAAATCCTCCAATGGCACTAACCTCTTATTTTCAGTTGGGAGCAGTTGTAGAGGGATATAAACACCTTGAGGACACAATTCCCAAATAGGGATTGTACGGAGAATGATTTTATGATTGCAAGCAATAAGAAATTCTGAGTTTTTCCTCCAAACTATGAGGTTTTGGCATGGGGTATGGAGTTATATGGATTGGGACTGTATACACATAAAAAATTGGCTATGAGCAATTAAATAAATATTTCATATTTATTTAATAATTATTCTTTTACTAAATAGTTAATTTGAAAAGATTAATTTATTTAATTCATTTTCATGTGTTTCTATTAATTAATATTTTATTAATTAATTCATCTATCACATTCTTCTAATTAATTAAATATCTAATATTTAATAGTTATTCTCCTATCCTATAGTCTCAAATATTAAATAATTTCTTAAATTATTTAATCTTTCTTATCCAACTCACCCTTCATCTCCACTTCATCTTCCCTTTGCCAACTCATCCATCATGTGGCTAAGGAAATTAATAATTCTTAAATATTAATTCATCATTTATCTCCAACTTCCAAAATTTAATGAATATTGTGTACGTACACATATTTCATAACCATTTCCTATATTCTCTCCAACACCCCCTACATCTTAGGAAGGATTTGAGTCCACTTGTCCTATCATGCCTAGATTTCCTCCAACCATCCCTAGATTCTCTTAGTCAGCAACCTAGTCAAGGTGAGATGAGTGACACTTGTCTTCTCCTTCCCCCTTTCTCTCAACCTTCACCTTTACTCACAACCATTCAAATCTGAAGATCTAATCATGACCATTGATCTAAGCCACATCATTTTGTCCTCTCAAAGTCTATAAAATCAAGAGCTTCAGTTGAGAGAGAGTTAGACTTCAAGAGACTTCAAGTGCATTTTGTAAGCTAATCATATGCATCCATGAGTTTTAGTTTTGAAGCAAATATCAATAGCAATTATCATATATCATTTTAGCATAATCATGTAGTATTTGCATATCTTTGTATCAGGTAACTACAAGTTATCAGTCCATTCTTCATATGCCATCTTGGAAGCCATCAGTGCATTGTCTGAGAGAACACCATCTACAACCAGGAACAGTGGAGTTAGGACACAATGAGACATAAATCATGAAGGTAAAAATAATGTTTTATTTTAATATGTATTTCAAGTAGTTTCATTGGTTGAGTTTGGATTTCCAGTAGCATTTCCATTTGTATTTTGTGAAACTAACTTGTTGCAGGTAGCATTCTAAGGATGAAATTCAAGTCGACACATTTTGGCGCCCACCGTGGGGCTCATAAACCTCGCATATACTTTTAAAGATCTCACAAATAGTTAAAATAATGCATTTGTAATGCAGATTCATGCATGTGTGAATTCTAACAACGCTTTTGTTTTGCAGGTTAGAGCATTTGCCTTCTAGGTTAGCGTATTTTCACTATAGGTTAGTGATTTTGTCTTAAAATCTATGCATTTGCATTACAAGTTCATGCATTTGTACCCTATGTTAGCGCATATGTCAAAGAAATCACACTTTTGTATCCATAAAGCAGCGCTTTTGTAGTCTAGGTTAGCACTTTTGAGCAAAAAGATAGCACATATGTTAGATTAGCACTTCTGTTTATAAAACTAACAAAATTTTCTTGCAGGTCTGAATGTCCAAGAAATCAGATTTTTCAGATTACTGACATGCATGTGCAGGATGGCATTTAAGGTAAATTTTATGCATTTCATCATTTAGTTAATTAAAAATCTTCATTTGGGAAGTAATATATCATATCTTGTTCATCTAGTTTAACTAAGAGGATGAATTGACAACATGCAACTTGCATTTTAGTATTTTCTCCAAAATAAGTTGCACATAGACTTTTAAAAGGGCTAAAATGAACACCATGCTTGTTGGAGCAACATCTCCAAATAGGACTTAGCCAGCAATTGCTTTGAAAAGGTTAAAAAGAACACTTGTATTTCGTGTCTCAAAAGTGGTAGGTATATGCTCTCCCTTTAATTGGGTGACCAAAAAGCCAAACCCACTCTTTTACGCTTTCTTTACTTTCAAGCAATTAAATCCTTTAGAGGGCCTGCCTTCCTGAGCTTCCTTGAGGGGGTCAATGAGAGGGGAACAACCTAAAATGGAAATGGGCTAATATCGAGTCCTTCCAATCCACTACAAATAAATCGTGTTTGTGACAAAAGTCCCAAACAACCTGTGCTGATAAGTTCATATCGACACTATGCTTCCCCATAAACCCTATGGAGTGTAACCTCTATAGGCTGGGAACCTTCTATATTTATAGAGCTGAAAGTGCCACATGTATGGCCACATGACTAGAAGCCTTTACTAAAAACCACTTGTACTAGTTACCAAAATCCTTCTAGTTGCTGGCGCAGGAGGTCAAACCTCTGAAGCGGCTCACATACATACGGTTCTTAGTAGAGATATAAAGTTTGCCATGGGGAGTTTTCATGGAAACTGGTGCTTGGCTCCCCTGAAGAGGTGAGTGTTGAGGGTGGAGCCAATGGGGTCAAGCATCTAAATATCAACTTTGAATAGCCTAGCCTTGGGGGAAACCCCACGTGAGATTCAACAATATTGTCTCAGCCTGCCATAAGGATTGTACTTGCTTGTGCATTTTATTTATTAGACACTATGTTTTCTATGTCTGTAACATGTTCCAAATGGTAAAAAATTGAAGAAAATTATCATCTACAAGTGAGCAAAAATCTAATAAATTACTGAAAAAGTTTGATTGAAAAGGGGAATACAAAAACTTTCCAACACTTGAAACACCAAATCAAATTATCAAAACATCAAATATCAAAATAATTCTTGAAGTAGGTTTTGTGTCTAAACTATCACATATTTTCAAACTAGCTCAAACAACTAGGTCACTAATCCAACAGGTTATACCCAAAAGGTTCTATAAACATCAACATTCAATAAGCTATTGATTCAAACATCTTAAGTGCAAAAATCAATATCCTTGTCAAGTTTCTCATTGGGATAATCAAATCCTCTATCATGAAGCTTGATCAAACTATAATAGGCTCCTAATCTTGGATATATCTTTCCTATTTTGAACCTAGGTTATATCAAAACTAGAATCGCACCAACACTGGAATCAAACAAACTTGTGAATTACCAAATGCTTATATGAATTTTGAGTATCACCTTAAGAAAAAAAATCTAGTTATAAAGCTACTCAAAAAAGGATAAGATTCTTGTATATCAATCATAAGATCTTATTGAAACATAGGACATTCCTACACCGTTTTCGTCACTACCTATGTGGCTCTGGTACAGAATTTGGCGGTGAAACTCTACAAAGATGTGCCTTTCAACAAAGAGATGCTTTATCCCAATGAACAAACAATAGTGGTAAGATCAACAAAGCATATCTTCCTAAACCAATAATCACCTATTGATTTTGTCCTTTGGAACTTTCAACAACTTTTGAAATAATCACATGCCAGTTTGGACTAGAGCCCAACACGAGCAACTTAGAAAACAACAACAAATGGAGGAAGAAGATACTCTTGTATTCCACACTTTTGGTTTTACCATTGTTGATGAAGAAGCAGTCAATAGCACCATTAGAGACCTTGAGAAAGATTTCAAATTTGATAGGCTAATGGAAAAATTGTTAGCAAAACAAAAAGAAAAATATCTCTTGATGTTGGCAAAATCTGGAGCTAAACTGCCACAAGACTTTAACATAGAAAGATTGAAACAAGATGTGGAGGCAAGTAACACCCAAAACACAGATGATCCAAATAGCAAAGATGTGAACAAAGAAAGTCATGAAGAAACAAGGAAAGTAAAGGATGACACAAGAAAAGAGCATAGTGATAAGAGAACTCACGAAGAAACAAGGAGAAACTATGTGGATAATCCATTGTCAAACCTTACTCAACAAATACAAAATATACAACAACAGATAGAAGACATGCAAAATGGGACAAGCTCCAAGAAATATTCATTAGAAGATATATGCCCATATCCTTTTGACAAAAATCTGAATATGATACCATTTTCGCAACATTGTGAGATTCCTAAATATGACAAATACGATGGAAAATTTGATCCTCAAGATCACATTAGGGAGTTTTGTACTATGAGCATGGAATTTGCTCATGATGAAACTTACCTTATGCATCTTTTTCCTAGGAGTTTAAATGGACAATCAATGGAGTGGTTTTCAACATTACCATCCGGAATCAAATCCTTTGAAGAACTTGTGAATAGGTTTATTTCACAATACTCCTACAATATAAGGAATAAAATAACAATGCTAGATCTTTACAATGTTAAATAAAAGAATGGTGAATCCTTTATGATTTTCTTACAATGATGGAAACACATGTTTAATAGGTATCCCCGAGATGTACCTGATCAAGAAAAAATGGATATATTCATTGATAATCTTATCAGTGAAATGAGTTATTGACTAAGGATGCAATGTCCTCCCTCTTTTGCCAAAATGATCAAGAATGGTCTAAAAATAGAGAATGCAAAGGTAAAGAAATGAGAACTAAAACTTTACAATAATTCATACAACAATAACAACAACAACAACAACAACAACAACAATGACAAACCCAAGTTCTGGTCAAAGAATAGGAATGTCAGCAAAGTCAAATCCCAAGCAATAATAATCCAGAAAACAATAAAGCCAAGTCTTTTTTCTCCAATCCGCGGAGGAAATTCAGAAACATTGGAGAATCTTTGGAATCAGCTCTAAGAACTTTGTTTGCTAACAAATTGATTGTTTTTCCAGAAGCAAGAAGTTATGAATCAATAGTCAAGCCCAATTGGTGGAATGACAATCATTTTTTCAATTACCATCAGAATAAAGGACACCTAACAAATGATTGTTAGAGATTGAAACAACTTATCTAAGATCTAATCGATAATGGAACCATTATAGTGGATAGCCATAAGACAAACAAATCAAACCTGGCTTTCAAAACTCCACTTCCGAATTATGACAAAGGTGAATCGTCCCAATTAAAAGATGACAAAGGAAAAACCAAGGTGAATTACACTTATACATATGATGATGTGGTAAATGTGATCATTGTTAACAAAAATTCATCTTCAGAACCAATAAATGTTATCACGAGAAGCAAAGCAAAGGTTACCTTTCTAGGTATAGCAGAAGACCCAACACTTAATCCACAATAATATAATTTAGTGGAGCAATTACAATGAATACCTGCTCAAATATCAATTTTTGAACTTCTCAAGGTTTCACCTATGCATAAGGAAATTTCGGAGAAAGCTTTAGTAGAAACAACAGTTCCAAAAGATTTGGATGTAGATCAATTCCAAAACATGGTAGGACACCTCATAGCTCCTCATTCCTTATCATTTTCTGAAAATGATGATACATCCTCACAACATCCTCACAATGCTCCTTTACATGTTGAAGTCTCCATAAATAAAACTTGTGTCAAACATGTGCTCATAGATGGAGGAGCTGGCTTAAACATTTGTGCATTAAGTTTGATAAAAGGTTTGGGATATTCAGAGAATGCAGTAGACCCGAAAAAGAAAATAACCATCAAGGCTTATAATGAAGCAGAATGTTCTTCTAAAGGAACTGTTGTGCTACCAATAAGGATAGGACTTGTGGAAAAGGATACATTGTGTCAAGTCTTAGATTTGAACCTCTCTTACAAAATTCTTCTAGGAAGGCCATGGATTCACAAGATGCAAGCAGCTCCTTCTACATATCATCAATGTGTGAAATTTCCTCATGAAGGAAAAGAAATCACTATAATTGCAGATTCCAGTCAATATTGCAATAATTTGAAGCCAACACAAGATACAAGAGTTCCACATAATAGAGAATTAGTATATCCTACCAAAGAAATTCAAGCAAATTTATGGGAAACTTTTGAAGAAAAGCTCAAGTTAAATGATGAAGGAATGGGAAAATATTCTTTGCATAATTTTCCACTTTCCCCTAAGTCATATGGAAAGCCTACAGATATTCAATCAAAGCCATCAGAAAAATAAAAACATATCTTTAAAGGAACATTTGTTAGTGCTGGAACTCTTACAGAGGAAAGTGAAGGCAAAGACATTCTTGGTTGGTTATATAAGGATGAAGACAAAACTATAGCAACAACAACAGAAGTCAATATTCCCATAAAACAATATGGCAAAGGCTTTGAAATCATGCAAAAGATGGGATATGAAGGAAAAGGACCAATTGGTAAGCAACATCAAGGTCTTTTAGAACCTATTTGTCCGCACTCACAATCCATAGAAGATAAATCTGGGCTGGGATATCTAAAGTCTAATCAAAAGCAACATAATTATCAATAACAAAAATGGAGAAAGAAATCAGTTTCTAAAGAAGAAAATTGACAAGAAAAGCTACATCAAGCGACCGAAACAGTAACCAATAAACAAAAGAAGCAAGAAGAACATGAAAAGAAAGAGGAGGAGATTATCATCCAAGGTGATGAAAAATCTTGTCAACAAGTTCTGAAAATACAAACAAAGACAAATCTGAACAAGATATTCCAGAAATAGTAAAAATAGAGATGACAGAAATCAGAGAACTTTTTGCACCATACGACATTCTAGTATGGTATAGTGGAGTAATCTTAGATCAAGATTTAGAGACAGATTCCAATGAATATGAATGGGGTCCAGATGTCTTATCTACTACATCAAGTAAGGAAAACAATGAAGATCAAGTAGCTATAATGAAAGAAGAGTTGTTTATTGTAGAACAAAAGATGAAGTTAGAAAGAAGACAAGAGAGAGTCAGAATTCAAAGAAAAGAGGCATATGAAAAAAGAAAAGGGAAAGACAAAGATAGAGAAGCAATGCCACAAGAAGCACAAACAAAGATCAGATGTGAAAGAACCATAGAAGAATTAAGAGATAGTCAAGTTGGATTGACTATTAGTCCTCAAGAAGTTGAATTTGAAAGAAGACAAAATCTAGCAAAAGAATCCTCTTTATCACATACACAAGTATGTCAACTCCAAAATACAGATGACGTCAATCAAGAAGGAATTTGCAGTGTTAGAGATGTGCATGTGGACATAATCCATTCATTTAAGGGACAAATGTTAGTTGAAGAACCACTTGAGTGTGAACTACACAATGCTAATATTAATTTTGTTAAGACTAATTTGGAAACACTTGGGAAAGACAATTCTCAAAAACATTTAAACAATACCTAGTCTATGCCAAACTATGATCATTATGTCATGAATGTTGAAACACCTAATGATGACAATGATTATGATTTACCCCTTCGTCATCCTGAATTAATTGATTGGGATAATTTAGACAACCCCAAACTGAATGTCTTTTCCAATGATCATGATTTAGCCGTGTACCTTAATGTTGTTGAACCCATCCCAACTAAGATATCTTCCATTGTAGAATCAAGTGATGTTTCTCATAGTCAAGATAATGCCAAATTTTCTAGTTGCAAAAGCAAAATAAAACAAGTTAAGGGACCTATTGTTGAAAACCATTTCATGGCAACATTAGATCAATCAAAAGAGAAAACAAAGGATATATCTGATGGTAAAAACCTCCTTGAGGCACTAGAAGATGGAAAGTTTGACATTCTTCCTGCATATTTTCAAGAGAGATCTGCTATCCTGACAGAACCAACAAAAGTAGTAAACATTGATACATCAAATGATCCTAAAATACTTCATTTAGCTGCCTCGTTATTATAAAGAGAGAAGAAAGAATGCATGGAATTCTTTACGCAAAGACAAATAAATTTTGCTTGGTCTTATGCAGATATGCTAGGAATTAATCCTGATCTTATCATGCATCATCTCAATATGGATTTAAAAGAAAAACTTGTTAAGCAAAAGCTAAGAAAGATGCATCCGCACATTGCTCTTCTTGTAAAGATTGAGCTGAAGAAACTATTAGAAGTGGATTTCATAAGACCAGTTGCTTATCCAGAATGGGTTTCAAGTATTATACTAGTATCAAAACAGACAAGAGCATAAGAGTCTGTATAGATTTTAGAGCCCTGAATAAAGCATGTCCAAAAGATGATTTATCGCTACCAAACATTGATATCATAGTGGACTTGTTAGTAGGACACAAGATGTTTTCATTAATGGATGGCTTCTCATGATATAATCAAATAAGAATAGCACTTGAAGATCAAGAGAAAACAACTTTCACCTATGCATGGGGAACATATTGCTGGAATGTTATGCCATTTGGGCTTAAGAATGTAGGAGCGACTTATCAAAGGGCTATGACGACAATTTTCCATGATATGATGCACACATTTATGGAAGATTATGTTGATGACATACTTGCAAAATCTCACACAAGAAAAGAACATTTGAACATTTTAAGCAATATTTTTCACAGGTTGGAAAGATATCAATTGAGATTAAATCCAAAGAAATGTGCATTTGGGGTAACCTTTGGAAAGCTCCTTGGGTACATTATATCAGCTCGTGACATCGAAGTAGATCATGGAAAAGTTAAAGCTATCATGGAGATGGAGTCACCTAAGAACATAAGTCAATTGCGATCTTTACAAGGAAGGTTGCAATCAATCAAGAGATTTGTTTCTCAGTTGGCCAATAGATGTCTTCCATTTACCCATCTTCTACATAAAAATGTTCCATTCAAATGGGATCTAAAATGTGAAGAAGCTTTCTTGCAAATAAAAGAATATCTTATGAGTCCTCCAGTACTGATATCACCAACCAAAGGGAAACCATTGTTACTCTATATCTTCGTAACAAGTGTATCATTAGGTGCTCTCCTAGGCCAACATGATGATGAAGGAAAACAAAGAGTAGTTTACTATATCAGTAGAATGCTTGTTGGCTATGAATTAAATTATTCCTCAATTGAAAAGATCTGTCTAGCAGTTGTATTTGCCACTCAGAAGCTATGACATTATATGTTGATTCATTCTGTGAAACTAATAGCAAAGATAGATCCTCTCAAATATTTGTTGAGCAAGTCAACATTGACAGGGAGAATAGCCAAATGGGTTATGATACTGAGTGAATTTGACATAGAATATGTTGACCAAAAATCTATCAAGGGACAAGTCATCACTGACCAATTGGCTGATGCACCTTTACAAAATAACATGCCTTTGCATATTGAATTTCCTAATGCAGATATCTTGATAGTAAGTACAAAATTTTGGGAATTTTACTTTGATGGCTCTTATACTCAATATGGATTAGGTGTAGGAATATTTTTCATCACACCTCAAGGACACACAATTCCAAAATCATATAGACTGTGATTTCCATGCACCAATAATATTATAGAGTATGAAGCATTAGCTATAGGGCTCAAAATGGCCATTGAATAGAATGTCATAGAACTACACGTCTATGGTGATTCACAACTTGTCATTAATCAAATAAATGATGAATATCAAACAAAGGATGATAAGCTTATGCCATACAAACAACTAGTGGAGGAATTTAAAGGACACTTTAAAGAAATCACATTCACCCAGATTCCTAGAAATGAGAATAAAGCAGCAAATACAATGGCTACAATAGCATCTCTCTTGGAAAATAAAGAGAATCAACAGCATTTCAAATTTCTCGTGGAAGATATTGTTGTTCACCAAAAGTGATAACCCAAGAACACCTGCAATCCTTCTATGAAATGGCCAGTTTCAGTCTACAAAACACATCAGGGCTTGGACAACATAACATAGGACCCTAATTGATCCTCCTGAACTTCAGGTTCTGCTAGACCTAGGGGGGGACACCCTTTGATGCTTTGAATACAACAATTACAAACACACAACTGCATCAACTATAAGTAGATAGATCATTTCACAAGCTCAACAAGTTAGAAAACACTACAGATTGGCTAGATCTATACAAACAATAAGATGAAATAGAGCTTGGAAAGAATGGAACACAAACCCCTAAACATAAAGGGAAATAGATTTATCTTTTAATTTGTATATTACTTTGAGAACATCCCCAAAACTTGTGAGACCAGTGCCTTATCTAAGGGCAACAGAGTCATATATCAAACTGTAAATGATAGCATATACTGCAAACCCATCTTCATTATTAGTATCCCTGAATTAATGCCTTACAAAAATGCATTACCCAGCTCATTCACAAAACCATTAGATATGCAAAAATGTATATCCCATTATCTATGATGTATTATAGAATCTAAATTCCTCCTTGAAGAATACCTGCAACAATCACTACAACCTCCTTGAAATTGACAAACTTCAAACCTCCTCAAGGCCTTCAATTTGTAACAACAAGAAATACATCCAGAGACGAATTCTGTGTGAAGTTATGCATGCCTTACATACACAAGAACCTGTAACAAAACATCTACAGCAAGAAAGAACTCTATTACTCAAGAGAAAAACCCTACCCTATACAATATTGAAGAGAACTTGGAATTGGAAGCCATCAAATATGGAGCATTTTTCCAAATTTCTGGAACCCTTGCAACTGAGAAGAATTGGGAATAAGAAGAAGAGGGGAAAAATAAAGTCTCTATATCACGCCACCATGTGTCCCTCTTTCTAATTGAATTTCATTCCCGACCAAACTGCTCCCAAAATATCTGATCTTTGTCAAAATTGACTACATAATTGGATTTCTCACTTCGAGAGCTTTCTAGAAACATATAATACTTCATATTTTGGCAAAAAATTGAGCCCTGAGCGAATTAATTCCTCATGTGTGCACATCATTTAAATTTTCCATTTTTTTTAATACAGTCTGAACTATATGTTTAATATGCATTTAACTTTGATTTTTGGCCCTTTTGTGCTCTGATGCTTTGTCACATGGCGGCCTCCGATTGGTTCACAGGGTCTACTGGGTGCCACCTCAACTGACACCTTATCACCACCACGTGTTTGCTTGCTTGTCTATCCACCTGTATGCCATGTGTGCACCACATCATCACCACCTAGGCGCCATTGGGATGGGACCTGCTTGTTGGACCTCTAACTAGACCTGCCACCTAAGCGCCACCTAGCTTTCA
Source organism: Cryptomeria japonica (assembly GCF_030272615.1). Taxonomy (NCBI): domain Eukaryota; kingdom Viridiplantae; phylum Streptophyta; class Pinopsida; order Cupressales; family Cupressaceae; genus Cryptomeria; species Cryptomeria japonica. Next base: position 837,593,265 of record NC_081411.1, read on the forward strand.
CCATTTCACAGACGGTATGTTTTGAGCAACTTTCCTTCGTGAAGTCACACGAGCCATCCAATCTCCAGAACCTATAGGGTCTTTAACTCGCTGAGCTTTTCGCTATTTCGCCTTTCACCATTTCATAGCCTCTAACCGGTGAGCACCTTCGGCCTGCGAATCAATGCGCTTCATCGAATCCTCTGCAACCTGTTCATTGGTTAAGTTGACCCTTCTCTACAAAATTCACCCATCTGTCTCGGGAAGCATGCCTGTGTGTGGTCCACCTTTCGCCATCTGTCACCTCCTCCAGTCACCTTGGGGTCCATGCTCACATGTGTGGGGTCCACCTTGGGCGCTCAATAGGCACCATCCGTCAAAAGCCTTGATGGCTTTGACATATTAGATGTGTGTGCTTTTGGTTATAAATACCAAAAGATCTCATTTCCCAACAAATGTGGGATAAAAGACTTTGCCCTAGAATGCATTTTCTAAAGGTTTTTAAAGGCGTTTTCTTCTAAGACTTGAATACACCTTCCTCACGTGATAGCCTGGATCTTTGGCATTTACCTTGCAGAATGCACTTTGCATTGGGAGGTTTTGAAGCACCTTGGAGGTTCTAATGCACACCACATGAACTGTTGTTTGTTTCATATTCCACGTAGAGGGAGAACAAGGAGAGACTCCATAGGATGAAGAAATAGATCTACATAAGAGAAGCTAAATCATGGCCCATGCCATACGTGGGAGGAGGGATTAATTTCAAATGTTTGCATTTAATTCAGGAATTTCAACGCTGCCCTCTTCATCATTCATGCAGAAGGAAAAGATGATGATGGCAATGCAATTGGCACTATGCCTACCAAATGTAGTTTGTTGAAGGTCTTTATTAAACAACAAATGCCTTCCCAGCTGTTACACAGGGTGACATTTTGACTTGGCAACGTGCATTCTGAAAATTGCCATGCCTTTTCAATAGACCTACCAAAACATAGGGTAGTACTCTAAAATGTAGAATTAAAGAGTCCACAATGATTACCACTGAAACATGGATAAAGTGAAAGCAACTCTTGTCAATGCTATAGGCCCTAGACTTTTCAAACGTCTCTTTGCTCACCACTCCTTGTATTTGGCTGCAATCGGTCATAACTATGTGGCAATGGAGTTGTAAAAGCCATTATAGATGGAAGATTATGGAAGACACCAGCCATAAACTCTATTCTTTCCATCCTTCCATAAACTTAAATGTACATGGCAACCAGAACCAATATCCATCGAGAAGTACTTGGGAAGGAAAGTTGCATGTAGAGACTTTTTGGTTGCTACTGCCCTTACAGATTCTCATAGGAGGACTAAATTGTCAGTAACAAATGCACAAGAAGAATACCCCAATGCTACTTCAAATTGACCGTCTCCTGCCTCTGCATGCAACTGCTCTACAGAAATATGCATGCTTTGAAGAGCTTTAAGAACTTCTAACAGAACAAGTGATGCACCATCAAAGGTTGCAGCTGAGCAGTATGACGTGGAATCAATTGCAATCCAATTGTTGTTATCTTCCCTTCTTAGAAGATAAAACTCACTCTCAAAACCAATACTTACAACCAAACCAAATTCTTCTTCCAATTTAGTTGCAATTCTTCTCAAAGTTGTCCTTGGACAATAGTCCCAAGGTTGGTCGAGTGTTGAATGCATATCAACCAATACCATTTTCTCTTGGTCAGACCAGGGGATACAACATAGTGTTGATATATCAACCATTAGTTGGATCTCACCCATAGCAGTCAGATGGGAACCTTGAGCAGGGCTATCTGTAAACGAAGTCATTTACTAAGAACAATTTTGCTATAAAAATAATGCACGGGCCTGAGCCAGGTCGGGCCCCAAAGTGGGCTTGACTAAAAGAATTTTTGTTTTCATGCAACTGATCTCTGAAATGCTTTAGGAACCTCACACACACCTCTAGAAATGATCGACATCATTTTCAGATCATCAGACTGAATTTTGCAACCTTCAGGCAATTACGCCACATTTTCACATTTAATCGCGAAGACGTAATTTTCAAGCCAGTCAAAACATCTTTCTGGACCTCACCATCTGATAGGCATGTACTTTGAAATACAAGGATGAACTCTACCAATTGGTTTCTCAAAATGAGTCTTGAGTGAAGAGATATTAATTGGCAAAAATGGCCAACTGGCTTTGTCGACACTACAGACCTGATGAAGTCAATGTTCTGGCAACACATGACGCCTTTCTCAAAAATATCAAATGACCTCTATAGACCCTCAAATTTGAAACACAGGTACCTTGAAGTACATACTAAATCTTTGAATTCTCAGTTTGACCAAAAGCATGACTGGATGAAAATGGTGCACTCATAAAAATAGCTACTTTAACTGATATAGCACTGAAAGTGGAGAAGACTGAAAATGATGGCTAAATGAACCCTTTTGAAAACTGATCAAACGGATTGGTAGAGGCTTGAAATTTGAAACATAGCTCATCATTTATACTAGAATTAACCCAGAAGAAACATTTTGGTGCAACACTCAGTGAGGCAAATTTTACACTTGTGCAAAACAAGGCTCTGACTAGCTATCGAAACAAGGACTTGCCAAAACATAGAAATTGCAAATGGATTCGTTAAGACTTGAAAATTTGTAGGCTAACTCACATTTATGCATAAAATTGAATCCATTTTGAAAATATCCATGATGATCAATAGGGAAAAAGATACAAACACTCAAAGTAGGCTACTCAATAAAATCTGCATTTGTGCCTAAAATGCACTTTCACCTCAACCCTTAAAATGGGCACCTATTAAACTTATCCAAATTGAATTTTGAAAGTTTCACATCATTTCATAGGCCAAATGAAAGGTTTAGGACATGAATCCTGAGCCTTACCCTCAGAAAATCAACCGGCTCCATTTTGACCTTTCACAAACTAGGCCATTCAAACTAACTTATTTGGAAATGCAAAGAAATTTTTTGAATTGGGCCTCTAAACTTGACTCAATTTTAATGAGTCCCAACAGATATCTTAACCCCTACCATCCAATCCCAGCATACCTATCGAATTTTCCATATATCAGGAACCAGTCAATCATCATACAGTCAAACCTACCAATACTTGAAAGATCATATCCTTCCTCTTGAATTATCCCGTAATCAACGAAGAAACTTTATCCATCAATCCTCTCGCTACACTATTATTGCTGATATCCTATATAGGCATGGTCTAGATGGTACATTGTTGAGATATCTTGAAAAAGATGAATCTAAGAGCATTCTTAATGGCATTCATGCAGGCATTTGCATTACACACTCAAGTGGTTTAACATTGGCTAAGAAACTTATTCGTATGGGTTACTTTTGGCCTACTATGGAAAGAGATTCATTCACCTATGCTAGAAAATGTAAACAATGTCAGATCCATGGAAATCTCATTCATGCGCCAGCACAAGAGTTATATCCTATGACGGGATCATGGCCATTTTCACAGTGGGGCCTTGATTTGGTAGGAAAGATCAATCCTTCATCTTCTAATGGACATAAGTTCATTCTGATTGCTACTAAATATTTTACTAAGTGGATTGAAGTAGTGCCTTTAACAACAGTTATAGGAAAACAAATATCATCATTCATTTTGAATTACATAATTTGTCGTTATGGAGTTCCTATGACCATTATCACTGATAATGGAAGACCATTCAAAAATCAAGATGTAAAAGAGCTATGTGAATAGTTTCATATCCAACATAGGTTCTCTACTCCATATTATCCACAAGGTAATGGTCAAGCTGAAGCATCAAACAAAACTATCTTGAAAATCTTGAAGAAAACAGTCAATGAAGCTGGAAAAGACTAGCACATTCAGCTAAATCCTGCTCTTTGGGCATACCAAACTAGCATCTGGACTCCAATAGGGGCAACTCCATATTGTTTGGTGTATGTATTAGAAGCTATATTACCTATAGAAGTAGAGATACCTTCGCTACGAGTATCCTTGCACAGTCTTATACCAGAAGAAGAACAATGAGTCTCTCGACTCCAGGAACTAGGACTGATTCAGGAATGTCAACAAAATGCAACAAAACATTTGAAAGTATACCAACAAAGAATGACAAGAAGCTATAACCATAGAGTCAAGCCACGTATTTTTCAAATTGGAGATATAGTTCTAAGGGAGAATCCAAGAAATTAACAAGATCGGGAAAAGAAGGGAAAATTTGAACCAAATTGGTTAGGACCTTTTGTCATGGTAGAAACATATGGATCAGGAGCATACAAGTTATCTACCCCTAAAGGTTATTGGTTTTATGAACCTATCAATTCTATCCATCTCAAGAAATTTTATGCTTGAGATATATAGTCCTAAAAAAAAAATGCAATAAATTTAGATGGTGAAAACCTGGTAAACAAGCGCTATCTAAAAAATAGGTTCCTCCATCTATGAGATCGCTTTGTGCACCTATCCACTCCATCCTATCACATCTATTGCTTCCATATATTTAATATTTTAGCTTATCCATTCCATCTTTCACATCCATTACTCTGAACCATTTAGCAAAAAATATGCAGCCTACCAACATTTATCAATCTTTGACATACTTGTCGTAGTCATTGTCTTGGACCTTATCAGAATCAATCAATCTACATTTGTATTCCTCCATGGTTTGAATTTTGATCAATTCATACATCCATAATAAATTTTTGTTTCTGCTGGGGGTAAAATCCAAATTCCTTTTGGTAAGGTGATCTTTTGAATCTTTCAAAAACCAAAACATTCGAAAAACATAAAAAAACCAAAAACACCTAGGGTTTTGAAAAAGATAATGAGCAACAAAGCAACAAAAATAAAGGCATTACATCAACAACTGAATCAGGCAAATCAAAAACTGAAGAATCAACTAACAAGTAACAAAGGATTATCAAAGATCATTCATCAAGATGATTATATTAGTTAATGACCATAAGAACATGTGAATGACATACAAGATATAGTGTTTATATCTTGATTTTATTGCTAATCATGTACTCTATGCAAACTCAAGGATGTCCATGACTAGAGAAGCTATGATGGGGCATGATTATTTTCTTTGATTGTTGTCTGTGGTTTATCTCTTACTACGGTATGAACTTGTCTCAGGCTATGATCGGCTAAATATCAAGGAGGACGTTCCAAGTCATGCATGAAAGGAGATAAACCTTGTCTATTCTGCAAGAAATACTCAAGTTAGCTTGATCCATTATATCAAGTTGCCTGTACTAACTTGCTATATCAAAATCCATGTAAGGAATACTCAGGTCATCTTGAATCATTATGTCAAGTTGCTTGTATTTTCTTACAACATTTAAAGCTCAATGATGAAATCAAGCACTGTTACAAGATCGCATATGAAGAATGGCAGTACAATTTTTAGTTAGATGATTCTGGATTAGCTCATTATTCAATTGCATTATAAGCATATCATTTCATTAACAGATCAATGGTCATAAATAAAGATTGAGTATACTTGGACAAACAAAAACAATTTGCATTTAATCATTATAGGTGCATTTATTTCTTAGAATCATTTTAAGCATCATTCGTTTCATTTAGTTGCATTTTATCATTGCATTAATTGGCATTCAATTAAGTGCATTTCATTCATCATGTAGTGTATCATCATTATTATTTGCATTATCATTTTATTAACGATCATTTAGTTGCATCTTTGCACTTAGAATCATTATAAACATTACATATCAAAATCAAAAACATTTCATATAGATTCATAATCATTATAAACATTGCATATAAAAATACAAAAAACATTCCATATAGATCATTGCACTCATATCATTTAAGTTAGTAATCATTTTCATTTGCATCCAAGATCATCAAAATCAAAAATCAACAAAATCATTTATCATCGAATCATCATATAAAACATCATAATCAAATAAAAACATACATGCATATAAATCATCATCATATAGAATCCATGTTTGCATATAGATCATCATAAAAAAATAAGAGTCAAAGTATACAATGATATCAAATAAATAATACAAATGCTCCAAATCAAGTCACGGTTGTCCTGTACCACTACCACCTGACTTTGTTCGTCTCTGTGGCTGTGGGTGAGAAGATCCTCCAGATGCCTGTCTCCCATGACCCCACCACTACTAGTATCCATCAACACCATGGTCTGATAACTACCGACTCTCTAGCTCTCTATAACTACCTCCTCATATCGGTCGCCAGTGAGAAGTCTCCTTCCCAACCTGAACTAATGCTCTAACAGTGTCAATGGAGAGAGTCCCTGATCCAACCTGCTGAATGTAATCAAGAAGGCCCTGAGTATCCTATTGTCTCCTAACAGCTCTATCTCGCTCAGTCATAAGAGTTTTCACCTATGCTTGAAGCTGATCAATCTGTGCTCTTAGACTGTCTATAGTATCCTTCCCTAGAACATCATGCTCTAGTGCATCTTTCTCTGGCATATCATGCACTGGTGCAACCTACTTTGGTGAATCTTGTTGTGGTGCATGAACCCCAATCCCCTCACCACCAACTTATCCAACTGCTAGAATCTCAGTTTGAGTAACTCTCTAAACCCATTGTCTAATCAGGGGAAAATGATCCTCAGGATCCTCATCATCTCCAACATGCACTGCAATAACCCTAGGATCTGGCCGAATCTGTCCAAAATCAATACCTCTCCTGCAACCCCCATCCAGTCCACTCACCCTACCTCTTGTCAATGGCAACCCTCTCGGTGATCTCATGTCTGCCCTGCCATGCTCCCTCCCACTTTGTCCAACATCTCTCCCACCCATAGGACATGCTCTCTCAATCCTGCTAGCCGATCCAAACGGTCCTCCATGGACTCTTAGTCGACCTCCCCTCCATCCAATTCTCCTACCAGTACCACCTCCATCCCCACCATCATCTCCACCTCCCCCAGCCTCATGAGCAGCTCTAATCTCTCATCTCTGTCTATGTCTCCTAGAAATTGGATCATCTGAATCATCATCATCATCATCTTCTAAGCTAGGAGGAGGATTTGCTGGATCAGTAATACAAGGAAATGGATGAGCTAATATGTACTAGGCATACTTTGTAGTAACCCCAGGATCAAGAATGTGTAGTCTCATATCATAAGCCAGTCTCAGAGTAGCAACAAACTCTACACAAGCAATCTCAAATGACAAAGAAGGTCCCCAATCTCGCCCGTCTCTATACCGACGAGCATATATCGTCACACCAGTAGGCATAGGCTGGATGATACCAAACTATCTCAAAATGCAACCAATCAACTATCGCTCAACAATGTAAGGAGTCTGACCAATGAGATATCTACTCTACATGACAAATGGTAATGTTTGTGCATCATCCATCCATGGCTCACAATCAACATATGGTCTCCAAGTAATGTTGTCTAATGAATCAAGCACCTAATGCCAATACTCCATCTTACCCAACTTATGCTGAGTAAGGATACTTACATAGAAATATACATATGGCTGCCTCTCTCCCTGACCTCTATGATGGATAGGTTGAGTAATAGCAATGTGCTCCTAGCACCAGATTTGCAATAAAGTGCATCATGTAGACAAACTCGCACTCTCATCATACACTACCTAGTGAAGATCATGATATAAGTGTGCCAACATGCAAACACCCCAAGCATATCAAGTATGATGTTGCATCATACTCAAGCGAATCTCACCCCATCCAATAGAAAAACCTCATGATCTCCTCTCAAGACATATAAACCCTCCAATCAAACTAGATAGAATCATAGGAAGAGCCTCATAATACATCACCATATCTACCCATCAAATCTCTCCTCTACTAATGCTCTCATCAGCAAACATGACTCTGCAAGCCTTTGTCCCAACCCGATCCTGATAATCATACTACACTAGCTTGCCAGTCACTAGAATGTGCAAAATCCTATAGACATCCTCAAGAGTCATACTAATCTCACCCGTTGGAAGGTGGAAAGTTTTATGCTTGTTGTGCCATCTCTCGGCCAATGCCGTCAATAATCCTCTATTATGCATAATCTCAGGGATATACAATAAATGGCATAAACCACAAGCATCTATATGTCTAATCTCAGCCTGGGTCAACTCCAAAACTAAATGAGGCACTGTCAGTAATTTCTCCTGACACTAGAGAACATCAAGTTTCTCCTATTTTTCAAGAGAAATTAACTCAATCATCAAATCAATCTATCTATCAAATCAAAACTGAATCATCAAATCAATCAATCTATCAAATCAACTAAATCATCAAATCAATCTATTTATCAAATCAAAACTGAATCATCAAATCAATCTATCTATCAAATGAAAATTGAATCATCAAATCAATCTATCTATCAAATCAAATTGAAACAATTTACACTATCAAAATTTTTTAAAACCTATCAATCATGGTTTTCTATCAAACACTGAGTTCACTCAAAACTCTGCTAAGCTCTTACATCAGAAACTAAATCAATTGTTTCAAAGCTACTCTATCAATCAAGCTAATCAAAGCAATCATATCAATCAATCTAGCAATCAACGCCATCTATTGATCTATCAATCACGCAATCACTCAATCATCATCAATGCGTATTAAACACATTAAATCTAATCATCAAAGTGATTTTTAACCTTTGCACTTATCAAAAACATCAAATTTGAGCAAAAGCACTATCCTATTGAGCATTTGTGCTAACTCTAAAGGCATTTGTGCTAACCTAGTGCATATGTGCTATCTTTTTGAACAAATGTGCTAAATGTACAAGCATATGTGCTAACCCATGCAAAAGCGCAACCTTTTTGAGAAAAAGCGCTAACAAATGATGCATTTGCGCTATCTTATGCATAAGCACTAACAACTTTTACATATCCGCTAACAAAATAGACATTTGCGCTAAAACATGCATTTGCACTAATCCTAATTGCATATGCGCTAACCTAACGCTGAAAAAATTCAATTTTTTTTTTAAAATTCAAAAATGCGCCTAAAACATAAAAATTTGAACAAAAACTTGCAAACAAGGCTTGGGATAAGATACCTACTGGATATCCATGCTCGACAAGTCGCTAATAATGTCGAACACGCTCAAATCGATGATTCTCCACGGGAATCACCATTTCACCACCTCAGCAAGAATATTTTCTCCACAAGCTGACAAGGATAACAATGAAATTAAAATTAGCCTTGGTTAATTTTATATTTACTATTTCAAGAGTAATTAATTTCAAATGGGCCAATTTAATTTGTTTTTTAACAAATGAATTTAATTGACTAAATTTTTATCAATTATCATGAGATCAATCGTTCAAAACAGAATTTTTGACAATTTCACGATCAATCTTTTGAGGGGCACACAATCAAGATTTTATCTCTATCAGGCACACTATCGAGACTTGATTTAATCTTTGAAACAATGTTGTCTTGACATTATTTCGAAGAGGGGCAAAATGTATACACATAAAAATTGGCTATGAGCAATTAAATAAATATTTCATATTTATTTAATAATTATTCTTCTACTAAATAGTTAATTTGAAAAGATTAATTTATTTAATTCATTTTCATGTCTTTCTATTAATTAATATTTTATTAATTAATTCATCTATCATATTCTTCTAATTAATTAAATATCTAATATTTAATTATTCTTCTAACCAAGTTAATTAAATATCTAATATTTAATTATATTCTCCAAACAATTAAATATCTAATATTTAATAGTTATTCTCCTATCCAATACTCTTAAATATTAAATAATTTCCTAAATTATTTAATCTTTCTTATCAAACTCACCCTTCATCTCCACTTCATCTTCCCTTTGCCAACTGATCCATCATGTGGCTAAGGAAATTAATATTTCTTAAATATTAATTCATCATTTATCTCCAACTTCCAAAATTTAATGAATATTGTGTACGTACACATATTTCATAACCATTTCCTATATTCTCTCTAACACCCCCTACATCTTAGGAAGGACTTGAGTCCACTTGTCCTATCATGCCTAGATTTCCTCCAACCATCCCTAGATTCTCTCAATTAGCAACCCAGTCAAGGCAAGATGAGTGACACTTGTCTTCTCCTTCCCCCTTTCTCTCAACCTTCACCTTTTCTCATAGCCATTCAAATCTATAGATCTGATCATGACCGTTGATCTAAGTCACATCATCTCATCCTCTCAAAGTCTATAAAATCAAGAGCTTTAGTTAAGAGAGAGTTAGACTTCAAGAGACTTCAAGTGCATTTTGCAAGCTAATCATATTCATCCTTGAGTTTTAGTTTTGAAGAAAATATCAATAGCAATTATCATATATCATTTTAGCATGATCATTTTAGCATAATCATGTAGTATTTGCATATCATAGTATCAGTTAACTACAAGTTATCAGTTCATTCTTCATATGCCATCTTGGAAGCCATCAGTGCATTGTCTGAGAGCACACCATCTGCAACCAAGAATAGTGGAGTTAGGACACAATGAGACATAAATCATGAAGGTAAAAATAATATTTTATTTTAATATGTATTTCATGTAGTTTCATTGGTTGAGTTTGGATTTCCTGTAGCATTTCCATTTGTATTTTGTGAAACTAACTTGTTGTAGGTAGCATTCTGAGGATGAAATTCAAGTCAGCATAGGGACCAATCCCCAATGTTATGATTTTGTTAGTGTAGTGAGTTACCAATGATTTGATCTTGATTTGAGGCCTTGATTGTTTGTTTTTCTCTAGTTATCTAAGTTTTGTTGTAGGCACCCGAAAAACTAGGGTTTTGCCTTCCCATGGTTATAGCTTCCGATCTATTCATCTAAAACTCATGCAAGTGGGTGGGATGCAAGTGTGACCTATGTATTCTATGATTATAAAGGCATTTTGTAGGAGGAGCAAGGGAGATGTGTGTTTGATCAGACCATAGGTAGACATCTCTATGTGGCTACCTAGCCCTTAGACTGCGATAATTACCCTAGAAGACAATTGGCAATGATTCTAGGTGTGTAACCATGGAACATATAATGGTTTATGGTTCCCCACATTCCCATGGAGTTTTGGTTTTAAGGTGTGTCCATTTTGATATAGTTGCTTCACAATGGAGGACTAATTAGCCCTTTAGGACAGTTGGTCATCACTCGGTTCAGAACTTTCCTTGTCAGATCTTGACCTGTCCTTTTGGGGGATTATGTAAGACCATAAAAGGTATTTGAATCTATGATTTTTTTAATAGGGTGTTTGGAAAAGTTTGTACTTAAGGTCCCACTGCCCATCTCCAAGGGCTACAAGCAAATAGGCCTAATTGTGAATGCGCCATAGGGAATTGGGTTGAATCCTTGAAACCAATGTTTGGTCTAGTCCATGTGAGTATTGTATGATCCAAAATAGATATTGTGAAGGTCAGGAACCTTAGGAGGCTTCATGATGCATAATGGAGCAAGTTACCCAATTTGAGTAGTATGAATCTTGGAGTGAAATGAGAAGTTGGAACTAAGATTGTAGAGCCTTGCTTTGTAGGGTCCTATTGGTGTGTTGAGGGGTCAGTGTCATACATCCTGAAGTGTTTGACAAGATAAAAGGATGGCTCTACATCAGAGAATGTCTATTATGGAACTAGATAATAAATTGAAGGTTGATGCACTATTAGCAGTTCATCCTATTAAATCTAAGCAAGAAATTGATGATTTAATATTTGAAGGTAACAAGACTATTTTTGCAAGTGGTCATCGGCAAGTTAGCCTCATGGTCAATAGAGTAAAAGAGATAGTAGATGAAACAACAGATAAGTGGGATATATTCTTTGTTGAAAAAGAGAAAAGAGAAGAAAATGAAAGACAAAAAGTTGATAAATACTTCACTAAGGTATATCTGAAAGCAGATAAGGGTAAGAGTAAGGTTGGTAGTGTACCTGACCTCACAATAAAAGATAACTTACCTCCACCAGCATAGGACACCCCACTGGCAGTAGCAAAGACATCAACAAAAATGCAAAATTAGCCTAAAGAGAAGTCAGAGGAAGTGAAAACAGATGATGTTGATCCCGAGTCAGACATTCTATTCGCAATGAATGTTGAGACTCAGGACATCAATATTGTTTTGGATAAAGAAATTGCTGAGGAAAAGAAATCTGAATCTGTAAATGTTGAGAAATCTGAATCACAGGTAAAGGTAGTTGACACATAGCAAAATGTTGAGATACTGATAGAAAAAGAACAAGAACAAACAAAATCTGAACCAACAGAGAATAAGAATGAGAATAAGGAAGAGAAAGTAAATAAAGAACTAGTTAAAGTGGCTGAACAAGTATCTGGAGAAGAGAAGAAAATTATTATAGAACCTAGCACTTCTCCCAGTACTTCAACTGTGGATTTCAGAATGACAAATGTCACTGATGTACTTTTGGATTCTATCAAGAAGATAAGTTAATGCAATGCCTTAACATTTAAGGCTACTGATGAATCTCTACCGATTTTGCACATGATTGAACCAACATGAAAGGTAGATCATATTGTTGGCTCAATAAGTAAATTGGACACATTGTCCAAATCCATTTCTTCTAACATTCAATCTTTAGATAAAATAAATGAGGAAACTACTAAGAAAAGAGTTAATAAGGAAAAGGAAGATTTTTTTGATAAAATAATAAAGGATTGTACAAAACAGATTGATTCATTGCTACTGGCATTGAATTCCACTATTTTGGAATACAAGGAATTGTACAAGGAAGCCTGCAAACCTCATCATTTAATAGAAGACATTGATGAACAAATAAAGAAAACAAAGAAAGAGATTGATGACATTGCAGATAACATGATTGGTTCTTCGGAACTAACATCAGTTTTGGATCAAGAAATTACTATTCATGAAGAAAAGATTGAAAAATTGGAAAGAGAGAAAGCAAGGTTGAAGATGAAAACCTCGGAGTTGAAGACTAAACTTGGTTCTAGATTGGATAATCTATTAACACACTAGAATGAACTATCCAAGGCAAAAATTCAAGGAGATAGATCACTAGAGCAATAGATGCATTATCTCACCAGGATGATTAGGCAGACAGAGACAATAATTTCTTACAATACAAAATTTTTGCAAGGTCTTAACTTGGTTTTGGCAGATATTTTTCAGATTGTACATAACCGGCTCTAGGTTTCTAAGTAAATTTTTTATTTTTTGATACTTTTGACATCTTTTGTCATTGATGTGAAAGGGGGAGTGGTATAATGAGAAAAATGCATAGAGTAAGGCATGGTGACAAGTGAATAGAAGGAGATCATTTGCTCATGGGGAGCACTTTTAGTTTTGAATTTCATAGTTTTGATTTTTCTCATGAGTGTTGCCATCAATGCCAAAGGGGGAGATTGTTGGAATTATACACTCAGATGAGAATGGTAGATGTTTTCAATGATGGCAACTAAGTGGCAACAAGGTTCAACATGGTTCACAGGATATACCGGCAAAAGACTTCACATACCAGCACCGACAGATACAACAAGTTTTATTCACATTGGCATCCAGCTTATATTGGCAACAAATCTTACCGACATCCAAAGCCGACTTGGAAATAATATTATTTATGTAATATAAATTGTAATTATATAGCTGACATGATGTATTGTAAAGACTCGTATATGTATGAGATCTTGTAGGTCATTTGGTTAGGAGTTGTATGCGAAGGAATGTAATGAAATGTGTGTATGTAAGTGGTATATGTGTTAAGATAGGGATATGATACCGGATAATTATATATGCACTTTGATGTATTTATTTTGAGAGCGAATAAGAAGCATAGTAGAGTGAAAACTATTATGTGAAAGAAGAATCATTTACCAGAAAGGTTTTTGGCAGAGGTATCAGATAGAGCTTAAACCGGTATTGAATCAAGCTTTGTAGATGCTATTTTCAAGTAGTACATTGTTATTGGATTTAACCATCTAATTGACTAGTCAGTGGGACTCCATTTTTATTGTTGAGTAGTGAGGTCTAGGCAGTTGGCCTTCCTGCATGTGCAGACCCCTATTGTACTAAGTAATATTTGTTCATATTGGAGTGAGTAAATATTGTGGGTCACAAATCCCACCAAGGTTTTTCCCTTACCAGGTTTCCTTGCCAAAATATTTGTGTTATGGTGTGCATTAATGTTTATTCTTTTGTTTCTCTTTATTGCATTATTATTTTCTTATCGATATATTAAATTTAGTTATAAAGTTGCAAATAATTTTAAATCTTTCATCTACCGGTCAAACACTGATTGATCCCTCCCCCCCCCCCCTCAGTGTATTTGGGGTTAACCAAATATATAACAAATCCTCCTTCTTCATGAGCATAACCCTTGCAGACTAACCTTGCCTTGTTACGAACTACAATACCATCTTCATTTAACATGTTTTTGAATACCCATTTTGTACCTATAACATTCTTGTTTACCAGTCAGGGTACCAGGGTCTAAGTGTTGTTCTTCTCAAATCGATCCAATTCCTCCTTCATAGCTTTAACACAATGATCATCACCAAATGCCTCCTTAGCACTTCTAGGTTCAATGGTGGAGATCATGCAAGAGTTCTCTCTTATTTTCCTCCTAGTTAGTACTCCAACATCCTTATCCCCAATAATTTTCTCAGGACTGTTGTTTAGTCTCACATACCTAGGAATAACATGATCATTCTCGTTAGGTTCAACTTCTTCATTATCATCTTCCTCTGAATTTATTTGTTCTGGTTGAACAAGTACATTAGGATTTGCTTTACTGGTTTCTGATTTAATAGTTTCAGGTTCCAAAAGAAAAATGAAAGGATCTTCATCCTTTTTCTCTGAACTCGTTCCTTCTAAGACTTCAGGACATTCATCTACACAAACATCAGCACTCTCAATAATTCTATGTGTCTGGTTGTTGAAGCATTTATAGGCCTTACTCTTTGTGGAATAGCCAAGAAATATGCCTTCATCACTCTTAGCTTCAAACTTGCTTATGCAATCACCTCTTTTAATAAAACATTTGCTACCAAATATTTTAAAATAACTAACATCAGGTGATCTCCCATATCAATATTCATAAGGGGTCTTGTCCTTACCTTTTTTCATCAAAACTTGGTTCATTGTGTAGAGAGATGTACTTACAGCTTCTTTCCAAAATGTTTTTGTTACATTTCTTTGTATCAACATTGTCCTAGCAGCTTCAACCACCGACCGGTTGTTCCTCTCTGCTATACCATTCTATTGTGGTATCCTTGAGATTCATTCTTATCTTTCAAGAATGTGACCCACATCATCCTTGAACAATCATTAGTGAAGATCATGAAATATCTATCACCTTGAATACTTCTTGTTCTTATTGGTCCATATAGATTTGTATGAACCAAATCTAACAAGTGCTCTGCTGAGAAGGACTTTCTCTTGAAAGTTGAAGAAGTCATCTTTCCTAACTGACATTCTTTACAAAGAGCATTAATCAGTTTGTCTAGCTGAGGCAGACATCTTATTGTCTTGGACTTGCTCACTTTAACAATGTTATCAAAGTTTATATGACAAAATATCCTATGCCAAAGCTAGCTATCATCTATCTGATGAATACTAAGAGGGGGAGTGAATTAGTATACCAAAAATTACCATAAACAAACTTTTAAATACTTTAGCAAATAACCGGTATAGAAGATTCACTAATAAACTGATTAAGATAAATGCAAACCAAATAGAAAACAAAGCATTCACCCACAAGAGCACAATTACCATAACACAAGATATTTGATGTGGAAACCCAAATGGGAAAAACCACGGTGAGAAGAAACTCACAAGTAACTATCTACAGAATAGAAACTAGATCGGTTAAGGTCATACAATGTTCTTCACTAGAACAGATCTTGTTAGGAATCTAGATCTTTGTTAGGAGATAAGTCCTGTTAAAGACTACCTTGTTAAAGGATTTCAAATCCACAGTTGTGAACCACCTTGTTAGAGGATTTACAAAGGCTTTTCTAGGCCTACTTGGTTAAGGGTTTCAGACTTGTCGAAGATATTAGTAATCAACAAGTGAGTGATCTAGTTAGTAGCACAGTCTTCTTAATTAGATCCTTGACAACTCATTATTAATGCATTTCAACAGTACTTCAGTCTTCAATATCTCCACACTCTATCTCTTCACACAGACCTAATCTTCTCTTCAATGATCATGCATAACCTCTTCTATCACACACCTCTCATACATGCAAACCCTAGACATGATGTCTTTATGAAGGAAACTAATTTCATGTCGGTCCAATAGGATTAGACTACAAGTTCCTAGGTTGAGTGCATCTAGACACATATGGTAACATGGCACAAAATCACCACCAAAGTGTCGATGGATGATAACTCATCACACATGACAGAAATACCGATTGGTAACTCATCATAGAGTAATACCAATTAATACAATATACTAATTACCGATTTGATAAAAATGAAAACCGGTAGATCATAATGTTTTGATCAAAAGTTAACTACCACTTGGGTCCTTTATACCACTTGAGCTCCTCGAACCACTTGGGGTCTTCATACCACTTGAGTTCTTTAGTCAAACAATGACCGGTAAACATCTTCTACAAAATGCCAATACTCTAAAGACTATACATTCAATAATATACAATACAGGTTGGAGTGATTACCGGTTGAGCATAACTCATACATCAAGAAAGTGTGTGTCCATCAATGACAATCAAAACATCATCAAAATGCCAACAATCTCCTCCTTTGGCATTGATGGCAACACTTAGGAAAATTTTGACATCTAAGTGTTTTTACAACAAAAATGCCATAATCAAAATTACTCCCCCTAAGCATATATGTTAGGAATCCCATAGATACTGAGAGTGGGGGGTGAATCAGTGTCTGACCGGTTATTAGAATTTCTTAACTTAAAACATGCACAACATATTATAACTATGTATCGGTATGCAAGAAATAATGTAATAAATAGAATTAAGAATATCCACATGAAAAGCACACCATAACACAAGGATTTAACGAGGAAACCCGGTGTGGGAAAAACCTCGATGGGATTTGTGACCCACAATATTCACTCACTAGCTAATAAGAGAATATTACTTACAATAGGGGCCTACACATGCAGGAAGGCCAACTACCTAGAGCTCACTGCTCAATGGAAAGTCTCACTGACTTACAATGTGGATTATACAAATCCAATATCTTATACTACTTTACAATAGCATCTATAATGCATGATCCAGTACCGGTTGCTTCTCTTCTTCTTACATAAACCCTTCAACCTATATTTTGCATAATAGGTCTGCCTTAATATTTTGCATACATTACTTTCTTCACTTGCTTCCTTTCTTACAAAATGTCTACAATGATCTCTTTTATATATAAGAGTCATTTTACAACATGCCAAGTCAGCTTACAAAGTTTTTACAATAATAAACAAAATATAATATTACAAAATCATGTCGGCCTCTGTGCTGGTGTACTCCTTTTCTTTGTGCCGGTGCCGATGCTGGTGCTGGTGTAGAGTGTGATCTGCTGATGTCGGTGCACTAACTTGTTGGTGTAATGCTTTGTTGGTATAATGCTTTGTCGGAGCCATAGGATTGCAAGGTTTCCATCAATGACAAAACATTCAATCACCTACAATGTCTCATTGGAGTGTGCATATGCCAACAATCTCCCCATTGGCATTGATGCCAACACTCATGAGAAATTTCAAAAGTGTATCAAAAAATTATCCAAAAATGTGAAGTCCAAAAATGTTACCAAAAATGTGTGTGCTTCCCCTGAGCATATGATTCCTATGATGTTGAATTTTTTCATCCCACTACTCCCCCTTTGGCATCAATGACAAAGGTTGTCAAGATGTCAGTGGAGTTTGTAGTTTCAACCTTGTAATTGGGTAGTTACAATTTGAAATAGATCCACCAAAATCAAGTTTATACTCTCCATAAACTTTTTACTATCTCTTATCGTTGTCTCTGATCTCTTAACTGTATCGGTGAGATGCTGCAAATGCTCTATCGGTATTTCTGTCCCTATATTAGTGCCTCAGATACTTCCTTCTGTAGTGATGCTAGATAGTCCAATCTTGGACTTAGTTTTAATCTTAGATGTTTTGCCTTATTCACTATTCTCTCTTTTTCTCTTTCTAATTTAAGTAATTATTCTTCAAAATTTGTTATCTTCTCCTCAAAAATTGATAGTGTATCAGGTGAGTTAACAAAATTATCTGTGAGTTTGTTGATTTCATCCTGTACCTTTCTCATCTTTTTATCTATATCTACAGTCAAAAAGTTTGTCTTACAGGTGTCTTTGTATAGAGTTTTGTACTCTTTCAATAAATTACACAATTCTGGTAGAAGTGTGTCAAAATCTCTGTTACACTTCTTTATTTGCTCATCAAAGAATTTCTGCTTTTTAATTTCTACTTTATCCTTCAATGTCTCTTCCTTTATTTTCTCAATGTTTTCTGTGATATATTTACACAAGGTATCAAGTTGTCCTTAAGAATCTTTATTTTCTATATTACAGTTAGGAGCAATTACCTTCAAAATTGGTATGGTATCATTTATTGCCTTATAAGCTTGTGAGCTGCAGTCTGTTATCTTTTTAATTGAATCTAATAGTACCTCAGTCACATTAGTTGATTTGTAGCCTGATGATGAACCTAGATTTTGAGTACCGCCAGTGGAAGTAACCAAGCTTGTATTGACCTCTGGTAGGTCTGTTTGTGTCAGCATTTCCTTAAGAAATGGTTTTTCTACTTCTCCAGTTGCTGGTGGCACTGTTTCCTTCTATTCCTATTCCTATTGTTGTTCCTATTTAGGAGCCTTTTGCTCTGTTTGTTGCATTGTCTCAGTCTGAGTATGAGTCTCTACCTTTTTCTCTTTGTCATCTGTCTGTTTCTCTTGTGTGTTATCAGTTTGCTCTGCTACCAGAGGCTCACTAGCCATGTCAGTCTTATCAACTATATCTTTGTCTACCACAATGTTGATCTTTTGAGTATCAACATCCATAGTATATAAGACTTCAGGATCAGGATTACCATCTTCTACATCCATACTTTCAGTTGACAATTGATCTTTTGTAGCTATTGTTTTTACCACTGGAGTAATCAAAGGAGGTGGGGGTAAGTTGTCTTTAACCTTGATACTAGGTGGTCCACCAACTTTACCTTTACCCTTGTCTCTTTCTTTCTGATATACCTTTATAGGTTTGGGGTTCCTGTATTCTTCCTATTTTTCTTTTTCAACTAGGAATATATCCCATCCATTTTTTGTCTCCTCAATCACCTCATTAACTCTTCCAACCATTAAAGCAATGTGCCAATGTGCAATAGAAAATACTGACCGGTTGGCTTGAGCAATTAAGTCATCAATTTCTTCGGGTGAATTCACCAGATATACAACAAGTACCTTCTCTATCTTTATTTTCTTGTCTAGTTCTATTACTGCTTGTCTTCTTGTTTTGAGTCTCTTAAATAGTTCATCTGGAATTTCATTTACTACTTCCATAAAAAATCTCTTATACATATCCATATGTAATATAACATTGTTTTCTACTTGTTCTTTTTCATCAGTTGTCAGAGTGTCATATATTTTCTCTAAATTCTTCAATTTTCCTTCCTCTGTAATTTAATTCAACAGTATAACAAGAGGGGCCAAGTCCTTGTTTGTCCTCTTCTTCTTTTTGGGTGTCAGTTTCTTCTTCTTTGGTGTAGCCTTTCTTACTGGAGATCTCACTGCTTGTTGGTTTTGTCTTGTCCTCCTAGGTGAGGGTGTGGTTTCTGGTGAGGGATCTCTTTTCCTTACAACTCTTTTGAAATTTGTAGGCATGTCACTCTCCGAAGAAGTACCTACCGGTGATAGGTGAGTTTTAGGTTGTGGAGCTACTAACTCATCCTCTATTATACTAGTTTGTTTTAACACATCTTCTTTAATGGCCTTTGCCTATCTGGAACCTTTTCTTACAACTACCTCAACCTTTTTCACTCTTTTCTTAGATTGTATTTGGCTTTCAATAGTTTCTGCACTACCAAATACTTCTTCCTTAGGTTCTTTAGGGGCTTCCAGAAGTGCTTTAGCATATGTTTCAATTATATGATCATTTGTTTCATAACCCATTTATGTTACCCAAACTGTCCCAGGGATGACTGCTTCCATCCAGATCTCATCCTTCTTGATTACAAATCATATTTCATCCTTATATTTGTCAACAATCTTTTGTGATAGTCGGATTCTTTTCTTCATTTTGACCTTTAATGCTTGAAAGAAATCATGGATATTGTTTTCTTTGTCTTCTCCCATATTATTGAATAGTTCTATTAACTGTTTGCCTACCGGTATATCATATCCAAGTTCTTTGTAGCCTATACTGGGAACCTATTTGGTTATATGTAGCACCAGACATACTAGTAGATTTCCAAACCTAAAAGTTCCTTTCTTGTCTTTCTTAATCTTGGCTAAGTTGCCAATTAATTCATCCTTCAACCACTCACATACATCAATCTTTGCATTATTTGTGACCATATCATAAGCACTCTTAATGCATAAACTTGAAACTAAATTAAGTCTATTTGCATGAGTAGCTTTATACCCTAATATCATGCTGATAAATCTCACATTAATGTCTATTACATCATTTACTCTTAAGGAGCATTTATCGGATGTGGCACTAGTTAACTGAGTAACTAGGTCATTGGAAACCTTCTTAGTTTTGTCTGGCCTTTTACCGATGGTCGGTAACCCTATGATAGCTTTCACAACTTCCTTAGTGATTTTGTGGATTGCATCTAACTAGAAAAATTCACCATGTACCCTGCTTAAAACTATCCTAATCACATCCTTGGGGAATTCAGGAATGCTAAGGATCTCCGTAAATCCTAGGGTTTCAATGATCTTATGTTCAACTTTTACATTGCCGGTTTTATCACATATCACAATTTTAAACATGGTTTAATCTCTCCATCTCCTAGTTCCTCAATGTTATAGTGAATGTAAATTCTAGGGTCTTCAACGTAGACAACTCCTTTAGGATTTTGAGAAAAAGCACGTAAGGTATCATCTTTCTTTGCTACCTCAGGAACTAATTGAAATATGAGCCTAGGTCTTTTTATAACTTTGACAATAGTAGGGTTCGCTATATATTCAATTGCAGAGGTGGATACCATGATAAAATACCTTTTACTGCCTTTAGGATGGATGATTGCTTGGAGTGTTCTTGCCTCTTAGCTCGAAATGTCTTAGCTCGGAATCCTCACACTCTTTGTAAGTTTGAAATCTTGGTGAAATGAAATGGAGCCAAAACCTCAAATTTATAGTGTCTTTTCACCATCTACCACATTAAATGCATGCCGGTTAAGTATTCACTTAACATTGTCTGCCGGTAATAAGTAATTTCCAACTTCTTATCTCTAACCGAGGGGATAATAGCACATGTGTCATTAGATTGCCAAACCCTCAAGGAAAATTTCTTCAATTAGATGAAGAACTTCCTGTCGGTGGAGCACTTCTTTGTCCTACCAATGAAGCATCACTATGTCCTACCGATGAAGCATTGACTGGTTCTACCAGTGGAGGAGTAATCCAAATATATAGATCAGCTTTTCTAATCCATTTTTTTGATAATTCTTGCTTAACCTCTTTAACTTTTTCTTTACCCTTCAAGCTAGAACTTTTGTTGTCTACCAGTAATCCTTTACTTCTACAGAATTTTGCAATATGCCCAATCTTGTTACATGCATAACAAATTACATTATTCTTCTAAATATCTTTCCCATAACCTATGCCAGTTTGTGTTCTGCATTGATTAGATAAATGTCCAAATCTTCCACAAACATAAAATCTCACATTCATTTTGAAATTTTCAGAGTTGTGACCAACTTTGTTGCATTTTGAACATTGACCAGTGGGTGTGTTGATATTCTGATAATTTCTAGATCTACATTCATTTTCTCTATGATCATACTTATTATAGTTAAAGCATTTTCCATTGAATTTATAAGTATTAGGTTGTCTTACCAGTTTGCTATGATCCTGAGTATTTGTAGTACCAGAGCTTTCACCAACTTCAAAGCCAATTCAAGAAGTGTCACCTTTAGGTTTTTGATTCTTCAGCAAGGTGCCAAGTTCCTCTGAGCTTTTCTTGAATTTTTCTTTATGTTTATTTGTAGTTTATAGTTCTCTTTCTAAGACTTCTTTCTGTCTCATCAGATCTATCTTCAACATGTGATTTTCATAGCTAAGTCTTGTGTTTTCATTTGCTGCATCACTTAGTCTTCTAGTCCATTCTTCTTCATTCTTCTTCCTATCCTCAATCTCTTTACAAAATCTCATAATCATATCTTGCATCTCATTCTTTGTTGTCATGTTCTCTTGTTTTAGCTTGCTTATCTGATCATTAAGTGATTCCTTTTCATCATTCTCATTTTGCAACTTTTCACAAAGTTCTCTTCTCTTATTTCTTGCAACAGTAAGATTCTCTTAAAGTGCCTAAATGATATCCTGAGCTGCCCTTAAATCATCTTGTAGTTTGATATTTTTCAATTTCTCTGCATCATAGTCTGAAAGAGCTCCTTCAAGTTGCTTCATCAGATTAATCCATCTTTACCGGTGCCAAGATCTTCCTTAAGCTATTAGGCTTCTAAAAATAGAGGACCAGGCTCTGATAGGAATTGTTAGGAATCCCACAGATACCGAGAGGGGGGCTGAATCAATATCTAACCAGTTATTAGAATTTATTAACTTAAAACATGCACAACATATTATAATAGTGTACTGGTATGCAAGAAATAATGTAATAAATAGAATTAAGAACATCCACATGAAAAGCACACCATAACACAAGGATTTAATGAGGAAACCTAGTGTGGGAAAAACCTCGGTGGGATTTGTGACCCACAATATTCACTCACTGGCCAATAAGAGAATATTACTTACAATAGGGGCTTGCACATGTAGGAAGGCCAACTGCCTAGAGCTCACTGCTCAATGGAAAATCTCACTAACTTACAATGTGGATTATACAAATCTAATATCTTGTACTACTTTACAATAGCATCTATAATGTCTAATCTAGTACTGGTTGCTGCTCTACTTCTTACATAAACCCTTCAACCTATATTTCGCATAATAGGTTTGCATTAATATTTCGCATACATTACTTTCTTCACTTGCTTCCTTTCTTACAAAATGTCTACAATGATCTCTTTTATATATAAGAGTCATTTTACAACATGCCAAGTCGGCTTACAAAGTTTTTACAATAATAAACAAAATATAATATTACAAAATCCTGTCGGCCTCAATGCTGGTGTACTCCCTTTCTTTGTGCCAGTGTAGAGTGTGATCTACTAATGTCAGTACACTAACTTGTCAGTGTAATTCTTTGTCGGTATAATGCTTTGCCAGATGACAAAACCTTCAATGACAAAACCTTCAATCACCTACAATGTCTCATTGGAGTGTGCATATGCCAACAATATACACTATCCCTTTTGTAGAAATTACAATGTACACTACTTCCCAAAATAGTAACATGGAAGTATACATGAAATGGTAACATTCACCAAAAATTTAATGTACACTACTCCCCCTTTGCCAACAATGACAAAGTAATGCAGAATAACCCCCTTTTTGCATATATAATAAAATAGAGTAGATGTTCATGACAATAAGGAATGAAATTTATCAAAAACAGATTTAAAGTCCTGTATAAAAGTTTTCATGGCCAATGTCCATGACTCAAGTAATGAGGTACCAACCTCACTTTCAGTCTTCATCTGGAATACCAATTCTTCCATTGCATCAATGGTACTTATCTCTTGAGTTACCTTGATAGCTTCTAGATTGAGAAAACATTTCTGAAGAATCTACAGTTTTGGCAATAGGAGCAGTTGAAGCTCTTGCAGATCTTTAGTCTGATTGTTGATCTTTGAGTCCATTTTGGTAGTCTGCTGCTGATAATGATGAACCATTTTCCCATATGTAGTGAATGAATCATATGGTATCTTGAAATTGTTGATGTAATCTTGTAACTCTGATTGGAGTTGAGCTTTTTGTTTAAGCACATCGTCACAAAATAGATGGGGTTGGCAGATTTTACTCAACAATTTACCTTCACCCAGTGCAACACTAATATCATTCTCCTATTTGAGTAGTTCTATCCAAAGCTCATTCATGTGCTTGACTAAGGCAGTATTGAGTGCCTATTCATGGTTCTAATTTGTAGTGGCTTCAACAACATCTTCCAAGCATTGTACCTAGTCCTCCACTACGGTACACATAAGTTTAAGCTTGGATAGAGAGGAATCAGTACTGGGGAGGTTGGTACTAGGAATTAGACTTGTAAGAGTGTCAACTATAGTTTGTATGACATCCCATTCTTTCTTCCTTTGCAATGCTTCCAGTCTCTCCTGTGCAAGTTTGATGCTTTGAAGCAGGTCAGACTCATCTACTGATTAAAGATCAATAGGACTACTGGCATCAACTTGTTTGGTTTGATCACTGGTTGCCTTAGGAGTCTCCACTTGTTTGTTCTTCTCTTCTTCCTTCTCCTCTTCTACTTTTTTCTTATCCTATTCTTTCTTCTTTTCCTCCTCTTTCTTCTTCTCCAATTCTTCTCTCTTCTTGTCCTCTTCCTTCTTTTTCTTCTCTTCCTCCTTCCTTTCTTCTTCCTTCCTCTTGTCTTCTTCTTTATTCTTCTCTTCTTCTTTCCTCTTCTCCTCTTCTTTCCTTTTCTCCTCTTCTTTCCTCTTCTCCTCTTCTTTCCTCTTCTCTTCCTCTTTCTTCTTCTCTTCCTCTTTCTTCTTCTCTACCTCTTTTCTCTTATCTATCTGCCTTGCATTTTCCTCTTGCTCTTTGTCTTGTTTCTCTTTCTCTGTGTTCGGAGTGACATCCTTAATATCTAAAGCATCAACATCAATAGTGTCAATTTTCTCTGTCACTCTTTCACCTTCACTATCAAAAGCTTCATTTGCTTTTCCTGATGATAGGTCAGGTTCTTGTTCAACCTTCTTATTGGCTTCAGATACTCGGTGTATTCTGACAACAACTTTCACATGTATGTGAGTATCCTTTTCCACTTCAAAAGATTTACCTTCTAGTAGTCTGAGCCTTCTCCTTCTCATGAAGAAGATGACTTTTTTATTATGCATTATCTCAAATAGTTATGAATTAGAAGCATCAGGAAAGTATTGTGCAAAAATTTTCTCCCTGATCTCTTGTTCTTTCTCAATGACAATGTGCCATTTATTATCTAAAGAATTATACAAAGAATCTATTGTAACCGATCTAATATCTCATAGCGACCGATCATTAACACAAATATTTGATGACTTCCTGTTCTACCTCTTCTTTTTCATTATCATTAAAATCATAAAAATACTCCTTTAAATCATCAAGCACTTTTCTCCTAATATTCTTAATTGTCCTCTGACAATGTGTCATTGGTTTATAAGAGGAAATATCTATATTTATCGGTGCTGAAGTTGTAGGAACATTACCAGTAGACTTTGTCTTCTTTGGTTGAATTTTTGGTTCAGTGTCCTCTGATTTCGATGAGCTGGTTTTGGTTTCTCGCTTCCTCTCAAATACCTTGGATGGAATAACCTCAAGTTTCTTCTTAGTTGGTGACCACTTGGTCACTTTCGGACTAGCAGAGGTAACCGATGTAGATACCAATGGCACTACTTTTTCCCTTTTCTATTTTGGGTCTTCAACCGGTGTGACCCTCTCTAAGTAGGTACCGGTTCTCTTTTTCTTAGCATCTAGTGGTGGAGGAAATAGGGTAGAGGCAAACCCGATCAATAGGTCATTCACCACTTCATAACTCATAGGTTCAACTACTTCCTTTCTCGGTTCTACCGCTTCCATTATCATTCATCTACCTTTATTGTGAAGTAGATGTCATCTTTATATTCCTTCACAATATCATTAGATATCCTCATTCTCTGGTTCATTTTCTTCTTGAATCCATTAAAATACTTGTTTAGAACCTCAGGATATCTAGTTCCTACTACTTGTAGATTTTCCTTGATTTGCCTGGAAACCAGTAAGTCAGTAGACCATTGCACATCACCTACTCCAAGGAAATAACCTTGAAAGTAGAAGAATAAACTGACCAGAAGTTGTCCAAACCTGAACCTTAGAGAATTGTCCTATTTGATGGAATTCAGGTTTAGTAGCAATTGCTTCTATAGATAGGTACATAGGTCAAATGTAGTGTCTTCCTTAATCATTCTATAAGCAACATTTACTGCAGTAGTAGGGACAAAATTCATTCTGCTGGCATAGAATATCTGGTACCCAATCACCATGCAAGCATATTTCACCATATCATCTTTGATGGTGTTGATGGTCATCGCCCATTGGTCACTCATAGAACTGGTGAGCTTTGTCATTTCCATTTTGGTGACCTTTCATAGAGCTGGTACCTCTCTAATATTGCAGAAACTGGTTCATCCTGTGACACTTCTTCTAGTTTCTTTTTCCAAGTTTTATTCATTTCTATTTGAACGGTTTCAACATCAATCTTCCCTTCTAAAGTGATCAATATATCATCCAATAGGTTCTTTCTTAGTTTGCAAGTTCTAGCAGTGTGTCTCAGTTTGTTGCAATGATAGCATACCATTCCAGGTGTTCTTCGTGGTCCATTATTCATACTTCCATTCTTCCTTCTGCATGTTGCAGCAGTGTGACCGCTATCATAACAGATCAAATAGGTTTCTCTCCAACTAGTTGTCACTTGATAACCAACTAATCGATGGTCATAGGTATTGTACCAGTTGGGATTCCAATTTACAGAGGGTTTTGGGATAACTCCTTGAGTCCTTGGAGGATATCTCCCCATGTTGTGCAAAACTAACCTACATTCAAATGCTCTATGCCCAAACTTGTTGCATGCATAACAGTTTCCATTGAATCTAATGGATCTAGGCTTATTGTTTAGAAAATAAGGAAAATTGTTGTAGCCCTTTCTTCTACACACATTAGTAGTATGTCCTTCTTTGAGACAATTAAAGCAAATAGGTTTAAATTTTTGCCTACCTTTGTCCATTGATGTTAGTTTCTTCTTTGATGCTTCAGCGTTTGTTCTAGAGATCTCACCTTCCTCATACCTAGAGAAACCAAGTCCAGTGATATTCTTTACTGGTTTTGTCGATTCTAGCCTTTTCTCTAGCTTAGCAGTACTCTGATTGAATTTGGCAAGTATCTCCTTTGGCTCAGTAAGTTCCTTGGAAATAGCAGCATTGGATTCCATCAAGGTTGCATTCTTAGAAATAGTCATGTTTAGTTCACCTTGCATTTCTTCTTTTTCCACTTTACTCTCTTAGAGATGAGTGGTAAGGGTACTTATTTCTTACTTCAGCTTGGAGATCTCATGATCTTTGTCTTTTACCAGATCTTCAGCTTTCCTTCTGTTCTCAAGCTCTTGACACATTCTGATAGGCAATCCTTCCAACTCTTTTCTCTGATTGGCTTTAGATTCATTCAATTTTTCAATTTCTTCAACTAGGGCATCCATGTTTGCTTCATCAGAAGAGCTATTTTCAGTAAGTTCCATCAGTTTCTCAGCATGCTCTCTTCTTTTGGCCAAAGAGGCCTTATACTTGAGTTTGAGTTCATCATAGGCTCTCTCAGTCTGAGTAAGATGATGAGTAAGTTCCCTCACACTGTATTCCCCCATATCTCCTTCCAAGTGGTTAGACTTATAGAAAGGTTGGCTATGATACCAATTGATGAATACTAAGAGGGGGGGGTGAATTAGTATACCAAAAATTACTGTAAACATACTTTTAAACAATTTAGTAGATAACTGGTATAGAACATTCACTAATAAACCGGTTAAGATAAATGCAAACCAAATAGAAAACAAAGCATTCACCCACATGAGCACAATCACCATAACACAAGATATTTGATGTGGAAACCCAAATGGGAAAAACCATGGTGAGCAGAAAATCACAAGTAACTATCTGTAGAATAGAAACCAGACCGGTTAAGGTCAGACTGGTTAAGGTCATACAATGTTCTTCACCGGAACAGATCTTGTTAGGAATCTAGATCTCTGTTAAGAGATAAGTCCTGTTAAAGACTACATTGTTAAAGGATTTCAGATCCACAGTTGTGAACCACCTTGTTAGAGGATTTACAAAGGCTTTGTTGGGCCTACTCGGTTAAAGGTTTCAGACTTGTCAAAGATATTAGTAATCAACAAGTGAGTGATCTAGTTAGTAGCACAGTTTGCTTAATTAGATCCTTGACAACTCATTGTTAATGCATTTCAGTATTACTTCAATCTTCAATATCTCCACACTCTATCTCTTCACATAGACTTAATATTCTCTTCAATGATGGCACATAACCTCTTCTATCATACATCTCTCATACATGCAAACCCTAGACATGATGTTCTTATAAAGGAAACTAATTTCATGTCGGTCCAATAGGATTAGACTACAAGTTCCTAGGTTCAGTGCATCTAGACACATTTGGTAACATGACACAATATCACCACCAAAGTGTCGATGGATGATAACTCATCACACATTATAGAAATACCGGTTGGTAACTCATGACAGAGTAATACCGGTTAATACAATATACCAATTACTAGTTTGACAAAAATGAAGACTGGTAGATCATAGTATTCTGATCAAAAGTTAACTATTGCTTGGGTCCTTCGTACCACTTGAGCTCCTTGAACCGCTTGGGGTCTTCATACCACTTGATCTCTTCAGTAAAATAGTGATCAGTAAACATCTTCTGCAAAATACCGATAGTCTAAAGACTATACATTCAATAATATACAATTACGGTTGGAGTGATTACTGGTTGAGCATAACTCATACATCAAGAAAGTGTGTGTCCATCAATGACAATCAAAACATCATCAAAATGCCAACACTATCTTTGTAATCAAATAGTTGCTAACTTTAGGATTAAGATGAAATAGATTACCTCTGGTCTATTTCCCGGTTGCAATCAATTCACCTTTGTTGTCAAAGATTTTGCACATACCAATTCTAAATTCTAGTGGGTATCCTTTGTCATTAAGTTGTGCCACATTTAAAAGAATATGCTTTAGTCCTTCAACCCAATAGATATCGTCAGCACGCTCTTCCCATTAAGAGAAATAACTCCCTTACCTTTAAGCATACAGGGTGAGTTATTGCCAAATCTGACAACACCTCCATCAAATTCCTTCAAGGAAAGAAATTTTCTCTGATCACCGGTCATGTGATGTGAATAACCACAATCAATGATCCAATCATCAGAGTTATCTATCCTAGACACTAGTGCCTTTTGATCTGAAATCTCTTCCTTAATAGCTACAAACACAATATCTTGACTAGCATCATTATTAGATTCTTCATTAGGAATACCACTGTCAATAGCAATAAGACAATCTATCTTTCCTTTTCCCTTATACTTCTTTAATTTTTCTCTCTTGTATTCACTTTCACCATTAGGACAGTTAGCTGCTATATGACCAATCTTGTTGCATGCAACACACTTTAAAGGTAGTTTACCTATATATTTCCCAGTGTCTCTAGGTAGTCGTTTTGCCAGCAATGCTTCAAGTTCCACTAAGTTGTCTTCATCATCAACATCTCTGCTCGATCTAGATTCATAGCTATGGTTGGTATCTATACTTATTCTCATAGATGGGTTAGAGATAGAAGCTCTGAATGTAGATTCTAATTTATGTACACTACCATCATATCCATTTAATTCAAAAGAAGTAAGTTTGCCAATGATAGAGTCAGGAGTTACCTTAGTTTTGCCAATGGACTTCAGCTCCTGAATAGCTACAACTCGGATAACATAGACCGATAGCAGGGTTCTCAGTACCTTACTAATCACTGTGGCATCTTCCACTTTCCCTCTTGCACTCTTTATTTCACCAACTATCTCTTTTATCCTTTGACCATACTGCTAGAAATTCTCACCTTCAGACATTCTCATGTCATCAAACTTTCCTCTTATGGTCTCCTCTTTAGCAATCTTAACATGTTTCTCACCGCTATAAATCTCTTCAAGTTTTTTCCATACTTCATATGCAGTTTCAAGACCATGAACATCTACATATTCAACATCAGACAAGGAACTGATAATAGCCTCCAATGCTTGACAATTTTCTTGTTGTTCTTTATTCTAATCATCAGTCAGAGTTCTAGTAGGGTGCAATATACTTAGTTTCTACATGATCCCAATACTTACTTCCCAGACTCTTAATGTAAATCTTCATTTTTTCACTCCATATCCTATAGTTATCTTTTTTGAACTTTGGACCTTCTTTCTTCATCATGATCTATAAGATATTTTCCTCAAGTTGTTAGGATTTTAGGTTAAAGAGGACCTGAGATGCTCTGATACCAATTGATGGTATGATGAAAGAATAAGTATCTGGTAGAATACTGAGAGGGGGGGGGTGAATCAGTATACTGAAAAACTGATACAAACTTCCCAATCTCAAATTCAAACTCATAGAGTAAACTTTCACTTAACAAGATTAATACTCAACATCAACCAGTTAACTGTTATATCAACTTAATAGTAAACAACTTCAATCTTGTAAACATCAAAATGCTTAATCATATCTCAACATATTCAATCTCTCTATGTTTCCAGTTATCATGCCTTATCATAATAGTTAAGTAGTCAATCAAATCAACAAATAAGATCATAACCACAAAATCATTCACCACTTGACACAAATGTTTATACGTGGAAAACCCAAATAGGTAAAAACCATGGTGAGATGAGACTCACAAGGATAGCCATCTGAACTCTTCTGAAGTTTTGCCTATTAGGAGCCAAGCCTATTAAAGCTTTTACAATAAGTCTTGTTAAGAACTAATTCTATTAGGAATCACCTGGTTAAGGGGTTTACAAAAAAGCCTTGATGAAAAGAAAAATACCCTATTAGGAGTAACCTCGGTAGAGGGTTTGAGAATCCAAGCTAATGGACCACCTTGTTAGAGGATTTAATAAGTAACCAAGCTTGTTAGAGCTTACCCAGATAGGGGATTTCAATTCTACTATGATTGTTAGAAAACAACAGGTTTTCTTGATCTATAGTACTACATTTTCTTGATCAGATCCTTTTAAGCTTCAATCTGCTTTCACTTAAACTGCAGATCCATTCTCCGGTTAGGCAACCACACACTCAACTAGTTTCAGCCAATATTTTGCCAACACTCTTACAAACAACTTCATTGACCTTAAATACAAATCAATTAGGTCAATAACACAACAAAAACCTAATTCTCTCATAGAGATTACAAACAAGTCAGTTCAATTTTTATCATTAGAAATCATAACAATCTCTTCACATTCTTCAAGAAAATTCCAACCACTCCATGATCACTGCTTCATCGGACTTTGTAACTCAACACGCACTATTCATTAGATGCAATCCACTTTTCTCATTCCCTAGACAATAAATAAATGTGCCAAATCAATCTAAACTAATCCTCATTCAATGATCACACAACATTAGATCTTAAACTAACAAACTTGATCGGTTAGGATTTAACATAAAACAACTGGTAGGGTTTACCAATTATATTGTATAGAAAAGGGTTTAACCTTATACATCAGTTTATCGGTTCAACTCACAAACTTAACATACCAATTTACAACATCTTCCACAAAGCTCTTCCTACTGGTTATAAGCCAATATCAATAACAACAACAATATCAACAATATCATAAATACCATTACCGGTTTAATTGACATCAATGACAACATAACATATCATTAATGCGATCTTCATGTAAATGCCAATAGGCTTCATGTGGTTCAGGGGGAGTTGATAGTGGTCAAAGGGGGAGCTTGGTATGGATCAAAGGGGGAGTGCATATTACCCTTTGTCATTATGTCAAAGGGGGAGAAATGTATCGGTATTAAGTGTCTTACGAGAAGTTGATGTACCAGTGTGAAGTGTCTTGCGAGAAGTTGACATCAATGCCAAAGGGGGAGATTGTTGACATTTTGGCAGTAAGTTATCATTGATGTCAACTGACATGAAGGATATTCATATGAGAGTGAGAAAATAGAATGAAGGCTTACCAGTAAGGCATAAACTGGTCTAAAGATTGGCGGCCTATTTATGTTGAAGAGGTAGAATGTTAAAATTATCACAAACCAGCGAAGGAGAAGATGTGTTAGCGGTATAGTGTGTACTACCGATTAGCAGAATAAGAAGGCCTTACCGGTAAAGGCATGTACCGGTATGAGTTTGTTGAATGTTCAAGTTTGAACTGGTTATGTGTCAATGAGCAAAGTGTTTGACCATGGTGATTGCATGTGGAGCTGAGGTGGCAAATATGTTGTGGTCGATGAAGCCTCCCATCGACATGGTTGGTGAAACTGTTAGATGATATAAATTAAATAACCACAAATCATGGGATTGTAACTGACTGATGCGACTTGAGGAAGAAATAATTGTAGAGGAAGATCAGGGAGTAGTTGGCGCCTAGACCAATGCAAAGGAAATCTAATTCAGGAAGAACTCAAAAAGGAAACAGCTAAAACATTTTATGAGTGGACAGATTTCAAGGCAAGAAATGTTGTCTAAGATTACTATCTTTAGCAAGTATGCATTGGGGATGGAAAGTGTGTATAGATAAATCCCTGGAGTACAAGTGATCAAACCAAGATAGACTAGATCAGATCTCATGAAGATTGTGTAGTGCTGAAAATCAGATAAAGTAATCTCATAACCAGTTGTGTGAGATTCAGTGGAGGAGAAAAGATTGTTAGTTGGCAGTAGGATATTTAATCAAGAGTTGAAAAATTCATTTGCAACAAGAAGCCTTAACAGTATTCAAATTGTATTTCAATATACATTGCCAAGTTAGAGCTTTGTGCAGGGGTTGGTGCCCTAAAGTTAGGGGTTAGTTCTCCTTTGGGTTGTAACCCATAAAGTTAGGGGTTGGTGCCCTAAACTTTGTAATCCAGTGTTTTACCTGTTAGGCTAGATTGGAGTAGTAGTCTCTAGTAGCTTTTCTCACTGAGATTTTTCCCACATTTGGTTTTCCTCATACATCTGGTGTTGTGAATTGCATTTGTGTGATTGATCTCTTTGGCTTTCCTTCTTGCTTTACCAGTTTGATTTTTTAAGTGCTTAAGTGGTTAACTGGTATTGTAAAGTTTCTTTGAAAGTCAAAATTTAGGAACCACTGATTCACCCCCCCTCTCAGTGGTACTATGTGTTCAACATGTATTGCCCCGCTAGGAAACCCCGAAGGGATAAAGATAAAATGCACAATGGAGTACAAATAATTTTTTTATTATTTTTATTTTTTATTTTTAAAATAAGACACAACATTAGGATACATTGAGTTATCTAACACGTCGATAACATATCGGAAGACTAAACAAACCTAAGGAGTTTCCCAATGTGATTATGCAACTTAACACCTAACTAAAGTCGCAACATTTGATCCAATTAAGAAGGTTAACTTAATTATATGTTATTACTTAAAACATGGATATAATTAGTTCATTAAATAAAAATTATAGATAATAGGACGCATTCATCCATTAAGGTTGAAGATGAGGCTAACACGAGGAAATTTACCCATAGAAGTTAAAACATAGATAACATGTAAATTCATCCATTAAGGTTAAAATATGGTTAACTTGATGAGTCCATCCATTTTAGTTACAATATAGCTAATATGACGAAGTTCATTTATTTGGGTTAAAATGTGCATAACCAAATGAGTTCATACATTATAGTTAAAATATTGCTAAGAAGATGAAGTTCATTTATTAAGGTTAAAATGTAAATAACCAAATGAGTTCATCCATTATAGTTCAAATATAGCAAATAAGATGAAGTTCACTTATTAAAGTAAAGATGTAAATAACCAAATGAATTCATCCATTATAGTTAAAATATTGCTAATAAGATGAAGTTCATTTATTAAGGTTAAAATGTTAATAACCAAATGAGTTCATCCTTTATAGTTAAAATATAGCAAATAAGATGAAGTTCATTTATTAAAGTAAAGATGTAATAACCAAATGAATTCCTCCTTTATAGTTAAAATATTGCTAAGAAGATGAAGTTCATTTATTAAGGTTAAAATGTAAATAACCAAAAGAGTTCATCCATTATAGTTAAAATATAGCAAATAAGATGAAGTTCATTTATTAAAGTAAAGATGTAAATAACCAAATGAGTTCATCCATATAATTGCTATGCATTCATTACGTTCAATTTTACATTAAACTCATGCCATGGATCTTGTTACAAAATGCACTATAATTTCATCATAACTAATGAGGTCTTTTCATGCATACTTATTTTCATTAACATTAACATAGTACATTCCTTCATGATCCATTTATTGCATTTAAAAGATGACTACATACATGCATTACGATAAATATCATCTAACCCACTTATACATTCTATCAAAATGCCATCCATATATGCTAACACTAACCATGAAACATAAGAACAAAAGAATCACATAACACCAAGATGGTATCGGAGTTCACCCCTAGTGGACTACATCTCCAGGTCTACTCAATTGCAAGATCCCTTTGATCATATAAGTAGGTTGAGATTACATAAGGTTCATGTCATTTACAATCCTACCATTTAGGCGAACACAACCAATATACAAACGACCACTTCGGTCAATAAAAACATAAATGACTCCTACATAGAAATAGATCTAACTGAACATATTAAAAGAAAATAAAAAGGTCCATTGCCTGACGCTACTCTAACTAGGGGCTTGACCAACTATGGCCAACCAAAATCAGCCAAACGACAGGGTCCAAACAAACATATCAAGGCCTTGCCATTACTTTAAACACAAGCGAATACAAAGAATAAACTTGCATAGGCAATAACCAGAAAATACAATCTTTTTCCATATTGATTTAAACATTTAAAGGTTGATCAAGTTTTCTAAATGATCTAAGTTGTTTTTAGTTATCTACCTCATCCAGGTACAGGTCATTCTTGGTTTTCTAACTCACTACATCCATATGCATCAAGACATAACATAAATACATCATTATGCTTTTTTTTTTTGAACCAAGTGCAGATGAATGTAAAGCATTAATCGTCTAAATATGTTATTTAATCTTTAGATAAACATCATTGACATACTGGTTTGGAACAATGATCTAGTCCCCTCTCTAGCAACACAAATTTACCCTTTCCAAAAATGGAAATGTACATTAAAAGAAATATCAAAATGGGTAAACATTTCCCAATGAAATAAAATTCAATTGCATGTATTTAAAACAAATACTCCACCTGAAAATATTAAAAAGCATATATATATATATATACCTAACTTAATAAAGTTAACAATTGAACAATAATTATTATTCATTGGAAATATACGCTATAATGGGACCAACAATTAATATATAATTAATAATATATATTAATTAAAGTTTAATAATAGTAAAATATATTAACTTAAAATTTAATATATTCTTTTTTAAAACTAAAAAAAATAATAAATAAAAAAAAGGGTGAAGAGCGTCAAACCCTAGGGCAACAGTGGGCCCACCTCCCATTCACGGGAGTGGGGGTGGCAGACCCCCGACCTCCACACAATGGAGCTCATGTCTCTGCGGCCACCATGGGGGTCGCAGACCCTTTGGTCTCCACCTTGTGAAGCAGGGTTGTTGCGGCCACTTACGCAGATGCAGTCCATCTGCCTCCACACGATGGACGTAGGGGCTCTACAACCGTTGTGGTGGGTGCAAAGGATTCCTCTGCAGCTCTGTGGGAGGTGGAAAGGGGAGGGGCGTGGGTTGAGCTTTGGCTCCCCCCCCTCCAAAAAACCCCAAAATTTCTTTTCTCCTTTTTTTTTATTTAAAATTTTGATTTAAATTTTATTTGAATAAAATGAAACGAAATTCAAAAAATGTAAACCCCCATTTTCTTTCATTCATAGCTTCTATACTGTTATCTTCATTTTTATTTTATTTTTCTATAATGACCAAGAATACCAAAATTGATTTTAAAACTAAATCAACAAACCCATAAAATAAAAATAGCTAAAAACCCCAAATAAAGATAGGCTCAGAAATTTTTTGAGACAAATAGAGAATGGATTCAGCCATTCTTTAAACAAACATTTTCATTTCCAAGCAACTAAAATTTACATCTTTCCATAATACAAAACAATGCAAACCCATTTTTTTAAAAACTGAAATTCAAATCTGAGAACATTCATGGGTTTTTAAACCAGCATTTCATGAAGATCAAACAAACACCATTTTTTTATTTAACAACGAAATAAAAAAGGTAAACAAGAATCCAACCTCCTTTAGCATTCGTGGCAAGATTTTGAAGAAAAACCCCAACCTGCAGTTGTAGAAATCCTTTCGTCCCCAAATCCCCAATTTTCTCCATCAAAAATATTCTTCTCCTAAAAAAAATTCAACAACCTTAAAAATATTTTTCAATCTAGGTTAAATGGAATAAAATTTGACCTAATCTCCTAATTTCGAATTTAAACACCTTTTAAATAAAAAAAGAAAGAAAATCACTCCTTTTAACTATTCAAATAATTTAACTTGCTTTTCTAATTCAAATTAAAATGCCTCTTTCTCATTTAACTTTAATTCTCTCAATATTAACAAAGCTAACATTTATATTTCACAATATTGATGAGGGTAAAATATTTTAATTAAATTAAACTCCCAAAATTAATCTTTCACACTATATCAAATATATATATAAATTAAACTTAATTTCTAATAAAATTTGATTTTCTTAAATAATTAAAATTAACCTTTCTATTCCAAAAAGCAAAAAGGGATTAAATTATTTTTATTTCAAATAACTTTAATTCTTCCCTTTTCAAAATGCATAAACTAAAGAAATTCACAATTTTAAATTAACCATTAAATTAAACTTGCTACAAACATATATAGAGCGATCTTTTAATTAATGATTAATCATGTAAAAGAAACCTATTTATTTTAACTTCCTTAATTTCTAATGCATAAATGAACACATTAAATCAAATTAAATACTTAGGATAAAACACTTAATTTTTACCACACGCAAGGCATGCAACCCAAAAAAGCCAACCAAATACACAACCCACAAACCCAAACAAAAAGGAAAACTGACAGACCATAGGTGACACTCACTTCAGCATGACTAGGGTAACATGAAGGTTTTACGACCACCTAACCCAAATTCTAAGGACGAAAGGGGTATACTCAACCTTGCGAATCCAGGTGAAGACAAACCTCGCACCTCGGCGATACTGTACTTGCAATCTCCTACAACCAAGAGTCACACCAGCATACATACATACATATATATATATATATATATATATATATATTCAATGAAAGTATTAGCTCAAGATTAATAACAAGAATTAGGAGAAAAATTAAACTTACATAAGAATTGATGCGAAACCACATTAACAGGTACGCACAATAATCACAATATCTGACTACAACATTACATAATGGTTAATCAACCATCCAAGAATGCCACATAGAAAAATTCAACCAAGGTCAAACCCGTTTTACAAAACTGACTAGGGTAGGGGCACTAAATTCTCCCCCCCAGGCTCTGACTTACTCCCGGAAGTCGTAAGGATAAGTAGAACTCATGCAACATGTATTAGCCCTAAAACTCAATTAACAATTATCAATTTGCACATATGAATCTTTTTACAAGCAGTTGAAATATTATTGCTAAATCCTCTACAAATGTCATTATCCATTGACAAGCTACAACTTAAACCATACACTTCTTAAAATATTCTAGAAATTACCCACAATCATAGCAGAGAAATGAGAATTTTCTTCCTTTCATTACACCAAATTAAAGAATTAAAAGAGGTAAGCAACAATTACTATACTCATCTATCAAACATGACAAGAAAACATGCCATCATGGTCAATTCCTTTTACCAATACATCTTTTTCATGAAACTTTATCGCATAGAACTAGCTTCAATTATCAAATTCTTCAACCAAGTTAACTTTCAATAAATAAGAGCAACGTAAATAACTCAATTGTTTACACTTTTGAGGCATATAAGTGTTAGGGTTTCAAGCAGATCCGAAGCAAATATGAACTAACAATTATATGCAGATTTAAATACAAAAGATAAAGAAATAAAATAGGACATAGATAACACAGAGATTTAACGTGGTTCACCCAGAATGGGTTACGTCCACCATACACAGCCATCCAATCTTTCTTATTATCCAGCAAAAATAGTACATCAACCTTACAATGCCTTAAGCATCCCAGCCACTTATAACATGCATTTTTAGGGCAAAAACAAAGTCGGCCTTTTTAGGGTTTTATTACAATGTCAGTTTTCATCAAAAAAATACCCAAATTTTTTTTTTTCAGGGGATCCCACCCCCAAACCCCCACTTTTCTCAAGGGCTACCGCCCCCAAACCCCTGTCTGGGGCCCCGGCGAGGATACATGCTGAGTGTACAATACTTTGCTGATCAGTCACCACATTTCAACAATCTCCCACTTGGAGACTGATCAGGCTCCACACTGAACAATCTCCCACTTGAAAACTGAAACTACATGACACCACTATACATGCAACATCCATTGGATAAAACACTAGGACTCGAGTGGTATACATTCCACAATTATCAATAAAGAAGACCAACATAAACTGATGAAGAAATCAGCTTCTCCTATGGAACTGCCTTCGTGAACATATTGGCAGGATTCTCACTTGTGTGAATCTTCTCAAGCCATAACTGACCCTCCTCCAAAATAGTCTGGATGAAGTGGTACCTGAGCTAAATGTGCTTTGTCCTTGAATGAAAAGTAGAGTTCTTCGCTTAATGAATGGCACTCTGGCTATCAATATACAATGGGTGATCCTCCTGTGTCTGACCCAATTCCTCCAAAAAACATTGTAACCAAATCATCTCCTTGTTGGCTTCTGTAGCAGCAACATACTCAGCTTCAATGGTTGAAAGTGCAACAACCTTTTGTAGCCTAGAAATCCAACTAACTGCAGTTCCTCATATAGTAAAAACATACCTTGTAGTACTCCTCTGTGAATCAATATCACCTGCCAGATCAGAGTCAACAAATCCACTCAGAGCAGCATTAGATCCTTTGAAACATAATGTCTTCATAGTAGTTCCTTTCAAATACCAAAGAATCCATTTCACAGCATTCCAATGTTCCATACCCGGATTACTCATAAACCTGCTCACAACTCCCACTGCATGTGCAATATCTGGCCTTGTGCATACCATTGCATACATTAGACTACCAATAGCTGATGAATACGAGATGTTAGACATTTTATTAACCTCTTCCTATGCCTTTGGGCACACCTCCTTAGTCAATTTGAAATGACTAGCCAAAGGTGTACTAACTGCTTTTGCATCCTGCGTGTTAAATCTTTTCAACACCTTCTTTATATACTCACTTTGGGACGAATTCAAGGTTCTATTTTTCTTGTCCCATGTAATCCTCATATCGAGAATTTGCTTAGCTGCACCCAAATCCTTCATAGCAAATGACCTGGCTAATTTCTATTTAAGATCATTTATATGTTGCATGTTAGACCCAGCAACAAGCATGTCATCAACATAAAGCAACAGGATAATATAACTACCATTATCAAATCTCTTAAAATATACACAATGATTAGAATGACATCTATGATAACCGTGTTCAGCCATGAAACTATCAAATTTTAAATACCATTGTCGGGGTGCTTGCTTTAGGCCATACAGACTTTTCTTCAACCTGCACACCAAGTTCTCCTTACCTTTGACCTCATATCCTTGTGGTTGCAACATGTAAATTTCCTCCTCCAAATCTCCATGGAGAAAATCTGTTTTGACATCTAATTGTTCAAGATGTAAATGATTTGCAGCCACAAGACTAAGTACAGTTCTAATTGAAGTCATTTTTACAACTGGAGAAAATATTTCATCATAATCTATACCCTTTTTCTGTGCAAAACCTTTTACCACAAGTCTGGCCTTATATCTTTTTTGACCTCCTTCCTCCTCCTTCAGCCTATAAACCCATTTGTTAGGCAATGCTCTTTTTTCTACAGGTAAAGGGACTAAGTCCCAAGTCTTATTTTTTATCAACGAGTCCATCTCCTCTTTCATGCCTAGCTCCCACTGTTGTTTGGCATCTACCTACATTGCTTCTTCATATTCTTCTGGTTCACCAGAATCAGTTAATAATATAGAATACAAAGAAGGAGAAAATCTTTCAGGGGGTCTACTTGACCTCATAGAACATCTAACACTTGTAGGAGTTTGTGGGACAATCTATTGTTGCTGAGCATCAGGTACCTATGGCATTTCATTTTTAGGAATCTCATCCAACACCACATATTCTTGTTTGTCCTATTCATGCTTCTTTTCCTGCATCTGTTCTTTATACATTACCTTCTCATTGAATATAACATCTCTACTTCTAATTATTTTCTTATTTTCAAAATCCCATAACCAATAGCCATATTCATCTATCCCATATCCAATGAAGGTACATTTCTGAGATTTAGCATCAAGCTTGGTTCTGTTTTCTTTATCAATATGGACAAAAGCTTCACAACCAAAGGTTTTTAGAAAAGAATAATTTACCTTTTTACCAGTCCATGCCTCTTCTGGAATACCACCATCCAAAGGGGTTGAAGGTCCTCTATTTATCAAATAGACAACAGTATGTACAACATCTACACAAAAATGTAAGGGCAATCTAGCATACAATCTCATGCTCCTTACGCGTTCCATGATAGTCCTATTCATTCTCTCTAACACACCATTTTCCTGTGGAGTTCCTGGAACTGTCT
The DNA here is from genome assembly GCF_030272615.1 of Cryptomeria japonica. Taxonomy (NCBI): domain Eukaryota; kingdom Viridiplantae; phylum Streptophyta; class Pinopsida; order Cupressales; family Cupressaceae; genus Cryptomeria; species Cryptomeria japonica. The sequence continues at coordinate 837,634,063 of NC_081411.1, forward strand.
TCTACTTTCGAATCTCATTTAAGGAGCAGTAATCTTCAAATATTTTGCTGCAATACTCACCTCCTTTATCCGATCTGAGACACTTCAACTTTTTCCCTGTCTCATTCTCAACCAAAGCTTTCCATTTCTTAAAAATTTCAAAAACATCTGATTTTTGTTTTAGGAAATATACCCATGTTTTTCTGGTTGATTCATCAATAAAAATAACATAATAACAAGAGCCACCAAGAGATGATACCTGAGCTGGTCCTCATACATCTGAATGTACAAGCTCTAACTTCTCACTCTTCTTCTCTTTCCCAACCTTGAGAAATCTGACTCTTTTTTGTTTACCATAAACACAGTTTTCACAGAACTATAAATCAATCTTCTTTAGCCCTAACAATAGATTTTTGGAGTGAAGGGTTTTCATCCCTTTCTCACTCATGTGCCCAAGCCTATGGTGCCATATTATCGAATTTGTTCTTGCAACATCTATTATTGTTTTCCCTATAGTAACTTTATCTATAGCAGCTAGGGTAGAGTAAGTGTTACCTGTACACAGATATAATGTGCCTACCTTCGCACCTTTAGCTATTACTAATGATCCTTTACTGACCTTCCACATACTATCTAAGAGGGTAACTATGCAACCTTCACTACCTAGTTGCCTAGCAGAAATTAAATTTCTACTTAAATTAGGAACATGTCTTACCTCCTGCAGAAACTAGTCATTTCCATTTTGCAACTTGATCTTTATCTTTCCTTTTCCAACAATTTGATAGGGCTCATCGTCACCCAAATATACCTGTCCAAAATCACCTTGAACATAATCTAGAAAATATTTTCTATGGGGTGTAGCATGAAATGAAGCCCCATAATCTATTACCCAGGAATCATTAACATTATCCAAACATAAGATTAAAGCATCTTGTAAAGTATTACTTGAAATATTAGCTTCCTTACTGTCATTTTCATTTTTGTCTCCTTCTTTGTTTTTCTGAGACCAACAGTCTTTCTTTAGATGACTAGGCTTTCCACAGTACCAGCAATATTTCTTTCCTCTAGATTGAGAGCATCCTTTCTTTGACTTCCCTCACGACTTCTCATTCTCAAGGCCTTTTCCTCTTTCCTTTGATCTTCCTTTATTCTCCACATTCAAAACACTACCTAATGATGTTGGAGTCTCACCTATGCGTTTCCTTCACATTTCCTTGGTTAGGATAACACCAACAATATCATCAAATACCAAAGTATTTTTACTAGAGATAGAGTTACTTACAGCCATAACCAAGCTATTCCAACTTTCTTGAAAAGAACATAAAATCAAGAGAGCCCTAACCTCTTCTGCAAAGGTAATTTTTACCAAAGATAGTTGACTGGTAATTGTATTAAATTCATTTAAGTGCTCTGCTATAGATCCTCCCTCACTCATTTTCAAATTAAACAAATGCTTCATAAGAAATACCTTATTCAAAGCTGAGGGTTTCTCATACAACTTTGCCAATGTCGCCATCAAATCTATAGTCATTTTTGCTTCTGTTATATTGAATGCTACAAATGGTGCAAGGCACAATCGAATGGATCCCAGTACCTTTCTATCTAAAATGTCTCACTCTTCATCTGACATTGTGGTCGCTTTCTTTGCCTTTCCTTCCAATGGTTGCCACAAATCCTTTTGATACAGGTAATCCTCCATCTGCATTTTCCATAACTGATAGTTCTAGTCATTAAACTTTTTGACCTTGAATTTGGAATCCTTCATTGCTCTCACTCAAATTTGAGAGTCCTACCAAATTATAGAAAACCTCGCTTTGATACCAATTGTTAGGGTTTCAAGCATATCCAAAGCAAATATGAACTAACAATTATATGCAGATTTAAATACAAAAGATAAAGAAATAAAATAGGACACAGATAACACAGAGATTTAACGTGGTTCACCCAGAATGGGTTACGTCCACCATACACAGTCATCCAATCTTTCTTATTTTCCAGCAAAAATAGTACATCAACCTTACAATGCCTTAAGCATCCCAACCACTTATAACATGCATTTTTAGGGCAAAAACAAAGTCGGCCTTTTTAGGGTTTTATTACAATGTCGGTTTTCATCAAAAAAATACCTCAAAATTTTTTTTCTCGGGGGCTCCCGCCCCCAAACCCCCACTTTTTCTCAGGGGATGCCACCCTTGAACCTCTACTTGAGGCTCAACCCAGCCCCAGACCCCAGTGAGGATACATGTTGAGTTTACAGTACTTTGCTGATCAGTTGCCACATTTCAACAATAAGAACCTTTCCAATGACTATGTCCCATAACATAGTGACAAGTTAACACCATTTAATTCATGATTTCACATAATAACCATCCACATAACTAGAATGCACAACACAAAAGGCCACATGTGAGCATGTCTAATGCTCGATCAAAGATAACATGCATGATCAACATCTCTATGCCTGATCTCTGAGCAAATAACATGATCATAAATATCCAACATCTCACTCAAGGGCTTGATGGTGCTAGGGAACACCATAGCGGTGCTACCTTCCATGCAAGACCCTCGCAAACATCCCTTGTTGCGTAAGGTGTTTAGCCTCCAAGAGATAGTCACCACTCATAGGTAGGTAGTGGATCCTAGCTGTCTTATAGCCTCACATGCCCCCATCCTCAAGGTTCCCTATGTCTACTTCCTCGTATACACTCAACCAAGACCGTCTCCTACATTCTTGGAGAGGAATTCACATTGCAACACAAGACCAGCATATGGAAACAACAAGGATAAACTAGTTTAGCCACCAAATTACAGAAGAGTAAAGATAATAATCATCAATTCCAACAATAAGGTAAGAAAATAATTCCAGAATTGCAACATCAAATCAAGTAAGCAAAAGATCACAAGATCATGGCTAAAACACCAAGGTCAAAATAAAATAAATTGTTGGCCCATAAGGAAATAAATAGATAAATAAATAAAATAACATAAGTGCACATAACATCACTATGTGACTAGTATCTAGCTACCAACGAGGAAGAAAGGAACAATCGTCTAGCTATCGCAATAGCTCATCATGTGGTGTGGCCTAGTCACACATCCACATGGCATGGAAGTGTGCACCTCAACATTACCCCCCATCACATCATCACGCAGCATGACTCTACTCTAGACCTATCGGTAGGTTGCACAACAATGTCTACTACATCCTGCATCATGTCTCAGCACAACATGGCAATAATCCAAGCGGAAAGGGCATGCAATGGGCGTATCCCACATGGTAGTGTACCTCACGGAAAAGGGCATGCACATGTCACACCCCATATAGAGACGTTCCTCTCAGGGTACTCATCGTAAACCAAAGGTATACATGGCTAAGGTCTACCCACAAGTCTACCAATGCTAGTCAATTGGCAGCTCATGTGGAAAATAACATACCTTTCATGAAGACAAGGCAAAAGATCCTCCAATAAAACCCATCATTCTACTCAAGAATTGACATCAATATGCTCAAATAAAGGATAGGAATAGGCTAACACACTTGAACCTTATGAATCGGTTCATCATAAGGGAAAGTATTGAGTACACCTATATTATAGTTTCATTATATAACTATATTTTTCCTTGAAATGGAGAAGCTAAAGTCACTTCGCATCAACATTACTCATACGTCATTCCATACTATTCAAGGAATGGTGACTTCTAATACTACCCCTTCACATATTGACTTATCAACAACCCGTGGGTTGGCACTCAGTATGGAAACAAATAAGCAACATCACATAAACAATATGGTTTCCCATACTCACAAGTAAACATATCCTCCATGGCTGATTACTTCACCATCCCATGGGTACACATAGAAAGCATGGGTTTCTTACAATACACAAGGAATAGCACCATTACTGGTTTAGTCACATTTATGGGGGGCACCTTTCAATATGCTATCATCTACTCAAGAAATGTTTTACCTATGCTTTCCACATGAATCACTAAATAAAGTTTATTCTAGGTACAAGTACTGAAATTCTTAACAATTCACCATTACATAAGGAAATAACATCATTCCTATATCTTTTTGTAATTCCACTGAGCATTTGAATTCCTAGTACTAACTATGCAATTTCCTTTCTGAAGCTTAAGACTTTCAATTTTCCCTAAGAAGCCCAAAAGAAAACATACAATTTCATATGCATTATAAAAAAAATTCTTTTTAAATCAATGCATTCTTAGTAGTATTTCTATAAATCTTATGATTTAGACAAAGAGAAGGGAAAGAGAGTTTGATAATCAAACTATTTCCTACAAAGACATAAGATCAACAAGATCACACTACAAGCTAAAAATTCTCACTATAAGTCTATCATTTTAATTGCATGGTTTTCATCTTGCTATTATTTTAGGAGGATGCCGAACAGCCTAACATGACATTTCTAATTATTATGGTTGCAATGGGATGTTCTAGTTTTCCAAACAATAGAGATCAAAATAGGTAATCTTATCGATGATGCAAGACCTTTTGAGAACACTCACTACTTTAATACAATACAAAAACATATCATACTTTGCAACCTACCATTGAAAATCAAACTATGATAAGAAGATAAAGGAGTAACTATCACTAAATAATACACATTAATGCATAGACATCAAACAAGTCTTTCATTCGCACTTTCTAAACACAATAAGGCAATTACATATATCCAAAGGTAGGTTCAATGGAGCATTGCTAAAATAGATCCTCAATCAAACTAGTTTAAAGAAGCACATAAAACAATATTTCGTGGAATACATTAATACACTCTCGAAGCTACTATAACATGTTCCCTTTTGATACTTCTTTTACAAACAAGGTAATTTTGCATAACAACAATTCTCATATCAATGCGCAATACTTAAGATAGAATTTAATTATGTTACTCCTACAAGACACATGGAGAATTCTTTAATGTAATCATACAATTTTTGTTTTTTCAATAACCAATATTAACTTTCAAACCAAAGCCCTTTTATAATCTAAAAAAAAACACATAAGCGTTATAAGGCTCAGACAAGGGCTCAAGAAATTGCAACCTTTCTCTTGCAATAAGAAAACTCAAATAAGAGTTAATTACACATATCAAAAACATTTTAATTTTCTAGAGAGAGAGAGGAGGAAGGGTCATAATCATTCAATTTACTACATAATAAATATTCAATAGCTACCACACTAGTCCTTCAAGCAAACAACACTAAGCTAGATCACAACCTTAAACAAGCACATTTTGTACTTTTAGATTCAAGACACCACTAACCAACCCAAATGGTTTAGTCAAAAGAGTACAATGAATCAAAAGGAAGATACATACGACTCTCTCTTTCAGAATAAGAGAAATCATAGACCAAGACCTCAATAAGCATACAAAGCACATATAATTGTTCCAAAGCACCCACATCAAGAAGGTAAAAACAAGGTGTGAACACACACGTTACACACTAGTTAAGGTCTACTCAATCACACTCTTACAATAAGGAGGAAAAGAATACAACATAAGGTCGATACACCACACACCAACTAAGGGCACACATGAAACCAAAGATCCCAGTGTTGCAACATGGGCTCTGATACCAAGTGTAATGTCCCTCCAGGAAACCCTGAAGGGATAAAGATAAAATGCGCAATGGAGTGCAAATATATTTTTATTTTATTTTATTTAGTTTTAAATAAGACACAACATTAGGATACATTGAGTTATCTAACACTTCGATAACACAGCGGAAGACTAAACAAACCTAAGGAGTTTTCCAACATGATTATGTAACTTAACACCTAACTCAACTTCCGACATTTGATCTAATTAAGAAGGTTAACTTAATTAAATTTTATTACTTAAAACATGGATATAATTTGTTCATTAAATAAAAATTATAGATAATAGGATGCATTCATCCATTAAGGTTGAAGAGGAAGCTAACACGAGGAAATTTACCCATAGAAGTTAAAACATAGATAACATGTAAATTTATCCATTAAGGTTAAAATATGGTTAACTTGATGAGTCCATCCATTTTAGTTACAATATAGCTAATATGACGAAGTTCATTTATTTGGGTTAAAATGTACATAACCAAATGAGTTCATACATAATAGTTAAAATATTGCTAAGAAGATGAAGTTCATTTATTAAGGTTAAAATGTAAATAACCAAATGAGTTCATCCATTATAGTTCAAATATAGCAAATAAGATGAAGTTCACTTATTAAAGTAAAGATGTAAATAACCAAATGAATTCATCCATTATAGTTAAAATATTGCTAATAAGATGAAGTTCATTTATTAAGGTTAAAATGTAAATAACCAAATGAGTTCATCCATTATAGTTAAATTATAGTTAAAATATAGCAAATAAGATGGAAAGTGTGTATAGGTACATCCCTGGAGTACAAGTGATCAATCCAAGATAGACTAGATCAGATCTCATGAAGATTGTGTAGGGCAGAGAAAACACTAACTGCTCTAAATTTGAATGGCTTTTTGGTGGGAAACCATGGTATAAGGAGAGGAGCTCGAGATAGAGCAGGATTGATGTTGCAGAGAAGAGGAAGAGAAAAGAGAGATTAAGTGAAAGAGAAAAATTGCTAGCCTTAGAAATTATTCTAATAGAGCTATAGAGTAAGTGAGCAATAATACCAGTGAGAGGATTCTATCGGCAATGATTGAGTACCGGTATAATTGTTGTTTCATAGATAAGCTAAAACGAGAAGGTGTGGCAAAGCAGGTAGCATCCAAATGTGACACAGTGTGTTAAGATATTGAGAGAGAGAGAGAGAGAGATAATAGAGGCTGCAAATCAGATAAAGTAATCTCATAACCAGTTGTGTGACATTCAGTGGAGGAGAAAAGATTGTTAATTGGCAGTAGGATATTTAATCAAGAGATGCAGAATTCATTTGTAACAAGAAGCCTTAACAGTATTCAAATTGTATTTCAATATACATCGCCAAGTTAGAGCTTTGTGCAGGGGTTGGTGCTCCTTGGGTTGGTGCCCTAAAGTCAGGGGTTGGTTCTCCTTTGGGTTGTAACCCATAAAGTTAGGGGTTGGTGCCCTAAACTTTGTAATCCAGTGTTTTACCCATGAGGCTAGATTGGAGTAGTAGTCTCTAGTAGCTTTTCTCACTAAGGTTTTTCCCACATTGGGTTTTCCTCATACATCTAGTGTTGTGAATTGCATTTGTGTGATTGATCTCTTTGACTTTCCTTCTTGCTTTACCAATTTGATTGTTTAAGTGCTTAAGTGGTTAACTGGCATTCTAAAGTTTCTTTGAAAGTCAAAATTTAGGAACCACTGATTCACCCCCCCTCTCAGTGGTACTATGTGTTCAATATGTATTGCCCCGCTAGGAAACCCCGAAGGGATAAAGATAAAATGCACAATGGAGTGCAAATAATTTTTTTTTTTATTTTTATTTTTTATTTTTAAAATAAGACACAACATTAGGATACATTGAGTTATTTTACACTTCAATAACATAGCAGAAGACTAAACAAACCTAAGGAGTTTCCCAATGTGATTATGCAACTTAACACCTAACTAAAGTCGCAACATTTGATCCAATTAAGAAGGTTAACTTAATTATATTTTATTACTTAAAACATGGATATAATTAGTTCATTAAATAAAAATTATAGATAATAGGACACATTCATCCATTAAGGTTGAAGAGGAGGCTAACACAAGGAAATTTACCCATACAAGTTAAAACATAGATAACATGTAAATTCATCCATTAAGCTTAAAATATGGTTAACTTGATGAGTCCATCCATTTTAGTTACAATATAGCTAATATGACGAAGTTCATTTATTTGGGTTAAAATGAACATAACCAAATGAGTTCATCCATTATAGTTAAAATATTGCTAAGAAGATGAAGTTCATTTATTAAGGTTAAAATGTAAATAACCAAATGAGTTCATCCATTATAGTTCAAATATAGAAAATAAGATGAAGTTCATTTATTAAAGTAAAGATGTAAATAACCAAATGAATTCATCCATTATAGTTAAAATATTGCTAAGAAGATGAAGTTCATTTATTAAGGTTAAAATGTAAATAATCAAATGAGTTTATCCATTATAGTTAAAATATAGCAAATAAGATGAAGTTCATTTATTAAAGTAAAGATGTAAATAACCAAATGAGTTCATCCAAATAATCGTTATCCATTCATTATGTTCAATTTTACATTAAACTCATGCCATGCATCTTGTTCCAAAACGCACTATAATTTCATCATAACTAATGAGGTTTCTTCATGCATACTTATTTTCATTAACATTAACATAGTACATTCCTTCATGATCCATTTATTGCATTTAAAAGATGACTACATACATGCATTACGATAAATCTCATCTAACCCACTTATACATTCTATCAAAATGCCATCCATACATACTAACACTAACCATGAAACATAAGAACAAAAGCATCACATAACACCAAGATGGTATCGAAGTTCACCCCTTGTGGGCTACATCTCTGAGTCTGATCAACTCCAAGACCCCTCTAATCCTGTAAGTAGGTTGAGATTACATAAGGTTCATGTCATTTACAATCCTACCATTTAGGTGAACACAACCAATATACAAATGACTACTTCGATCAATAAAAACATAAATGAGCCCTACATAGAAATGGATCCAACTGAACATATTAAAATCAAATACGAAGGTCCATTGCCTAATGGTACTCTAACTAGGGGCCTGACCAACTATGTCCAACCACAAATTAGCTAGATGACAAGGTCCAAACAAACATATCAAGGCCTTGCCATTACTTTAAACAAAAGTGAATACAAAAATTAAACTTGCATAGGCAATAACCGGAAAATACAATATTTTTCCATATTGATTTAAACATTTAAAGGTTGATCAAGTTTTCTTAATGGTCTAAGTTGTTTTCAGTTATCTCCCTCATCCAGGTACGTGTCATTCTTGGTTTTCTAACTCACTACGTCCATATGCATCAAGACATAACATAAATACATCATTACGAGTTTTTTTTTTGAACCAAGTGCACATGAATGTAAAGCATTAATCGTCTAAATATGTTATTTAATCTTTAGATAAACGTCACTGATGTATTGGTTTGGAACAATGATCTAGTCCCCTCTCTAGCAACACAAAATTACCCTTTCCAAAAATGGAAATGTACATTAAAAGAAATATCAAAATAGGTAAACATTTCCCAATGAAATAAAATTCCCTTGCATGTATTTAAAACAAATACTCCACCTGAAAATATTAAAAAGCACACACATATATATATATATACCTAACTTAATAAAGTTAATGACTGAACAATAATTATTATTCATTAGAAATATACGCTATAAAGGGACCAACAATTAATATATAATTAATAATATATATTAATATATAAATTATCTAAAGTAAAATATATTTAAAATATAAATTAATCAATAATTAATAATTAATATATAATATTAATATATATATATATATTAAAATCTTAATAATAATAAAATATATTAACTTAAAATTTAATATATTTATATATATATATTTTTAAACTAAAAAAAATAATAAATAAAAAAAAAGGGCGAAAGGGCGTCAAACCCTAAGGTAGCCGCGGGCCCACCTCCCATTCACGGGAGTGGGAGCGACTATTCCCTAGTCATCGAGCCTGTTGGTATTTTGGTATGGTTTTGTCATTGATGTCAACACCTACTAAATGCACCTACTTTGGAGATCCAGCAACATTCACTGGCAAACAGAAAACTATGCAACAGTTACCAGTATAAGGTTCATCGGCAGGATATAATGTTCACTGGTACCTGAAATGACATGGAAGACACTTGGTAATATCAAAGACATCATGTGGACACTTTATTTTGAAGTAATAATCATTGTTATAGTCTTATTTGCATATTTGCTTTTACCAGCAAATAGGTCTAGGTTATCTAGGGTTTCACCGACAGGCTTATCTTTTCTAGATCAGCATGGCACGCTATGGAGATGATTTATTATTGTTGTAAATGCATTAAGCTGACATGTTCAATTAGTTATTGCATCGGATAGTTTATTATTTGTAAAATGTTTTTATTGTAATATCTTATAGAACCAACCTACTAAAATTGGTCTTAGGGTATGGTATAAATGTAAGATCTATTTGTAAGATCAAGTGTGGAATGTGAAAAAGAATTGTGTGAAGGTATATGCGAGATCAAGAAGAGGTATACACAAAGACATCATTTGAAGGTGAAGTTAGGTTTTTGTAGAAGCATATCAACATTACATCGATACTGAATCCAACATATGAAGATGCTATTTTGTACAGTACATTCTTATTGGATTTAACCATCCAACTGTAGTCAGTGTGACTCCCATTTGTGATTGAGCAGTGAGCTCTAGGCTATTGGCCTTTCTGCATGTGCAGACCCCTTTTTGTACACTTGCTATCTGCAGTAGTATCATCTGATTGTGGGTAAGGTTTCCCACCATGGTTTTTTCCCTTATAGGGTTTCCATGTACAAATATTGGTGTCATGTGTTGTGGATGACTTTATGCTTATGTTTCATACATTAATTCTTACCGGTATAGCAATTTTCTATTAACACTGTTTACCAGCATACTTAACTATCTTACAGGTATTAAGCATTAAGTTGGTTAATAAGTTTTTGGTTTGAATTTATCTGACAATTGATTCACCCCCCCCTCTCAGTTGTCTCCAGGACCTACAATTGGTATTAGAGCTTAGTCCTCTTTTTTTATAGAAGTTTAACAACTTGAGGAGATCCAATGTCTACTAATTATTTCAGAAAGGACAGTCCTACACTTGATGGAACCAACTATGGGATATGGAAAATCAGAATGGAGACACATTTGAATTGCATTGGTAAAGACATTTGGGAAGTTACTAAGAATGGTTATACTATTGTTGTAGCTGGTCAGACTGCTCCCACTACTTTAGCCAAAGATGAAGAAAATGATTGTAAAGCTAGAGAAGCACTCTTGAGCGCATTATCAGATCAAGAAATCATGGGATTATTAGATAGATCCACTACAAAAGCTATTTGGGATCATTTGGAAACATTGAATGAAGGGGATTCCATAGTCAAAATTGCAAAACTTGAAAGCTTCTGGGTCAGGTATGAACATTTGAAAATGGAAGAAGATGAAAGGATTTCTGCTTTTATGGAAAGAGTAAATGAAATTGTTTTGGGTATCAAATGTTGTGCAGGAACCTTGAGTGAAGATGAGATTGTTTCAAAAATCTTAAGAGGTTTACCACCGGCATATAAAATGAAGGTTACTGCTATAAATGAGTTGAGAACAATGCCTAATACATCAGTAACTAGGGATACATTGATTGGAAAACTTTCAACTTTTGAAATTGAGGAATCCAGTCCTGTTACTACTATAAAAATTGATTTGGCCTTCAAAGCATCAACATCATCTACTCCATCCTTTGAAAAATCAGACTGGAGAGCCTTTTATGCAAGAGAACTTGAAGAAACCAGGAAGGAGAATGAAGAGCTTGAAGAACTTGAAGCACTATTTGCAAGAAAAATGCCAAAAGGTCCAATTGGAAGTAAGTATGAAGGTAAAGCACCCTTTAAATGTTTTAACTACAATAAGATTGGTCATATGGCTTCAAGATGCCCTGATAGACATGCTAGACTAAGAGAAGAAGCTAGAAGGACATACAAACCTAATCCTGAATATCAGAGATACAGATTTAAGAAAAACAAAGATAAATCTTGTTAAATTGCGGATGAAGGTGTGACTGATGATTCTGATGAGGATCCAATAGACAACGGATGGGTCTTTGTTGCTATAACAGAAGATCAACCGGTACCTATTGCTCAACTGGTAGAACAAGCCCTAGCAGCTAAAGTTGAATCAAAGGATGAATGGATTATTGACTCAGGATGCTCACATCACATGACTAGAGACAAAGCTAAATTCTTGAACTTTCAAGAATACAATGGAGGTTTAGTAAGATTTGGAGATGACAAAGCTTGTTCAATCAAAGGTAAGGGTTCAATATCTCTTGATGGTAAACATAACACTGACAATGTCTACTATGTTGAAGGATTAAAACATAATCTTTTAAGTGTTGGTCAATTAGTTGAGAAAGGTTTTCAGTTACAATTTAAAAATGGAAAATGCAAAATCATGAATAGAACTGATTTGGAAATTGCAACCGGTAATCAAACTAGAGGTAATATATTTCATTTGAATAACAGTGAAAAGACATGCTTAATTGCACATATAGATGAAAGTTGGCTATGGCATAAAAGACTATGTCATGTAAATTTTGATTGCATGGTAAAAATCAGTACTTCTAAGGCAGTTAGAGATCTACCTAAAATTGTGAAACCTCATAATACAATTTGCAAGGAATGCCAATTTGGAAAACAAGTTAGAGCTAGTTTCAAAAGTATTCCAGAAAAATCCAATAATGCTCTTGATTTAATTCACACTGATTTATGTGGTCCAGCTAGAACTAAAAGCTTACAAGGTGATAGATATTTCATGCTAATTATTGATGATTATTCTAGAATGTGTTGGGTTACTTTTCTCAGAGAAAAATCAGAAGCACTTGGGAAGTTCAAGCTATTCAAAGAAATGGTTGAAAATGAAACCAGTAAGAAAATTAAATGTTTAAGTTCAGATCAAGGAGGAGAATTCACATCTAGAGATTTTAATACATTCTATGAAGTAAATGGAATCAAAAGACAATTATCAGCACCTCAGACACCGCAATAGAATGGAGTTGTTGAAAGGAAAAATAGAACTATTTTGGATGCAGTAAGAAGTATGTTATCAGAAGCAAATCTACCACATGTGTATTGGAGAGAGGCAGTAAGCACTGCTATTGTTACATTCAACAAAGTTCACATCAAAGGTGAAAGCAGTAAGACCCCTCATGAACTATGGTTTGGTAATACTCCTACTCTTAAGTATTTCAGAATTTTTGGAAGTAAATGTTATATTAGAAGAGATGAGTATATTGGCAAGTTTGATCCTAGAAGTGATGAAGGAATATTTCTTGGTTATTCATCTAAGAGTAAATCATATAGATGTTTTAATAAAAGATTACAAAAAATTCTTGAGAGTACAAATGTAAAGATTGATGAACAATTCAGAGGAACTTCAAGGTATATAGACTCTAAAGCAGTAACCAAAATTATGACAAATGAACCTACAATAAATCCACCAGTACAAAATGATGATCCAGTTACTCCAGTATCATCAGAAGATTCCACAGTAAATGAAGAACAACAATAGACTAAGACACCTCGATATGTAAGATTGAATCATTCTGAAGATTAGATAATTGGAGGCAAATTTAGAGGAGTCATGACAAGAGGAAGATTGGCGAATGAAGAGGTATGTCTTATTTCTCAAATTGAACCATTATCTATCAATGAGGCATGTGAAGATAAAGTTTGGATTAAAGCTATGGAAGAAGAATTAGGACAAATTGAGAAAAATAATACTTGGACATTAGTTCCCTGGCCTAAAAATAAAAATGTAATTGGAACCAAATGGGTATTTAGAAACAAACTCAATGAAGATGGTAAGGTTGTCAGAAATAAAGCAAGACTAGTGTGTAAGGGATATTCTCAGAAAGAAGGAGTTGATTACAATGAAACCTTTGCACCAGTAGCCCGAATTGAGGCAGTTAGATTATTCTTGGCCTTTGCAACTCACAAGGATTACAAAGTTTATCAAATGGATATCAAATGTGCATTTTTGAATGGAGATCTTGAAGAGGAAGTCTATATTGAACAACCTGATGGATTTTCCTTGACAGATGACAATGATATGGTTTGTAGATTAAGAAAAGCTCTGTATGGATTAAAACAAGCTCCAAGAGCTTGGTATGCAAGATTGGATAAGTATCTTTCAAAGATTGGTTTTACTAAAGGAAATGCAGGTAGCAATTTATATTACAAAGTATCTAATGATGACATCTTGATTATTGAAGTATTTGTTGATGATATAATCTTTTGAGGAGAAGATGAATTATGCAAAGAATTTTCCCTTGAAATGCAACATGAATTTGAAATGTCTATGATAGGAGAAATAAAATTCTTTTTAGGATTGCAGATTTTACAGACTGATAAAGGCATATTTTTGAGTCAATCCAAGTACTTGAAAGAACTACTTAAGAAATTTGGGATGGAAAACTCTAAAATGGTAAGCACACCTATGACTACAAATGACAAATTATCTCAAAGGGATGAATCTACACCTATTAATCCAACTAGATACAAATCTATGATAGGAGGTTTACTATATTTGACACAAACCAGACCTGATATTATGAATGCAGTATGTATAGTTTCTAGATTTCAGAGTAATCCTAGGGAAAATCATGAATCAATAGTAAAAAGGATTTTTCGGTACTTACAAGGCACAACAAATCTTGGATTATGGTATCCTAAAGATGAAAATTTTGATCTATATGCATACACAGATGCAAATTGGGCAGGAGATGTGGATGATAGATAAAGCACCATTGGAGGAGCATTCTTTCTTGGAAAGAGATTAGTTTCTTGGTTAAGTAAGATATAGAGTTGTACATCTCTATCAATAGTAGAATCAGAATATGTTGCAGCAGCAACAAACTGTACATGGGTACTTTGGCTTAAGCAAATGTTGAAAGACATAAAGGTAAAATGCAAGGAACCTATTACTATATATTGTGATAACACTGCCACAATTGATATATCTAAAAATCCAGTATTACATTCTAAAACAAAACATGTTTCTATCAAACTAAATTTTCTAAGGGAAAAAGTTGAAGAAAAGGAGATAAAACTGGTTTATGTGAATACTAAAGAACACCTTGCAGATATTTTTACAAAACCTTTGCCTAAGGAAACTTTTGAGTATCTCAGAGATCAGCTCAGAGTCTTACCTCCACTAGTAGAGACTTAGATAGTTGATGATTTTCATCAACCGACAGAATTAAATGGACAAATCTTTATTCTCGTATTTGATGAGGAAGCTACTTCTCAGGGGGAGTAGTTGGTATATTGAAATTGGTTGGTATTTTGTATGAACTTGACTTTTTGTGACTTTGGCATTTGATGTCAAAGGGGGAGAGATATATGGAAAAACATTGGGGAGAGATATATGAAAAATGCATTATCTTTTTGGGAAGAGATTGGTATGAGAGATTGGTATTGAAAATAAATCTTTGGATAAACACATGTTACTCTTAGGGGGGAGAAATGGAGATTGTTGGTTTTTGTACTTGGCATTTCTGTTTTGGTACTTTGATGGTTTTTCCATCTTGTGTTGCCATCAATGACAAAGGGGGAGATTGTTGGTATTTTGGTATGGTTTTGTCATTGATGTCAACACCTACTAAATACACCTACTTTGGAGATCCAACAACATTCACTGGCAAACAGAAAACTATGCAACAGTTACCAGTATAAGGTTCACCGGCAGGATATAATGTTCACCAGTACCTGAAATGACATGGAAGACACTTGGTAATATTGAAGACATCATGTGGACACTTTATTTTTAAGTAATAATCATTGGTATACTCTTATTTGCATATTTTCTTTTACCGGCAAATAGGTCTAGGTTATCTAGGGTTTCATCGGCAGGCTTATCTTTTCCAGATCAGCATGGCACGCTATGGAGATGATTTATTATTGTTGTAAATGCATTAAGCTGACATGTTCAATTGGTTATTGCATTAGATATTGTATTATTTGTAAAATGTTTTTATTGTAATATCTTATAGAGCCGACCTACTAAATTGGTCTTAGGGTATGGTATAAATGTAAGATCTTATTTGTAAGATCAAGTGTGGAATGTGAAAAAGAATTGTGTGAAGGTATATGTGAGATCAAACAGAGGTATACATGAAGACATCATTCGAAGGTGAAGTTAGGTTTTTGCAGAAGCATATCAGCATTACACCAATATTGAATCCAACATATGAAGATGCTATTTTGTACAGTACATTCTTATTGGATTTAACCATCCAACTGTAGTCAGTGTGACTCCCATTTGTGATTGAGTAGTGAGCTCTAGGCTATTGGCCTTTCTGCATGTGCAGACCCCTTTTTGTACACTTACTATCTGCAGTAGTATCATCTGATTGTGGGTAAGGTTTCCCACCATGGTTTTTCCCCTTACAGGGTTTCCACGTACAAATATTGGTGTCATGTGTTGTGGATGAATTTGTGCTTATGTTTCATGCATTAATTCTTACTAGTATAGCAATTTTCTATTAACACTGTTTACCGGCATACTTAACTGTCTTACCGGTATTAAGCATTAAGTTGGTTGATAAGTTTTTTGGTTTGAATTTATCTGACAATTGATTCACCCACCCTCTCAGTTATCTCTGAGACCTATAGAGCCTGTGGCCACCATGGTGGACGTAGACCCTCAGCCTCCACACAGTGGAGCTGGGGTCTTTGCGGCCAACGTGGGGGTCACAGACCCTTCGGCCTCCACCTTGTGGAGTAGGGTTGTTGTGGCCACTTACGTGGGTTAAGTCCCTCTGCCTCCACACGGTGGACGTAGGTGCTCTGCGGCCACCATGGTGGGCACAGAGGCTTCCTTTGTGGCTTTGTGAGAGGCAGAAAGGGGAGAGGCATGGGTTGAGCTTTGGCTCCCCCCCCTCCAAAAAACCCCAAAATTTCTTTTCTCCCTTTTTTTTATTTAAAATTTTGATTTAAATTTTATTTGAATAAAATGAAACGAATTTCAAAAAAATGTAAACCCCCATTTTCTTTCATTCATAGATTCTATACTATTATCTTCATTTTTATTTTATTTTTCCAGAATGACCAAAAATACCAAAATTGATTTTAAAACTAAATCAACAAACCCATAAAATAAGATTAGCTAAAAGCCCCAAATAAAGATAGGCTCAAAATTTTTTTGAGACAAACAGAGATTGGATTCAACCACTCTTTAAACAAACATTTTCATTTCCAAGCAACTAAAATTTACATCTTTCCATAATACAAAATTAATTTAACAATCTTTCCACAATACAAAACAATGCAAACCCATTTTTTTCAAAACTAAAACTCAAATCTGAGAACATTCATGGGCTTTTAAACCAACATTTCATGAAGAACAAACAAACACCAATTTTTTGATTTAACAACAAAATAAAAAAGGTAAACAAGAATCTTACCTCCTTTAGCATTCCTGGCAAGATTTTGAAGAAGAGCCCCAACCTACAGCTGTAGAAATCCTTCCTTCCCAAAATCCCCAATTTTCTCCATCAAAAATATTCTTCCCCCCAAAAAAATTCAACAACCCTAAAAATATTTTCCAACCTAGGTTAAATGTAATAAAATTTGACCTAATCTCCTAATTTTGAATTTAAACACTTTTTAAATAAAAAAAGAAAGAAAATCATTCTTTTCAACTATTCAAATAATTTAACTTGCTTTTCTAATTCAAATTAAAATGCCTCTTTTTCATTTAATTTTAATTCTCTCAATATTAACAAAGCTAACATTTATATTTCGCAATATTGATGAGGGTAAAATATTTTAGTTAAATTAAACTCCCAAAATCAATCTTTCACACTATATTATATATATATATATATATTTTTAAACCTCCTTTCTAATAAAATTTGATTTTCTTAAATAATTAAAATTAACCTTTCTATTCCAAAAAGCAAAAAGGGATTAAATTATTTTTATTTAGAATAACTTTAAATCTCCCCTTTTCAAAATGCATAAACTAAATAAATTCACGATTTTAAATTAACCATTAAATTAAACTTGCTACAAACATAAATAGAGCGATCTTTTAATTAATGATTAATCATGTAAAAGAAACCTATTTATTTTAACTTCCTTAATTTCTAATGCGTAAATGAACACATTAAATCAAATTAAATACTTAGGATAAAATACTCAATTTTTACCACACGCAAGGCATGCAACCCAAGAAAGCCAACCAAATACACAACCCACAAACCTAAATGAAAAGGGAAACTGATAGACCACAGGTGACACTCACTTGAGCATGACTAGGGTAACACAAGGGTTTTACGACCACCTAACCCAAATTCTAAGGATGAAAGAGGTATACGCAACCCTATGAATTTAGGTGAAGACGAACCTCGTACCTCGACAGTACTGTACCTGCAATCTCATGCAACCAAGAGTCACACCAACATATATATATATATTATTCAATGAAAGTGTTATCTTGAGATTAATAACAAGAATCAGTAGAACAATTAAACTTACATAAGAATCTATGTGAAATCACATTAACAGGTATGCACAATAATCACAATATCTGACTACAACATTACATAATGGTTAATCAACCATCCAAGGATTCCACATAGAAAAAGTCAACCAAGGTCAAACCAGTTTTACAAAACTGACTAGGGTAGGGGCACTACACAACATTTATAGCTTCTTGAGAGTCGATCATACAATTCCTTATCAATTTATTGTTAATTAATAATGTTAAGTAGAAAGGGTCCATGTAGGATGGATCATCAGGAAGTGTAGCTCCCAAATATATCTCGGTAGTGGGTTGGTTTCTTTTCTCCATGTCCACTAGTTTATCTTTCTTTTTCATTCCATTTAAGCTAGCGGGTACCCTTGAGATCCATGACAACACACTACTCTTGTATTTTGGGATTCAAATCATTTCAGAAAGTGGTACAAAGATTTTTATTTGTGATAGCACATTGGTGATATCAAATGAGTTGATAGGTGGTGTTGATATTTTGGGAGTCTCCACCTCTGGTGTTACTGGATTTTTCTAAGTCAATGTCATCTTTGGTGCCCCTCCATTTTTGTGCTCCTTTGTACCCTTCTCTTTTATGAATATGCTTGTAGGCTTACCTTGGTCATGATTAACAACCCTATTTCTTATATTATAACTGTTCTTAGCCTGTTCAACAGAAACAACAGTGAGAGATTTTATTTCTTCTTCAGAAGTCTCCTCCATGATGTTGTATCATATCTCCCCCAATTGTTTCTAGCAATATTGTCCTCATAATCTAAAAGAACCTCTTGCTAATAGAATTGCTTTTTTTTTATGGTTGACATCATATTCATATCCTTCATCATCTGATGAATCAAATTCCCCTATAGATAATATTTTGATGGTTTCCCTGTCATCATATTCTTCTTGTTTAGTATACCTTATCTCATCATTCTACATATTCTAGGCCACAACACACTGAAATGGAGAGTGTGGGAGGCTGCATGTTGTGCACCAAGGAGATTCTTCCAAAAAATGATTATTTTATTTTTTCAAAGGATCGGGGGTATCTTTCCTTTCCTTAATAGGAATGTCATCCTTCTAGTTATTTCTATATGGCATATCATGTAATATTGGCCTGGCACTCCTTTTGAATTGTGGCTTATCATTCTTAGTGACCTTATGAGTGAGATCCTTCAGGGCATTAATTACTTTGTCCATTTAATATTCCTCCTTAATCAATTTATTTTGTACCTTGGGGTTATAAAGTCTAGCATCATCTCTCCTACTCATTTTACCAAATGCTTTTCTATTACTCTTTGTGATGATTTCAACTTTGTAGGTTTCATTCAAGTTAGAAGGATTTTTGGTCCTTAATTCATACCCTATTTTTGGATTAAAAGAATCGATGTAGAACTATTGAGCCATGGAGTCATTAGGATTGAGATGAGGTGGTAACTTGTTTAACAATTTACTAAATCTCACGTTAAAACTTGACAGTATTTCATTATATCCCTTTTGTATAGTATAAATTTCATGTAAGGCAAACTTCAGGTCCACATGACTTCCATACTGCTCTAAAAAGATTGCTCTAAATTCTTCCCAATTATGAATTGATGAATCAAGTAATCTCTTGTACCATTCATGGGTATCACCAATCAATGACTACATAAACAACTTCATAAAGACATCTTCTAGTCTCACATCATGATCAACTAGCATGTTTTGAAAATTCCTTACACGATCTTCCCTTGAGGCTTCACCATTTCCTAAGAATTTTGGGATAGCTTTCTTGAGTTCATCACTAATCTGATTTGGATATCCAAGGATCCTTGTGAAATCCATTTGGATATAGTTATCAATATTCATGAGTCCTCTTAATGGTATATTTTGTTGATAATAGTTTTCATATTGATATGGGTTCACATACTAGTATTGAATTTAATATTGGTGTTAGTTTTGCAAGTATGGGCCCTATTAGAACTGATTATACTACTTGTTATATTGGTGTGCATAATTTGGTACTCCTTGTTGATATGTCATGTTTTGAGATATACTTGAGTGGTTATACAGAGGAATTTTTTGCCCATGGAAATAGTTACCATAACTGAAATGTCCCATATTTCTTTGAGATGCTGAGGTAATAGGTGGAATGGAGGCATTAATTTGTGGGATACTAGTATGTGGAGCAATGGTGGATGTATTCACATGGGTGAGTAATGAGTAGTTGTAGTAGTCTTCATGATAGGTATTGTGCTTATCATTGGTATTCTTTGGGGTATTTGAGTGGATATGTGAGATGTGTTTTGTGCAACCATGTTAGCAATTCTTTGGGCTATTTGGTCTCCTATTTGTATGAGCATTGGTCTTCTTTCTTCTTGTTCTAAAAGTTTAATTTCATCCTACAAATCTTTTTCAGTAGGTTCTCCTATCTGACTACTTGAAGAAGATGATTTAGTGCTAGTACGTGAAGAAAATCCTAGTGGAGTACTGAAAGGATCATGGCATGTTACACCTCTCTGAAACATCATAGCCTCATATTATCTTTGGATGTTCCTATCATCCTCAGTCAAGAACCTATCTGTAAGCGGGTTTGTATATTGGGTAAAATACACCTCATTCTGATCATTCAGATCACGTCCTTGAGCTTGGTTATAATCATTTCTTCTATTATTGATATTTGTTAAGGACATGTTATGATCCATGGATGGACTTCTTGTAGTATTCCCCTTTGTAGGAGACTTTTCTAGGCTCTTTTCTATTTGCTTTTTATTCTTGTTACTACCTTTATTCTTTTTCTTGTAAGTGATTGGATGGATGGGATGCCCTTGTTGTAATGATCTTCTACCATACATGTATAGTCTGTTCCCTTAACACTTTGATCAGAGTCACCACCCTTTTATGGTATTATGTTTATTTCTCCGAGTTCTTCCCTTAGTAGAGTCTATGAATAAATCCTTTAATTCTTCCTAACAGAGTCACCAATTCTGTTGGAGCTCAAAATCACCGATCTGATGATCCCTAAGATCATGCCACCTTCTATGATCAAGATCAACTAATTTTGGCCACCTAATGGAATGACCAATTACATCTTCCCTTCACTTTTGGTTCTGCCAGACCAAGGCGGGTATACCTTATGACCAACTATTCTCTTGTTGTACTATGATCAACTAATGATGCTTAGGAAAATTATGTTACAATATTCCTATTTGAAATAACTCTTTAATGGCATGAAGATGAGAGTGATTAAAGTTTTACCCTATACTCCTACTTTGTAGAACTAAAACTGAAATGAAAATTGTTTTATGAAAATTGGAATGGAAGTGTTCTTATTTATGAAATACAATACAAAATATGTAATAGTGACCAGTGTATTCTCCTTTTAATGGGCACAGAGTCCTATGGAACCTTGTCTCTTTCGGTCTCCTACTAGATAGTTTTTCAACTATCCACTACTGATACTCTCATAGTTGCTAATCTTATTATGACAGTCACTATATAGTGAATTTAATCAAACTCCTACAGTAACCATCCAAGAGTGTGCACCTTCTTGTTCATGAAATGAAAATAACAAGATAGCAATAGTATAAAGAGTAGCCCAAATGCAATCTCCAATCTTCTTAGTATTGAAATAGCAGGCAATTTCAAAACAATACACCAAAGCAATCTTAATGCAACATGTAAGCAGAGAGGTAACTGGTTTTATATTACTTTTAAGCAAAATTGCGTTACAATATTGAAAGTATATGTATCTAATATCTTATATTACAAAAATCTCCTCTTATCTAAATTTGATCTATTTTGTCCCTCTAATTTACATTTTGGATCCTATATATGAAAAAAGGCCCAATAGAGACATCTCTTCATGGTGCCTCATCGATATGTTCATGTCGCTTCTGGTATTTCTACTTCATTGGCAAAAATGTTGTTCGATCATCTGGGTGATCCTTTGTTTCATTTAATTTTATCTTCTGGTTACCTATGCTAAATGCATCTTGGATTGTGCTTATTGGGATTTTTATACCAAAAAACCATATGCCTGACTTCATAGGTTATCTTGATGAAGTTTTCACCATCAACTCCTCCTTTTGGTATAAGTTATTCCGATAGATGTATTCAGTCGAGAGTGTGTTATCGGAGTAGCTTCTCTGATGTCATTACATATACTCACTTTTGGAATAGGTTGTTCTATCAAATCATAGATAATCCATTATTTTGATCTCATTAGTTATACTAATAGGGGTATCATTTTCATTTTCCTTTATCGTCATAGGTTTTACTGATGTCAATTCATTCATCATAAGTTCATAATCAAGATAGTTCCCCCGATGCCATTCTATTTATTCACTATCGAGACAAAGTTAATGGTCGGAACACTGTCAATATGCTATTCCAACTTCATAATTTTTTCCAATGGACATGCATAATGCATCCTCTTGTATTTTATGTGAGGCCCTACCCCGAGCCATCATAGCATTTCAGTTATTTTCATATTGGACCTATTATTGATAATATATTTTGATGCAATATGGACATAGATTCTATATGATCCAGTATTTGGATAAGACTGATATGATTGTCTTTTATTTGGATTTGGAGTACTTTATTTTGATGCTAGAAATTATGGAGGCATGCTCTATAAATGATTAAATTTCACGATGATTATGATGATGCCATTTAGTAGATTATTTTATGTGGATGTTATAAGATAATTGGAAACTTGATTATTATAATTGAAATTGTATGCAATGTCTAAATTGTATTATTTTCATATGATAATATTATGTGTGATTTTTGGAATTACTAATGTGCAAAGTGAGATGTACAAGAAAACTATTCCATGCAACCATGGAAACTATTCAAAGAATCAAGCCTAAACCTATGTGCATTTGTGAAGCCAAGGGTTTTCTATTTGGAGAGACAACACCTCGTTTGTAAATGTATTTTAATTTGTAATTGTTTATTCTTGGATGTGTGTTTAATTTGAAAATTGTTTATTTTATTAATTCCAAAAAAAAGGGACATTTCCATGTGTATTTAAGTGATGTGTAATTTTGTCGTGTCACCTGACACATGTGTTGTAAAGTGAGTTGGCAGTGATATGTCCCTTGGAAGGAATTTGTTTTACCAATGCATTTTTCAAATATCCTAGTATGCTCCCAAGAAAGTCTTGGATAAGGAACCATTAGAAAGGTCAACTCAGGGTTGACCCATAGATAAACATTGGGTGAGTTTCTAGAGGGTTAAACTAACTCCTAAGGTCAAGTTAGGGGCATTTTTAGTGGGCCATATGATGTACCTATGGATGAAGGCCAATTTTAGCTATGTGTCCACTCCCTATGGATTGTTTAGTCACCCCAAAAATTGAGTTTTCCAAGATGGCTGAATTATAAATTTTTAGAATCCTAGCTAGGTTAGACAACCTTCCTCATGAGTGAAATTGCTCTTCCCCATTCCTTTTACCTTTTTGGAGGTGCCTTGGATAGAGATTTTGTAATGTGTTGGGAAGACCAACCTATGAACATCCCTCACCCTTCCCAAGAGGATTGGAAAGAGTGAGGAGTGTCTTCTTAGGGAATGGTCTGGGAGGGAGAAGTTTGATCACCCACTCTCCATTTTTGGGAGACATAGATTTTCTTGAGAAATTGTTTTTGGATTTGGATGTTTTGGCTAAGTTTTGTGAAGAAAAAGATAGTGGATTTGGGAAGCTCTTCTACAAACTTTTATTCACCCACTGGCAGTTTTAAGGTTGGTCGAATGCTTCCTCATGTATGTTATTTTGTAAATTTTGAAAAGATTGTTTGTTATTTTCCATTGTTGTTTTCTTAGTAAGCTTAGGAAAATGTTGAGTTCTTCCTTGTGTTTTCTTTAATTTCCATGTATTTATGTTATTGTTTTGGGTGTTTCAAGGCCATAGGCACCCTTGGGAGGGTAGAATGGCCTTGGGGTGAAGGGTTGTTTGATAGCCTAAGAATGTAAAGGCTCTCTTTGGAAGAGAGTGATACACAAGGGATTATGGGACCCTTGTTGCATAGTGTTTTGTATATGCAATGGGGGTCATAAGGGTAGTTTGTTGGCTTATATGCCTTGGGGGACATAAGGATTTGTTAGAACAAGTTTGGAACTTGTAGTTATTTCTGCTTGGCAGCCTTGCAATGGCATTATGGTCTCCTACTTGCATATTTCTCCTCTAGGTATTTGGTCCACCTTCACCCCTCAAGTTATAGTCACTACGTGACTTTGTCCATCCTTGGGTTGGGAGTGTTTGTGTTGTGTTTTCCTCTTGCTTATGTGTTTTTTCTTGTGTGTAACCAATTTAGCCTTGGTTCTCATAGCTCGAGGGTGGCTTCTTGTAAGCCTAGGTTGGGAGGTGAGCCTCCATGGCCACACCCTACAAATTTTTATTCCAGGTTTCCATGGGAAAAAGATTGGAAGGGAAGCTTTGAAATGTTCCTATTTCTTATTGTATTTAGTTCCAAAGAAAAAACATGTATTTGACAAGCCCTCATTTAGTAGAAATGAGAGGCTTGATTTTGTTAACTACCTAATTGTATAAAAGGAACCATGATGTAATAAGCCTATTTGTTTGAATAATTTCATTTCAAGAAATAAAGATGTTTTTTGTTTAAGTATATTCTTGCAAAGAAATGAATAGATATTTGAGTTATTCTTTATTAATAATTACTTCTTGAAATAGATTAGAAATGAAATTTATTTCTGTCTTAGTTAGCTAATGGAAAAGAACTGAAAAATTGTTAAAAGTTAACTAGTGTAGTTATGTAGAAAGAAATGAAATAAATTAAATGTAAATAGAGTATAGTTATAGAAATTATTCAACCCTAGTTAGGGTTCGAAATATAATAATAATATAAATGAAAAGAGGGAGAAACCCTTTTAAATTTGAAATGGGTAAAACCCATTTGTATTATAGTTAAATAAATAGTAAGGTTATTCCTACAATAATTTTGGGGATATTAACTTTAAATAAAATCCATATCTTTTTATGTAGTTATATTTGTACACATATATGTGTGTGTGTGTTAAAAATTTTATATATATATATATATATATATATATATATATATATATATATATATATATATATATATATATATATATATATATATATATATATATATATATATATATATATATATATATATATATATATATATATAATGATTAAGTTAAATTCCTTTTGTAAATTTTTAATATTGGAATCTATTAAAGATAAATTGTTAAATTTTAAACTATAGAGGTCAATATTGGCCAAATACTAAATAGTTGATATTTAATATCAAAATGGGGATTAAAATTCAACTTAATTGTGAAATGAATTTATATTTATTTGGTTAACTTTATTATTTAAATTTAAAAGTGTTATTCGCGTTTGCTCAATTAATTATTTTAATATGAGTTAACGTTATTTTATTTAGTCCTTGAGTATTTAAATACTATTGAGATAATTAATATCTCTTGACTATTTTTGGAGAATTTAATTAGGGGAAATTAACTAAATTAATTAAATTAATTAATTAAGTTGTGACGACCCTATTTGGGGTATAATTAGTCTACCTTAAAAGTTAACGCTTGTGTGGTTGAGTAATTTAAATTAACTTTAGGAACCCATCCATTTAACACATGGGTTAACCCTTAGCTTAGATAAATTTTATTTATCACATTTTTATCCTTGAGTAATTAGTTAACCCTTAGTTAAGACAAAACTTTTTATCCCATTTTTAACGTATAGTATTTAGTATTTTATGTTGTTTTTAAAAAAAAAATGTTGTTGCGTTCTTGCCCAAAAGTTTGGGCATGACATTTTGGTATTAGAGCAAGGTTTCCAACACTAGGAACCTTTCTCCATTACGTTTCACTTTTAATATTATTTTCTTTAAGAATTGTTATCTATTTATTTATTTACTTTATTTGATTTTATTGATCATTAAGGATGTCGTCGATTACATGACAAGCTCATAAGCGCGGTAGGGGTCCTAGATGTACTCGCATGGCATGCGAAGATGTTGTACAGGATGAGCCGGATCTAGAAATGGATTATGAAGCTCTTCCCAAACAATCGATTGACCCCAATTGAGACATTTGGGTTGCACTTTAGAACCTAATAGGAATAGTTTAGGATAGACTCCTAGTAGTAGATCATCAGGTAGAGCACCAGAATTCTGAGAATCTTAGTTCTACAGCTAGGGAGCAGAGTAGGAGTCCACCTTCTAACCATATAGAGGCCCAGGCCAAGCATGAGCCTGAGTCGGTCCATCTACCTGAGGCACCTCCAGTAGTGGCACCAATAATTTTTGAGAGAGCACCCCGTGATCCCGGGGATTAGATCAGAGAGATTTAACATCTTCAACCACCATCATTTGTAGGATCTACCAATGGGGTAGAGACTGAGGCTTGGCTATTGAGTTTAGAGAGGTTCTTCAGATTGCATCCCTATGAGAGAAATTTGAAGGTACAGATTGTCATTCACCTTTTGAGAGGGACAACTTCCACATGGTGGAGGCAGGAGGAGTACAAGAATGATTTAGCTGTGGACATTGTCACTTGGGACATCTTTACAGAGAGATTCAAGGATAGATGCCTATCAAAGAACCTTAGGTAGTGTAGGATTGATGAGTTTCATGACCTTCAGCAAAAGGGTCTCTTAGTGTCCCAGTATGAGAGCAAGTTCTTCGAGCTCTTACCCTATGTTGACTACCTAAAGGATGAGAAAATACTCATCAACTAGTTTATTAGAGGATTGAATGCTGGTATAGCAGGACCAGTTAGGATGGTAGCTCCAGGAAGCCTTCGTGTTGCTGTGGAGAAGGCCTTGATATCAGAGGAGATTCAAGGTAGACCGCAGGACATGCGAGATCGGCATCAGAACCAAAACCCTATACTGCAGTCTTTTGGGTTTCAGAAACCCCACTAGAAGGGTAACCATAGGCATTCATTAGGTTCCTTTAAATCCCCTCCTCCATAGTAGCCTCTAGAATTAGAGGCAAAGGCCTCCACAGGGTTAGCAAGGCTTTAAGCCCAAGTAGTGGCATTCACAGGGTCCTAGGTTCGATCAACAATCATAGGTTCCATACACACCTTTGGCACAGACTTAATAGTCCTCCAGAGGTGGTTTCAGTGGATCAAGTAGGACAAGAGGACAAGGATACTCTAGGCCATAGGGTGTTTTGTTCCAGAAACATGGTGCTTGTTTCACTTGTGGGGCCATGGGATGCATGGAGAGAGACTATCCACAGGATCAGATGGCAGGTTTGGAGCCTATAGTTGGGGACATGGGTAAGTCCCATAGAGTCTTCGCAGCGGTTGACAATTGCCAGGCAGAGCATCGGGCCATAGTCATAGAGGTCGCAGATACGATCAGAGGTAGCAGTGTTTCTATCTTGTTTGATTCAGGAGGTACAAATTATTTTATATCTCCATTGGTTGAGCATTTTAGGCTAGTGGCAACTAGACAAGGTGTTAGTTGGAAGTGGAGTTGGCTTCAAGAGCTAGAGTGTCTATTGAGTCAGTGGTTAGGGGCTATCAGCTTCAGATTGGGAGTACAAACACCTTAGTAGACCTTTGAGTCACACCTCTAGGATCTTATGGCATTGTTCTTGGCATGGATTGTCACCAGCAGAAGATCGAGTGTGTAGACAATCAGGGTACCTCCATAGTAATTTCGGGGATTCAGAGGCTCGTATCACTTCGTATGATTTCCACTATGCAGCTTAAGAAGAAGGGATGCCAATTATTTGCCATTACCATCAATGATGGAGAGGAAGAGAATGAGAAGGTGCCTTCCCTAGATGATCATCCTATCCTTAAGGAATTTGTAGATGTGTTTCCTTCCAAACTACCTGGTATGCCACCTAGCAGAGAGATTGATTTTTGCATAGATCTTGTACTTGGAGCTGAGCCGATTTTGAGAGCACCATATAGGATGACCACTAATGATCTTAATGAGCTCAAGATGCATCTTGAGGAACTCCTAGAGAAGGGTCACATTCATACTAGTGTCTCCCCTTGGGGCACACTAGTCATCTTCATGAAGAAGAAGGACATATCCCTTTGATTATGTATGGATTATAGATAGTTGAACAAAGTGACCATCAAGACTGATATCCCTTGCCCAGGATTGATCACTTATTTGATCAGCTTTAGGGTGCCAAAGTATTTTCTAAGATAGATCTAAAGTCAGGGTACCATCAGTTGAGGATTGTAGAGAGTGATATCCTTAAGACCGCTTTTCGTACCATGTATGGCCACGATGAGTTCACTGTGGTTCCATTTGGTCTTACGAATGCTCCAGCTATATTCATGAGTCTCATGAATGGGGTATTCTGCACTTTCCTTCACCAATTTTTGATTGTGTTCCTCAACAACATATTGATATACTCTTGGAATGAGAAGGAGCACAAGGAGCACTTCAGATAGGTATTGCAGTGCTTGAGAGATAATCAGTTGTATGGCAGTCTATCGAAGTGTGCATTCTTTAGATCAGAGGTCACATATCTAGGACATGTTATATCCAGAGATGGGATCTTAGTTGACCCATCGAAGATCAGAGCTATTATGGATTGGCCAGTGCCAACTAGTGTGACAGAAGTCAAGAGTTTCATGGGTCTAGCAAGGTACTACTGATGCTTCATTGAGGGGTTCTCTAGGGTTGCACATCCTATTAAATCCCTTCAATGAAAGGGAAAGAAATTCAAGTGGACAGAAAGGTGTGAGAGGGCCTTTCAGGATTTCAAAAGGGCACTCACTAGTGCACCTATTCTTTTTGTGCCAGACCCCTCGGCTGATTTCATGGTATGCACAGATGATTCCTTGGATGGTTTAGGAGTAGTTCTTATGCAAGAGGGTTGAGTTATAGCCTATGAGTCTAGGAAACTTAATACTCATAAGCTTAACTACCCTACTCATGACCTTGAGCTTGCAGTAGTGGTGCATGCACTTGTGAGGTGGAGACATTTTCTTTTGGGTCATAATTTTGAGCTTCATTCAGATCATCAGAGCTTGCAGTACATATTCACTCAACCCAATCTTAATGCTTGTCAGAGAATATGGATGGAGTTTTTATGTGCTCGTATGGTTTTTATGTTCACTACATCAAGGGGAAAGAGAATTTTGTTGCATATTTCTTGAGTAGGAGACTCATGAGATATGCTCCATGTCTATGGACACAGATTTGAGATATCATATATTGCAATAGCTGCTAGAGAATGAGTGGTATTTAGAGGTATGTCAGGTAGTGCGATCTCAGGAGACCCAGGAAGGGAAGTTTGCAGACTATTCATTAGAGTTCAATGGACTACTACACCATAGAGGGTGCATCTATGTACCTTCTTCTAGAGGATTGCATGAATTCATTGTATTGGAGGATCATAGAGCTCCTTATGCAGTGCATACCAGAGTTAAGAAGATGCATGTAGATTTGAGATAGTTATATCATTGGCCCGGTATGCAAAAATTCATTGTTGTACTAGTAGCTTGATTCCTTGAGTGATAGAGAGTCAAGGCAGAGAACCCCCATCCACGTGGGTTGCTCCAGTCTCATACGATACCAGAGTGGAAGTGGGATACTATATCGATGGACTTTGTCATTGGTCTTCCTATGTCATCGCATTGTCATGATGCCATCATGGTGACAGTTGACAAGTTGTCCAAAGTGGCCCATTTCTCACTAGTTTGGACTACCTTCGTAGCACCATCAGTGGCACAGGTATTCTTGCAAGATATTGTCAGACTTCATGGCATTCCATGCAAGATTATTTCAGACAGAGATTTCCTCTTCACTTCTTCCTTTTGGAAGGCATTACAAGAAGCGATGGGTACCAAACTCAACTTTAGTATAGCCTATCATCCAAAAATGGATGGACAGATAGAGAGGGTAAACCAGGTGTTAGAAGACATGCTCTGTATGTATGTCATGGATCATCAAATCATATGGGAAGAATACCTCCCTTTGGTTGAGTTTTCCTATAATAATGGGCATCACACTTCTTTGGGGATGCCACCTTTTCAGGCTTTGTATGCCAAACCTTGCAAGACACCTTTGAGTTGGGACCACATTGAGGATAGAGTAGCTATTGGTCCTAAGATAGTTTGCAATATGGAGCAGTAGGTGGAGTTGATTATACAATGCCTTAGAGAGGCATAGGATAGACAAAAGAAGTATTCGGATGCGAAGAGGATAGATCATATCTTCATGGTTGGGGATAGAGTTTTCTTGAGAGTGCAATCGCATAAGAGTCCAATCCATTATAGAAAGGGTTCTAAGCTCACACCTCTCTTTGTCAGACCATTTGAGATCCTTGAGAGGATAGGACCAGTTGCATATCATCTAGCTTTGCCACCTAGCTTGTCACACATCCATGATATGTTTCATGTATCAGTTTTGAGGAAGTACATCTATGATGAGTCTCATATTCTGGATTGGGATGCCTTGCAGGTGGAGTCAGATGGGCAGCTAGCTTTGGAGCCCATTCACATTTTGGCTTGTCAGACGTTGTCTCTTAAAGGTCGAGAGATGGACCAAGTTAGGGTCCAGTGGGATTGTTATGACGAGGTTGCGACATCAATGGGAGAACACAGTGTGGATGAGATCTTAGTACCCGCACCTTTTTAATGAACTCCAGGAGGAATTTCATGCCTAGAGGGAGAGGGTGTTAGGCCCTACCTTGAGCCGTCATAGCATTTTAGTTATTTTCATGTTGGACCTATTATTGATACTATATTTTGATGCAATACGGACATAGATTCTATATGATTCAGTGTTTGGATAACATTGATATTATTATCTTTTATTTTGATTTGAAGTACTTTATTTTAATGCTAGAAATTATGGATGCATTCTCTATAAATGATTAAATTTTATGATGATTATGATGATGCCATTTAGTAGATTAATTTATGTGGATGTTATTAGATAAATGGAAAATTGATTATTATAATTGAAATTGTATGCAATGTTTGAATTGTATTTTTTTCATATGATAATATTATGTGTGATTTTTGGAATTACTAATGTGTAAAGTCAGATGTGTAGGAAAACTATTCCATGTGACCATGGAAACTATTCAAAGAGTCAAGCCTAAACCTATGTGTGTTTGTGAAGCCAAGGTTTGTCTATTTGGAGAGACAACACCTCATTTGTAACCATGTTTTAATTTGTAAATGTTTATGCTTGGATATGTGTTTAATTTGAAAATTGTTTAATTTATTAATTCCAAAAAAAAGGAACATTGCCATGTGTATTTAAGTGATGTATAATTTTGTGGTGTCACTTGACACGTGTTGTAAAGTGAGTTGGTAGTGACATGTCCCTTGGAAGGAATTTGTTTTACCAATGCATTTTTCAAATATCCTAATATGCTCCCAAGAAAGTCTTGGATATGGAGCCATTAGAAAGGTCAACTTAGGGTTGACCCGTAGGTAAACTTTGGGCAAGTTTTTAGAGGGTTAAAGTAACTTCTAAGGTCAAGTTAGGGGCATTTTTAGTGGGCCATATGATATACCTATGGATGAAGGCCAATTTTAGCTATGTGTCCACTCCCTAGGGACTGTTTAGTCACCCCAAAAGTTGATTTTTCCAAGATGGCCGAATTTTAACTTTTGAGGATCCTACCTAGGTTAGACAACCTTCCTCATGAGTGGCATTTCTTTTCCGCGTTCCTTTTACCTTTTTGGAGGTGTATTGGCTAGAGAGTTTGTAAAGTGTTGAGAAGACCAACCTATGAACATCTCTCACCCTTCCCAAGAGGATTGGAAAGATTGAGGAGTGCCTTCTTAGAGAATGGTTTGGGAGGGAGAAGTTTGATCACCCACTCTCCATTTTTGGGAGACATAGATTTTCTTGAGAAATTGGTTTTGGATTTGGAAGTTTTGGCTAAGTCTTATGAAGGAAAAGATAGTGGATTTGGGCAGATCTTCTACAAACTTTTATTCACCCATTGGTAGTTTTAAGGTTGGTTGAATGCTTCCTCGTGTATGTTATTTTGTAAATTTTGAAAGGATTGTTTGTTGTTTACCATTGTTGTTTTCTTAGTAAGCTTAGGAAGATGTTAAGTTCTTCCTTGTGTTTTCTTTTATTTGCATGTATTTATGTTATTGTTTTGGGTGTTTCAAGGTCATAGTCACCCTTGGGAGGGTAGAATGGCCTTGGGGTGAAGGGTTGTTTGACAACCTAAGAGTGTAGAGGCTCTCTTTGGAAGAGAGTGATACACAAGGGATTAGGGACCGTTACTGAATAGTGTTTTCTTTATGAAATGGGGGTCATAAGGGGAGTTTGTTGGCTTATATGCCTTGGGGGACATAAGGATTTGTTGGGACAAGTTTGGAATTTGTGGTTATTTCTACTTGGTAGCCTTGCAATGGTATTATGTTCTCCTACTTGCAAATTTCTCCTCTAGGTATTTGGTCCACCTTCACCCCTCAAGTTATAGTCACTATGTGACTTTGTCCATCCTTGGTTTGGGAGTGTTTGTGTTGTGTTTTCTTCTTGCTTATGTGTTTTTGCATGTGTGTAACCCGTTTAGCCTTGGTTCTCATAGCTCGGGGGTGGCTTCTTGTAAGCCTAGGTTGGGAGGTGAGCCTCCATGGCCACACCCTACAAGTTTTTATTCCAAGTTTGCTTGGGAAAAAGATTGGAAGAGAAGCTTTGGAATGATCCTATTTCTTATTGTATTTAGTTGCAAAGAAAATACATGTAATTGGCAAGCCCTCATTTAGTAGAAATGAGAGGCTTGATTTTGTTATCTACTTATTTGTATAAAAGGAACCATGATGTAATAAGCATATTTGTTTGAATAGTTTCATTTCAAGAAATAAAGATGTATTTTATTTAAGTATATTCTTGCAAAGAAATGATTAGATATTTGAGTTATTCTTTATTACTAATTACTTCTTGAAATAGATTAGAAATGAATTTTATTTATGTCTTAGTTAGCTAATGGAAAAGAAATGAAAATTGTTAAAAGTTAACTAGTGTAGTTATGGAGAAAGAAATGAAATAAATTAAATGTTGTTATGCAAGTATTAGAAAAAGAAATGAAATTCATATTCTGTCCTTATTGCTATTGAAAAAGGAAATGCAAAGCTAAATGTAAATAGAGTTTAGTTATAGAAAATATTCAACCCTAGTTAGGGTTCAAAATATAATAATAATATAAATGAAAAGAGGGAGAAACTCTTTTAAATTTGAAATGGGTAAAACCCAATTGTATTATAGTTAAATAAATAGGAAGGTTATTCCTACAATAATTTTGGGGACTTTAACTTTAAGTAAAATCCATATCTTTTTATGTAGTTATATTTATGCATATATATATGTGTGTGTGTGTTAAAAATCATATATATATATATATATATACATAGATAATGATTAAGTTAAATTCCTTTTGTAAATTTTTAATATTGGAATCTATTGAAGGTAAATTGTTAAATTTTAAACTTTAGAGGTCAATATTGGCCAGATACTAAATAGTTGATATTTAATATCAAAAAGGGGATTAAAATTTGACTTAATTGTGAAATGAATTTATATTTGATTTGGTTAACTTTATTAGTTAAATTTAAAAGTGTTATTCGCATTTGCTCAATTAATTATTTTAATATTAGTTAACATTATTTTATTTAGTCCTTGAGTATTTTAATACTATTGAGATAATTAATATCTCTTGATTCTTTTAGAGAATTTAATTAGGGGAAATTAATTAATTAAGTTGTGACGACCCTATTTGGGGTATAATTAGTGTACCTTAAAAGTTAACACTTGCGTGGCTGAGTTATTTAAATTAACTTTAGGAACGCATCCGTTTAACACATGGGTTAACCCTTAGCTTAGATAAATTTCATTTATCATAATTTTATCCTTGAGTAATTAGTTAACCCTTAGTTAAGACAAAACTTTTTATCCCATTTTTAACATAGAGTATTTAGTATTTTATGTTATTTAAAAAAAAAATTGGTGTTGAATTCTTGCCCAAAAGTTTGGGCATGACATTTTATTTCATCGAGATAACTTGCATCATTTGGATAACATTTTGAACTTACCCTGATCTAATATACTTTTCTAACAAGACTTGTATCGACATGATGTATCCCGAAATGTCTGCATCAGGATAATTTACTCTATCTATATTGCAAAATACCATTTGTACGCCTTTGATGGCTATTTTGATAGACACCCACATGATTTGTTTGGTATAGCTATATTAAAATGGTGATATCGGGATAGTTATATCAAAATCACATAGAATTGTTATTCCACCTTTAGTAGTTATTTCGACAGCCAACCAAGACTTCATGTTTGACATTGCTATCCTAATGTCCATGTTCAACACTGATTTATTGGATCAGAATATCTATTCTGATATCGACATCTAACATTGATTTATCTATTTGTATTACATTGCTATCCTGATGTCAAGACTTCTAGTTAGCTATTTTGATATCGACATCTATTATTGATTTATCAAATCAGAATATCTATTCTGATATATCCATGAAATATTTTCTTAGTGAGTTTATCTTATTGATCTTTCTTGGGTTTATCAAGAATTTAACATATATCATTAGGACATAATGGAGAAAATATGTGGGATTCTATGCTTAGTAAAAGAAAAATTCCGTAGCTTCAACCTTTAACCACTTTAAATACAAAAGCTTTGTGATTATGTCAGGGGTATTGTTATGAAAATTTAGGTTTCTAACACTTTGTATCATGTGATGTAATTTTGTAATTGTGAGTTAAGGGTTTAGCTGACCTTGTTGTCAAGGTTGATGAATTATATAAATAGGTGAATAGTCATGTAATTTAGGGGTCAAGATTGTGTTTGCATTATCAGAGAGTGGTTTATGGGCAAACAAGTGATTCATCCTTTGACATTGTGATTGAACATAGATTGGTGTTGCAGAGTAGACAATTGTGCTTAGCAAAAACTATCATTAGGTATTTGTAGATGCTATTATTGCAGTTCATTCCCTCCAGATTGTATTCTAAATCTTGTTGTAAGTTAGTGAGACTTCCCTGAGGGTTGTAGCCTTTTGAGTTATTATATTTGAGCAGTGAGCTCTAGGCAGTGTGCCTCAATGCTGGTGGATTATCCATTGCATTTTCACATAATATGACAGAGTATCATCTTATTGTGGGTAGGTTCCCACCGTGGTTTTTCCCTTAACCAAGTTTTCCATGTCAAAATCTTGGTGTTGTGTGTTGTGCTATCAATTTTCTTATCTTTGTTGTTGTTGCAGTTTATCAGATTTGTATTTGTGGTTGAGTTTGTAGATCCGGTAGAAAACTGATTCACTCCCCCCACTCTCCCCCCTCTTAGTTTTCTCTCATTGTTGTTGCCAACATTTAGCTTAGAGTCCTCCATAGTTTTATTGATGAAATTATTTTGTGCATTTGCTCAAAGCCATGGTCTTGTGAGTGAAACCCTATTCTAGCAAGTGGAATAATTTTTTTGAGACCCAATAGGGTCCACTATTTGGAAGATCTAGGAATGATCTTGTATTTATTATAGATATGTTGTGTAATTTTCGTTTATTTTATAATTCTTAAGTTATAAGTAAATGTAGATAGTCTTAATTATTTATTTTAGAAAAATATTTTTTTATTATTATTATTTGTTTGGAAATTTTATTTTTCATTTTTTTCTTGTAGCATTAAAGTTATATTTTTTGTCATTTGCATAGGTTTTTGGTAGCCTATACGATTATATATAGCAACCTACACAATTATTGTAGCAATTTTGCAAAATGGTCATTGCAGTTTTAAATGAATATTTTTACTTTCTAATTACATTTCATCAGCACTTACCTCACTACCTACACCCCTTGCGCAAATAACCACTACACCTTTCACAATTTTATTCTCCCAGATTGACATGTAGACCAAACAAAATTTTAATTAGTAAATATTAAGAATATCTCATTTTTTACCCCAAGTTTTACATATCAATGATGTTTGATGTATTGAGAATTAGGAAACTAGAAAACTAAAAGGAAAATTACTATTTACTTGACCTAGAAATTATATGTGAACAATTTTATGAGGTCAAATATTTTATCACTTAAGTGTAAGGTTCAATTATTTATTATTTCTAGAACTAAGAAAATGATTGAAGAGCTAATTGTGACATGAAAATGAAAATGGAAAATGAAAAAAAGTAACTAAAGGGAAAATAAAATAGAGGGTGAAAGATAAAATAGAAAATGAGAAATTGAATGAATTTTCTCATTATTCATATTTTTTTTAAAATAGCTTAATTGAATCCTCTCGCTTTTAAATTAAAATTTAAATCAAATTCTTTGATTTGGAGAACTCTTGGCATGGAATGGATTTGGAAAAGAAAGGCATTGCAGGTATTGCAGATTTTGTGTTAATTTTCTTCTCAAATTTAATTTATTTCATAAAATTTATTATTTTTTGTGGTCCAAGTTAAAGATTATTCCTAGTATTTTATCTTGTATTTTGAATCTTTTCAATTTACATTCATTATTTAAAACAAACACTTCCATTTATATAGTGACCAGGTAAATGATAGACTTATAAAGCACTGAGAGGGGGGGTGAATCGGTGACAACAAAAATAATACCACTTTAAACACACACTGGTAAAGATACTTAACTAGTTTACTTAATACTATGCATGAAATCCAAAATGATATTAAAGCATCCACAACAAGTAAAACATCCACCATAACACAAGTGTTTATACATGGAAAATCCAACAGGGAAAAACTACGGTGAGATGGGACTCACAAGTTAACTATCTGCAGTAATAGGTAACTGATCGGTTAAGGTCTACAAAAGTGCTTTGCTAAGAGTGAATCCTATTAAAGATCCCAAAGCTCTATTAAAAGCTATACCCTGTTAAAGGTAGTACCATGTTAGGAGTAACCTTGGTAGAGGATTTGTACAATGAAGCTTGTTAGAGCTTACCTGGTTAGGGGATTTGACTATTGCAGTGATTAGAAAATAACATGTGGTGTGATCTAGAAGTATCACAACTTGCTTGAATAGATCCTCTTCTGCTCACTCAAAACTGCATCACTGACATACTCTGCAACACCTTCAACAACTTAACACTTCTATCTCACATCATCAAAAAAATAGTTCATCATAATATCATTATATAGACATTAGATTTCATGTCAGCTCACGAATCATGTCACAATTTCCTAGGTGCAGTGTATCTAGACAATCTAACATAACTCATCACAGATTGCTACCAAATCTATTAGTTAGGGATACCTCATCACGACCGGTGATAACTCATCACATAATTAGTGAAACCAATTGGAACACTGATACCGGTTAAGAGTTAATGTCTTCCAACTCATATACCGATTGTCCTCCATTTGCTTCTTTGATGATTTTCATTGAATCTCCATGTTGGTGTCAAGCCATTCCTGTATATACTAGTTGTCTACATATACTGGTTAGACACCCTCTAATCCATTTGAACTTAACTAAGATGACTATGACAATGTGAACATATGTGTGTATACATGTGCCATCAATGACAACACATGAAGTCATCCATTACAATATCATCAAGCCAACAATCTCCCTCTTTGGCATTGATGGCAATACTTAGAAAATTTTACAACTTTACAACTAAGTGTGCTTAGAAAAAAAAAGTACAAACATATTTTTACTCCCCCTTAACAATACATACAAAATTTTACAACACATACATATTTCTACTCCCCTTTTGACAACATTGCCAAATTGAAAAGTAAAATACATATATATTATAGCAAAATTTGCATCAAAAAATTACATATACAAAAATGTAAGTCTTTATCAAGGAGTGTTCACTACAATTTTCAAGAAAATGTCACTAAAAGTGATCTTCATCTAAGAAAAATTATTTTCCCATGTTTCCAATAAGGTTTCAGTGATCTCAATGGTTGTAATAACCTGTGCAATGAATTCTTCCATCACATCCACTGTGCTCATTTCTGGAGTTGCCAAAACTACTTCTGCATCTGTGCATGCCCATTGTAAGATGTCCACTTTGGGTCTTAACTGGTTCTTTAGCTCTTTCAAGGATCAGAGTCTCTTAGCCTGTTCATAATCAGAGACATCTAACTGATTTTGCAAATCATCAATTGATTTGCCAAATGATAAGGCTGAATCCTGTAAAGGTATGTAGACATTAAATATCATTTCTAGCTCCTGTTATGTCTCTTCTTGCCTCTTAATCAAATCAGTGTAGAAAAATGAAATGTTACATGTATAGGATAGGATCCTTCATCCTGTTTCAATAGTAGTCCTCAAAAGATCTTTATTCAAGGATAAAGCAATCTTCCCTATATCAATATCTTTCATTATTTTCTCTCCTCTCTTCTTTATGTAATTCTTCTTAGCTAAAGTATATGAAGCTTCTTCAAGGGACTTCAATTGGTCAGATGCATTAAGAACTAACTGGCCAAGCTTTTTGATAGGAGTTGACAAATTTCCAGTGTCTGTCTCTGATAGAAGACTTCACAGAATCTCAATGATAGTTTGAATAGTTTCTGCTTCCTTCCTCTACTCTTTTAGTCTTTTCTTCTGAGATTTGATGAATAATGATGAACTACTAAGGTCCTAACCAGTACTGAGAGGGGGGGTGAATCAATACACACAAAAACTTGCTCAAGATAATTTGACAAATCAAAACATAGATAACCGGTTGTCATATACTGCTAGACTTAACCATAGCAATACCAGTTAAATATAAATACTTCAGACAACATTCAACAGATCTCAAATATTGATGACTACTTCACCAATATAATCATGCATGAGTTGTATCAATAGTATCACAACCATTTAACACTGCATGCATATCTAACTTAATCATAATCACACAATCATCACATGAAAAACTCACAACCCATGACATAGATTTTTCACATGGAAACCCAAATGGGAAAAACCACGGTGGGGATGAATACCCACAAGCTTGTTTGTGAACTCTTTTGAAGTCCGCTCTTTTAGGATCCTAGTCCAGTTAAAGACTTTACAATAAAGGTTATGTTAGAAACTGATCCTATTAAAGATCACTTAGTTAAGGGATGGCTCTATACCCTATGAAAGGTTGAAACCTTGTTAAAGGTTACCTCGCTAGAGGATTTAAATATCTCAATAAACTTGAGGCACCTGGTTAGAGGATTTACAACAAAGCCTGTTAAAGCTACCCAGTCAAGGGATTTACCTTCTATTGAAATGGTTAGAAGACAATAGGTAAAACACTCCGATCTGATAACAACACTTCTTGCTAAGGTAGATCCTTTCAGTTCCTCTCTTCTGCAATCATACTCTGTAGATTCCTCACTTTGGTTTGGCAAGTATCAAATCTCCAACATGCGGACACAAACACAACTTTTTCCAAGAACTCCAATAAAAAAACTCACTGACCTTATAGACAACAATTAGGTTGGTAGCATAAACCCTAAACCCTAAACATTTAAGGTTTACAATTACAAGCAATCCAATCTTGAGCATCAAATACAATGCATAGAATGAAATGATCTAAAACAGATCTTGTCATTCTGCATCATCCAATCTTCACCACATCTAGAAAATAGTAACCCATCAAGTGCTTTTTGCATACCTCTAAGAAAAATGCACATTCTCGAGGTAGACATTCAATGCATTTGATCTTCACCTGCAAGATCCGTGAAGAAATCCTTCACGTGCACATAGCTAACATGGCACCTTGATCCTTATCCTTGTTCTTTAACTAACTCATCACAAAATATCATCGGTGGCACCACACAAGCCAAACTAGAAACCCTAGAGCTGAACTGAGACTACCAATTGGTAGTCACACTTAGTGAACCTTGACACCGGTCCACTCCATCTCGGTTGACCATAACCGCTTCCAATCTTCATACTGGTGCATACTGGTTCACCTTCTTGAGCACTTATTGGCATCAATGACAACATACATTGTCCTCGCTTCATCATGTGCCAACAATCTCCCCCTTTGGTATTGATGACAATATTTAGTGTATCAGTGCTCAGTATTTGCACCATTCTGAATAGCATATATCGGCTGACATATAATGATTCAACTTGTATGATCACCACCACCACCTAGACTAGTCAGTGTGCACTTTTCTCAATCACTTCTCACACTTATATCTTCTTCCCCATATATCTTCATCATCATATATCTTCTCCCCCTTTGACAACAATGCCAAAGTGGAGCCACAAGCTTCCAAGCTCCACTATGCTACTCCCCCTATGGAGTAGCATTCTTTAGCACATCAATCCTGTAAGATTTGACACAGTAGTATCTGACTAATGTGGAGCACATATCTTTAATTTACTTCATGAAGGGGCAAAACCCTTAACTCACCTCTCAAATAGGTAAATGTAGTCTTCGGTAAGGGCTTAGTGAATATGTCTATTAGCTGCTCCTTACTGGAAACATGTTCTACTATAACTTCTTTATTCTAAACCTTTTCTCTCAAGAAATGATACTTGAGCTCAATATGCTTGGTCCTAGCATGCAATATTGGATTTTTTGAAATATTTACTACACTGGTATTATCACAGAAAATAGTCATCGGTTTAGATATCATCACTTTGAAGCCATCCAGTACATACTTCATCCAGATTGCCTGAGTGCAGTTCATAAATGGTGCCACATACTCCACTTCAACTGTAGACTGGGAAATACAACTCTTCTTCTTGCTCGTCCATGAGACTAGTCTTCCACCAAGGAAGAACGCTCCACCAGTTGTGCTCTTTTGGTCATCCACATTACTTGCCGAATCTGCATTAGTAAACACTTTGAGATAAAAGTCACCATTGTATGGATACCACAACCCATGATCAACTGTCCCTTTCAGATATCTAAGAATCCTCTTTACTTCTACCAAGTGGGATTCTCTTAGACTCTTTTTGAAAATGGGCCACTATGTCCACTGTATGAACAATATCTGGTTTGTTGTTCACCACATAGTGCATCTTACCGATCATCAACTGATACTCCTTCTCATCCACCAATGTTGTATCATCCTTCTTTGTTAATTTGTAGCTAGTCACCATCAGCATTCCAACTGGTTTGCTCTCCTCCATGCCAAAGGTCTTCAATACCTCTTTGATATACTTGGACTGGGTAATGAAGATACCTTCTTTCATCTGTTGAATCTATAGACCAATCAAAAACTTTATCTCTCTAATCAGAGACATCTCAAACTCCTTTTTCATCTCATTTGCAAATGCATGACTCATATAATCATTTCCATCAAAGATTATATCATCTACAAATACTTCATTTATCAAAATCTAATCACCTTCTGATTTTGGGTAGATGTTGTCCTCACTTGTTCTTTAAAATCCTATCTTCACAAGATGAGAGTGTAACCATTCGTACCATGCCCTTGGTGCCTATTTCAATCCATATAGGGCCTTGTGTAATCTACACACCATGTCACTATCTTCTAACAAAGCAAACCCATCTGGTTGCTCAATATATACTTCTTCCTCCAGGATGCCATTGAAGAAGGTAGACTTCACATTCATCTGGTATACCTTAAATCCTTTGAATGCTACAAATGCAAGTAGCATTCGAACACCTTCTAGTCTAGTCACTGGGGCAAAGTTTTCTCCATAGTCTTCTCCTTCTTCCTGAGCATATCCCTTGCATAAAAGTCTTGTCTTGTTCCTTACCACTATGCCTTCTTCATTCAGCTTATTTTTGAAGACACATTTGGTACCTATGACACTCTTGTGTTCTAGTCTAGGTACCAAGGACCATGTTGCATTCTTCTCTATCTGGTCCAAATCGTCTTCTATTGCCTTTATCTAGTCTTCATTGGTAAGTGCCTCTCTAGCAGTCTTAGGCTCAAATTATGAAATCATGCTAGAATTTTCTTTCACCTTTCTTCTTGTAAGTATTCCTACATCTTTGTCTCCTATGATTTTCTTTGGATCATGATGCAGTCTTACATACCTAGGAATGACCATAGCTGGTTCAACTTGCTTTTCCTCTTCTTTTCCTGCTTCATCTTCTTCTTCACCTACTGAAGGTTCTACCGGTACAGAAATACTGAGGTCTTTGTAGTGTTTGTCACTTGTTTCTTTCTTAACCGATTCCCAGAAGGCTAAACCCAGTTCATCTTCTGTTTGCTTGTTGTTGGTTTCCTCAGGCTTCTCAGTGGATTCATCAACCTTGACATTGATACTCTCAACAATCTTATGATTCCTTCTATTGTAGCACTTGAGAGCTTTGCTTTTAGTGGAATATCCCAAAAATATTCCTTTATCACACTTAGCATCAAAATGGCTCAGGTTCTCACCTCTCCTGATATAGCATTCACTCCCAAACACTTTGAAATAACTCACATTGGGAGTTCTCCCTTTCTAGTACTCATAAAGGGTTTTGTCTTTACCTTTCTTAATGAGTACCCGGTTCATGGTATAGACTGCAGTGCTCACCGCTTCCCTCCAAAATGTGTGAGTGACATTTCCTTGGATCAATAGTTCTAGCCACTTCAACCATAGTCTTGTTGTTTCTTTCTACTATTTCATTCTACTATGGTGTTCTTGGGGTAGACAATTGTCTCTTAATACCGTTCTCCTCACAGTACTTATTGAATTCATCATAAGTGAATTCACCTCCTTGATCGGTTCTTAAGCATTTTATCCTTTTGCCACTCTCCTTCTCCACCAATTCTCTAAAGGCTTTGAACTTTCCAAATGCCTCATACGTGTCTTTCAAGAATGTGACGCACATCATTCTTGAAAAATCATCGGTAAGAATCATGAAGTACCGATCTCCCTGAATACTTCTAGTTTTCATCAGACCACACAAACTAGTGTGCACTAGATCAAGTAAGTTCTCTACTGAAAAGGACTTACCTTTGAATGTTGAGGAAGACATCTTACCAAGTTGGCATTCTTTGCATAAAGCATTCTCCAGTTTGTTCAGAAAAGGCAATCCTCTTACTGCCTTGATCTTACTAGCCTTTACAATGTTGCCAAAATTTATATGACAAAGTCTCCTATGCCATATCCAACTATCATCAAAATTCACCATCAGGCACTAACTAATCTTGGCATTCAATTGAAATAGCTTTCCTTTGGTATGCTTACTGGTGGCAATAAGTTTACCACTCTTTCCAATTATTCTGTAGACTCCACCTTTGAACTCTAGAATGAGTCCTTTGTCATTCAGCTGAGCAACACTCAAAAGGTTGTGCTTAAGGTCTTCCACCCAGTAGACATCATCCACACTACTCTTTCCATTCAGTGAGATGGATCCTTTTCCTTTCACCATGCAAGGTGCATTGTTACCAAATTGGACAAAACCACCATCATATTCTTCAAGAGAGAAACTTTTTCTGGTCACCAATAATGTGGTGAGAACACCTGCTATCAATGATCCACTCATTGTAGTTGTCAATATGTGAGACAAGGGCTTTCTGGTCAGACAACTCTTCCTTGACAACCACAAACACTATGTCCTCATTCTCTTCATCCTCATATTCCTCATTAGTAACACCTTCATCCACTACAACAAGACAATTTCTTCTACCTACTCCTTTATACTTCCTAAACCTCTCCGGTTTATCCTTATTATCACTATTAGGATAGTTAATAGCTATATGTCCTATCTTATTGTAGGAAAAACACTTTAGAGGAAGCTTACCTCTGTATTTTCCAGTGCCTTTTGGAAGTCTCTTGGCAAGAAGAGCTTCAAACTCCATCATAATCTCCTCATCATCCATATCTCTGCTTGGCTTGGATTCATAACTGGTACTGACCTCTTTTCCTTTCCTAGTTGATGCGGAAGAAAAAGACACTCTAAAGGCTGACTCGGTCTTCTAAACACTACCATCATAGATATTCAATTCATATGCAGTCAACTTTGCAATAATAGAGTCTAAAGATACCTTGGTTTTGTCGATAGACCTTAGCTCCTGAATAGTGGCAACCTTGATTGTAAAGACTAGTAAAAGTGATCTTAGAACTTTACTAACAATAGTGGCATCATCAATTATTCCACCAGTACTTTTGATCTCTCCAACCACTATCTTGATTCTTATGCCATACTTGTTGAATGGTCTCTCCTTCAACCATCTTCATATTTTCAAACTTTCCTCTAAGGCTTTCTTCCTTAGCCTACTTGACATTTTCATCACCACCATAAATGGATTCCAGTTTATCCCACACTTCTTTCAGAATGTCCTTATCTTGTACATCGATAAACTCTACATCGGACAAGTTGCTAATAAGGGCTTCCATGACTTGCCCATTTTCTTGTATCTCTCTTTTCTGATAATCATT
The DNA here is from genome assembly GCF_030272615.1 of Cryptomeria japonica. Taxonomy (NCBI): domain Eukaryota; kingdom Viridiplantae; phylum Streptophyta; class Pinopsida; order Cupressales; family Cupressaceae; genus Cryptomeria; species Cryptomeria japonica. The sequence continues at coordinate 837,678,578 of NC_081411.1, forward strand.
TAGAGTGCTAGTGGGGATTACATAGGCATTCTCAACATAGCTCCAGTGTTGTGCACCCAAAATCCTCATATATATCTTCATCTTGTCCTTCCATATTGTAAAGTTGTCCCTGTTGAACTTAGGACCTTCCCTCTTCATCATTAAAACACTATCTTTTGCCTTGAGCGGTTAAGCTTATATCACTGAGGACCTAGATGAGATCTGATACCAATTGATGAATAATGATGAACTACAAAGGTCCTAATTGGTACTGAGAGGGGGTGTGAATCAGTACACACAAAAACTTACTCAAATAATTTGACAAATCAAAACACAGATAACTGGTTGTCATATACTGTTGGACTTAACCATAGCAATACCAGTTAAACAGAAATAATTCAGACAAAATTCAACAGATCTCAAATCTCGATGACTACTTCACCAATATAATCACGCATGAGTTGTATCAATAGTATCACAACCATTTAACACTACATGCATATCTAACTTAATCATAATCACACAATCATCACATGAAAAACTCACAACCCATAACACACAGATTTTTCACATGGAAACCCAAATGAGAAAAACCACGGTGGGGATGAATGCCCAAAAGCTTGTTTGTGAACTCTTTTGAAGTCCTCTCTATTAGGAGCCTAGTTCGGTGAAAGACTTTATAATAAGGGTTCTATTAGGAACTGATCCTATTAGAGATCACCCGATTAAGGGATCGTTATATACCCTGTTAAAGGTTGAAACCCCGTTAAAGGTTACCTTGCTAGAGGATTTACAACAAAGCTTGTTAAATCTACCTGGTCAAGGGATTTACCTTCTATTGAAATGGTTAGAAGACAACAGGTAAAAAATTCTTATCTAATAACAACACTTCTTGCTAAGGCAGATCTTTTTTAGTTCCTCTCTTCTGCAATCACACTTTGTAGATTCCTCACTCTGGTTTGGCAAGTATCAAATCTCCAACATGCAAACACATACACAACTTTTGCGAACAATTCTAGTAACAAAACTCACCGACCTTATAGACAGCAATTAGGTCAGTAGTATAAACTCTAAACCCTAAACATTTTAGGTTTATAATTACAATCGATTCAATCCTGATCGTCAAATACAATACATAGAATGTAACAATCTAAAATAGATCTCAAGTCATTCTGCATCATGCAATCTTCATCGAATCTAGAAAACAATAACCCATCATGTGCTTTTCGCATACCTATAAGAAAAATGCACATTCCTGAGGTAGACATTCAATGCATTTGATCTTCACATGCAAGATCCTCGAAGAAATCCTTCACATGCACATAGCTGATGTGGCATCTTGATCCTTATCCTTATTCTTTAATTAACTCATCACAAAACATCATCAGTTTCACCGCACAAGCCAAACCGAAAACCCTAGAGCTGAACTGAGACTACCAACCGGTAGTCACACTCAGTGAACCCCGATATAGGTCTACTCCATCCCGATTGACCATACCTACTTCTAATCTTCATACCAGTTCATATTGGTTCACCTGCTTGAGCACTTATTGACATCAATGACAACATACATTGTCACCGCTTCATCATGTGCCAACAAGCTCTAGATTGCATCACTGTAGAAATCTCCATGAGTTCATAGGCACTCATATTATCTACATCTATAGGCCCTTTGATGCCTATTGAGGCATCCTCATCATCAATTCGATGCTTAACAATTTCTTTTTCCTTTTCATCTGCTATCTTCTCCTTTGTTTTCTCTTTCTCTTCCTCCTTTTTCTATTTAGGTTCCTTCACTTCAACCTCTTTCTTGGGTTTCTCTTTCTCTTTTTCTACCATTGGTTTTTTCTCCTGAGTAACCATTGTAACTGGTGGCAATTGATCTTCCACTTGGTTTTCTTTTTCTGGTGGAGGTTGAATATCCATACTAGGTTGAATTACTGGCGCTTCAACTGCTTCCTGTGTAACAGTAATGACCAGTTGTTGTAATGGTTGTATAACTAGTTCAATGATATTACCAGGTGTCCTGAATATCATCTACAAAGATAACCAGTAGATAAGTAGTGTCATCCTTATGCTTAAGAGGATAGACAATATCTGGTGCAATAATTTCTTCTTCATCTAACTCCGGTTGTGCTCCAATATCTCTTTGATCAGTTTTATGAGACTTCATCTGCTCATGCATCCTTTAAATATTTCTAGCTATCTAATGAGTTTCAACTTCAACAAATGGCACCTTTTCATTCATTAACATCAATCTTCTTGTCGTAGAATGAAACTATCCTTTGAAATTATCAAGCAATGCTAATAATTCATCTCTAGACAATTCAAGAAAATATTGAATGAAAATACTATCAATTATTTCTTGATCTTGTTCAATAGCCACTTTCTACTTATTTGCAAGAATAGAATACAAAGAATCAGAAATATCATTTTAAGACCCGAGGCAATTGATTATATTGACATAAGTAGTTGATTATGTTAGGAACTAGAAGGCATGAGTCACTGAACTTGTCAGTGAACATAATGTGTTGGTTCAACAGTAAATCAATATAACCATAGTGCCAAATCAGCAATGTAGTTCTCCAGAAGGATAAGTGTTGATATCAATAACAAAACTAATGCAACACATCCATAATACCAGCAATATCGCCCTTTGGCATTGATGGCAACAATATATGGAAAAACATCTAAGTGCCAAAAGCAAAATGCCAAAAACCAAAAATCAACAACCTCCATAATAGATCAATACCAGAAATTGAAATCAAAATACAAAGAGTATATATCTCTCCCCAATGAATAATGTCTCATAGATCTCTCTCCCAAGAATGTTTCTCCATTGATCTCTCCCCCTTTAACATGAAATGCTACAGAAATTTAAAAAAAAAAAGAACATGCAACTAACTACCCCCCCTAGGAAGTAGCTCTCCTCCATCAAAGTCAAAAAAAAAGATTTCTCTGTTAGTTTTTGTCAGCTTGATGCCAATATTCAACTGTTTAAGTCTCTACTAGTGAGGGTATTACCCCAAGTTGCTCTCTGAGATATTCAAAGGTTTCCTTAGGCAAAGGCTTAGTAAAGATATCTGCAATCTGCTCTTTAGTATTCACATAAACCAATCTTACTTCTTTTGCTTCAACATTCTCTTTCAGAAAGTTATATTTGATAGAAACATGCTTAGTCTTAGAGTGAAAAACTGGATTCCTTGATATATCAATTGTTACTGAATTCTCACATTAAATGATTATAAGTTCTTTGCATTTTACCTTTATGTCCTTCAACATTTGCTTAATCCATAATACCTGAGTACAATTAGTTGTTGCTACAACATATTCTAATTTTGTTGTTGATAATGATGTATAAATCTACTTCTTGCTTATCCATTAAATCAATCTGCTACCAAGAAAGAATGCATCGCCAGTGGTACTCTTTTTGTAATCTACATCTCCTACCCAATTTACATTGGTGTATGCACATAAATAAAAATTTTCATCTTTAGGATACCATAAACCAAGATTTGTTGTGCCTTGTAGATACCGAAAAATCCTTTTTACTACTGATTCATGATTTTCTTTAGGATTACTCTGAAATCTTGAAACAATACATACTGCATTCATTATATCAGGTCTTGTTTCTGTCAAATATAGTAAACCTCCAATCATAGATTTGCATCTTGTTGGATTAATAGGAGTTGAATCATCCTTCAATGTCAATTTATCAGTTGTAGTCATAGGAGTACTTACCGGTTTAGAGTTTTTCATACCAAATTTCTCCAGTAGTTCCTTCAAGTATTTTTTTTGACATATGAATATACCTCTATTAGTTTATGAAATCTACAACCCTAAAAAGAATTTTATCTCCCCAATAATAGACATTTCAAATTCTTCCTACATCTTGTTAGCAAAGTCCTTACACAATCCATCTTCTCCTCCAAAAATGATATCATCAACAAAAACTTCAATAACCAAGATGTCATCATTACTCACTTTGAAATATAAGTTGTTGTCAGCATTATCTTTAGTGTAACCAAGCTTCAAAAGATATTTGTCCAATCTAGCATACCAAGCTCTAGGAGCTTGCTTCAATCCATACAAAGCTTTCCTTAATCTACAAACCATATCTTTAACATTTGTTAATGAAAATCCATCAGGTTGTTCAATGTAAACTTCCTCTTCAAGATCACCATTTAGAAAGGCACATTTTACATCCATCTTATATACTTTATAGTTCTTATGAGCTACAAATGCAAGAAATAATCTAAATGCCTCAATTCTAGCTACCGGTGCAAAGGTTTCATTATAATCAATTCCCTCTTTTTGTGAATATCCTTTACACACTAATCTTGTTTTGTTGTTGATTACCTTACCATCTTCATTAAGTTTCTTTTCTAGATACCCATTTAGTTCCAATTACATTTTTGTCTTTAGGCCACGGAGCTAATGTCCTTATATTGTTCTTTTCAATTTGTTCTAGTTCATCTTCCATTGATTTAATCCAATGTTCATCTTGACATGCTTCAATAATAGATGTTGGTCCAATTTGAGAAATTAAGAATACCTCTTTATTTGTCAGTCTTCCTCTTGTCATAGCACCTTGATACTTATTCCCAATTATCTTATTTTCTGAGTGATTCAGTCTTACATACCTGGGTTTATTCACATGCTACTATTGTATAGTCAGTGTGGAATTTTCTGATGATGTCGGTTTGACTAGATTCACATTCTATACTGGTGCACTCTATATAGGTTCATTTATGATCATCTCAACTGCCGGTTCAGAATATACAGACCTTGAATTTCCTCTAAAATGTTCATCTATCTTCACATTAGTACTTTCAATTATCTTCTGCAATCTTTTATTAAAACATCTATATGCCTTGCTCTTAGATAAATAACCAAGAAATATTCCTTCATCACTTCTAGGATCAAATTTATCAACATACTCATCTCTCCTAATATAGCATTCACTTCCAAATATTCTAAAGTATTTAAGAGTAGGAGTATTACCAAACCATAGTTCATAAGGGGTCTTACCGGTTTCACCTTTGATGTGAATTCTGTTGAAAGTATAAACCCCTGTATTCACTGCTTCTCTCTAGTACACATGAGGTAGATTTTCTTCCAATATCATGCTTCTAGCTGCTTCTAGAATAGTTTCATTCTTCCTTTCCACAATTCTATTTTGATGAGGTGTCTAGGGTGTTGATAGTTGTCTTTTGATTCCATTCACTTCATAGAATGTATTAAATTCCTTAGATGTAAATTCTCCTCCTTGATCAAATCTCAAACTTTTGATTTTCTTACTAATTTCATTCTCTACCATTGCCTTGAATAATTTGAATTTTCCAAAAGCTTTTGATTTCTCCCTGAGAAAAGTAACCCAACACATTCTAGAATAATCATCAATAAATAGCATAAAGTATCTATCTCCCTACAGACTTCTTGTTCTTGTCGGACCACACAAGTCAATATGAATTAAATCAAGAACATTATTGGATTTCTCAGGAATACTCTTAAAAGTTGTTCTAACTTGCTTTGCCATTTGACATCCCTTATATACTGAATTATGAGGTTTCACAATCTTAGGTAAATCCCTTACCTCCTTAGTTGAACTGATCTTTATAATGCAATCAAAATTCACATGACAAAGTCTCTTATGCCATAACCAACTTTCATCAATATGTGCAATCAAGCATTTCTTATCACTATTGTTCAAATGAAAAATATTACCTTTAGTCTGATTACCGGTTGCAATCTCCAATCTAGTTATGTTCATGATTTTTCATTTGCCATTCTTGAATTGTAACTGAAATCCCTTTTCAACTAATTGACCAACACTCAAAATATTATGTTTCAAACCTTCAACATAATAAACATTGTCAGTATTGGGCTTACCATCCAAAGATAGAGTGCCTTTTCCTTTGATTAAACAAGCTTTATCATTGCCCAATCTTACTAGACCTCCACTATATTCCTAAAAAGATAAGAATTTACTTTTATCATGAGTCATATGATGTGAACATCCACTATCAATGATCCATTCATCCTTTTCTTTGATTTTAGCTTCTAGGGCCTGCTCTACCAATGGAATAGTAGGTGTCGGTTGATATTCTTTTATTGCAACAAAATCCCATCCATTATCTACCGATTCTTCATCAGAATCATTCATAACTCCTTCATCAGCATAGTAACATGATTTATCTTTGTTCTTCTTAAATCTGTATCTTTGATATTTAGGGTTAGGCATATATGTTCTTTTAGCTTCCTCTCTCAATCTTGCATGGCTATCTAGACATCTAGATGCTATATGACCAACTTTATTGCAATTAAAACATTTAAATGATTCTTTACCTTCATGCTTACTTCCAACTAGACCTTTAGGCATTTTCCTTGCAAATAGTGCTTCAAGTTCTTCTAGTTCTTCATTTTCCCTTTTGATATCTTCAAGTTATTTTACATACAGTGCTTTCCAATCAGAATTGTCAGATAATGATGCTCTTAAGGCTAAATTTGTCTTAATTGTAGCAACAAGACCAAATTCCTCAAGTTCAAATGCTGAAAGTTTTCTAGCCAAGGTATCTCTAGATATTGATGTATTAGGCATTGTTCTCAACTCATTAATTGCTGTTACTTTCATTTTTTATTCTGGTGGCAAAGCTCTTAAAACTTTAGAAACAATTTCATCTTCACTTAAGGATCCTCCACAACATTGTATTCCTACAACAATTTCATTAACTCTTTACATAAAAGCATAAATTCTTTCATCTTCTTCCATTTTCAAGTTTTCATACCTAACTCAGTAACATTCGAGTTTTACAATGTTGATAGTGGTATCTCCTTCATTTAATGTCTCCAATTTATCCCAAATAACTTTAGTAGTAGATCAGTCTGATAATCCCATGATTTTTTGATCTGATAATGCGCTCAAAAGTGCTTCTCTTTCTTTGCAATCATTTTCTTGATCTTTACCCAATGTTGGTGGATTAGGTTGATTCAGAGTAGGACCAACATAGCCATTCTTTATAACTTGCCATATGTCTCTTCCAATCCAATTCAGATGTGTCTCCATTCTGATCTTCTATATACCATAGTTAGTTCCATCAAGTTTAGGACTGTCCTTCCTGAAATTTTTTGTTGCCATAGGATCTCCTCAAGTTGTTAGGCTTCTGCAAAAAGAGAACTTAGCTCTAATACCAATTTTTAGGAACTAGAAGGCAATTGAGAGGGGGGGTGAATCAGTTGTCAATGAATTTCAACCCAATTATAACTTAATCAAACTTGATACTTAATACTGGTAAACCAAACTTAACACTTAATACTGATAAACCAAACTTAATGTTGGTTAATAGATTAGCAGTTAATATCAATACTGATGAAACTTAATGCATGAAACAGAAAGAGAAACAACATCCACAACACATAACACAAAGATTTTAATGTGGAAACCCTATAAGGGGAAAACCACGGTGGGAAACCTTACCCACAATCAGATGATACTATTGTAGATAGTATAAGTATACAAATGGGGTCTACACATGTAGAAAGGCCAACCGCCTAGAGCACACTGCTCAAATGGGAGTCGCAATGACTAAAGTGGGATGGTTAAATCCCAGAATAATGTACTACTCAAAATAGCATCTCCAATGCTAGATTCAGTACTGGTTAAGCTCTGATAAACACCTTCAAACCCTCCTTGAACCTTCTTTATGGTCTACTCATATGATCTTCAATGTTCACACATACCATGTTACAATACCATACCATAACCTTACATACCATTACCATATCTCATCTTACAAATGAGATCTTACATATATACAAAACCTAGGACCAAATGTGTCAGCTGGCTCACTAAGAATATTACAATAAAATAAATTGAAAATAAGTCTTGATGTGATTCTCATGTCATCTCAATACATTTACAATAATATTCTATCAATAAGTCACCTCCATAACGTGTCATGCTAATCTGGAATAGATAATGTGTATCGGTCCATAACCTAGACCAATCTGTCGGTAACAACAAATATGTCAACCCAATTAGACCAATAACCAAAACACCAAAACCAAGTATCCAAACCATGTCTTCGACATAATCAAGTGATCTCCAGATGATAACAAGTCATCATCAGTGTCGGTGAACAATATATCGGTGACTGTGCATAAGTCACTAAACTTGTCGATGAACATAATGTGCATGTTCAACAGTAAATCAATATAACCATAGTACCAAATCAACAATGTAGTTCTCTAGAACAATATGTTGGTATTTTGGATATGTTGATATGGTTTTGTCATTGATGTCAACACCTATTAACACCTATCAACTCTAGCTCTTGGAGAATTGGCAATGTTCATCAAAAAGCAAAGTGACTTATGCATAGTCACCGGTATCTGGTACACTAACAGGATATATTGTTCATCGGTACTTGGAATGATATGGAAAACACTTGGTTATGACAAAGACATCACTTGGACACTTTGTCTTGGAGATTTATTCATTGGTATATTCATGTTTGCATATTTGTTGTTACTGGCAAATAGGTCTAGGATAAGCACTGGTAGGTTTATCTATTCCAGATCAGCACGACATGCTATGGAGATGATTTTGTTGTTATTGTAAATGCATTGAACCGACATCATGCATCGGATATTGTTTTATTTTTAATTGATTTTATTATAATATCTTTTAGAGCTGACCTACTAAAATTGGTCTTAGGTTATGGTATATATGTAAGATCTTATTTGTAAGATTGATATGCGAATGTGAAAAGGGTTGTAATTCGGTATATGCGAGAATAAGCAGAGCTATACACACAAACATCATTTTAGGGTTGAAGGAAGGTTTTGTGAAGGCATATCAAAACTAAACCCGTACTGAATCCAACATATGAAGATGCTATTTTGAACAGTACATCATTATTGGATTTAACCATCCAATTGTAGTCAGTGTGACTCCTATTTGTGTTTGAGCAGTGAGATCTAGGCACTTGGCCTTCCAGCATGTGAAGACCCCATTTATATACACATACTATCTGTAGTAGTATCATCTGATTGTGGGTAAGGTTTCCCATCATGGTTTTTCCCCTTACAAGATTTCCATGTACAAATATCGGTGTTATGTGTTATGGATATTATTGTCTTTCTGTTTCATCCATTAATCTTTAACTGTACTACAATTAACTGATAAACTGTCTACCAACATAAAGTTTGGTTTACCAATATTAAGCATTAAGGTTGGTTAAGTATTTTTTGGTTTGAATTTATTTGACAACTGATTCACACCCCCCCCCCCTCAGTTGTCTCCGGGACCTAACAATTGGTATCAAAGCTTAGTCCTCTTTTTGCAAAAGTTTAATAGCTTGAGGAGATCCAGTGTCTTCTAATTATTTTAGGAAGGACAGTCCTAAACTTGATGGAACCAACTATGGCATATGGAAGATTAGAATGGAGACACATATGAATTGTATTGGAAAGGACATCTAGGATTTTACAAAGAATGGCTATACTACTCCTACTCAAAGTCAACCTAATAAACCTAACTTGGATAAAGATGAGGAAAATGATTGCAAAGCAAGGGAAGCACTTTTGAGCGCATTATCAGATCAGCAAGTCATGGGATTATCTGATAGATATACTGCTAAAGATATTTGGGACCATTTGTAAACATTGAATGAAGGAGAATCCATAGTCAAAATTGTGAAACTTGAAAGCTTCCGGGTCAGGTATGAAAATCTGAAAATGGAAGAAGATGAAAGCATTTCTGCTTTTATGGAAGGAGTAAATGAAATTGTTTTGGGTATTAAATGTTGTGAAGGAACCTTAAGTGAAGATGAAATTGGTTCAAAATTTTTAAGAGGATTTCCACTGGCATACAAAATTAAAGTTACTGCTATAAATGAGTTAAGAACAATGCCTAATACATCAGTAACTAGGGACATGTTGATTGGAAAACTTTCAACTTTTGAAATTGAGGAATTTGGTCATGTTGCTACTATAAAGAAAGATTTAGATTTTAAGGCATCAACATCATCTGCATCATCATTTGACAAGACTAATTGGAAAGCCTTTTATGCAAGAGAGCTTGAAGAAAGCAGGAGAGAAAATGAAGAACTTGAAGAACTTGAAGCACTATTTGCAAGAAATATACCTAAAGGTCCAATTGGAAATAAGTATGAAGGTAAAGCACCCTTTAAATGTTTTAGCTATAATAAGATTGGTCATATGGCTTCAAGATGCCCTGATAGACATGCTAGATTGAAAGAAGAAGCTAAAAGAACATACAAGCCTAACCCTGAATATCAGAGATATAGATTTAAGAAGAATAAAGACAAATCTTGTTATCTTGTTGATGAAGGAGTCACTGATGATTCTTATGTGGAACTGAGAGACAATGGATAGGTTTTTGTTTCTATAAGAGAAGATCAAATAGAACCTATTGTTCAACTGCTAGAGTAGGCCCTAGCATCTAAAGTTGAAGTTAAGGATGAATGGATCATTGATTCAAGATGTTCACATCATATGATTGATGATAAAGGTAAATTCTTGACTTTTCAGGAATATAATGGAGGTCTAGTAAGATTTAGAGATGATAAAGTTTGTCTGATCAAAGGAAAAGGTACTATATCTTTTGATGGTAAGCATAATACTAACAATGTTTACTATGTTGAAGGTTTAAAACATAATCTTTTGAGTGTTGGTCAATTAGTTGAGAAAGAATTTTAGTTACAATTCAAGAATGGGAAATGCAAAATTATGAACAAAATTGGTTTGGAAATTGCAACCAGTAATCAAACTAGAGGTAATATCTTTCATCTGAATAACAATGAAAACACATGCTTGATTGCACATATTGATGAAAGTTGGCTATGGCATAAGAGACTCTATCATTTAAACTTTGATTGCATTGTGAAAATCAGTACAACTAAGGCAGTTAGAGATTTACCTAAGATTGTTAAACCTCACAATCCGGTATGTAAGGAATGTCAATTTGGAAAGCAAGTTAGAGAATCTTTTAAAAGTATTCTAGATAAATCCAATAATGCTCTTGACTTGATTCATACTAATTTATGTGGTCCAACTAGAACTAAAAGTTTACAAGGTGATAGATATTTCATGCTAATCATTGATGACTATTCTAGAATGTGTTGGGTTACTTTTCTCAGAGAAAAAATAGAAGCACTTGGGAAATTCAAACTATTCAAGGTGATGGTAGAAAATCAAACTGGTAAGAAAATCAAATGTCTGAGATCAGATCAAGGAGGTGAATTAATATCTAAGGAATTTAATACATTCTATGAAGTAAATGGAATCAAAAGACAGTTATCAGCACATCGGACACCACAACAGAATGGAGTTGTAGAAAGGAAAAACAAAACTATCTTGGACATAGCTAGAAGTATTTTATCTGAAGCTAATCTACCTCATGTATATTGGAGAGAAGCAGTGAGCACAACAATCTATACATTCAACAAACTTCACATCAAAGGTGAAATTGGTAAGACCCCTCATGAACTATGGTTTGGTATTACTCCTACTCTTAAATATTTCAGAATATTTGGAAGTAAATGCTATATTAGAAGAGATGAGTATATTGGTAAATTTGATCCTAGAAGTGATGAAGGAATATTTCTTGGTTATTCATCTAAGAGTAAGGCATATAGATGTTTTAACAAGAGATTGTAGAAAATTGTTGAGAGTACAAATGTGAAAATTGATGAACAGTTTAGAGGAACTTTAAGGTATATAGACTCTGAATAGGCAACAGAGATACTGCCAAATGAACCTACATTGAACCCACCAGTATAGAATGAAGATCTAGTTACACCGGTATCATCTGAAAATTCCACTGTAATTGAAGAACTGTAGCAAACAAAGACACCTCGGTATGTAAGATTGAACAACTCTCAAAATCAGATAATTGGGAACAAATATCAAGGAGTTATGACAAGAGGAAGACTGGCAAATGAAGAGGTATGTCTTATTTCTCAAATTGAACCATCATCAATTAATGAGGCATGTGAAGATAAACACTAGATTAAAGCTATGGAAGAAGAATTAGAACAAATTGAAAAGAATAACACATGGACATTAGTTCCCCGGCCTAAAGACAAAAATGTAATTGGAACAAAATGGGTATTTAGAAACAAACTTAATGAAGATGGTAAGGTAATCAGAAATAAAGAAAGAATAGTGTGTAAGGGATATTCTCAGAAAGAAGGAATTGATTATAATGAAACCTTTGCACTGGTAGCTAGAATTGAGGCAGTCAGATTATTCTTAGCTTTTTCAGCACACAAGAACTACAAAGTATATCAAATGGATATTAAATGTGCATTTCTGAATGGAGATCTTGAAGAAAAAGTTTACATTGATCAACCTGATGGATTTTCTTTGACAAATAACAAAGATATGGTTTGTAGGTTAAGGAAAGCTTTGTATGGGTTGAAGAAAGGTCCAAGAGCTTGGTATGCTAGATTGGATAAATATCTTTTAAAGATTGGTTTATCTAAAGGTAATGCTGACAACAATTTATACAATAAAGTGACTAATGATGACATCTTAGTTATAGAAGTTTTTGTTGATGATATAATCTTTGGAGCAGAAGATGGATTATGTAAAGACTTTTCTATTGAAATACAACAAGAATTTGAAATGTCTATAATTGGAGAGATAAAATTCTTTTTAGGATTGCAGATTTCATAGACTGATAAAGGTATATTCTTGAGTCAATCTAAGTACTTGAAGGAGTTACTAAAGAAATTTGGGATGGAGAACTCTAAACCGATAAGCACACCTATGACTACAAATGACAAATTATCACTAAGGGATGAATCTACACTTGTTAATCCGACTAGGTACAAATCTATGATAGGAGGTTTATTGTATTTGATAGAAACAAGACCTGATATTATGAATGCAGTATGTATTGTTTCAAGATTTCAGAGTAATCCTAGAGAAAATCATGAATCAGCAGTAAAAAGGATTTTTCAGTACTTACAAGGCACTACAAATCTTGGCTTATGGTATCCTAGAGACGAAAACTTTGAATTATGTGCATACATAGATGCAAATTGGGCAGGAGATGTGGATGACAGAAAAAGCACCACCGATGTAGCATTTTTTCTTGGAAGAATATTAATTTCTTGGTTGAGTAAGAAACAAAGTTGCATATCTTCATCAACAATAGAATTAGAATATGTTGCAGCAGTAACTAACTATACATAGGTATTATGACTTAAGAAAATGTTGAAGGACATAAAGGTAAAATGCAAGGAACCTATAACTATCTATTGTGATAACAAAACATCAATTGATATATCTAAGAATCTGGTACTACATTCTAAAACTAAACATGTTTCTATCAAACTGAATTTTGTAAACGAAAATGTTGAAGCAAAAGAAGTAAAACTAGTTTATGTGAATACTAAAGAGCAGATTGCAGATATTTTCACTAAGCCTTTGCCTAAGGAGACTTTTGAATATCTCAGAGATCAGCTTGGGGTCATACCCCCATCGGTAGAGACTTAGACAGTTGATGTTTATCATCAACCGTCAGAATTAATAGAGAAATATTTTACTCCAGCTTTGATGAGGAGAGATACTTCTCAAGGGGAGTAATTGGTATACTGAATAAGTTGGTATTTTGTATTTGAACTTGATTTTTGTATCGCTTTGGCATTTGATGTCAAAGGGAGAGAGATTGATATGGAAAAACACATGTTACTCCTAGGGGGAGAGATTGTTATTTTGGGAGAGATTCATAACACTCTGTACCTGAATTTTGATTTCTAGTTTTGATCTCTTTTTGGGAGATTGTTGGGTTTTTGGTATTTGGTATTTCTATTTTGGTACTTTGATGGGTTTTCCATCTTGTGTTGCCATCAATGCCAAACGGGGAGATTGTTGGTATTTTGGATATGTTGATATGGTTTTGTCATTGATGTCAACACCTATTAACACTTATCAACTCTAGTACTTGGAGAATTGACAATGTTCACCAGCAAGCAAAGTGACCTATGCACAGTCACTGGTATCGGGTACACCGATAGGATATATTATTTGCCAACACTTGGAATGATATGGAAAACACTTGGTTATGACAAAGACATTGTCTAGACACTTTATCTTGGAGATTTATTCATTAGTATATTCGTGTTTGCATATTTGTTGTTACCAGCAAATAGGTCCAGGATAAGCACCTACAGGTTTATCTATTCTAGATCAGCATGACACGCTATGGAGATGATTTTGTTGTTATTGTAAATGCATTGAGCCAACATCATGTATTAGATATTGTTTTATTTGTAATTGATTTTATTATAATATATTTTAGAGCTGACCTACTAAAATTGGTCTTAGGTTATGGTATATATGTAAGATCTTATTTGTAAGATTGATATGCGAATGTGAAAAGGGTTGTAATTTGGTAAATGCAAGAATAAGCAGAGCTATACACGCGTACATCATTTGTAGGTTGAAGGAAGGTTTTGTGAAATATAAGAACTAAACTAGTACTAAATCCAACATATGAAGATGTTATTTTGAGTAGTACATCATTATTGGATTTAACCATCCAATTGTAGTCAGTGTGACTCCTATTTGTGTTTGAGCAATGAGCTCTAGGCGCTTGGCCTTTCTGCATGTGCAGACCCCATTTGTATACACATACTATCTGTAGTAGTATCATCTGATTGTGGGTAAGGTTTCCCACCATGGTTTTTCCCCTTATAGGGTTTCCACGTACAAATATTGGTGTTATTTGTTGTGGATATTATTGTCTTTTTGTTTCATGCATTAATCTTTACTAGTACTATAATTAATTGATAAACTGTCTATTGACGTAAAGTTTGGTTTACCAGTATTAAGCATTAAGGTTGGTTAAGTAGTTTTGGTTTGAATTTATTTGACAACTGATTCACCCCCCCCCCCTCTTAGTTGTCTCCGGGACCTAACAGGATAAGTGTTGACATCAATGACAAAACTAATGCAACACATCCATAATACCAACATATTACCTTTTGAACAATTTGTTGCTTCTGATCATCATGAAATGAATCGAAACATTATTTCACATTGTCAAACCTATTCCTCCCTAATGTTTTTATAGTTCTCTCAAAAGAAGTCATAGGTTTGTAAGATAAGGCATTAATGGGAATACCCTATTGTGAGGTGTCTCCTACTGGTTTGACTTTCTTACTAGTTCCTTTCATCTTCTTTGGTTCCTCTTCAGTATCAGTATCATCAGATTCCTCTCTTCTTCATTACTCTCCACTTCTTACCATATACTCTGGGTACAGGTTTCTTTTTGACTTGAACACTTCTTGTCACCCTTGTATCGGTGGTCACTGAAGGTGCTTGCTCAACTTTCTTCTTCTTCTTCTTCTCTTTGGTAGAACTAGGTTTAGCAGGTCATTTATTTCCTCATATGCTCCTAGAATTTTCTTCTTCTTATCCTTGGGAGATGCCAAAATTTTGTTGGCATATCCAATTAATAAGTCATAATTGACTTCATAACTCATTTCATCCATTTCATCCTCCCTGGTTTCTATGCCCTCCATAGGACAAAAGTTTGTTGTGACTGTGAAACAGATGTCTTTTGTAAAGTGTTTCACCGCATCTTTAGGTAGCCTCACCCTCATGCTCATCTTCTTTTAGAATTCATTAAAATATCTATTCATTGTAGTAGAGAATGTGTTCTTTACAGCCTTAAGGTTGTTCTTGATTTGAGCAGTTACTGGTAGGTCCTTTGACCATTGAATGTCACCAATTCTCGGTAAGAAATTCTAAAAAAAAAAAGAATAGATCAACCAATAATTGACCAAATTTGAACTTTTGACTGTTGTCTTTCTTAATTGATTGCAAGTTCAACATCAATTAACTCTTTATAGACTCGCATAAGTCATAATCTGTATTCTCAACAATCATTCTATAAGTTGCATGCACAACTACAGATGGCACATTGTTCATTCTATTGGAATAAAATATCCTATATCGAAGGACCATAGTAGAAAGTATAATTATTGGGTCCTTAATTTTATTAACTAAAAACACATGACCATCAGAGGTAGTCTGAGTTAGTGTTACCATAGTTTCTTTTGAAATTTTCCTCAGCATTGGAACTTCGCCAGTTTTCCAAAAACTAGTCACTGCATGGATTGCTTCCTTTGTGATTGTGTTTGACCTTTCAAGAAACATATTTTCACCATGCACATGACTAAGAATTATCCTAACATGTTCTTCTTCAAAATCTTCAAGAAAATACGCCACATTGTGAAAACCCTTTTCATAAACCCTAATGTACTCGGGTTTGATTTTGCCATTTTTATCACAGAAGGATTTCAGTTGAGAATAAATTGATAATGATCCTAAATCTTCAATTTTATAACACCATCAAGAACTTAAGACAAAGCATTATGACACTATTTTATCTATTTCCATAGACTCCATAGGTTCAGCAGTGATCATAAGTCTCTCTACTTGCTTAGGTGATGATGTCATTCTGGATAAACTTGATTTGAGAGAGATTAACAAAACAATACCTTAATTCCTTCATGCTAGCAAGGTTTCTGGTTGATCTCTCAAATGTACACCCATTTCTTCTTCACTAATCTTTGAATCTGCTTCAATCTTTCAATCCGTAACACAAATCCATCTACAATCAGCTAGCAATTTTCTTTTTCACTCTACAGGTGATCAAGAACTCTCTTTCAAATGCGATTAGGTTAAAAATAACATAGTAAAACTCTCTTTTATAAACTTTACCCACTATATTGATTTCTCAACCGATATGGTAAGAAACCCAAATATACCATTTAACAATACTTCCAATACTGACAGGTATATAACCAGTTGACAATCTTTTGAAAACTGATAGACTATGATATCAAGAATTCTCACAAAACAACTCAAAATGCAAACTCTTTTACCACACATTCTTTAAGGGGTCCGGAAGTAGATTTACCACTATGCTCCCCTTAGGCCTGTTTGAAAGACTTAGTTCACTGGTGTAGGATTCTCCATGCTAGGTAAAGGGATAGATTCTTCTGTAGACTTATCCTCACTCTTCTTTTTCCATATTTTGTTCATCTCCTCTTTGGTTTCTTCAATATTAACCTTCTTCTTACCTTTCTGATCTTTAGAGTGGTTGACCGGTTTGTTCTTTCTAGTTTTACAGAACTTTTCCATGTATTCTGGTTTGTGATAATGATAGAAAGCCATTCTAGATGATCTCCAATGTCCTGCATTACCTCTTCTAGTTACCCTTTTGCAATTCATAGCCACATGACCATAATTGTTACAAATGGTGCAAATAATATTAGTTACCTTTTCCATTTCAAATGGACTAAACTGGTTGACATAGGTATCTGCCAGTTCATGTTTCTCTAGTTGTCAAAGGTTCTCCTCTAGTCACCATTAGGTTTTGGATTCATGTGAGATTCTAGATTGTATGCTCCATATCTGCATTCAATTGATCTATGTCCATACATGTTGCATGTAAAACAATGAGCTTCAAATCTCCTAGATACATACCTAGCATTTGCATTATTGCCTATATTCTCATTAGGTTTGCTTCTACACATATTTGCAGTATGTCCAGGTTTGTGATAGATAAAGAAAATGGGTTTGAGAGCTTTCTTACCGATAGATTTGTTAGACTTAGGAGCAGTTTTATCTTTGTGAGTGTTTCTCTTTGTACCAAAAGATTCTCCTTTCTCAAATGTATTATAACCTAGTCTAGATGTGTCACCTTTCATCCTCTGAGATTGGATATTCTCATCCAGCATAGAAGAACTCTTATTAAACTTTTCCACCTTTCCAGTATCCTTAGTGAGATCTCTAGTAATATCTTCATTGTGTTTGTAGACATCTAAAAATGGTCACTGCTTGCGGAGTCATACTTTAACATTTGCGCATTGCCTTATTTTAGGGTTCTTGCGTCGCATTAACATTTCTTCTATGTTGCGCACTTGGTCTTTATCATTTGTGAGCATCGAGTCCTTCTTCTGCATTCTTCATTTGTCTCGCTTTCGAATTTGGTCTTGTCGATAATAATCTTTAGTCATGATTTTGGTCGATCTTATCCAAGCGCATCAATGTGCATGCTCATTTGACATATTTTGACATCGTCAATTCAATTTCATTTTGGACATCGTCAATCCTAATCGATGATAGAATTAGGGTTTTGTCCTCTTATCAATCTCATCAATTTTGCGATTGATTTGTCATCGATCATTTTCCTTGTCAATCTTGTCATCTTGCGATCGATTTGTCATCGATCCTTGTCCTTTTCAATCTTGTCATTTTGCGATTGATTTGTCATCGATCGTCATCCTTCTCAATCATGTCAATTTGGAGCAATTAGTCATTGTTCCTCATCAATTGGCACATTTATCAATCAAATCATTTATCAACACTGGTCCTTTGTTAATCAGAATCATGATCGAATCGGCATCAATTATCTTTTGTCAAGACCTAATTGTCATCCTTTCATTTTCATCTTCTAGGGTTTCATGATTTATTCATTTAATCTTGTTTGTCATTTCTCCCTCTAGGTTAAATAATTTATTTATTTATCTTAAGTCTTCTTGACACAATTAAATATTTATTTATTTGGCTAACTAATTCCTCCCTCTCTTTGTGAATTAATTAATGACTGAAAAATTATTAATTAATTTACCTAATTTTCCAATTTACTAATTTCTCCTTATTCCTAATTTTCTAATTTTCATCATTTTTCTAATT
The DNA here is from genome assembly GCF_030272615.1 of Cryptomeria japonica. Taxonomy (NCBI): domain Eukaryota; kingdom Viridiplantae; phylum Streptophyta; class Pinopsida; order Cupressales; family Cupressaceae; genus Cryptomeria; species Cryptomeria japonica. The sequence goes on from NC_081411.1 coordinate 837,697,298, forward strand.
TCCTAATTTCTAATTCATCTAATTTTCTATTTTCTCTAATATTTCTCCTAATTTCATGGGAATGACATAGCAAATTTGTCATAATTTGTCAATCAATCAATTTTGCATAGCAACTTTGTCAATTTTGTCATAATTTGTCAATCAATCAATCTTGCATAGAAAGTGTCAATTTTGTCATAATTTGTCATATTTGTCATTCTTGATTTGAAATTTCCTTTCAAATCTCTTCATGCTAATCTTGTCATCTCTCCAATTTGTCTATAAATTGGATGAATTTCTTCAATCAAAGGATCCCCGAATCAATCACGCTTCTAGTATTCTTGCGCTACCATCTTGTCAATCTTGCTTTCACATTATGCTTATGCACTTGAAGGTGAGATCCACAAAACAAAGCAATTTGAAGAAGAAAGAAGGACAATGGAGAATCATGGAGGAGACAGCCGCATTTGTGATGGTTTGCGTTTGAATTTGAATGTTTGTAGGTTTTGTTATCATTGCAATCTAGTTTTGTGATTGAGCTAGTTTAATATTTCTATTGCTTTGATGATTTTTGAATACCTATCTACATTAATTGGTGAACCTAACATGAAACTAACCATTTAACCATGTTTTGAGTGTCTTTTGAGCTGATTTGTAGGTGAAAACCCAAGAAACAAGGCAACTCGGGGCTTTCTGGGCACTTCTGCGCCTATGTAGGAGGAATCTATGCCTGTGTCAAGGGATTTGTGTCTGTGTCAAGGAATTTTGCACCTGTGTCAAAGGGATCTATGCCTATGTCAAGACATTCTACGTCTGTGTAAGGCCAGAAACAGAGGTAAAAATCAGTGTTTCTACTTGCAAATTACTTTGTTTTGCATTCTGTTCTAGTATTCTTGTTTTCTTTGGTACTAATTCTCTATGCAGCACCTTGGCATTATGCATGGTGAAGACAAAAATGAAACTACTAACAAATCTTATGCAGGTTCACTAGTCAAAGACCAAACAAATCAAACTTCTAACTTAGTGATTTTGCAAGTTGCCTTGTATTCCAACTAAACTTTATGTTTGTGATTCATAATTAGGCACCTAGTATGTTTGCTAAGTAGGATGGAATGAACATGTTTTTATTTTGTTTGTTGAGTTTGACATTGGAGTAGGAGAGTATGCTCTCATCCTTCTTAGGGTGATCAGAAATCCAGATCTTCGATACCATTCTCATGTTTTGGATTGTTTGTTACCTTCAGAGGGTCTGCCTTCCCGACCATTTGCTTTCTTTTGCAAGCAAGTGACAATCGTGAGAGGGGAACGAACCAAAGTGAGCACAGCTAGAGTACCTTGGCATTCTAACTCACTACAAATAAATAATTGAAGGGTGAAAGCTTTGAAGGAAGGGTTACATGGGAATTGTAGTTACTTGGGAAGTGATGACCCTTGGACTCTTTCTCATATCAGCATCTAAGTAGGGCCTCACGGTCTAAATCGTGCTTGTGCGACTACATTTGTTTGGTATCTTGGTGGACTTATGTCTCAATCATGCTTGCGTGACACCAAGGAGTAACGCTTAATAGAAATCCTTATTAAACACCTTGTATTTAGAGGCCAAAAATCCTTCTAGTTGCTTGAGAGGGAGGAATTCAGATACTTGGAAGAGATACTAAGTTCGCCATGGTGAGATTTCCATGGGGACAAATGCTTGGCTACCTTGAGAAGTGAGTGTTGTGGAGGGTAGCCCATGGGGTCAAGCATTTATGTATTCTCCTTGAATCTCATAACGAGTCTACCTCTCAAGTACCTACTATCCTTACCTACCATAAGAAATGTGTGAATGAGCATGATTGTCTTGAGTCTACGTTAAAATATCTTGTCTTCTTTGCTTGTCAAAAGTTGAGTTGTGTCTCATTTCAAAAACTAGACAAATTGATTCAAAACAAGGTTAAACACAAGAGTATTTCATTCAACAAAGTTCAAAAAAACCTTCAAACATGGTTGTCAAATATTCTTCAAAATATTGTCTCAATATTTATGTCACTTAGATTTAGGTTCATCCTAGGTTTGCATTTTGCAAATTCATTGTCAACTACCAAGGTTAGGTTTCACCTAGGTCATACTCCTTTGCATATCAATAAGGGTCATCCATTTGCATGTGTCTTCTTGCATTAGAGTAATACCATTTCATAATTCAACCTTAGGTTTTTCCTTAGGTTGACATTGTCATACATTTGCATGTGCATACCCTAGGTCCCTTCATTAAGCTTAGGTCATTATCATACCATATTAGGGTCATTTGCATAGTAATTTTCCCTTTGCATATAGTCTCAAAAACTAGGTTTTGTCATACTTGAGTAATTGCAAATCTTTGAAAAACCCTAAAGTTATTGTTAGGAAGTCTAGACCTTATCAAACTTTTGTCTTTTTGTCATCATTGTCATTTGGTCAAACCTAGCTTAGTATCCAACCATATAGGGGAGATGTTGTCATTTTGTCCTTTTGTCACTTGGTCCTTTTGTCCTTTAAGGTCTAGACATCATTTCAATTTCCTAAGGGTCTCTTTTTAGATTTGCATTCCAAAAAGTTTGTCAAAATCTTGAAAAAACAACAAAAACATAGGTTGCATTCTTGCCATAGATTGCATTTTCATCTATTTAGTTTGCATTTAGTTGCATATCATACATCATCCTTGAAAAAATTCCATTTGCATAGTAACATGCCTATTGAAACAAGGTCAAAATCTAAGAAGATGGGAGAACCAACAAATCAACCCATTGACAATGTATCAAACTCACAGTTTCAACCTAGTTAATCATTACAAATTGAAGGTTCATCAAACACACAATTACCACCATATGGAATGGTTCAACTTGGACAACCTCCATTATATGAACCAGTGTTTGTACCCATGAAACCAAGACATGGGAGTGTTCCACCAACACCAAGGGGAAATGCACCTTTTGATTGGAATCAACCGAACCTGCAACATGACATTCAAACTCAAACATTATATGAGGAACAAACTCTTTCACAAGGATTTGGTTCAGATCAAGGCATTCAACAAGAAACAAATCCAAATATTTTACTAGATTCTTCATCAAATTCTAATGCTTCTGATGATGTTGATATGTTCCTTAAAGATCCAAAGTTGACGAAAAAGATGGATAAATTCTTGAAAAAGGTTTTTAAGATGTTCCTACAAAAATATCTTGATATGATGAGTAATGTGACCTCCTCAAGTGAACAAATCAATGTGCAAAAACAACAAGACGGTGAGTTGTTAATTTTCTCTCCACATCCAAATGAAGAAGATGTGCAACAAGAAACTCAACATACCTTGATGAGTAAACGTGCTTCAAAAGAATTGATAGTGACTATTCCTCAAAAGTCACCATTTGAAACAATAAATAATCTGTTATTTAATACAACACCTGTAACACAAGATCAAACGAGAACCACACAAATATTGACAGTTGTCCCTCAACAAGAAGTGGTTCCTCACATGCATAAAATTGGATCAAAATATAAGATGCAAGAAAGCTTTATGACTGGAATGTCTGATCTCACCAATGTCCAAAACAATTCCACAATGCAACAAAGTTCCTATGTCCCATTAAGTTCAATATATTTGCCAAATACTCAAGTACCTGTTATGCAAACTATTGTGACAAATCCTTCGATAATGGTGACACAAAGAGCTATAGATAGTGGTTTGCACCAACAGCAAATGTTGCAACAATTGAGTAATACACAAAAGGTATAGTAGAATGTGAAAACAAACAATGCACAACAACAACAATATTGCATTCGACAACAAGTTGCAATGCCCTCTGCACCATTACAAGTTAATGCAAACTTGCAACCACCACAATGGATTGGATAAACAACACAACAAGTCAATGCAAGTGCTATACCCCATCTTAAGGAGAAACAACAAAAACCTCCCAAACAAAGTTTTTTGCAAATGATGGGATTTACATCAAGACAACAACAATTGGCACAAAGTTAGCAAATTTTGATTCGTCAGCATCAACAACAACATGTGCCTCAATATGTGCCAAGACAAACAAGTTATCATACTTCACAACTGCAATTGACGCTTGTGCAATATCAACAACACCTCAATTGCAATATCAACCTAGGCTACAAATGATGATTCCACCACAAGAAGCACAACAACAAGGTCAATATCAAGGCATGGCACAACCACAGTAGCAAGAGGTGTACCAAGAACATTATATGCTAGAGACACCAAAGACGGCAATTTCAGAGCATCAACAACCGATCAGAAACACAATGTATCGACAAAGAGTACCCACCAGGATTAATGATGGACCTCCAAAATCTGACACAATTATGCAACAGCTTGAGAAGTTGCAATGACAAGTCGACGCATTGAAAACCAAAGGAACAAAGAAGTTGTACACAGATCAAGATTTATGTCCTAATCTATTTGACAAGAGCTTGTACATTCCGCCCTTCCCTAAGCATTTTGAGGCACCTAATTTTGAGAAATATAAAGGGAATGGCAATCCAAAAGATCACATTTGAGCATTTTTCATAGCGTGTAGTGAAGTGAGTTATGAGGAAACATATTTAATGCGCTTATTTGCATGAAGTCTCATAGGACAAGCCATGGATTGGTATTCGCATCTGCCAGGAAATATAAAGACTTGGTCAGAATTGGCTCAAAAGTTTATATCTCACTTTGCATTCAACAGTGACAGTGACGTGACCATGTCAGATTTATGCAACACCAAGCAAAAGCAAGGTAAACCATTAGTGACTTTCTTGAAATGATGGTGAAGCTTGTATAGTCGTTCTTCCCTAGATATACCTAAAGAACAACAAGTAAACTTATTTGTTCAAAATCTGGTCCTAGAACTAATGTATGAACTCAAATTGAAAAGTCCCAATACCATTGAGAAACTCATTAAGAAAGGGATGAACATTGAAACTACTCTTGTAGCTAAGGGAATCATTAAGCTCAACAAAGACAGTGACAACACAAACAATTCAGGGGACATAAATAGATTTTGGTACAAAAATAAGAATGTCCCTAATGATGGAGTTGTTGACGCAAGAGCGGTAAATGCAAATCAACCCCCATTCACAATAAAGAAATTGAGTGCTCCTAATATGTCAACTATGGAACAAAATCAAACACCAGCAAGCAATGTTACTCAACAACTGCCATATCAACAATACACTCAACAATATAATCAACAGCAAGGTTAGCAATAAAACCAGTAACGCAAACCTTTTCGATCAAGGGATGGGCCTCCTTGATAGTTTATGCCATTGGGAGAGCCTATTGAGTTAGTAATGAAATAATTAATACAAGAAAAATTTATCAAGTTACCATATATCAAGGCCGGACCATTGGTAAAGCCACATTGGTGGAATGATAATGCATATTGTGAGTACCATCGATCAAAAGGACATAAAAACACATCATGTTTTCAATTGAAACATATGATTTAAGATCTGTTAGATCAAGGAGTAATTGAGGTAGACCCGCCCAATGCTACCTCTAACACTGATCATACAATTTTCAAAACACCTTTGCTTGATCATGACAAGGGTAAAGCATCTTCTTCCAACTCTACCCAAATAGAAAATTATGTGAATACTAGTTATAACAATGTCATCAATTGTTTTCGAGCTTCAAATGAGTATGTTTCCACCATAAGAATAAAGGGACAAGATCCTTCTTACGTGGTTACCACTCGTCGATCTAAAATAGTCCTGAAAGGAGCTCCTGCAACTCTTCCCAAATCAACTTCTACGAGTTAGTATAATCTCCTAGATCATTTGGGAAAGACACCTGCACAAATATCAATCCTTGAGTTGTTGAAAATGTCCCCCATGCATCGCACAGTCCTAGAAAAAGCTTTAATTGAGTCCACTGTCCCGACAGACATTGATGTTGACCAGTTTCAAGCCCGAATAGGACATCTAGCTGTTTCCCAACACGTTGCATTTACTGATAACAATATTTCACCTGATAAGCTCCCTCACAATGATCCTTTACATCTTGAAGTCTTTGTCCATAATTGGAAAATATAATGAGTCTTGATAGATGGTGGAGTGGGTCTTAACATCTGTACCTTGAGAGTGGTCATTAGTCTTGGTTATACAGAAAATGATATTGATTCTTCTAGAAGAATAACAATTAAAGCATATGATGATGTTGAGCGCCCATCTAAAGGGATAATTACATTGCCTATCAGAGTCGGTCTAGTGATAGAAAACACTTTCTTGTAGGTCCTAGACCTCAATCTCCCTTACAATATGATTCTTGGCTATCCGTGGATCCATGCAATGAAAGCAGTTCCATCCACTTATCATCAATGTTTAAAATATCCTTACAATGGGACTGAGATAACAGTTCCAAGAGATTCTAATCCATTTCAATTTTGTGCCAATCTAAAGGATTCCCCGTAGCAGCAAGTCCCAGTTAATAGAGAGGCCCACTCACATAGTTATGTGGATCCTAATGAATTGTTAGAAGCTGTCAAAGGAAAATTGAATATACAGGACCAAGGATGCGGAGAGTATTCAATGGCTCAAACATTCCTCATTGGGAATTTACCAATATCTCCAAAATCACATGGCAAACCACATTTGTTGCAAAAGGAACCTAAGATAGTCATTCAATATCAGCCCCCCACTACATTTACAAGATGGGGTGAACTTGAAAAAGAAACTTTAGATGATGATGTCATAGATTTGCTTTATAAGGATCCAACTGAGACCCCACTTGTCAGGTTGCCAGTGGAGCGGTACAGCAAAGGACTTACTATGCTACAAAAGAAAGGATATGATGGTTGTAGTGGCTTAGGCCCTAACAAGAAAGGAAGGCTAGAACCTATTATACCCAAGATGCGACCTCCAACTTTAGGGTTAGGTTTTGTACCATTGTGAATTGGACCCTCCTCTACCAAAATGATCACATGTAGAAAGGGGCATGACTCTGATGATGAAACAACACCTGAGGATACTCGACCTGAAACTTATTCTAATGAATGGGAGTGGAGTTCTTTTTCTTCTAGCTCCTATGCCCTTGACAATGTTTTCCTTGACCCTGATGATTTTCCCATGGAAGACAAACATGAAATAACTCCCCCTCCTAAAACATGTCCTAATGCTTGGATAGAGTCATTCTGGGACCCAAGCTCTGAATCAGATGCGAGTAGTTTGGATAGTGATACCACAAACATTTACATCTTTACCATCTCAGCCCTCTCTCTCCTTAAAACTGATGATGACATGCCCCTTGTCTATCCATAGCTTATCCAACATGACCAACAAGAACCACTCACATTGGATTGTTTTCAAAATGATGAAGCAATTGCATAATTCCTTGGACTACGAGAAGGCATACCACAAGGTGATCATAAGGTAGGATTTTCTATTGGTCTAGATTCCACAACATATTTTGGGGAGTCAACTCCATCTTCCAGTCATGAAAATGAAAAAAAAAAAAAAAAAAGTAAAAAATCAAAAGAATGAGTCTTTGAGTGAAAACCGTAAGGCACTCTCTGATCATGAAAAAGTAAAAATAAAAGATGTACCTATAGGTGAAAACCTCTTTGAGGCACCCAAAGGTGGAATATTGGACATACCCCTATCAAGTCAGGATAAATCAACATTTCTTGTGGAAATGACCGAAGAGATAAATTTGGGTACACCTAACAACCCTAAGGTCATTCATTTCGCTGCTTCTCTATCAAAGTAGGAAAAGATAGATTTTGTAAATTTCTTTCTTGAGAAGAAGATCAGTTTTGCATGGTCCTATGTAGATATGCCCGGCCTTGATCCAGAATTAGTCCTTCATCACTTGCCATAAAATCAGATGCCAAGCCCATCAAATAGAAACTTAGAAAGATGCATCCCCAGGTGGCTCTCTTGGTCAAGGTAGAACTAAAAAAATTACTAGACGTGGGCTTTATTAGACCCATTGATTATGCAGACTAGATTTCAAATTTGGTACCAGTTAGCAAGGTAACTAGGGGCATCAGAATCTATATGGACTTTAGGGATCTCAATAAAGCATGCCCTAAAGATGACTTTCCACTACTAAATATTGACATCATAGTTGACATGACTGCCAGATATGAGATGCTATCATTGATAGATGGTTTTTCTGGATATAATCAAATTTGCATTGCTCCTGAAGATCAACATAAAACAACATTCACATGTGCTTGGGGTACTTACTACTGGAATGTGATGCCCTTTGGTCTTAAAAATGCTGGAGCAACATATCAAAGAACTACGATGAAAATTTTCCATGATTTTATGCATACTTTGATGGAAGACTATGTTGATGACTTATTATGCAAATCTATCACAAGAGATAGTCATCTAGCCATCCTGGGCCCAATCTTTGACCGAATGGAAACTTACAAGCTTAGACTCAATCCAAAGAAGTGTGTCTTTGGTGTCACAGTTGGCAAATTATTAGGGTACATTGTTTCTCACAGAGGCATCGAAGTCGACCTTGCCAAGGTCAAAGCAATAATGGATATGCCTCCTCCTTCCAATCTTTGTCAACTAAGAAGTCTGCAAGGAAAGCTACAGTCAATCCACCGATTTATAGCTCAATTAGCAGATAAATGTCATCCTTTCCAGCATTTATTGCATAAAGGTGTTTCTTTTAAATAGACTGAGCAATGTCAATCAGCATTTCAAGCTCTCAAGGATTATTTGCTGTTGCCACCTATTCTAATGCCTCCTATAGAAGGGAAGCCATTTATATTGTATATTTCTGCAACTGAGACGACACTAGGAGTTCTCTTGGCCCAACAGGATGAGAAAGGCAAAGAACGGGCTATTTATTATATCAGTCGGACACTAGTGGGCTATGAGCTGAATTATTCAACTATTGAATGGGCATGTTTAGCAGTGGTCTTTGTAACACAAAAGCTTTGATACTATATGTTAAATCATCAGACATTGCTAGTTGCAAAAATTGATCCCTTGAAATACTTGCTTAGTAGGGCAGCTTTGACAGGTCGCCTAGCAAAGTGGGTTATGATTGTCAGTGAGTTTGATATTGAATACATGGAGTGAAAGGCAATAAAAGGACAAATCATAGCAAATCAACTTGCTGAGGCTCCTATTTATGATGATCATCCCATGTTGACCGATTTTTTAGATGAATCAGTCTTTGCTCTGACATCTTCTAATGAATGGAAGTTATATTTTGATGGATCCCATACCAAATTTGGGTCCAGAGCAAGTATATTGTTTGTCACCCCTCAAGGTGATGCTATTCCCAAATCCTACAAAATAACTTTCCATTGTACCAATAACATTGCAGAATATGAAGCTCTGGTCACAGGACTCCGAGTAGTGGTCTACTAGAACATCACACATTTACAAGTCTATGGAGATTCTCAGTTAGTCATCTATCAAGTGAATGATGACTATGAAACAAAAGATGAAAAGCTTATTCCCTACAAGCATATGGTAGATTTCTTCAAGACAAAATTCATGGCTATCCATTTCAGTCAAGTTCCAAGAATTCAAATCAAGCTAGCAGATGCAATGGCTACGATTGCTTCCATGTTAAATATGCCTCACAATATGGACAAATGTGAATTTTTGGTTGAACAGTTGCTTGTCCCTTCTTTTGAAATTCTGATAGCAGATGTGATGTGTGTTCTTGTTGGTCCTAACTCCTCATGGTACAATGATGTCTATCAATATTTGAAATCCCAAACCTTACCACCTAACCTTTCCACTAACCAACACTGAGCCTTCATCCGATAGACAACCAAATATGTCATCATTGTCAACACCCTTTACTGTCATTCCTTTGACCATACCCTCCTCAGGTGTTTGGATTCTGACGAAGCACAAATGACTTTACACGAGGTTCATGATGGTATATGTGGGGGCCATTTCAATGGTCTGAGCTTAGCCAAAAAGTTGATTCGTGTTGGGTATTATTGGCCCACTCTGGAAAAGGATGTTCATGATTTTTTTAAGAAGTGCTACAAATACCAAATCCATGGAAATTACATTCATGCACCAGCCCAAGAGCTTCATTCTTTCATAACTTTGTGGCCCTTTTCTCAATGGGGATTGGATCTTATTGGAAAGATTCACCCGACATCTACAAATGGACACAAGTTCATCATTACAGCCACAGAGTATTTTACAAAATGGATCGAGGCTATCCCCATGACCTATATCACTAGTGTGCAAATTTCAAAATTCCTACTGAATTATATCATGTGCAAATATGGGGTTCCCCTTGCCATAGTCACCAATAATGGCCATCCATTCAAGAATAAAGATGTCAAGGAACTCTATGAAAAGTTTCACATCCAACACCGTTTCTCCAGTCCATACTATCCACAGGGTAATGGTCAAGTCAAAGCATCAAATAAAACCATTATCAAGATCCTGAAAAAAGGTTGTCAATGATGTTGGTTGAGATTGGCATGTACAATTGAATCCAGCACTATGGGCTTATCATACTTCTATCCGCACACCTACTAGCGCAACATCTTATTCCTTGGTGTATGGTGCGGAAGCCATTTTACCCTTGGAAGTGCAGATTCCTTCTTTGCATGTTTCCTTGCAACATCTGATTGATGATGAGAGGCATAGAGTCTCTCGGTTGCATCAGCTTGAGATGTTAGATGAGAAACATCAGACAACCTTGACACATTTGCAAGCATATCAAAACCGTCTCCATCGCTCTTATAATAAGAAGGTCAAAGGGCGACACTTCGAAGTGGGAGATCTGGTTTTAAAGGCAAACCCCAAGAATGCACAATCTACTAACATCATCAAAGGCAAGTTTGAACCTAATTGGGTTGGGCCTTTCATAGTTACTGCAGCCTATGGCTTGGGGGCATATCAGCTTGCCACCCCAGAAGGTGAACCTTTGTCAGATCCAGTCAATAGTATGCACCTTCGCAAGTACTGGGCATAATTTTCTATCAGCAGTTCTTCAAATATGATCCTGAAAAAATACAAAAAAATCAAAAAGCTCAAAAAATACAAAAAAAGAAAAAAAAAGAAAAAGACAAACAAATGTAAAGAAAAATAGTTCGCCCTCTAGTGAAAAATTGGCAAGCAGACGCTTTGGGCAAGTACCATGGTGAAAACTGGCAAATAGGTGCCATGTGTAAAAGGATCATTGCTTCATCATCTATCATGACCTCTAGCTATGCTTTCTCTCTGTAGGTTTATCGTGCCTATCCTTGTCCTGACCCAATGTTCTATTCCAGGCCTATGATTGGTCAACATCATTGTCTTGCATACTCTGGTTTCCAGTCCTTGTGCATATGTTTCAGTCCTGGTCTCTATATATGTCTTTCAGATGTGCATTGGGTGTATGCCCCTTGTCATGATCAATTACTGGAACTTTAAAATTGAAAACTATCTTGAAAAAATCATAAAAAAATTGAAAAATGTCCTGAAAAAATCATAAAAAATCAAATAATGTCCTGAAAAAAAATCCAAAAAAATCAAATAATGTCCTGAAAAAATCCAAAAAAATCAAATAATGTCCTGAAAAAATCCCTAAAAATCATATACTGTCCTGAAAAAAAATCCCTAAAAAGTCAAATAAAGTCCTAAAAAAAAAACAAAAACAAAAAAAATCCCCTTTGTGCATAAGATAGATCGTTGAGCATACATCCAATGGCAATAAATCACACACTACACTTTACTAAAATCACGCGTTCACAGATGAAATTTTTCAATCAAACCAGACATTCAAACTGATTAAAATTGTCATATCAATCAATCAACATCAATATCATTCATCCTTGGCACATTATCATGAGTCTTATACAGGGTGTGGTATGCTCGAAGCCAGACTGTGTCCTATCTTAGACGGGGTACTGCATATCCTGAAACTAGACAACATGATCGTCCTATCAACACATTCAACTTTTGACAGTGAAGATCAAGATGTTTGTTTGACCTATTGGAATTAGCGAGTCTTATCATTTATTGATTTATCTTCGATCATGTTCCTATGTTGCTCAGTGATGTCAATGAGTGATTTAGAGTAACCGGGATGGTTCATGGTCCCTTTTGTTTTTTTTGTTGTTGTGTTTGCTATTTGTGGAATGTTTGTTACAAGCTGGGGCAACTATATCATTGGGTGTCTGTGATAAGTACATTCACTCTGTGAATGCCACACATACCTCGACCCTTGATGTATGCACCCTAGGATACTTCACTCATTCCTTGTGTGTGATGTGTCTGTCTTTTGCAAAAGGGGTTGTGTTTTAGCTCTAGCCTTCAATGCCATGATGCTCTGCATCTGCTTTTCTACAATAAATAAAGGTTCTCACCTACAAAGTGCATTGGTGAAAGAAAATTTTTCTTCATCTCTAATTTTCCTCTGTCTAATTTCTTCTTACTAACATTTCTTCCATCAATTTGGGCAGTCAGTTTGGTCTAGTGCTCTGATTTCCACAAACATAAGTTGCATCCTGCATTCATTGATTAGTACATTTGCATTATCTCAAGCATTATATCAAGCATTTTATCCATTTCATAAGTACATCAAAAACACATAAAAATATATCCATACATGTTCCACAATAGTACATAAATAGTGCATAAGACATCCATGCATGAAAAGTAAACACATCAACCATAACACATTGCATCCCATCATATCGCTGCATATCATATCATATATCAAAATAATATTGGAGTACAAAATTGGACTATCTGTCCTAAGTATGGCCCGCAGGCTGATTACATAATGTCAAACTACATATATCTTTGTCATAAGGAGCACGTGCCTCTGTCACTGGGTGCTCCCTCTGTCCTCCTCATCTCGGCCATGTCTCATAGATGATGTCCTTCCTGCCCCAGGTTCACTCACCCCCATGCTACTCACTGACCTCCAAGAGCGTAGCCTGCTCTCTGTCCTTGATTGTGCCCGATATGATGTTTCTCTCTGCTTTGGTGGAATTGCACTCTCATATAATGTCCTCCAATGGCGTATCTCATCTCCAGTCGTTAGCAACATCTGTACCATCTCACGTGCACTAGCATCCCTAATCGACCCAATATACTTGGTCACTCTCTGCCCTGCTTGCTATGCCTGCGCTATTGCTGTATCTCAAGCTATTGTAAGTCTGCCTATCTCCGCTCTAAACTAATCCTGCTCTGTCCTCAAGATAGCATTATGTCTCCCTAATGTCGTAATGTGATCATGCTGACTCACTATGGTGACCCTACATATCTCCATCTCCTCTATGGGTATATCCTGCAATGACTCCTAATCGGTTGAATCTGGCTCATAATCTTCATTCTCATCATCTTTATCCTCGTCATCCCCCTCATCCTCTCCATCCTCGTCCTCATCTATATCCTCATCATCTCCCTCCTCCTCTCCAGTGAGTGGGAAGTCCTCCTATCTCCTGGGTACTAGAATATTAGGATCTATTAATGGCACCGGTCGTCGCCGTGCAAACCATCGCTTATACTCCTCTGTCATCTCGGCATCCACCACCTCTGATCTCCAATCCCACTATCTCTACTATATTTGTGTGAAGTCGGCATATGCTATGTGTGGCTAAATCATCCTCCCCCACTAACTCATCTCTCTGTGAGATCGAGCAAAGTGTGCAGTCCCTCTAGGCACATCCTGCCTCTCTCCAAACTGTCGTCTGACTCTCTCTGGTAGGTACATCTCAATCACTCTTTGGCAATTCACTGGTTGCCCAATCAAGTATCTCTTCTGTCTGCAATATAGTAGCTCATCACTATCATCTGACCATCCAGGGCAATCAAGATATGGCCTCCATGTGAACTCTCTCAATCTGTCTAGCTCATGTCACCAATACAATATGTATCTGAAAGGACCCTATCTCAGTGCTCCCCCATAGTAGTACACATATGGTCAGTGTGGTACTACCTATCTCTCTGCAATCAGTCGACATATGGCTATGTGCTCAAATGCCCATACCTGTAACAGTGTGACTCCACAGCTCAATGTCTGCACCCCCTGATATGCTATCTGATGCAACTGAAAATATAGCATAGCAAGCACACATAGTCCCCATGAATACACAGTCCCCTCTATCACCATCCACTCTAGAACTCTTCCCCATCCAATAGGCAATCCATGTCCTTGTCTGTCCCCTACTAAAAGGCATGATATAACCACTGCTATCACCACATATCATTGATCGTACTCTGCTGCCATGGCCTCCTAGCCAATCTCCCTCTCTACGATATCTAGATCATCTACATCACACTCAAATAATCTACACAAAGCATCTCTCCCTATCGTCAGGTCATACTCTATCATCTCCCCATGAATCAAAATGTGGAGGATACGCCATACATCCTCGAATGTCACCGTCGCCTCTCCAGTCGCTAGGTGGAAAGAGGAAGTCTTTGAATGCCATCGCTCTACCAATGTGGTCAGTAGTCCTGTGTTTGCCCTAATCTTGGGCATGAATGTGATATAGTATAATCCAAGTCCTGTTAATGTATCTATGTCCATGCTCCTGAGTCTATGTCATAACATGAAGCAGTCAGGTCGGTTCTCTCACGTAATCAGTGGATACTGTCGACTCTACATCACAATTGGGGCACATTTTGTCAGTTTTAAGGTTTCCTCCTACGGGCTACATTTCCTTGTTTCATCCACAAATCAAGGTGTTTCTAATCTATTTTGACCTATACTACCCTTATCCCCCTTTTCGAGATCATTCGCATGCTATTTTTGATCAAATTGGGGTTCTCAGTGCACAACTGCGCTTGTGTGCTATGTCCTATGCCTGTGTAGCATCAACTTGCACCTGTGTACCCTACACAAGCACAGAACATCCTGCACAAGTGTAGGATGCGCCCACACAGGTGCAGAAGTCATTTTTTCCATTCCCTGTGGGCCCCGCAATGTCCCACAAGTGCGTAAAATTCATGAAATTGACAATATGGATTCTTGAGATACATACCGCTGCTCCTGCATCGTCCAGTCATCTGTAGGTATGTACACATTCCCTGAGGTGATCTGCCATTGGAATGTTCACCATCTCTATGCAAGCGTCCTTTTTCAAAGCAACACATCCTCCTCTTTGGCTAGTGCAAATGAGCTCTTTTCCTTCTTCTTGTCTCATTTATAGATCTTTGTCAGTGCATAGATGGACATACACTATCTCCATCTCATGCTGGTCACAGTCTTTTGCACCTTCAATTGCTTGTCATTTGTGTATCCTATCCCCGATTTTCAGTCTGTTTGCTCCTATCATTTTTTATCATTCTTATCGATCAATTGGCCTCTTTTCTAGATGTTTCTGGCCAATTCCTTGAGGGGGCATGCATGTGTCATTGTCAATGTCTGGAGCATTTTCATTATTGTTCTTTGAAACAATGCTTAGAATCGTATTGTCTCAAAGAGGGGCAAAATGTAGACATCTAAAAATGGTCACCACTTGCGGAGTCATACTTTAACATTTGCGCATTGCCTTATTTTAGGGTTCTTGCATCGCATTAAGATTTCTTCTATGTTGCACACTTGGTCTTTATCATTTGCGAGCATCAAGTCCTTCTTTTGCATTCTTCATTTGTCTTGCTTTTTAATTTGGTCTTGTCGATAATAATCTTCAGTCATGATTTTGGGCGATCTTATCCTGGTGCATCAATGCACGTGCTCATTTGGCATATTTTGACATCGTCAATTCAATTTCATTTTGGACATCGTCAATCCTAATCGATGATAGAATTAGGGTTTTGTCCTCTTGTCAATCTCATCAATTTTGTGATTGATTTGTCATTGATCATTGTCCTTGTCAATCTTGTCATCTTGCGATCGATTCGTCATCGATCCTTATCCTTTTCAATCTTGTCATTTTGTGATCGATTTGTCATCGATCATCGTCCTTCTCAATCATGACAATTTGGATCAATTAGTCATTGTTCCTTGTCAATTGGCGCATTTATCAATCAAATCATTTATCAACACTGGTCCTTTTTTAATTAGAATCATGATCGAATCGGCATCAATTATCTTTTGTCAAGACCTAATTGTCATCCTTTCATTTTTCATCTTCTAGGGTTTCATGATTTATTCATTTAATCTTGTTTGTCATTTCTCCCTCTAGGTTAAATAATTTATTTATTTATCCTAAGTCTTCTTGTCACAATTAAATATTTATTTAATTGGCTAACTAATTCCTCTCTCTCTTTGTGAATTAATTAATGAATGAAAAGTTATTAATTAATTTACCTAATTTTCCAATTTATTAATTTCTCCTAATTCCTAATTTTCTAATTTTCATCATTTTTCTAATTTCCTAATTTCTAATTCATCTAATTTTCTATTTTCTCTAATATTTCTCCTAATTTCATGGGAATGACATAGCAAATTTGTCATAATTTGTCAATCAATCAATTTTGCATAGCAACTTTGTCAATTTTGTCATAATTTGTCAATCAATCAATCTTGCATAGAAAGTGTCAATTTTGTCATAATTTGTCATTCTTGATTTGAAATTTCCTTTCAAATCTCTTCATGCTAATCTTGTCATCTCTCCAGTTTGTCTATAAATTGGATGAATTTCTTCAATCAAAGGATCCCCGAATCAATCATGCTTCTAGTATTCTTGTGCTACCGTCTTGTCAATCTTGCTTTCACATTATGATTATGCACTTGAAGGTGAGATCCACAAAACAAAGAAATTTGAAGGAGAAAGAAGGACAATGTAGAATCATGGAGGAGACATCCACATTTGTGATGGTTTGCATTTGAATTGAATGTTTTATTTCCATATCTCTATTGAATGTTTGTAGGTTTTGTTATCATTGCAATCTAGTTTTGTGATTGAGCTAGTTTAATGTTTCTATTGCTTTGATGATTTTTGAATTCCTATCTACGGTGTTTTGTCAAAGTCTCTCTTAGAGATGTTGCAATTTCTAGATCTAGTTGCAAAGCCTCCTTCTCTTCCTTCTCTTCATGCCAATGCTCATGCAAAGTTGCATTCACTTGTTTGATTTTAGCAATCTCATGATCTCTTTCTTTGATTAGGTCTTTAGCTTCCCTTCTTTCTTCAAGATCTTGGCTCATGTAGATGGTTAGGGTTTCTAACTCTCTTCTTAGATTTAGCTTTCCACCATTCAGTTTTTCAACTTCTTCAGCTAGTGCATCAATGTTAACCTAATCTGAAGAACTATTATAAGATATTTCCAATAGTTGTTAAGTCAGCTCTCTCCTTTTGACTTCTGAAGCTTTAAATCTAACCCTTAGGGTTTTCAACTCTTCCTTGGTAGCATCAAGCACTCTAGCCATCTCTAAATAACTCATATCCCCCAAGGTGGCCTTAGGGTTTCCTTCCAAGTGATTAAGCCTTGAGTAAGTTTGGCTCTGATACCAATTGATAGACTTATAAAGAACAAAGAGGGGGGGGGAGTGTGAATTAGTGATAGCAAAAACAATACCACTTTAAACACAGATCAGTAAAGATACTTAACCAGTTTACTTAATAATATGCATACAATCCAAAATTATATTAAAGAATCCATAACAAGTAATGATAACTCAATGATGAACGAATAGTACCAAACCAGTACTGAGAGGGGGGGGTGAATCAGTACAGACCAAAACACACTCTTAAACTGGTTTGTCAGCAAACACTATGCATTGACAGACAAATAGTAACACCAGTCCTTAAAAAGAGTACAACCAGCAAAACCCAGAATAACTGAGACAAGCATAAACCGGTTGACACTTATCTTTTTGTACAATCTAACACTTCATTTCCATTTCGCCCTAATGCATGAACATGTAATCTACCATCAAATATATACATATAAGCAACTAGATCAACATGATTCACTACTTGACAGAAAACAATATAGCATCACATGAAGAAGACATCACACATGACACACATATTTTTCACATGGAAACCCACCTGGGAAAAAACACGGTGGGGATGAATACCCACAAGCTTGTTTTTTAACTCTTTAGAAGTCTGCTCTGTTAGGAGCCTTGTCTAGTTAAAGACTGATACAATAGGTTTTGTTAGGAATCAATCCTGTTAGGGATCACCTGGTTAAGGGTTAAACCCTGTTAAACATTACCTTGTTAGAGGATTTAAAGAACTCAATGGTTTTGAGTCACCCTGTTAAGGGATTTATAGCAAGCCGGTTAAAGCTACCTTGTTAAGAGATTTCTCAACTGTTGAACTGGTTAGAGATCAACAGGTATTACAATGATTTGGTAACAACACTCAATGCCAATGCAGATCTGCTTAAGCTCCTCTTCACCTTCTGCACTTACACTCTTCAAGTATCACTTCTCTCCTCTAGTCTGGCAAGAATCACGTATCTCTTCTCTTGGATACACACACAACTTTTGCCAACAACCCTAGAAAGAGTCACAATATCAACCTTATAGGAAAATAGATAGGTCAGTAGCATAAACCCTAAACCCTAAACCTATTAGGTTAAGGAATTCAAACGGTTCAATCCTGACTGTTGAGCACACTGCATTAATCTCCATTGTTCATTTTCCACCAATTTCATGATGGCTGATAACCCATCACACGTTATCACCATTTATAGACTCCGAACATTCCTGAGGTAGATAGGAACAATCTCCTTCATGCAAGATCCTTCATGTGCACAATGCTGATGTGGCAACATGATCTGTTCTTCCTTACAATGCTAACTCATCACACAAAGTCACCAGTTGAGCCATACAGGCACTTCAACCAAAAACGCTGAAGTTGAGACTACCAACTAGTAGTCATACAATGCTTCCATGTGCCGGTTCCCATAACCATATGTCGGTTCACCTTGAATAGGCACACCACTTCACTTTGACACAAATGTTAGTTCACAGTGTTATATTGGTTCTCTTCTCTTCATCATATTGACATCAATGACAATACACAATGTCATTATGTCCTCATACCGATTCACATAATGCCAACAATCTCCCCCTTTCGCATTGATGGCAATATACAAAGATATCTCTCCACTTCACATCTTCTCCCAATTTTCTGCAGATATCTTCTCTACTTCACATCTTCTCCCCCTTTGACAACAATGCCAAAGTGGAGGCACAAGCTTCCCCATTCCATTATGCTACTCCTCCTAAGGAGTAGCATCCTTCAACACATCAATCCAAAATAAATTTGGCTATGCAATACCTGACTGATGTGGACCATATGCTTTTAGTTTACCTCCTGAAGGGGAAACACCCTTAATTCACCTCTTAAGTACATAAATGTAGCCTTTGGGAGAGGCTTGGTGAATATGTCTGCTAAATGCTCCTTACAGGAAACATGTTCTAGTGCAATCTCTTTGTTCTGAACCTTTTCCCTCAAGAAATGATACTTAAGCTCAAAGTGCTTGGTTCTAGAATGTAACACCAGATTCTTGTAGATATTAATTGCACTAGTATTGTCACAAAATATACTTACCAATTTAGATATAGGAACTTTGAAGCCATTTAATACATGCTTCATCCAAATTGTCTGAATGCAGTTCATGAAAGCTACAACATACTCTGCTTTCATTGTAGACTAAGAGATACAACTCTGCTTCTTACTCATCCATGAGACCAGTCTACCACCAAGAAAGAATGCACCACTAGTTGTGCTTTTCCGGTCATCTACATTACTTGCCTAGTCAACATCTATGTATACTTTCAAGTTGAAATCCTTGCTATATGGATACCACAATCCATAATCAATAGTTCCCTTCAGATACCTAAGAATTCGCTTGACTGCAACCAAGTGGGATTCTCTTGGGCTTTTCTAGAACCTTGTAGTAATGCCTACTTCATGTGCAATATCTGGTTTTCTATGCACTACATAATGCAACTTACCAATCATTGATTGATATTCCTTCTCATCAACCAATTTTGATTCATCCTCTTTGGATAGTTTACAACTGGTCACCATTGGAGTACCAACCGGTTTGCTATCTTCCATGCCAAAGGTCTTCAACACCTCTTTGACATAATTGGACTGAGTGATAAAGATTCCATCTTTCATCTACTGGATCTGCAGTCCAATGAAGAACTTAATCTCCCCTATGAGTGACATCTCAAACTCTTTCTTCATCTCATCTACAAACTCATGACTCATCTTGTCATCTCCACCATAATGTCATCAACAAATACCTCACAGATTAGGATCTCATCTCCTTTAGAATTCAAGTAGATATTGCTATCTTCACTTGTTCTCTCAAATCCAATCTTCACAAGATGGGAACGTAGGCATTCATACCATGCTCTAGGTGCCTGCTTTAGACCATATAAGGCTTTATGTAGCCTACATAACATGTCACTATCTTCAGATAGGGCAAACCCATCTAGTTGCTCTATATACACCTCCTCTTCAAGTACACCATTTAGGAATGCAGATTTTACATCCATTTGATATAATTTGAAACCTTTAAAAGCTGCATATGCAAGAAGCATACGAACTCCTTCCAATCTGGCTATAGGAGCAAAGGTTTCTCCATAGTCTTTTCCTTCTTCTTGAGCATATCCTTTGCACACCAATCTAGATCTGTTCCTAATCACTGTGCCATCCTCATTTAGCTTATTTCTGAAGACCCATTTGGTACCAATGACATTTTTATGCTCCAGTCTGGGTACCAAAGACCATGTACCATTTTTCTCTATCTGGTCAAGTTCCTCTTCCATTGCCTTGATCCAATCTTCATCTTTATGAGCCTCTTTGAATGTTTTAGGCTCAAATTCAGAGATCATACATGAGTTTTCTCTAACTTTTCTTCTTGTAAGGATTCCTGCATCCTTATCTCGTATGATCTTCTTAGGATCATGATTCATCTTGATATACTGAGGAATGGTCTTGATAGATTCCTCTTGCTTTTCTTCTTCATCCTCATCTCCATTAGTATCAGCATCTACATCTACCGATGTAGTAACACCATTACTGGTACTCGATTGACTAACAACCAGCACCCAGAAGGTTGCAACCAATTCATTTACCACTTGCTCATAGCCAGTTTCCTTAGTTTTCTCAGAGGTCTCATCAACTCTTACATTGATACTTTCCACGATTCTCTGAATCCTATTGTTGAAACACTTGAGAGCTTTGCTCTTGGTGGAATACCCTAGGAATATTCCCTCATCACATTTAGCATCAAATTTGCTCTGGTGTTTACTCCTCTTAATGTAACATTTGCTACCAAACACTCTAAAGTAGCTAACCATAGGTGTCTTACTAGTCCAATACTCATAAGGAGTTTTATCATTTCCTTTCTTGATGAGTACCCGGTTCATTGTGTAGATTGCAGTTCTCACCACTTCCCTCTAAAAGGTGTGAGCTACCTTTCCTTGAATCAACATGGTTCTAGCTACTTCAACCATAGTCCAGTTATTCCTCTCTACTAGGCCATTCTATTGTGGAGTCCAGAGGGTAGACAATTGCCTCTTGATGCCATGTTCTTCACAGTACTTATTGAATTCACTAGAAGTGAATTCCCCTCCTTGATCAGTTCTCAGGCACTTGATCTTTTTACCACTTTCCTTCTCCATTAATGCTCTAAAAGCTTTGAACTTTACAAAGGCTTTAGACTTGTCTTTCAAGAATGTGACCCACATCATTCTTGAGCAGTCATCAGTGAGAATCATGAAATACCTATCACCCTGCACACTCCTAGTTTTCATAGGACCACACAAATCAGTATGCACAAGATCAAGCAGATTGTCAGCAGTGAAAGATTTACCTTTAAAGGTTGAGGAAGACATTTTCCCCAATTGACACTCTCTGCACAAGGTATTATCTGGGTTGCTTAGCACTGGTAACCCTCTGACTGCCTTAATCTTACTAGCCTTCACAATGTTGTCAAAGTTTACATGGTAGAGTCTCCTATGCCATATCCAACTATCATCAAATTTAGCCATAAGACATGTACTTATATTTGCATTCAGCTGAAATAGGTTACCTTTGGTCTGCATGCCAGTGGCCACGAATTCACCATTCTTTCCTTTGATTCTGCACACTCTGTTCTTGAATTCCAGAGTGAGACCACTGGCATTTAGCTGGGCAACACTCAGAAGGTTGTGTCTGAGACCATCAACCTAGTATACATTGTCAGTACTACTCTTTCCATTCAGAGAGATGGACCCTCTGCCTTTGACCATACATGGTGCATCATTACCAAAGTGAACCAAACCACCATCATACTCTTCCAAGGATAGAAACTTGCTCTGGTCACTAGTCATATGGTGACAACAACCACTATCAATGATCCACTCATTGGAATTATCAAACCAGGAGACAAGAGCCTTCTTGTCTGACACATCTTCCTTGATAGCAACAAACACAATATCTTCATTTTCTTCATCTTCTGATTCCTCATCTATGACACCTTCATCAATTGCCACAAAATAGTTTATCTAGTTTCCTCCTTTGAATTTCTTGAACCTTTCCAGTTTGTCCTTGTTGTTTCCATTAGGATAGTTTACAACAATATGTCCTATCCGGTTATAAGAAAAGCATTTCAAATGAATCTTACCTTTGTATTTGCCAATTCCTTTAGGAAGTTTCCTAGCAAGGAGAGCTTCAAATGCCATCAGAATCTCCTCATCATCCATTTCTCTTCTCTATCTTGGTTCACCACTAGTGCTAGCTTCAATTCCTTTTCTGGATGGTACAATAGAAGCTTTAAAAGCTAATTCAGTCTTTTGAACATTGCCATCAAAACTATTTAGCTCACACGCTATCAACTTTGCAATGATGGAGTCTAGGGATAACTTAGTCTTGTCTATTAGTCTTAGCTCTTGAATAGCAGCAACCCTTATTGCATAGACCAGCAATAGGGATCTCAGGACTTTTCTTACCACAGTGGAATCTTCCATTTTACCACCTGCACTCTTGATATCTCCAACAATGGTTTTGATTCTTATTCCATACCATTGAATGGTCTCACCTTCAACCATCCACATGTCTTCAAACTTCCCTCTAAGGCTTTCTTCCTTAGCTTGTTTTACATGCTCATCACCACCATAGATATTTTCAAGAGTATCCTATACCTCTTTGGGATTTACCTTATCTTGGACATCAATAAACTCAATGTCAGATAAACTACTAATTAGGGCTTCCATGACTTGCCCATTCTCCTGCATCTCTCTCTTTTGGTCATTGGTGAGAGTACCGGTAGGGGCAACATAAGCATTCTCAACATAGCTCCAGTGTTGAGCACCCATGCTTCTGATGTATATCTTCATTTTGTCTTTCCATACACTAAAATTTTCTCTGTTAAACTTTGGACCTTCCCTCTTCACCATTAGACTAGGATCTTTACCTCAAGCGGTTAAGCTTAAAACACAAAGGACCTGGAGGATGCTCTGATACCAATTGATAACTCAATGATGAACAAATAGTACCAAACTGGTACTAAGAGGGGGGGTGAATTAGTACAGACAAAAACACACTCTTAAATTGGTTTGTCAGCAAACACTATGCATTGATAGACAAGCAGTAACACTGGTCCTTAAACAGAGTACAACCTACAAAACCTAGAATAACTGAGACAAGCATAAACCGGTTCACACTTATCTTCTCATACAATCCAACACTTCATTTCCATTTCACCCTAATGCATGAGTAGGTAATCTACCATCAAAGATATACATATAAGCAACTAGATCAACATGATTCACTGCTTGACAGAAAATAATAAAGCATCACATGAAGAAGACATCACACATGACACACATATTTTTCACGTGGAAACCCAACTAGGAAAAACCACAATGGGGGTGAATACCAACAAGATTATTTTTGAACTCTTCAGAAGTCCACTATGTTAGGAGCCTTGTTCGGCTAAAGAATGATACAATAGCTTCTGTTAGAAACTGATCCTGTTAGGGATCGCCTAGTTAAGGGATGGCTAGAATACCTGGTTAAGGGTTAAACCCTGTTAAAGGTTACCTTGTTAGAGGATTTTAAGAACTCAATGGTTTTAAGTCACCCTATTAAAGGATTTACAACAAGTTGATTAAAGCTACCCTGTTAAGGGATTTCTCAACTGTTGAAGTGGTTAGAGATCAACAGGTATTACAATGATCTGGTGACAACACTCAATGCCAATGCAGATCGGCTTAAGCTCATCTTCACCTTTTGCACTTACACTCTACAGGTATCACTTCTCTCCTCTGGTCTGGCAAGGATGACGTAGCTCTTCTCTTGGATACACACACACAACTTTTTCCAACAACCCTAGAAAGAGTCACAACATCAACCTTATAGGAAAATAGATAGGTCAGTAGCATAAACCCTAAACCCTAAACCTATTAGGTTAAGGAATTCAAATGGTTCAATCCTGACCATTGAGCACACTGCATTAATATCCATCATTCATTTTCCATCGATTTCATGGTGGCTGATAACCCATCACATGTTATCACCATTTATAGACTTCACACATTCCCGAGGTAGATGGGGACAAACTCCTCCATGCAAGATCCTTCACGTGCACAAGGCTGATGTGGCAACATGATCTATTCTTTGTTACAATGCTAACTCATCACACAAAGTCACGGATTGAGCCATATAGGCTTGAAGCACTTCAACTGGAAACCTTGAAGTTGAGACTACCAACTGGTAGTCATACAATGCTTCCATGTGCCAGTTCCCATAACCATATGTTGGTTCACCTTGAACAGGCACACCACTTCACTTTGGCATAAATGCTAGCTCACAGTGTTATACCGGTTCTCTTCTCTTCATCATATTAACATCAACGACAAAACACAATGTCATTAGGTCCTCATACCAGTTCACAAAATGCCAACAAGTAAAACATCCACCATAAAACAAGTGTTTATTCGTGAAAAACCCTACTAGGAAAAACCACGGTGAGGTTGGTCTCACAAGTTAACTATCTACAGTAATAGGTAACTGACCGGTTAAGGTCTACAAAAGTGCTCTGCTAGGAGTGAATCCTGTTAAAGGTCCCAAAGATCTATTAGTGTTAGATTCAATGACAGTCCTAAAGACACTGAGAGGGGGGGGGGGCAGAATCAGTGTCTAACTAGTTAGCATAATATTTAAACTTATTTATAACTTTGCAACCCAAAACAATATACCAGTAAATAAGAATCATTGCAGTAAACACAAGTAACAGATATAGCATAGAAACACACCATAACACAAGATATTTAATGAGGAAACCTAGTGTGGGAAAAATCTCTGTGGGATTTGTGACCCACAATATTTACTCACTGGCCAATGAATAAATACTACTTCCAATAAGGGGCCTGCACATGCAGGAAGACCAACAACCTAGAGCTCAGTGCTCAATGAAGAGTCACACTGACTACAAAATGGATAGTTAAATCCAATACAATGTACTACTCAAAACAACATCTCTAATGCCAGGTTTAGTACCGATTTAAGCTCAGATAGATACCTTAACCAAAAACCTTCGTTGCCAGTAAACAATTATTTTCTACCATACATATCATATCCTTTATTCTCAAAATGACCTATAAGATCTCATACATATATGAGTCTTTTACAATATACCATGTCAGCTTACAAAAGCTAATTACATTAAAATAAAAAAAATTTAATCTCATGTCAGATGGAGTTCTGGTATTCTTGGTTGCTGATGTAATCTGAATGTCGGTGTAAGGGTCTGTTGGTACCGGTGTACGAAGTTTGTGATGCCAGGCATGTAGAAACCAATTGCGGTGAGTTTCTAGTTGGTTTCCATTAATGAAAACATCAACTATTCTCATAAGAGTGTAGAATGCCAACAATCTCCCCCTTTGGCATTGATGGCAACACTCATGAGAAAAATCAAAACTGTTCTCCAAAAACTGAAATCCAAAAAGATGTGCTCCCCCTGAGAAAGTGAACTCCTCTGTACATGTATTTTTCTCACCACTACTCCCTCTTTGAAATAAATGAAAAAAGATGTCATAAATAGTCAAAAGAGTACAAAAATGCTACCTCAAAGTCTGTAACCGATTGGTTACAATATGAAAGATTTCTGCCAAAATCAAATTCAAACTCTACATAAACTTGATGTTGTCAGTTAGAGTTGCCTCTGTCTGATGGATCATACCGGTGAGATAGTGCATTTGCTACTCCAGTGATCATTCTCCTTCAATTGTTGCCTTAGATATTTCAACTCCCTGAGTAATAAGACTATCCAACCTTAGACCCAGTTTATCCTTTAGTTCCCAGGCATTAACCTTATTCTTGCCTTCTCTTTCTCAAGTTTTTCCAGCTTCTCCTCAAAAACTGCCATTTCCTGCTCAAAAACTTATAGAAGTCTAGATGAACCTATTATATTATTTGCAATGTCATCACTTTATTTTTGTGTCTTTTTTATCTCCTCATCAATGTCCTTTGTTAAATAGTGAGGTTTACATGCTTCCCTATATAAGTCCTTATACTCCAAATTTGTAGAGTTAAGTATCGGTAAAATTGTATCCAAGTGATTGGTACATTTCTTTATGGTGTTTTCAAAAAATGTATTTTTCTCTTTGTCAACTCTCTCCTTTATGGTATCCTCATTCACCTTATCTATGGTTATTACATTATCAACAATGAATTTGGACAATGTGTCCAATTTCCCTAAAGAATCATTAATGTGATCTATCTTGCAATTAGGTGCAATCATCTTCAGAATAGGTAAAGTGTTATCAATTACCTTAAATGTTAAGGCATTGCAATCAGTAATCCTCTTAATAGAATTCAAAAGTAACTCTGTAATGTTAGTGGGTCTGAATTCACCTATAGATGTGCTTGGTTTTGCTATAGATTTCTTTTCAATAGATGTCTGACTAATTGCCTTCACTACATCCTCTTTACTTCCATCAGATGCATCCACTTTACTTACATTTTCTTCTGGTAGATCTGTCTATGTCTCTACCTCTACCTTTAATGGTTTCTCAATTTTATTAAGCTTCTTTGTTACTGCCGTTGTCACAGACTCAACATGAACCTCTGCCTTGGATTGTTTCTTTGATAGTACCACTATCGGTTTCTCAGATTCCGATGGCCCTATGCTATTTATCTTTGTCCTCTGTTAGTTTCTCAGTCTCTGGTTGCTCTATTTGAGTTGGTATCTTAGTTTTCTGAGAGTCAATAGTTTGTGTCAATTTCTCTGAAATCTTTTTGTCCTCAACACTATCTACCTTAACCTCTGTAGTTTCTTTGTCCACAACAATATTTATATCCTAAGTATCTACATTCATTGTAAAAATTATCTCTGACTCCAAATTAGTGTCATCAATTGTTATACCTTCAGTAGCTATATCCGGTGGATTAGTTGTATGAATTGGTGATGAAGGTGCTAATGGAGGGGTGTCCTGAGTTAGTGGAGGGATGTTATCTATTATCCTTATAGAGGGCACACCACCTACTTTACCTTTTCCTTTGTCTTTTTGATATACCTTGAATGTCTTTTCCATTTTTGGTCTACTTCTTTCCTCTTGCTTTTCCTTCTCTACTAATAAATAATGACTAGTTAGCTTCAGAAATAAGATCATCTATCTCTTCCTTAGAATTTACCGAATATATAGCCAAGAGTGCTTCAACTTTCAACTTCTTATCCAGTTCCATCACAGATAGTCTTTTAGCTTCCAATCTCATGTATAAATCATTGGGTATCTCATCAATCACTTCTATCAAAACTTTCTTGTAAATATCTAAATGTAAAATAATGCTTTCTTTAATTGTGTTTTTGTCAGAATTATTTGAAGAGTTATACCATTTGCATACATTAGACAGATTTCCTTCCTCTATAATTTCATTCAATAGATCATCTAGTGTGGGGGTAACTGGTGTCTATTTCTTCTTAGGTGTAAGCTTCTTCTTCGGTTCCCTAACTACCTGCTGCTTCTTCCTTAGTGTTCTGGTTTTCTTAGGAGGAGGATAAGGTACCAGTGAGGTTTTCCTTTTCCTTTCCACTCTTTTAAACTCAACATCCTTACCAATGTCAATATCAAAGGATGTTACAACCGGTGAAACATGTGCTTCAGGTTGCAATCCTTCAAGCTCACTTGCTGATATACCACTGATATTCATGACATTTTCTTTGATTTATTTGACCTCCTTGGAGGCATCTCTGATAAACTTTTCTCTTCTTTTTGTCCTCTTCTGCATTACCAAAGAATTTCTCAGATGGCTCCCTTGGTGCATCAAGTATAGCTTTACAATATGTCTCCAGGACATATAGGTATACCTCATAAACCCATCTCAGTAACCTAAATAGTTCTAGGGCATACTACTTCCATCCAAGTTTCATCTTGCTTAATGACAAAATAAATTTCCTTGTCATACTTATCAATTATGCTCTGTGGTAGTCTCTCTCTTGCTCTCATCTTAGTTTGAAATGTTTTGAAGTATTTTTTGATGTTCTTAACACTATCAGTGCCCATACCAGTGAAAGCTTCATGTATCTATCTTCCTACCGGGATGTCATAACCAAAATCCTTGTGACTTATGTCAGGTATCTCTTTGGTAAAGTATAGCATCAGGCATACTAGTAGGTTTCCAAAATGGAAAGTACCTTTCTTGTCTCCCTTAATCTTCTTCAAATTGTCAATTAATTCATCCTTAGGCCATTCACAAGCATTAATCTTAGCATTATTGTTCACCATCTCATATGCACCATGAATACAAAGGCTAGAAACAGAATTCAGTCTATTTGCATGAGTTTCTTTGTATCCTAGTACCATACTTACATATCTCACATTTATATCCTTGAAATCATTCACTCTAAGTGATTTGCTATCATATTTGGCTCTGGTTAAATCTATAACTCCCTTGTTAGGTATTTTCTTGGTTTTATTAGGCCTACTACCGGTTGAAGGTAAACTAGTAACTACCATAATTGCTTCCTTGGTTATCTTGGAAACTGACTCTAACCACATGAACTCTCCATGGACTTTGTTCAATACAAGTCTTACAACTTCCTTTGGAAATTTGGGAATGTTCAGAATCTCTACAAAACCTAAGTCTTCCACAGTATTATGTTCATGTTTAATTACACCATTTCCATCGGTAATAACCTCATTAAATATTTTATTCAAATCCTCAGTCCCTAGGTTTTCTATGTTGTAATGTATGTAGGTTCTAGGGTCTTCAGCAAATGCTACACCATTTGGAATTTTTGAAAAATCTCTAACAAAATCATTTTGTTTTACAATCTTGGGGATAATATTAAATACATATCTAGGGCATTTGACATTTTCCACAATGGTAGGGTTTGAAATAAACTCAGGAATAAAAGATGAGGATGCCATTTCAAAAGATAAATACCTCTTAACCAAAAATCTGAATGCCTGAAAATCACTTCGCAACTTCGCCTTAGAATGCCCTTTCT
Organism: Cryptomeria japonica; assembly: GCF_030272615.1. Classification (NCBI taxonomy): domain Eukaryota; kingdom Viridiplantae; phylum Streptophyta; class Pinopsida; order Cupressales; family Cupressaceae; genus Cryptomeria; species Cryptomeria japonica. The sequence continues at coordinate 837,726,593 of NC_081411.1, forward strand.
CAGTTTCATGCTCTCTGATTGTTTGAATGCTCGAAAAGTTTGAAATGAGGGTTCTTCAATATTATATAGTAAAATATCTTTCAACAACCGCATTAAATGCTCACCGAATAAGTGAAAACTTAACACATCTATCAATAAAGAAGAAATGTATCTTCTCACCATCAACCAATTGTAGAATACATGATTTTCAACTTGCTACAATACCCCCTAAGGATTATTCCTCAGTTAGATGAAGAATCTCCTACCAGTGGAGGATTACTCTATTCTACTGGTGTAGAGATAGTTTCATCAGTTTTCTGATCACTCTTCTGAATCCATTGTTTTGAAAATTCTTGCTTTACTTCATCTACCTTTTCTTTGCCCTTCAAACTAGATCCTTTATTGTTTGTCGGTGTATTCTTGCTTCTATAGAATTTTGCAATATGTCCAATCTTGTTGCATGCATAACAAGTTACATTATTCCTCTAAATAGACTTTCCATATCCTTGACTAGTTTGTGATCTGCATTGATTAGATAAATGCCCAAATCTTCCACAAACATAGCATTTCACATTCATTCTACAATTTTCTGAATTATGACCAACTTTGTTGCATTTGGAACATTGACCGGTGGGTGATTTTGTATTCTGATTATTTCTATATCTACACTGATTTTCTTTATGACCATACTTGTTACAATTAAAACATTTCCCATTAAATTTATAAGCATTAGGTTGTCTTACCAGTTTGTTCTGATCTTGATTATTTGTAGTACTAGAACTTTCTCCAATTTCAAATCCATGTCCATTTGTATCTCCATCAGGTTTCTATCTTTTAAGCATGTCATCAAGTTCTTCTAAAATTTTCTCAAATTTAACTTTGTGTTTATTTGCAATGACCAACTCATTTTCCATAATTCCAACTTGTCTCACAAGCTCATCTTTATCATGTTACATGTGAACCAAATCTGTCTTTAGCATATCATTTTCATGACCAAGTCTCAGATTTTCATTTCTAGCATCATTAAGTCTCCTAGCCAAGTCTTCTTCATTCTTCTTTCTATCTTCAATATCCTTACATAACCTCATAGTCATATCTTACATTTCATTCCTCATATTAGTGTTATCTTGTCTCAACTTATTTGCAATATCTGTACGAGTTTCTTTTTCATCATCATCATTCTGCATCTTCTCATGAAGTTCCTTTCTCTTATTTTGTGCTATAACCAGATTTTATTGAAGTCCTTTAATAAATTCCTTAGCAGTCCTCAGATAATCTTCAAGTTTGATATTCTTCAATTTTTCTGCATCAAAATATTCAAGAGCTCCTTCCAACTATTTTCTTAAGTTCTTCATCTGTACCAGTGTCAGAATCTCCCTCAAGTTGTTAGGCTTTTGCAAATAGAGGACTAGGCTCTAATACCAATTGTTAGATTCAATGACAGTCCCAAAGACACTGAGAGGGGGGGGATTAGTGTCTAATTGATTAGCAGAATATTTAAACTTATTTATAACTTTGTAACCCAAAGTAGTGTACCGGTAAATAATAATTATTGCAGTAAACACAAGTAACAGAGACAACATAGAAACACACCATAACACAAGATATTTAATGAGGAAACCCAGTATGGGAAAAACCTCAATGGGATTTGTGACCCACAATATTTACTCACTGGCCAATGAATAAATATCAATTACAATAAGGGGGCCTACACATGCAAGGAGGCCAACAACCTAGAGCTCACTACTCAATGAAGAGTCACACTAAATACAAAATGGATAGTTAAATCCAATACAATGTAATACTCAAAACAACATCTCTAATGCCAAGTTTAGTACCGGTTTAAGCTCGGATAGATACCTTAGCCAAAAACCTTCGCTGTCACTAAATAATTATTTCTACCATACATATCATATCCTATATTCTAAAAATGACATATAAGATCTCATACATATATTATTCTTTTACAATATATCATGTTGCCTTACAAAAGATTATTGTATTACAATAAACAAAAGTTCATCCCATGTCAGCTGGAGTGCTGGTATGCTTTGTTGTCGATGTAATCTGAATGCCAGTGTAAGTGCTTGTCGATGCTCATGTCTGTTGGTGTATGAAGTTTGTGATGTCGGGCATGTAGAAACCAATTGCTGGTGAGTTTCCAACTAGTTGCCATCAATGACAACATCAACTATTCTCATAAGAGTGTAGAATACCAATAGTTAGAAGCTATACCCTGTTAAAGGTAGTACCCTATTAGGAGTCACCTCGATAGAGGATTTTAAACCCAAATTAATGGATCACCTTGTTAGAGAATTTGTACATTGAATCTTTTTAGAGCTTACCCGGTTAGGGGATTTGACTATTGTAGTGATTAGAAAACAACAGGTGGTGTGATCTATAAGTAGCACAAGTTGCTTGAATAGATCCTCTTCCTCTCACTCAAAACTGCATCACTGACATACTTTGCAATGCCTTGAACAACTTAAACACTTCTATCTCACATCATAAAAAATATATTTCATCATAATGTCATTATATAGACATTAGATTTCATGTCAACTCAAGAATCATATCAAAATTTCCTAGGTGCAATGTATTTAGACAATTTAACATAACTCATCACATATTGCCGCCAAATCTATTGGTTAAGGATACCTCATCACGACTAGTGATAACTCATCACACAATCAATGAAACCAGTTGGAACACTGATACCAATTAAGAGTTATCCTCTTCCAACTCATAGAGCAATTTTCCTCTATTTGCTTCTTTGATGATCTCCGTTGAATCTCCATGTTGGTGTCAACCCATTCCTGTATATACCGGTTAGACACCCTCTAAATCATTTGAACTTAACTATACATATAATACCGGTTTTGCAATACAAAGACTTTGGAGTAATACCAGTTTGTTTTAACTAAGATGACTATGACAATGTGAACATATGTGTGTGTATACATGTGCCATCAATGACAACACATGAAGTCATGCATTACAATCATCATCAAGCCAATAGTAATCATCTACTAAGAAACATTTATACTCAAAATTAATTTCATCACTCAATAATTTCATAAATGAATCAAGCTTGTCAGAAGTATCAATATCCTCATCATGCAAAAGAAAAATTTCTCAATATGCTAGATGCTTAGTTGCAATACTATCACTTCCATTTAAATCATAGATTGGAAAACCAAGCCTAACATTATTGCCTTCTTTAAATTATTATATAATAGCATGTTTTCAAGATGCAACTTCATATATAGATTTCATTTCATTATGAAAATGATTAATATCTACATATTATTCTTTCATTGGCTGATCACAATTTATATCATTTTCATAGAAAAATGTACATTCATTTTGCATCAAATGTTTTTTTATCATTATACATCATGTCATACCTTTCTTCACATTCAACAACATGATGGTTCCAAACAACATTTTGAGATATAACATTATCAACATTTGGAACAAAGGACCCATACCTTAAAGTTTTCTCTATTTATTTGCATAAGCTCCTTTATAACAACTTGTACTTGTAGCCATAAACCCTTTTGATATATTCTGATTTTTTTATTGTTCTCAATGTCCCTTGCAATCCCAAAGGCCTCATAAAGTGTAGAAGGCTCTTTATCTCTCAATAAATTACTCATCTTCTTATTAAATTTACCAAGGTAAATGACGAAACAAAATACATCATTTTGTGTCATGGGTTTTCGGATGCCTCTAATTTCCTTTGAAAACCTCAAGTTAAAAGATAGAATTAACTCATTTTTGTTATTTATATATGCATGAAATCATTAATAAATGCAATCACATCAATCCTTTCATCGAATTATTCAATGAATTCAGCTTTAAACTCAATCCATGATGAAATAGAGCATCCAATAAAATACAAAAATTGGTTCCTAGCATCAAATTGCAAAAATTGAAAAAATAGCATTATAGAATAATATTCATTATCTACCTCATAATCATCCATAAAATCACAAAATCTTTGCAAATGTTTATCTATTCATCTTGAGCTCTTTCCATCATATTTTGTCAAATATCTAATTTTGTTAGGGATTGCATTTGGGTATCTATAAATATCATTGAAATTTATAGCTTTGGATCTTCTAGTAGTTAAATTATACATCTGGCATCTTATTTGAAAATGCAAATAAAATGAAATACTTGTACAAGTATTGCATCTACTAATAGATTTTGAGTCAACACTATTGGTATTTTGGATATGTTGATATGATTTTGTCATTGATGTCAACACCTATTAACACTTATCAACTCTACCACTTTGGAGAATTGGCAATGTTCACTGGCAAGCAAGTGACTTTATGCACAGTCACTGGTATCTGGTTCACCGACAGGATATATTGTTCACCGGCACTTGGAATGACATGGAAAACACTTGGTTATGTTGAAGACATCATTTGGACACTTTGTCTTGGAGATTTGTTCATTGGTATATTTGTATTTGCATATTTGATGTTACCAGCAAATAGGTCCAGAATAAGCACTGATAGGCTTATCTATTCCAGATTAGCATGACATGCTTTGGAGATGATTTATTATTGTTGTAAATGCATTAAGCCAACATGTTGTATCAGTTATTAATTTATTTGTAAATTAATTTTATTGTAATATCTTTTAGAGCCGACCTACTATAATTGGTCTTAGGTTATGGTATATATGTAAGATCTTATTTGTAAGATTGAAAAGCGATTGAAGGAAGGAATCATAAGAAGGTATATGTGAGAATAAGAAGGGCTATACATGTAGACATCATTTGAAGGTTGAAGGCAGGTTTTTGTGAAGGCATATCAAAACTACACTGGTACTAAATCCAACATATGAAGATGCTATTTTGAGTAGTACATTATCATTGGATTTAACCATCCAATTGTAGTTAGTGTGACTCCTATTTGTGTTTGAGCAGTGAGCTCTAGGTGCTTGGCCTTTTTGCATGTGCAGACCCCATTTGTATACACATACTATCTACAATAGTATCATCTAATTGTGGGTAAGGTTTCCCACCTTTCTTTTTCCTTACAAGGTTTCCATGTACAAATATTGGTGTATGTGTTGTGGATCTTATTGACTTTCTATTTCATGCATTAATCTTTACCCATACTGTAATTAACTGATAAATTGTCTACCGGCATAAAGTTTGGTTTACCGGTATTAAGCATTTAGTTTGGATAAGTTATTTTTTGTTTAAATTTATTTGACAATTGATTCACCCCCCCACTCTCAATTGTCTCTGAGACCTAACAATTGGTATTAGAGCTTAGTCCTCTTTTTGCAAAAGTTTAACAGCTTAAGGAGATCCAATGTCTACTAACTCTTTCAGAAAGGACGGTCCTAAACTTGATGGAACCAACTATAGGATATGGAAGATCAGGATGGAGATACATCTAAATTGCATTGGGAAGGATATCTAGGAAGTTACAAAGAAAGGCTATATTACTCCTACTTAGAATCAGCCTAATCCACCTACCTTAGGAAAATATGAGGAAAATCATTGTAAAGCAAGAGAAGCACTTTTGAGCACATTATCAGATCAACAAATCATGGGATTGTCAGATAGATCTACTGATAAAGCTATTTGGGACCATTTGGAAACACTGAATGAAGGAGATTCCACAGTCAAAATTGAAAAACTTCAAAGCTTCCGAGTCATGTATGAAAATCTGAAAATGGAAGAAGATGAAAGGATTTCTGCTTTTATGGAAAGAGTAAATGAAATTATTTTGGGTATTAAATGTTGTGGAGGAACCTTAAGTGAAGATGAAATTGTTTCAAAAGTTTTAAGAGGATTGCCACTAGCATACAAAATGAAAGTTATTGCTATAAATGAGTTAAGAACAATGCCTAATACATCAGTAACTAAGGATACATTGATTGGAAAACTTTCAGCTTTTGAAATTAAGGAATTTGGTCTTGTTGCTACTATAAAGACAAAATTAGATTTTAAGGCATTGACATCATCTACACCATCATTTGAAAAATCTAACTGGAAATCCTTTTATGTAAGAGAACTTGAAGAAAGTAGGAGAGAAAATGAAGAACTTGAAGCACTATTTGCAAGAAAAATTCCTAAAGGCCCAGGTGGAAGTAAGTATGAAGGTAAAGCACCCTTTAAATGTTTTAACTATAATAAGATTGGTCGTATGGCTTCAAGATGCCCTGATAGACATGCCAGATTAAGAGAAGAAGCTAGAAGAACATATAAGCCTAATCCTGAATATCAGAGATACAAATTTAAGAAGAATAAAGATAAATCTTGTTATCTTGTTGATGAAGGAGTCACTGATGATTCTGATGAGGATCCGACAGACAATGGATGGGTTTTTGTTGCTATAATAAAAGATCAACTGACACCTACTGTTCAACTAGTAGAGTAGGCCCTAGCAGCTAAAGTGGAAGTTAAGGATGATTGGATCATTGATTTAGGATGTTCACATCATATGACTGGTGATAAAAGTAAATTCTTGAACTTTCAGGAATATAATGGAGGTCTAGTAAGATTTGGAGATGATAAAGCTTGTTTGATAAAAAGAAAAGGAACTATATCTCTTGATGGTAAGCATAATACTGACAATGTTTACTATGTAGAAGGTTTAAAGCATAATCTTTTGAGTGTTGGTCAATTAGTTGTGTACGTTAGGAAATCGGAAATCATCACAAGACAAGATAAACATAATAGCTCAATCACAAATGCATTCATTGCAATGATCTATCCTAAACAACACTCAATAGAGACATGAAATAAGAACATTCAAAAGAAAAGATTATGCAAAACAAAGATGTGATTTGAATGCTCCTTCATGCGGCTCCATTGTTCTTCTTTCTTCTCCAAATAGCCTTTGTTTATGGATCTCACCTTCAAGTGCACAAACCTAATGTGAAAGCAATATTGATATTGGCACAAGAGTACTAGAAGAAGTGATTATTTCTCATTATCTGATTCTATGATTATGTGATTGCAAAAGTGATTACCAATTAGCCTTGATTGATGAAGATCATCCAATTTATAGATAAATTGGAGATAGGATCAAATTTAGCATGAAATGGATATTAGAAGCAATTGATTTCAAAATGGGAAAAATGAGTGAAAAGAAGAAGGTTATGACACCTTCTATGTCATTAATTATGACATATTGCCAATGCAAAGCTTAGAGGACTAGAACCCTATGACATCTTGCTATGCCAAGAGTATGACGCATGCAGCACAAAAATAGGGAGCACTAAAGACAAGTTAATTAGGTGGAAATTAGGAAATTAGAAAATAGGTGGAAATTAGGAATTAGGAAATAATGAAAATAGGAATTAGGAAATAATGAAATTAGAAATTAGGTAAATTAATTAATAATTTGTCATTTATTAATTAATTCACAAAGAGGAATAATTAGCCAATTAAATGAACATTTAATTGTAATGAGAAGACTTAGGATAAAAAAACAATTTATTAATCCTAAAGGAAGAAATGACACACACAAGGTTAAATGATTAAATCATGAAACCCTAGAAGATGAATTAGGTCTTGAAAGATATTTGACTTGATTCGATTTGATTTTGGATTGATAAATGACCAATGTGATAAATGATTTGATTGAGAAAATGCGCCAATTGACGAGGAATAATGACAAATTGATCCAAATTGACATGATTGAGAAGGACGACGATCGATGAAAAATTGATCATTAAATGACAAGATTGACAAAAAAGACAAGGATTGATGACAAAATAGGTTGCAAAGCGACACGATTGAAAATGACCACGACTGATGACAAATCAATTGCAAAATGACAAGATCAAACATGACAATGATCGATGACAAATCGATCGTTAAAACGACAAGATTGAAGGATTGATGATAAATCGACAAGATTGATAAGAGGACAACGATCGATGACAAACCAATTGCAAAATGACAAGATCAAACATGACAAATCGATCGTTAAAACGACAAGATTGAAGGATTGATGATAAATTGACAAGATTGATAAGAGGACAACGATCGATGACAAATCGATTGCAAGATTGACATGAGGACAAAACCCTAAATTAGGATTGACGATGTCCAAATAATGACAAATGAGCATGCACATTGATGCAATAAGATAAGATCATGATTGGATAGTATTGTCGACAAGACCAAATTCAAGAACGAGATGAATGAAGAATGTAGAAGAATGACTCAATGCTCGCAAATGATAAAAACCAAGTGCGAATCATAGGAGAAATGTTAATGTGACACAAAAACCTAAAATGAGGCAATGCGCAAATGTTAAAGTATGACTCCGCAAGCGTTGACCATTTTTAGGTGTCTACATTTTGCCCCTCTTTGAGATAATAGGATTTTAAGCGTTGTTTCAAAGAACAGTAATGAAAATGCCCCAGACCATGACAATGACATATGCATGCCCCCTCGAGGAATTGGCTGGAAACATCCAGAAAAGAGGCCAATTGATCAATAAGAATGATAGGAGACGATAGGATCAAATGGACTGCCAAGACTGACAGAAGAAATGTTAGTAAGAAGAAATTAGACAGAGGATAGTTAGAGACGAAGAAAAACTTGCTTTCAGTAATGCACTTTGTACGTGAGAACGTTTATTTGATATGGCAAAATGGATGCATAGCATCATGGCACTGAAGGCCAAAGCTGAAATGCAACCCTTTTTGCAAAAGACAGACACATCGTAGACAAACAACAATCACAACAAAAAGGAAAAGGACCATGAACCATCTCGGTCACTCTAAATCACTCAATGACATCATCGAGCAACATAGGAACATGATCGAAGCCAAAGATAAATCAGTAAAAAGATAAGATGCACAAATTCCAACAAATCAAACAAACATCTTGATCTTCATTGTCAAAAGTTGAAAGTGTTGATAGGATGATCATGCTGTCTGATTTCAGGACATGTGGTACCCCGTCTAAGATAGGACACAGTCTAGTTTCGAGTATACCACACCTTGTATAAGACCCATGATATTAGAGACAAGGACAAATGATATTGATGGTAACGTTCGAGTGATATGACAATTCTGATCAGTTTGAATGTTTGGTTTGATTGAAAGAGTTCATCTGTTTACGCATGATTTCATTAAAGCACAGTGTTTGATTGATTGCGAGTCATTGGATGGATACTCAGTGAGCTGTCTATGCACAGAGGGGTTATTTATTGCAAAAAATGCTTGTTTTTGGATTTTAATGTTTTGAAAAAAAATTTGGTCATTTTTCAAGACTTTTTATGATTTTTAGGGATTTTCATTTTTTCAATTTTTTTAAGAGATTTTTTCAGGACATTATATGATTTTTTAGTTTGATTTTTTTCAGGACATTATTTGATTTTTTTTGAAGATTTTTTTAGGACATTATTCGATTTTTTTTGAAGATTTTTTCAGTACATTTTTAAATTTTTAAGAGATTTTTTCAGGACATTTTTAAATTTTTAAGTTCCAGTGATCGATCATGACAAGGGAACGCACCCAATGTGCATCGGAAAGACATACATAGACCGGGACCAAAACATATGGACAAAGAACTGGGGTATGTAAGACAATGATGTTGACCAATAATGAGCTTGAAATAGGACATTGGGTCAAGACAAAGATAGACATGAGAAACCGACCGAGAAAAAGCATAGCTTAAAGGTCATGATAGATGATGGAGCAATGATCTCATTTTACACATGGCGCCTATTTGCCAGGTTTTCACCAAGGTACTTGCCCCAAGCGCCTATTTGCCAGGTTTTCACTAGAGGGCGAATCATTTTTCTTTCCTCTTTGTTTTCTCTTTTTCTTTCTTTTTTTTTTTCCTTTCTTTTTTCATTTTTTTTGTATTTTTCATTTTTTTTCATTTTTTTGTATTTTTTCTCTTTTTTTTTCAATTTTTTTGCATTTTTTCAGGATCATATTTGAAGAAGTACTGATAGAAAATTATGCACAGTACTTGCGAAGATGCATGTTGTTTATAGGATCGGACAGAGGTTCACCTTCCAGGGTAGCAAGCTGATATGCCCCCGAGCCATATACTGCAGTTACTATGAAAGGACCAACCCAATTAGTTTCAAATTTACCTTTGATGATGTCAATAGACTATGCATTCTTAGGGTTTGCCTTTAAAACCAGGTCTCCCACTTCGAAGTGTCGCCCTTTGACCTTCTTATTATAAGAGCAACGGAGACGGTTTTGATATGCTTGCAAATGTGTCAGAGCTATCTGACATTTCTTATCTAACATCTTAAGTTGATGTAGCCAAGAGACTCTGTGTGTCTCGTCATCAATCAGATGTTGCAAGGAGACATGCAAGGAAGGAATCTCCACCTCCAAAGGTAAAATAGCTTCTGCACCATACACCAAGGAATAAGGTGTTGCGCCAGTAGGTGTAAGGATAGAAGTGCGATAAGCCCATAGTGCTGGATTCAGCTGTACATGTCAATCTCAACCAGCATCATTGACAACCTTTTTCAGGATCTTGATAATGGTTTTATTTGATGCTTCAGCTTGACCATTCCCCTGTGGATAGTATGGACTGGAGAAACGGTGTTGGATATGAAACTTTGCACAAAGCTCTTTAACATCTTTATTCTTGAAAGGACGACCATTAACTATGACTATTGCAAGGGGAACCCCATATCGGTATATGATATAATTCAGCAAGAATTTTGAAATTTGGACACCCATGATATAGGTCATGGGGATAGCCTCAATCCATTTTGTAAAATACTCTGTGGCTGTAATGATGAACTTGTGTCCATTTGCAGAGGTCGGGTGAATCTTGCCAATAAGATCCAATCCCCATTGAGAAAAAGGCCACAAAGATATGACAGAATGAAGCTCTTGGGCTGGTGCATGAATGTAGTTTCCATGAATCTAGCATTTGTAGCACTTCTTAACAAAATCATGAACATCTTTTTCCAGAGTGGGCCAATAATACCCAGCATGAATCAACTTTTTAGCTAAGCTTAGACCATTGAAATGGCCCCCACATATACCATCGTGAACCTCATGTAAAGTCGTTTGTGCTTCGTCAAAATCCAAACACCTGAGGAGGGTATGGTCAAAGGAACGGCGGTAAAGGGTGTCGGCAATGATGACATATTTGGCTGTCTGTCGGATAAGGCTCGGCATTGGTTAGTGGAAAGGTTGGGTGGTAAGGTTTGGGATTTTAAATATTGATAGATGTCATTGTACCATGGGGAATTGGGACCAACAAGAATGCACATCACATCCGCTGTCGGAATGTCAAAAGAAGGAACTAGCAATTGTTCAACTAAAAATTCACATTTGTCCATATTGCTTGGCACATTCAACATGGAAGCAATCGTAGCCATCGCATCTGCCGACTTATTTTGCATTCTTGGAACTTGATTGAAATGGATAGCCGTGAACTTGGTCTTGAAGAAATCTACCATATGCTTATAGGGAATAAGCTTTTCATCTTTTGTTTCGTAGTCATTATTTACTTGTCGGATGACTAATTGAGAATCTCCATAGACTTGCAAATGCTTGACATTCCAGTGGACTGCTACTCGAAGTCCTGTAACCAGTGCTTCATACTCTGCAATGTTATTGGTGCAGGGGAAAGTTATTCTGTAAGACTTTGGAATAGCATCACCTTGAGGGGTGACAAACAAGATGCCTGCTCCGGACCCAAACTTGGTATGGGACCCATCAAAGTATAACTTCCATTCATTAGATGATGTGAAAGCAAAGACTGATTCATCTGGAAAATCAGTCAACATGGGATGATCATCAGAAATAGGAGCCTCTGCAAGTTGATCTGCTATGACTTGTCCTTTTATCACCTTTCGCTCCATATACTCAATGTCAAATTCACTAAGAATCATGACCCATTTTGCTAGGCGACCCATCAAAGCTACTCGGCTAAGCAAATATTTTAAGGGGTCAATTTTTGCAACCAACAATGTTCGATGGCTCAGCATATAATATTGAAGTTTCTGCATTGCAAATACCACTGCTAAGCATGCCCTTTCAATAGTTGAATAATTTAGCTCATAGCCTACTAGTGTTTGACTGATATAGTAAATAGCTCTCTCTTTGTCGTTCTCATCTTGTTGGGCCAATAGAACTCCTAATGCTATTTCAGTTGCAGAAATATACAATAAAAATGGCTTTCCATCTATTGGAGGCATTAGAATAGGTAGCGACAGCAAATATTCTTTAAGAGCTTGAAAGGCTGATTGACATTTCTCAGTCCATTTGAAAGCGACACCTTTATGCAATAGATGCTGGAATGGATGACATTTGTCGGCCAACTGAGCTATGAAGCGGTGGATTGACTGGAGCTTTCCTTGCAGACTTCTTAATTGCCAGAGATTTGAAGGTGGAGGCATATCCATTATTGCTTTGACTTTGGCAGGGTCGACCTCAATGCCTCGGTGAGAAACAATGTATCCTAGTAACTTTCCAGTTGTGACACCAAATACACACTTCTTTGGATTGAGCCTGAGTTTGTAGGTCTCCATTTGGTCAAAGATCTGGCCCAGGATGGCCAGATGACTATCTCTAGTGACAGATTTGCATAACAAGTCATCAACATAGTCCTCCATCAGAGTGTGCATGAAATCATCAAAAATTGTCGTCATTGCTCTTTGATATGTTGCACCTGCATTTTTAAGACCGAAGGGCATCACATTCCAACAATAGGTACCCCAAGCATAGGTGAATGTTGTCTTATGTTGATCTTCAAGAGCAATGCAAATTTGGTTATAGCCGGAGAAACCATCCATTAATGAAAGCATCTCATATCCAGCTGTCATGTCCACTATGATGTCTATGTTTGGCAATGGAAAATCATCTTTAGGGCATGCTTTATTGAGATCCCTAAAATCTGTGCAGATTCTGATGCCCCAGTTACTTTGCTAACTAGCACTAAATTTGAAATCCAGTCTGCATAATCAATGGGTCTGATGAAGCCCACATCTAGCAATTTTTTTAATTCCACTTTGACCAAAAGAGCCACCTAAGGATGCATCTTTCTAAGTTTCTGTTTGACAGGCTTGGCATCCACTTTTAGTGGCAAATGATGAAGAACCAATTCTGGATCAAGGCCAGGCATATCTACATAGGACCATGCAAAGCTGATCTTCTTCTCAAGAAAGAAATTGACAAAATCTATTTTTTCCTGTTGTGAGAGGGAAGTAGCAAAATGAATGACCTTAGGGTTGTCAGGTGTACCCAAATTGATTTCCTTGGTCATTTCCACAAGTAATGTTGATTTGTCCTGACTTGATAGGGGTATGTCCACTCTTCCACCTTTGGGTGCCTCAGAGAGGTTTTCACCTGCAGGTATGTCTTTTCTTTTTACTTTTGTATGATCAGAGAGTGCCTTACGGTTTTCACCCAAAGATCTATTCTTTTGATTTTTTATTATTTCTTTTCATTTTTCATTTTGATGACTGGAAGAGGGAGTTGACTCCCCAAAATATGTCATGGAATCCAGGTCAATAGCAAATCCTGCCTTATGATCACCTTGTGGTATGCCTTCCCGTAGTCCAAGGAATTCTGCAATTGCTTCGTCATTTTGAAAACAGTCCAATGTGAGCGGTTCTTGTTGGTCATGTTGGATAAGCTGGGGATAGATGAGGGGCATGTCATCATCAGTTGTAAGGAGAGAGAGGGCTGATATGGTAAAGATATGAACATCTGTAGTGTCGCTATCTGAACTGCTTGTATTGGATTCGGAGCTTGGATCCCAAAATGTCTCTATCCAAGTGTGAGGACAGGTTTTAGGAAGAGGAGTTATTTCATGTTTTTCTTCCATAGGCAAGTTATCAGGGTCAATGAAAATATTATCAAGGGCATAGGAACTAGAAGAAAAAGAACTCCACTCCCATTCATTGGAAGCAGTCTTGGGTCGGGTATCCTTAGGTGTTATTTCATCGTCAGAATCACGCCCTTTTCTACACGTGGGCACTTTGGTAGATGTGGATCCAATTCACAACGGTACAAAACCTAACCCTAAAGTTGGAGGTCATCTCTTGGGTATGATAGGTTCTAGCCTTCCATTGTTGTTCAGGCCTAAGCCACTGCAACCATCATATCCTTTCTTTTGCAGCAAGGTAAATCCTTTGCCATATCGTTCCACTGGCAATCTGACAGGTGGGGTCTCAATTAGATCTTTATAAATCCAATCTATGACATCGTCATCTACAGTTTCCTTGTTAAGTTCTCCCCTTTTGGTAAATGTAGTAAGAGGCTGATATTGAATAATGACCTTAGGTTCTTTTTGCAATAAATGCAGTTTGCCATATGATTTTGGAGATATTGGCAAATTCCCGATGAGGAATGTCTGATCCATTGAATATTCTCCACACCCTTGGTCTTGTATCTTCAATTTTCCTTTGACAGCCTCTAACAATTGATTGGGATCCACATAGCTATGTGATTTGGCCTCTCTGTTGACTGGGACTTGCTACTGAGGGGTATCCTTTAGAGTAGCACAAAATTGAAATGGATTAGGATCTCCAGGAATTGTTATCTCAGTTCCATTGTAAGGATATTTCAAACATTGATGATAGGTGGATGGAACTGCTTTCATTGCATGAATCCATGGATGGCCAAGGATCATATTATAGGGGAGATGAAAGTCGAGGACTTGCAGGAAAGTGTTTTCTGTCACTGGACCAACTCTGATAGGCAATGTAATTATCCCTTTGGATGGGCGCTCAACATCATCATATGCTTTGATTGTTATTCTTTTAGAAGCATCAATGTCATTTTCTGTATACCCAAGGCCAATAACCACTCTCAAAGTACAAATATTAAGACCTGCTCCACCATCTATCAAGACTCATCGGATTTTGCAGTTATGAACAAAGACTTCAAGGTGTAAAGGATCATTGTGAGGGAGCTTGTCAGGTGACATATCATTGTCAGAAAATGCGACATTTTGGGAAACGGCTAAATGTCCAATCCAGGCTTGAAACTGGTCAACATCAATATCTGTCGAAACAGTGGACTCAACTAAAGCTTTGTCCAGGACTGCATGATGCATGGGAGACATTTTCAATAACTCAAGGATTGATATTTGTGCAGGTGTCTTTCCTAGGTGATCCAAAAGATTATACTGACTTGCAAGAGTTGGCTTGGGAGGAGCTGCAGGAGCTCCTTTCAGGACTATCTTGGATCGACGAGTGGTGACTGCACAAGAAGGATCTTGTCCCTTTATTCTCAAGGTAGAAACATAGTCATTTGATGCATGAAAACAATTAATGACATTATTATAACCAGTATTTGCATAATTGGCCATTTGGGTAGAGTTGGAAGAGGACGCCTTACCCTTGTCATGATCAAGCAAAGGAGTTTTGAAAATAGTATGATCAGTGTTAGAGGTCGGATGGGATGGATCTACCTCAATTACTCCTTGCTCTAATAAATCTTGAATCATGTGTTTCAATTGGAAACAGGATGTAGTTTTGTGTCCTTTAGACCGATGATATTCACAGTACGCATTATCATTCCACCAATGCGGTTTTACCACTGGTTCTGCCTTGATATCTGGTAGCTTAATAAATTTTGCTTGTATCAATTGTCTCATTACTGATTCAATAGGCTCTCCCAATGGCGTAAATTGTTGAGGAGGCCCATCCCGCGATCGGAAGGGTTTGTGCTACTGGTTTTGTTGTTGGCCTTATTGTTGAGTATGTCAAACTTTGTTGCATCATTGGTGCTTGGAACCTTGTTTCAATAGACATGTCACTATGCAAATGCAATATGTTTGGAATTTTTCAAGGATAATGTATGATATGCAACTAAATGCAAACTAAATAAATGAAAATGCAATCTATGGCAAGAGTGCAATCTATGTTTTTGGTTATTTTTTAAGATTTTGACAAACTTTTTGGAATGCAAATCTAAAAGAGACCCTTAGGAAATTGAAATGATGTCTAGACCTCAAAGGACAAAAGGACCAAGTGACAAAAGGACAAATTGACAATGTCTCACCTATATGCTTGGATACTAAGCTAGGTTTGACCAAATGACAATAATGACATAAAGAGAAAAGGTTTGATAAGGTCTAGACTTCTTAACAATGACTTAGGGTTTATCAAATATTTGGATTACTCAAGTATGACAAAACCTAGTTTTGGCACTATATGCAAAGGGACAATTACTATGCAAATGACCCTAATATGATATGATAATGACCTAAGCTTAATGAAGGGACCTAGGGTATGCAATGTATGACAATGGTATGACTTTAATGCAAGAGGACACATGCAAATGGATGACCCTTATTGAAAAGAGTATGACTTAGGTGAAACCTAACCTTGGTACTTGACAATGAACTTTGCAAAATGCAACCTAGGATGAACCTAAATGTAAGTGACATGAATGTTGAGATAAGATTTTGAACAATGTTTGCCAACCATGTTTGAAGATGAGTTTTGAATCTTGTTGAACTTTTGTTGGATGAATGTCTCTTGTGTTTAACCTTGTTTTGAATCAATTTGTCTTGCTTTTGAAATGAGATGCAATTCAACTTTTGACAAGCAAAGAAGACAAGATATTGCAACTTAAACTCAAGACCATCATGCTCATTTCCACATTTATTATGGTAGGCAAAGACATTAGGTACTTGAGAGGTAGACTCATTATGGGATTCAAGGAGAATACATAGATGCTTGACCCCACGGGCTCCCCTCCACGGCACTCACTTCTCAGGGCAGCCAAGCATCAGTCCCCATGGAAATCTCCCCATGGCGAACTTAGTATCTCTTCCAAGTATCCGAACTTGTCCTTCTCAAGCAACTAGAAGGTTTTTTTGGCCTCTAAAACAAGGTGTGTAGTAAGAATTTCTATTAAGTGTTACTCCTTGATGTCACGCAAGCGTGATTGAGACATTAAGCCCATCAAGATACCAAACAAATGTAGTCACCCAAGCATGATTTAGACCAAGAGGCCCTACTTAGATGTTGATATGAGAAAGAGTTCAAGGGTCATCACTTCCCAAGTAACTGCAATTCCCACGTAACACTTCCTTCAAAGCTTTCGCTCATCGGGTATTTTTTTATAGTGAGTTAGAATGCCAAGGAATTCTAGCCATACTCACTTTGGGTCATTCCCTTCTCATGATTATCACTTGCTTGCAAAAGCAAAGTGGTCGGGAAGGCAGGCCCTCTAAAGTAGACACACAATCAAAGACAAAAGCATGGTGTGTATGGTGAAAATGGATAACAATAATAACAATATTGAAAGACTAAATGGATTCAACCACAAAACCCTAGCCTAACAATCAACAAAGATCCACCATAACATATGAAGATTACCTAAGATAATGCAAATCACATGAAATCACAAAGATTATACCATCACATGTCCAATAGGGTTTTGATCTCCATTCTTCCTATCTCCCTTGATCTTGCTTGATATATTTGCTCTCAGATTTTTGTATGCACAAGAGCTCAACAAAGAGCGGAATGTGGTTGCAAGTAGGATCGTAGTGTAGCAAGTTGCATAAAAGATCATTAGCATGAGTGATTAGGATCAATGATTAGGGTTTGATAGTGAAGAAAGCATCTTCTTAAATAGAAGACACAATATGAAATGGAGGGTTAAGATTGAGAGGTGTAAAAAGAGAGGTCGGCTAGGATTAGAGGGTAGGTAAAAGAAATACCAAAATAATGAAAGAGGTAGGTAGTGTAGGAATTAAGAGATGAATGACATGTGTCATGTGTAGGAAAAGCTAATGAATTAATTAAATAAATAAGGATTTATTTAATTAATAGAAGAAGTATGATAATTAAATAAATAAAAATATTTATTTAATTTAGGAAAAGAATAATTTAAATAAATAAATGTATTTATTTAAATGAGAAATAAGGCTAGAAGAGGATAAATGAATTAATTAAATAAATAAAGATTTATTTAATTAATAGAAGAATTAGGCTTAGATAATTAAATAAACAAAATATTTATTTAATTTAAACATGACAATTTTGGGTTTCTACATTTTGCCCCTCTTTGAGACAATGCAGCTTGTCGCGTTGTTTCAAAGAAGATAAGATGAACTGATACAGAGTTGCCCCAGAATGGGAATGATATGCCCCCTCGAGAGATTGGATGAAAATGTCTGAAAAGATTGCAGATAATCTCTTGATAAGAAAGAAAGGCTAGAATTTACTGACCGAATAAAGTGACAAAGTCACAGGATGAAAAATACTGACTCGGTAAACGAAGGCAAGGGCTAGGATAGGCTATAAGATAGACCACGGGCAAAAGACATCCTCATTGTCATCTACACCCTCACGAGATCACAGTGCAGAGCGAAAAAAGAGCAGCAGTAGTCAGCAGCGATGGCCTTCGTACACAGATTCGACCGCGTTCGTCGATTTCAGAGGCCAGCAGAGGCAGGAGAGCCGGTAAGTACCACCAAACCTCCTCGTACTTTGACGCATTTCAATTTTGTCATTAATGCATGGTAGTTTAGCAATAAATGTGCTTAGGAATAGGGCACAAAAAAGTGCAAAAACATGCAACCGCGTCTGTGTCGGTGCCAGGTGCGTCTGTGTCCGCCAGGCGCGTCTGTGTCAGTTCCAGGCGCGTTTACGTCTGGAACCGCATTTGTGCTTGATGCGGGCGCGTTTATGTCCCACCGGGTGTGCCAAAATGTGTATGGTGAAAATGGATAACAATAATAACAATATTGAAAGACTAAATGGATTCAACCACAAAACCCTAGCCTAACAATCAACAAAGATCCACCATAACATATGAAGATTACCTAAGACAATGCAAATCACATGAAATCACAAAGATTATACCATCACATGTCCAATAGGGTTTTGATCTCCATTCTTCCTATCTCCCTTGATCTTGCTTGATATATTTGCTCTCAGAGTTTTGTATGCACAAGAGCTCAACAAAGAACGGAATGTGGTTGCAAGTAGGATCGTAGTGTAGCAAGTTGCATAAAAGATCATTAGCATGAGTGATTAGGATCAATGATTAGGGTTTGATAGTGAAGAAAGCATCTTCTTAAATAGAAGACACAATATGAAATGGAGGGTTAAGATTGAGAGGTGTAAAAAGAGAGGTCGGCTAGGATTAGAGGGTAGGTAAAAGAAATACCAAAATAATGAAAGAGGTAGGTAGTGTAGGAATTAAGAGATGAATGACATGTGTCATGTGTAGAAAAAGCTAATGAATTAATTAAATAAATAAGGATTTATTTAATTAATAGAAGAAGTATGATAATTAAATAAATAAAAATATTTATTTAATTTAGGAAAAGAATAATTTAAATAAATAAATGTATTTATTTAAATGAGAAATAAGGCTAGAAGAGGATAAATGAATTAATTAAATAAATAAAGATTTATTTAATTAATAGAAGAATTAGGCTTAGATAATTAAATAAACAAAATATTTATTTAATTTAAACATGACAATTTTGGGTGTCTACACATGGTATCAAAGATCTGGATTTCTGATCACCCTAAAAGGATGAGAGCATACTCTCCTACTCCAATGTCACATGCAACAATCAAAGCAAAAACATGTTCATTCCAAACCTATTAGAAATCACTAGGTGCCTAAAACATTAATAACAAACACCAAGTTTAGTTGTTTCTCCAAGGCAACCTGCAAAACCCAAGTTAGAAGTTTGATTTGTTGTCTTTGACTATCAATTCTACATAAAGCATGTTAGTAGTTTGATTTGGTGTGTTTGCCATGCGTATGCCAAGATTCTGCACAGATAATTAGTACCAAAATCCAAAACACAGAAAACAGAATGCAAAAACTAAACAAATTTCAAATAAAACACTGCATTTTTACCCCTGTTCTAGACTTTGCACAGGCGCAGAACTCAGGACATAGGCACAAAATGTAGGACACAAGCGCAGAATGTCTTCAACACAGGCGTAGAATGCTCAACATAGGCGCAGAAGTCTCCAGAAAACCCTGCACGACCCTGTTTTTGGTTTTTTTGGCCTGCAAATCAACTTGAAAGCACTCAAAACACCATAAAGAGGTTAGAAGGTTAGTGTTCACGTCGAGCTCACCAATTAATGTACGTTAGGAAATCGGAAATCATCACAAGACAAGATAAACATAATAGCTCAATCACAAATGCATTCATTGCAATGATCTATCCTAAACAACACTCAATAGAGACATGAAATAAGAACATTCAAAAGCAAAGATTATGCAAACCAAAGATGTGATTTGAATGCTCCTTCATGTGGCTCCATTGTTCTTCTTTCTTCTCCAAATAGCCTTTGTTTGTGGATCTCACCTTCAAGTGCATAAACCTAATGTGAAAGCAAGATTGATATTGGCACACGAGTACTAGAAGAAGTGATTATTTCTCATTATCTGATTCTATGATTATGTGATTGCAAAAGTGATTACCAATTAGCCTTGATTGATGAAGATCATCCAATTTATAGATAAATTGGAGATAGGATCAAATTTAGCATGAAATGGATATTAGAAGCAATTGATTTCAAAATGGGAAAAATGAGTGAAAAGAAGAAGGTTATGACACCTTCTATGTCATGAATTATGACATATTGCCAATGCAAAGCTTAGAGGACTAGAACCCTATGACATTTTGCTATGCCAAGAGTATGACACATGAAGCACAAAAATAGGGAGCACTAAAGACAAGTTAATTAGGTGGAAATTAGGAAATTAGAAAAAGTTGGAAATTAGGAATTAGGAAATAATGAAAATAGGAATTAGGAAATAATGAAATTAGAAATTAGGTAAATTAATTAATAATTTGTCATTTATTAATTAATTCACAAAGAGGAATAATTAGCCAATTAAATGAACATTTAATTGTAATGAGAAGACTTAGGATAAATAAACAATTTATTAATCCTAAAGGAAGAAATGACACACACAAGGTTAAATGATTAAATCACGAAACCCTAGAAGATGAATTAGGTCTTGAAAGATAATTGACTCGATTTGATTTGATTTTGGATTGATAAATGACCAATGTGATAAATGATTTGATTGAGAAAATGCGCCAATTGACGAGGAATAATGACAAATTGATCCAAATTGACACGATTGAGAAGGACGACGATCGATGACAAATTGATCATTAAATGACAAGATTGACAAAAAAGACAAGGATTGATGACAAAATAGGTTGCAAAGCGACAGGATTGAAAATGACCACAACTGATGACAAATCAATTGCAAAATGACAAGATCAAACATGACAACGATCGATGAAAAATCAATCGTTAAAACGACAAGATTGAAGGATTGATGATAAATCGACAAGATTGATAAGAGGGCAATGATCGATGACAAACCAATTGCAAAATGACAAGATCGAACATGACAATGATCGATGACAAATCGATCGTTAAAACGACAAGATTGAAGGATTGATGATAAATCAACAAGATTGATAAGAGGACAACAATCGATGATAAATTGATCGCAAGATTGACATGAGGACAAAACCCTAAATTAGGATTGACGATGTCCAAATAATGACAAATGATCATGCACATTGATGCAATAAGATAAGATCATGATTGGATAGTATTGTCGACAAGACCAAATTCAAGAACGAGACGAATGAAGAATGTAGAAGAATGACTTGATGCTCGCAAATGATAAAAACCAAGTGCGAATCATAGGAGAAATGTTAATGCGATGCAAAAACCTAAAATGAAGCAATGCGCAAATGTTAAAGTATGACTCCGCAAGCGTTGACCATTTTTAGGTGTCTACAAGTTGAAAAAGGATTTCAGTTACAATTCAAGAGTTGAAAATGCAAAATTATGAACAGAACTAGTTTGGAAATAGCAATTAGTAATCAAACTAGAGGTAACATCTTTCATTTGAATAACAATGAAAAGATATGCTTGATTACACTTTTTGATGAAAGTTGGCTATGGCATAAGAGACTCTGTCATGTAAATTTTGATTGCATTGTGAAAATTAGTACAACTAAGGAAGTTAGAGATTTACCTAAGATTGCTAAACCTCACAATCCGGTATGTAAGGAATGTCAATTTGGAAAACAAGTTAGAGCATCTTTTAAAAGTATTCTAGAAAAATCCAATAATGCTCTTGACTTAATTCACACCAATTTATGTGGTCCAGCTAGAACTAAAAGCTTACAAGGTGATAGATATTTCATGCTAATCAATGATGACTATTCTAGAATGTGTTGGGTTACTTTTCTCAGAGATAAATCAGAAGCACTTGGAAAATTCAAACTATTCAAAGCAATGGTAGAAAATGAAACCGGTAAGAAAATCAAATGTCTAAGATCAGATCAAGAAGGTGAATTTACATCTAAGGAATTTAATGCATTCTATGAACTAAATGGAATCAAAAGACAATTATCAGCACCTCGGACACCACAGTAGAATGGAGTTGTAGAAAGGAAAAATAGAACTATCTTGGATGCACCTAGAAGTATGTTATCTAAAGAAAATCTACCACATGTATATTGGAGAGAGGTGTCAAGTACAACGGTCTATACATTCAATAAAGTTCACATCAAAGGTGAAACCAATAAGACCCCTCATGAACTATGGTTCGGCATTACTCCTACTCTTAAATATTTCAGAATATTTGGAAGTAAATGTTATATTAGAAGAGATGAGTATATTGGAAAATTTGATCCTATAAGTGATGAAGGAATATTTCTTGGTTATTCATCTAAGAGAAAAGCATATAGATGTTTTAACAAAATATTGCATAAAATTGTTGAGAGTACAAATGTGAAAATTGATTAATAGTTTAGAGGAATGTCAAGGTATATAGACTCTATACTGGCAATAGAGATACTAACAAATGAACCTACATTGAACCCACCGGTAAAAAATGAAGATCCAATTACACCCGTATCATCTAAAATTTCATTGCAACTGAGGAATTGCAGGAAACGAAGACACCCCGGTATGTAAGATTGAACCACTCTGAAAATCAGATAATTGGGAACAAGTATCAAGGAGTTATGACAAGAGGAAGACTGGCAAATGAAGAGGTATGTCTTATTTATCAAATTGAACCATTATCAATTAATGAGGCATGTGAAGATAAACACTGGATTAAAGCTATGGAAGAAGAATTAGAACAAATTGAAAAAAATAACACATAGACATTAGTTCCCCGACCTAAAGACAAAAATGTAATTGGAACAAAATGGGTATTCAGAAACAAACTTAATGAAGATGGTAAGGTAATCATAAATAAAGCAAGACTAGTGTGTAAGGGATATTCTCAAGAGAATAAATTGATTATAATGAAACCTTTGCACCGGTAGCTAGAATTGAGGCAATTAGATTATTCTTGGCTTTTCTAGCACACAAGAACTACAAAGTATGTCAAATGGATATTAAATGTGCATTTCTGAATGGAGATCTTGAAGAAGAAGTTTACATTGAGCAACTTGATGGATTTTTATTGACAAATAATAAAGATATGGTTTGTAGGTTAAGGAAAGCTTTGTATGGACTGAAGCAAGCTCCAGGAGCTTGGTATGCTAGATTGGATAAATATCTTTTGAAGATTGGTTTTTCGAAAGGTAATGCTGATAGTAACTTATACTGTAAAGTAACTAATCATGACATCTTGGTTATAGAAGTTTTTATTGATGATATAATCGTTGGAGGAGAAGATGGTTTATGTAAATACTTTTCTATTGAAATGCAGGGAGAATTTGAAATGTCTATGATTGAAGAGATAAAATTCTTTGTAGGATTGAAGATTTCATAGACTGATAAAGGTATATTCTCAAGTCAATCTAAGTACTTGAAGGATTTACTAAAGAAATTTGGGATGGAAAACTCTAAATCAGTAAGCACACCTATGACTACAAATGACAAATTATCACTAGGGGATGAATCTAGACCTATTAATCTGACTAGGTACAAATCTACGATAGGAGGTTTATTGTATTTGACACAAACAAGACCTAATATTATTAATGCAGTATGTATTGTTTCAAGATTTCAGAATAATCCTAGAGAAAATCATGAATCAACAGTAAAAAGGATTTTCTGATACTTACAAGGCACTACTAATCTTGGCTTATGGTATCCTAGAGATGAAAACTTTGAATTATGTGCATACACAGATGCAAATCAAGTAGGAGATGTGGTTGATAGAAAAATCACCACTGGCGAAGCATTTTTTCTTGGACACAGACTAATTTCTTAGTTGAGTAAGAAACAAAGTTGCACATCTTTATCAACAACAAAATCAGAATATGTTGCAGTAGCAACTAACTGTACACAGGTATTATGGCTTAAGCAAATGTTGAAGGACATAAAAGTAAAATGAAAGGAACCTATAACTATCTATTGTGATAACACTGCAACAATTGATATATCTAAGAATCTGGCACTACATTCTAAAACTAAACATGTTTCTGTCAAACTAAATTTTCTAAAGGAGAATGTTGAAGCAAAAGAAGTAAAATTGGTTTATGTGAATACTAAAGAGTAGATTGCAAATATTTTCACTAAGCCTTTGCCTAAAGAAACTTTTGAATATCTCAAAGATTAGCTTAAGGTCATACCCCCACTGGTAGAGACTTAGATAGTTGATGTTTGTCATCAACCGACAAAATTAACAGAGAAATCTTTTACTCCGGCTTTGATGAGGAGAGCTACTTCTCAAGGGGAGTAGTTGGTATACTTAATTGGTTGGTATTTTGTATTTGAACTTGGTTTTGTTATTGCTTTGGCATTTGATGTCAAAGGGGGAGAATTTGATATAGAAAAACACATGTTACTCCTAGGGGGAGAGATTGTTATTTTGGGAGAGATCGATTACTCTCTATATCTGAATTTAATCTCTTTTGGGAGATTGTTGGTTTTTGGTATTTGGCATTTCTGTTTTGGCACTTTGATGGTTTTTCCATCTTGTGTTGCCATCAATGCCAAAGGGGGAGATTGTTGGTATTTTGGATATGTTGATATGGTTTTGTCATTGATGTCAACACCTATTAACACCTATCAACTTTGGCACTTTGGAGAATTGGCAATGTTCACCAGCAAGCGACTTTATGCATAGTCACTGGTATCTGGTTCACTGATAGAATATAATGTTCACTAACACTTGGAATGACATGGAAAACACTTGGTTATGTTGAAGACATCATTTGGACACTTTGTCTTGGAGATTTGTTCATTGGTATATTCGTATTTGCATATTTGTTGTTACTGGCAAATAGGTCCACAATAAGCACCGATAGGCTCATCTATTCTAGATCAGCACGACATGCTTTGGAGATGATTTATTATTGATGTAAATGCATTAAGCTGACATGTTGTATCGGTTATTGCATCAGTTATTAATTTACTTGTAAATTGCTTTTATTGTAATATCTTTTAGAGCCAACCTACTTTAATTGGTATTAGGTTATGGTATATATGTAAGATCTTATTTGTCAGATCGAAAAGCGATTGAAGGAAGGAATCATAAGAAGTTATATGCGAGTAAAAGCAGAGCTATACACATAGCCATCATTTGAAGGTTGAAGGAAGGTTTTTGTGAAGCCATATAAGAACTACAGTAGTACTGAATCCAGTATATGAAGATGCTATTTTGAGCAATACATTATTATTGGATTTAACCATCCAATTGTAGTCAGTGTGACTCCTATTTTCGTTTGAGCAATGAGCTCTAGGCGCTTGGCCTTTCTGCATGTGCAGACCCCATTTGTATACACATACTATGTCATGCCCAAACTTTTTGGGCAAAACACAACCAATTTTATTTTATTTTTAAAATTTTTTTTTACACTTAATTACATGCATCCATATACTTAATTAGTTCTGACAACTTATCAAGTTGCCCCAACGATTTCTTAATTGATACTAAATACTAACATAACAATTACGATAATTCCTATTATCATGCGAAACAATTATATTTTATAATGTACACATTAAATTCTCTCAAAAGTCCCTTTTCTTTTCAGTTGCACTTATTAGTACTTAATTAAATCCAATTCTACCAAATAGACATTAATATAATTACTAGGTTTGATCTCAATTATTTACTAATTATCAAGTTTCCTCCATCCGGTTACTATATCCTTCCTTAATAACTTAATTAAATAGGCTTATATTGTTTCAACACTATTGCTATTTCCTTGCATTAATATTATCTATTTGAATAGATACAAATAAGGTGCCAATCTTTATTATGGTAATCAAATTATCTGATAAAAGTATCCACTTGGGTTAACGCATTTCGCAAGCCTTAGTCCATTAATTTTATCATAGAGAAATTATATTATGCCACTACAATACCCTCTTAAATTATTTGTTTAATTAACTATATTAAATCATCCCATTTATTTATTAAAACCATTTCATATTTCATTTTCAATAATCACATTCCCTCTTGCTTTAAATTCAACCAATTAAACCTCTCAAATATATTTACCTAATAATGATAATAGTATTGTTGTAGAAAAATTTCATTACCATTTCCATTAAATCCCAAACTAACTTATGGGAACCCAAAAATAACTTATCAACCCATTAAAATTTCCTAAAGATTAAACTCCATAAATAATTAAAATTTAAATATCCTTTTTAAAAGTATACCCATATGTTTATAAAAAAAAAACATATATAGGTTACAAAAATATTTAATCAACAATTCGCCTATTCATTATATTAAAATGTTTATTTAACATTTATAAAATATGAAGGTTTTAAATAAACATTTACATAAAAATCAATTTTTTACTTGCATGATTTAAACTACATATTTTTCACATATATATATAAGTATTCATTCTCTAAAATATACTTGCCCCCCTTTTCAATTTAACTAAAATTAAATAATGTTGAAACCCTAATTTTCTTTATGTTTATAAAATAAACCCTTTTAATATTTTTCATTTCTCAATTCCTACTACCATCTTTCGAACACCCTAATTTTTATTATTATAAAAAAAAGCTCTTCTATTCTTTTAAAATCCTCCTTACTTGCCCTAACCCCAAATTCTGGGTTAGGGCTTTTGTTTTATTATTTGTTCTTGAGTGCAAGTCCAAATGATGGAGTTATGGCAGAGGGCGGTCGAAGGAGGGGAGGAGCAGAGGGTTGGTTTAATGAAGAGGGGCGACAGGTTCTTCCCGGCCGCCACTGTGTGAACACACAGCGGCGGCGGTGGTCGGGCGCCGCACCACTATGTGTCCACACAGTGGCGGCCAAGGTGCCACACAACTGTGTGTCCACACAGTGGGGACACTGTGAGCGTCACCCACTGTCTGCCACATAGTGGCAGACCTGTCAGATACTGATTCACCCCCCCCTCTCAGTATCTGTGGGAACCCTAACAGAGACAAATTTAAAAATTCAAACATAAATCCACACATGTGTCAAGTGACAAAAATAAAATACTTTTACAAAATTATGCATGAAATCGTGTCTCTTGTGGGATTTACATAAATCAATTAAATAACACTTAACACACATGCATCATTTACTATTACGAATAAAATACGACACAAATGGGGTGTTGTCTCTCCAAATAGACAAACCTTGGTTTTACGAACACACATAGGTCTAGGTTTGGTTCTCCATAATATTTTCATGGTCACATGGATAACTTTTCCTACACAACTCAATTACACATTAATAATTTCAAATAACCATATATAATATTAAACACATGAATTAGAATACACATCAAACACACTACATACAATTTACATTTGAACAATCCAATATATCTTATATCCAAATAATTTTGATCCATACATAAAGCATACATCCTATTTCTATCATCATAGTAAAGTCCTGCAAATCCAATAATGACATACATCATCTCAAATTTATCCTATTCTAGAATCATATCAAGTTCTATATCATTGTTGGGTGAATATTTTGTCACCAGCATACTAATGACAAAACGTAAAATTCACACAATGCTATGCTAAGAAATTAATCTCTCCTCTCATCAAGGGGAGGTTCCCTATGAAATTTCTCCTCTAATTAACAAGAAATTAAATTGGTGGGTTGGTGTTGGGCATATAACTCTTTTTTTTCAGAGTTTATGTATTCTCCCTTCGCCTAGTTACAGTTTCTCTACCTCTTCAGATATTCAAAGAAAAGAACTATTAATCTAATAAACTATACTAAGAGTTACTTTTAAGCAGCACAAAGTCTCCTTTATGGTAACATTGATTTACACTAATTGTTACAAATTAAACAAGTAGAAACTTAGCTTAAAGCTCAAAGTCTTTAAGTGTAAATTTCTAATCAATTAAACTACTAATAACAACAACAATACAAAGCTTACTACAAGTTACTTCCTTTATCAGCAGATTTCTCAAGCATGCTAAGAGCACAAAGACTATTGGCAGGATTTGAGAGCTCTTTAACCATGTAGCAATATCTTAAGATCAAATATGTAAAGATAATATGTATTCAATGGACATAGGAACATTAAATAATATAAACAAATTTATTGATACGACACAAAGTTTTCAATCAACAAAACTATTTTCTTTATTTGTTTGATTGAATTCTTATCACAAAAGCTCAAAGTCTAAATTGGGATAAAAATCTAGTAGAGTTTTGCTAAGCATGAAAAAGATGAAAATATTTACAAAAAGGTCCCCCTTATATAGGAAAAGAAGTTGAGAAAAATGTGGGCACAGTTGACTTATTCAACTGCACAGTCCTATTTTACTACAACTACTACATAAAGAAAATGTGCAGCTGCATAAAAATTTACAACATCTATTGGTGCAGCTGCATGAAGGAAGAGTGTCAAAAGGGGGAACTTCATTCTTAATTCTCTTCTTCATTGGATTTCTGAAAACCTTCAAACTTGGTGAGGATAGCTTTGACCTTTGCTTCATTCGGCATCAAGGTAGAACTTGTGATGATTTGAACACGAGATATCACATCTTGGATCTTCACTTGCTTCTTCTTAACATCCTTTAGCATGGATGTGAGTACTTCAAAGCTGACTTGAATTTCTAACAATTTATCAAATGTATCAAGGGAGAAGTCTTGTCCCGTGCACTAGTCCATCAAGGAAGGAAATTCTTGGGTGACGACCTCAGCAGTGACGAGATTTTGATCACCATCATACAAATAGCAAGGGAGATCACCTACTTTAGCAAAAATAAGGTCAACCTCATCATCACCTTCTTTCTTTTCATGATCTAGTTCTGCAATCATTAATTTCATTGTCTCTTGTTTATGAGACAATAATGACAAGATGTGAATATACTTCTCTCTTGTGGGAATTACCTTGTTCTCAACCAGGACATCTATCTTGAAATCCTCCATTTTGCTCCAAAGGGTAGTGCTTTTCACAACTTCCTCAATTTCCTGGGATAAAGAGGTTTTGAGTCCTTGCATCTGACTCTAGACCACTTCATAATCAGACAATAGCTCCACCATTGAACTCAGGAGATGAGAGCCTTCTAACCTTAGTCGTGAGATCAATTCGTCCATTACTCGACCCTTAGCTCCTACCTACTCAATCTTCTTGATAGCTTTAGTGTCTATTGATGAGCCTATAGGTTCAATGTCTTGAGAAGATTGTGTTACCTTTAAGAGGACGTTGGTTAACTACTCACACTTCTGCTTCAAGATATTTTTCTCATCCCTCTCCTGATCCAATCTTCTTAACAAAGAATTAAGGGATGTCTAAGAATCTAATTTCACACTTTCATGTGTCTCCACTCTAAGCTCCACAAGCTGCATGGTATAATCTTCTAATCGTATGCTACCTTTGTCCTTATCTGACGATGGCACCATAACTTTAGTGTATTTTCTTTTGGAAGCCGGGTCTACTACCACCCGAGATACTGTCTTTGGCTTCTTTGTTCCCTTAGGCTTTGGAGGAACCAAAAGTTCAAAGTCAAATTCATCAGGAGATATTACCTATTTCTTCCTTTTAGGGGCCACTACTTCCTTCCAAGGGGGTAGTTCTGGATTGGATGATGGAGTAGTGGCTCCTTGCTGACCTGGGGTCGAAGATTCTGGAATAGGTTGACTGGAACTTGGAGTAGTTGCAAGTGTAACTGATGGTGCTGATATTGAAGCATCTAATGGAACATCTGTTGCCGGTACCTCTTCAATTATTGGTGGAAGAGTTGAGGGTGCCGTTAGTGTAACTTCAGAGATTACCAGTGAAGGGATGGTTGTGATGGTGGTAGTAATGACTGGTAAATCTACCGACACCTGTTCTACAAGTGCATCTTGCAAAGTTTCATTAAAGTCCATCATGGTAGATTCAAAAGTAGATGAAGGGATATCATCTAAAGTAGAGAAGTTGGTTATTGTAAAAAATTGACCAGTAGTCTCTGATTGCAGCATGCCCATACTTAGATCTCCATCTTCATGAACATCTTCATCTTCTTGATCAGAATCGGAGTCAGAATCAATAGAGTGAACAACTACTTGTGAAGTGGTTGTTGTATCAACTTCAATTGAACGTGGCACTTCTTCTGTCAGTACTTCCTCTTGTTGAGGAATTTCACCTTCTTTGACCTCTTTACCATTTCCAACTTCACTGATAGGTGGTTGTTCTGGCTCTTTTGCTGCTACCTCCTATGACACTGATGATGATTCGCCTTGTTTTGACCCTTTAACTATACATTTTATTTTAGGCCCTTTACCTTTTAATTATACCACTAGAGTTGAAGATAGTGCTTGTGAGTCTACCCTATTCTTGGTTCTAGTTTCAGTTGTTGCTATCTTGCCCAATGGACCATCACTGTTGTCATCATCTCCCAAACTAGTGGGAAACTGTTTCATCCTGAGATTCTTCTTTAGCAAATAAGCATTGGTGTTTGCTATGACAGGAGAGATCCTTTGAGTAATGGACTTTCTTTCCTTCTTCGACCATTGCACAAGTGAGAGTGGGGAGTCAGCAATCTTCTTCTCATAGTAAATAGGATCCACTATGTCATTTGTGTCTTCCATAGTCATTGGGATCTTAGCTAGATCCAGATTCTCAATTTGTTCCAGAGTAAGGCGGTTGAAGTCCATCCTCCTTATATCCTCCTCATCGTGACAGTCCGCCCAAACATCTTCAAACCTATAGACATGAGTGTATGTCCTTTTGAGCTTGCTCTTTATACCCCGAAAATCAAAATCAGTTCAAGCCTTGAATCTTCTCATGGTATTCCACTGCATCTCCTCTTCCATATTTTTGGCTTTGGGATTAGTTAGCATGGAATACCTACCAATTGACTCTGAGAATTTCAGCCCAGTCTTGTGTACTTGTGATTGTTTCTCATGCACACTAATCAGTTGTCTGCATAGCTCCATTAGGACAATTTTATCTGAAGGAAACCTTGGAAGAATAAAGGGCTCACTTGAGAAGAATCCAATCTGGATATAGGTAAAGGTGGGGAATTGAAGGAAGACACACCCAAAGTGGGACACCTTGCTGTAAGTGGCCTCTGATATTCTTCTCTTATACAGGCCTTTATCAAAAATGCACTTCCAAACAACAAAGAAAGCATCATTAACCCTCCTATAATGATTACCTTGATTTTTGATAGTGAGTTGATCATAGTATTCTCAAACAGGCACTATTCTTATGTCACCCTTAATTGACAAGCTTGGATATTGCCTCATAGAGATAGCTGTGTAAACTAGGTATGAGGTCATATAAAACTTCAGTGTTACCTTGACCTCTTTTAGTTGGGTGCAAAGCACATCATTGATTTGTTCTTCCCAATCAATTCTTGCAGCTCCCTTTCTGATTATATTCATATAGTAAATCATCTAGCTTTGGAAATAATGAGAGTCTTTTAATCCTCTCACTCTGGATAACATGGTGACCATGTCATTATATTCTTCATTAAAATCAATCCTGTGCAAAGACTGAGGCCATCGGGAGGTGAGGGAGGATCTAGCAGTTGAGAGATAAATAGTATTGATCACCTTTTTACATTTATCTTTGTGTTTCTCATAGTACTCTTGAGCACTCTCTTGAGAAATATCAGCCACTTCTTCTGCCAATGAGCCTTTGAAAATACTATTGAAGAATACATTATCTAGAGTCATTATGACCTTTTGATCATCATCCTTTACCTATCTTGTGCTTGGATCAAAGTGATCAGCCACTGCTAGTACAAATTCAGGATCATGAGCCGCAACTAGGAAAGATGCATACTTATGCAGCTCAGATTTGATTAAACTGGTTAGGTGTGTAGGAGCCTTCTAAACCCGGTCAAGAAACTCTTACATGTCAATGTGGCCAATTTCAGTGTCCCTGATCTCCTTAATGTTAGAATCCACTGAACTTTCAAGGTATGTCATGCCCAAAATTTAGGGCAAAAAACAGAACAAATTTTTTTTTAAAAGATACTAAATTTAATTAACAAGCACACTCTTGCGACAAGCGTTAACGAAAATTTCATTAATAAATTCGAGCTCATTCTGAAACGAATGAAGCATCGACAATCTGATATAATTTAATTGCGGAAAAACCTACTGGTTTAAATTCTATCTCCAAAAGGTATTTAATTTATAGTTTTATTAAATTAATCATACTAAAAATATTAGGGGAGATATTTTAAAATTTATTTCCCACTATGACTATAAAGTCTTAGCAATTTTAATTAATTTCTCCTTTACAATTTTTTTTTTTAAATCAATATTGTGTACATATAAAATGCACATATATACATATAGATTATGCATATATTTTGAATATCCATACTTTAATTTCTTAAATCAATTAAACTAAAAAAAACATACATATATATTCATATATATATTCCCATATATATATATATGGAAACATATATATTATTATATATATATTCTACATATATTCCAATATTTTAATCCTAACCTCCTAAATCCATTCAACTTTCTAAATATTACCACTTAATTTCCTCAACCCTAATTAGGGTACTAAATTCCTATTTAACCATTACCTAAACCCCAAATACATATTATTTTTTTTTATATTTAAAAAAAACTACACTTCCCTAGCCCCTTTCAGGCTAGGGTTTAACCCATTATCTTTTTTTTAACAGATGATGACTCACGCTGGGCCGAAGACCCTAAGGGCGGCCTGTGAGGCCTCACCTCGACTCAGTTTGACATTCAGTGGATTTTATATTTTAGACTACTATGGATACTTTGTTTTGATGCATTTTGAGATTTAGAACTTTTATGACTTCAGGATATTGGATAACATTGCTATGAATTGATGTTTTACTTACATGCTTTATGAGATAGAACACTACATGATTATTAGATAGAATGATATTGCAATGATAGATGTCGTTAATGAATTTGCAGGACTTTACTTTGAATATAGAACTATGATGTATGTTTAGTTTATGTGAATTGGGATGAAAATTGCTTATGTGAATTTGCTTGACAAAAGATGTATTCAATCTGTGCAGATGAAAATTGTATGCAAGTAATGATGTGCATTGTTATATTATTGAATTATATTTTATATGAATATTTGGGAGTACTAATGTGTACATTGAGATGCGCAGGAAATTTACCATGTGACCATGGAAAATTACGGAGAATCAAACCTAGACTTATGTATGTTCGTAAAGCCAGGGTTTGTCTATTTGGAGAGACAACACCCCGTTTGTGTTGTATTTTATTCGTATCAGTATATGTTGCATGTGTGTTTTGTGTTATTTAAATTTATTGTGTAAAAACCTCAAGAGACAATTTCATGTTTATTTTTGTAAAAGTATTTTATTAGTGTCACTTGACACATGTGAGGATTTAAATTTTAATATTTTATCTTGTCTCTTGATGGGAAAGTGTTAATTATTATTAATTTTAAATAAAATAATGTGTTGTCAAAAAGATATTTTGAGAATATAATATTTGGTGTGGTCAACTTATGTTTGACCCGAAAATAAACTTCAGAGGGGTTTAAGATGGGTTAAATGAACACCTAGGGGTAGTTTATTAGGGTTTCCTGAAGCCCATAAGGTATACCTAGGGGTTAGGGGTAATTTTAGGCAAGTTTCTACTTTATTATGATCTTTTTAATGCTTTTAAAATTTGTTTTTTTGAGTTGAGCGAAAATGGAATATTGAAGTGAAATCAAATCCAGATTTTCCCTCTTGGAAGGAAAGTCTTTTTGCATTTTTGCTTTCTTTCTTCTTTTCTTTTGATTTTTTTTAGAATCCTGTGAGAACTCAGAGAGTGAGCTTCTTAAGGAAGATTTTTGGGAATAGCTGGTTAATCACCCACTCTCCATTTTTGGAGACAGAAGAAAATTTGGAAAATAATGTTATGGGATAAAGAAATTGATTAAGGAAAATAAAGAATTGTGGATTGGGCAGCTCTTCTTCAGATATCGGTATAACCTTTGGGCAGATTAAGGTTGGTTTCATTTTTACTTTTAATGACCTGTTTTTGTTTCTTTCTAAAAGTTGTTGAATAAGAAAATCTGTATTCTTGAAAACGAATTTTTTGAAAATCTTTTGATTTTGTTTTATGAATGAATGTGTTTTGGGAGTTTTCTCAAGATCCCTCTTTCTCTTGGGAGGGAAGAGGATCTTGAGGGTGGTAGCAGTGACAGCCCTCGAGTGAGAGACTCTCTTTAGAGAGCGATTACAAGGGATCTTTGTGTGATCCTTGCTGCATGGCCTGTTTGTGCAATGGGGGTCATAAGGAGGGTTATAAGGCTAGAATGCCTTTGGGGGGCATAAGGAATTATGGGGTTGAGATTTTGATATGTTATTTGTGCCATGAGGTGGCTTCTTGTTATTACATACTTGCAGATTCTCCTCAGGGTATTTGGTCCACTACCACCCTTCGAAAATGTTCACCACCAGAGTGTGGTGCTGTGAAAGCCAGGTTGGGAATGTGCCTGAAATATTTGTATGCTTTGTGTTTCCTTGTGTTTGCCTGTTTGTACCCGTCTAGGAAATTGGTTCTCCGAGCTCGGGGGTGGCTACCAGTTAGCCTAGGCTGGGAGGTGAGCACTCCGTGGTCAGTTTTGTGTTTTCTATTATGCAGGAAATCCAGAGGAAAGAGGATAGAAATTCATGAAAGATATTCAGAAGATGGAATTTTGAAGATATTGGAATTCAGTTGCAGATGTTGTTTTAAAGTTGTTGTGAATAAATGCCTCATTCAAAAAAAGAGAAGCAAGTTGTAATTTTGTAATTTCAGATTTGAAGTCTTATTGTTGTGACTGTTCAGAGAAAACATTCTGTGAATTTGGTAGTATATATATTAGAGATGTTTTAAACAAAGAGAAAAGGCTTGATTTTACTTCTAGTATATTTGAAAAAGGAAAGTAAATTAGTGATGCATGCAAAGCTTCTTGTTTTATGAAGGAAATAAAAAAAGTCTGTTTTCATTTAGATTTTTACCTGTATTTTTAATTAAGTCAAATTAGAAGTTTATTTAAGCTAGAAGCTTTTAAGTGTTTTAGATAGCAAGAAAAGTTGTTTTATGTGAATATTTTATTTAAAAAAAATATTAAAGGATTTCTTATTACAAAAAAAAAAAACGTATAATGTATCTTTGTGAAATACTTTAAAATGTATTTGTTTTTTGTTAAACATTGATTTAGGAGCTTGTTTTATCGATGCATTTAAATTAACATATAAATATATATATATAAATATATTTATATATATATATATATATATATATATATATATATATAATTAAGTTTTTTTTTATTTAACTTAAGGTTATCTTTCCCTTTATTTTTATTAGCTTAAAATTTTGCATGTAATAATTCTCTTTTAAATTATATATAAGTTTTATTTAGAATTTAAATTTATCTTTTTATCTATGCTTATAAATTTATGAAAATACCACATATATAAATATATATATACATATATATATATAAATATATATATTTATATATTTATATATATATATATATATATATATATATTAATAAATGTTAATGTAAATTTTAAAAGAAAATTTTTTAAAAAAAATATATGTTTGGGGCCCCCGCGGACTCCACTGTGTGTACGCACAGTGGACGACCGCGCGGCGCCCACTGTGTGCACACACAGTGGAGCCGCTTGCGGCACCCACTGTGTGGGCACACAGTGGACAGCCACGGCCGCCACTGTGTGGCCACACAGTGGGGAGCCGCTAGCGGCGCCCACTGTGTGGGCACACAGTGGTGCCGCGGCACCACTGTGAGCTCACACAGTGGTGCGCGCGGCCAGCCTCCACTTGAAACCCCAGCGACCGGCAAGCTTGGTAACCATGGCCGCTTGTTAACTCTTCGGCCCGACATGAAATCTTCACTGGTAAAAAAAAAGAATGGGTTAAACCCTAGCCCGATAGGGGCTAGGGAAGTTTAGTTTTTTTTTTAATTATAAAAAAAAGAAAATAATATGTATTTGGGGTTTAGGTAATGGTTAAATAGGAATTTAGAACCCTAATTAGGGTTGAGGAAATTAAGTGGTAATTTTTAGCAAGTTGAAATGGATTTAGGAGATTAGGATTAAAATATTGGAATATATGTAGAATATATATATAATAATATATATGTTTCCATATATATATATATGGGAATATATACATGAATATATATGTATGTTCTTTTTAGTTTAATTGATTTAAGAAATTAAATTATGGATATTCAAAATATATGCATAATCTATATGTATATATGTGCATTTTACATGTTCTCAATATTGATTTTAAAAAAAAAAATCGTAAAGGAGAAATTAATTAAAATTACTAAGACTTTATAGTCATAGTGGGAAATAAATCTTGAAATATCTTCCCTATATCTTTAGTATGATTAATTTAATAAAACTATAAATTAAATACCTTTTGGAGATAGAATTTAAACCAGTAGGTTTTTCTGCAATTAAATTATAACTGATTGTCGATGCTTCGTTCGTTTCAGAATGAGCTCGAATTTATTAATGAAATTTTCGTTAACGCTTGTCGCAAGAGTGTGCTTGTTAATTAAATTTAGTATCTTTTTAAAAAAAATTTGTTCCGTTTTTGCCCTAAATTTTTGGGCATGACATTTTGGTATCAGAGCAGGGTTTCCACACTAGGAGCCTTACTCACTTACGTTTCGCCTTAGAATATTTTAAATTGTTTTGTTAATGGAAATTTGAATTTAAATAAATTTAATTCTAAAAGAAATAAATTAATTGTTTTGTATTATTTTCCTCTTAGGATGCCTCCGTTGACGCGACAAGCTCGCAAGCGCAGACGGGGTCCTAGACGTGATCGCCTAGCTCGCGATGAGGAAGAGAGGGAGGCATCGGTTCCAGAGGAGAACCCAGGAGCACCTCCCGAACAGCCAAATGAACCTAACCATGACCTTCTAGCAGCCATTCAAAATCTTATTGGCATTGTTCAGGAAAGGATTCCAGCAGAGAACCCTCCGGTTAGGAGTCATGACTCTGGGAGTCATAGATCTGTTGATAGAGAACGAAGCAGGAGCCCAGCTCCGAATCCTATAGAGAGTCAGGGTGGTAATGAGCCAGAGTCAGTGCATATGCCAGGACCACCTCCTGCGGTGGAACCAGTCTATTTTGAGAGAGGTCGTCAAGATCCAGGGGATCTCATCAGAGAGGTCATGCGCCTCCAACCACCATCCTTCAGAGGTTCTACAGATGGAGTAGAGGCCGAGGCATGGCTTCTGAGTCTTGAGAGGTGCTTTGCGTTGCGTTCTTATGAGAGAAACTTGAAAGCACGTGTTGCAGTTCATCTTCTGAGAGGAACAGCCTCCACCTGGTGGAGACAGGAAGAGTACAAATGTGGATTAGCACCTGATACACTCACTTGGGAGATATTCACCGAGAGGTTCCATGAGAGGTACCTATCAGAGCACTTCAGGCAGCGTCGTATAGACGAATTTCATGATCTCCAACAAAAAGGCTTGTCAGTAACCCAGTATGAGAGTAAATTCTTTGAGTTGTTGCCATATGTAGATTATCTAAAGGATGAGAAACTTCTTGTAAACCGCTTCATCAGGGGATTGAATGCCGGTATAGCCGGGCCTGTTAGGATGTCCGCTCCAGAGAGCCTTCAGGTTGCTGTAGAGAAGGCACTGATTGCCGAGGAAATTCAGGTTAGACCTCAGGACAATAGGGATCGGTATCAGAACCGAAATCCCGCACCTCAGACTTATGGATTCCAGAAACCACATTGGAAGGGGAACAACCGAAATTCTCAGGGGTTCTCCAAACCCCCTCCTCCACAACAGACACCACAGAACCAGAGGCAGAAGCCTCCACAGTATCCGCAGGGCTCCAAGCCCAAGCAGTGGCAGACTCAGGGACAAAAACGTGATCAGAGAGCACAGGGGCAGTACACACAGCCAGCGGGGACTCAGCAGTCCTCCAGGGGTGGGTACAGCGGATCCAGTAGGACAGGAGGTCAGGGTTTGTCTAGGCCTCAGGGTGCCTAGTTCCAGGCACGGGGTGCTTGCTTTACTTGTGGAGCCATGGGGCACTTGGCGAGGGATTGCCCTCAGGGACAGGTAGCAGGGAGTCAGCGGATGGCCGCTTCAGAGCCGACAGTTGGTGATATGGGCAGGTCCCATAGAGTTTTTGCAGCAGTTGACAACCGCCAGGCCGATCATCAGGCCACGGTTATCGAATCTTCAGGTATAATCAGAGGTAACAATGTATCTATTTTGTTTGATTCAGGAGCTACTGACTCCTTTATATCTCCGTTGGTTGTGGAGCGTTGCGGGCTAGTGGCAACTAGGCAGGGTGTCAGTTGGGAA
Source organism: Cryptomeria japonica (assembly GCF_030272615.1). Taxonomy (NCBI): domain Eukaryota; kingdom Viridiplantae; phylum Streptophyta; class Pinopsida; order Cupressales; family Cupressaceae; genus Cryptomeria; species Cryptomeria japonica. Next base: position 837,765,267 of record NC_081411.1, read on the forward strand.
GTGGAATTAGCTTCAGGGGCTAGAGTGTCAGTGGAATCAGAAGTTAGGGCATGTCAGTTGCAGATTGGCAAGACCACCACTGTAGTAGACCTTAGAGTGACTCCACTTGGATCTTATGGAATCGTACTTGGCATGGATTGGCTTTATGCCCACAGAGCCAAGATGGATTGCCGCCTGAAAAAGATCGAGTGTGAGGATGATCATGGTTCGCCCATAGTTATCACCGGGATTCAGAGGCTCGTGTCTCTTCGTATGATCTCCGCAATGCAGCTCAAGCGGAGCATGCGGAAGGGATGTCAGCTTTTTGCTATCACTATCAGTGACAGAGGAGAAGAGGAGGAAAAAGAAACATCGCTCGATGACCATCCTATCCTTCAGGGATATTCAGATGTATTTCCTTCAGAGTTACCGGGAATGCCTCCCCGCAGAGAGATTGATTTTCATATAGACCTAGTACCAGGAGCCGAGCCAGTTTCCAGAGCACCTTATAGAATGACCACAAATGAGCTTAATGAACTTAAAATTCAGCTTGAGGAACTTCTTGAGAAGGGTCATATCCGTCCTAGCGTATCCCCGTGGGGTACACCAGTTATCTTCGTTAAGAAGAAGGATGGATCTCTCCGATTGTGTATGGATTATCGGCAGCTAAATAAAGTAACCATCAAGAACCAATATCCTTTGCCTAGAATTGATGATTTATTTGACCAGCTTCAGGGTGCCAAAGTCTTTTCCAAAATAGATCTGAAGTCAGGATACCATCAGTTGAGAATAGTGGAAAGTGATATCCACAAGACCGCTTTTCGCACTAGATATGGTCACTATGAGTTTACCGTAGTCCCCTTTGGACTTACGAATGCCCCAGCAGTTTTTATGAGTCTCATGAATGGGGTGTTCCGTACCTTTCTGGACCGTTTTGTTGTTGTGTTCCTCGATGATATATTGATATATTCTCGGAATGAGAAGGAGCATGAGGAGCACCTGAAACAGGTATTGCAGTGTTTGCGAGATAACCAGTTGTTTGGCAGCCTAGCGAAGTGTGCTTTCTTTCGATCTGAGGTCAAGTACCTTGGACACGTTATTTCCGGTGATGGGATCTCAGTTGACCCATCAAAGATTAGGGCTATTATGGATTGGCCAGCGCCTACCAGTGTGACAGAGGTCAGGAGTTTTATGGGTTTAGCAGGATATTACCGACGTTTTGTCGAAGGTTTCTCCAGAGTCGCACACCCTATTACCTCTCTTCAGCGTAAAGGGAAGAAATTTGAGTGGACAGAGAAGTGCGAGAAGGCCTTTCAGGAACTCAAGAAGGCACTTACTAGCGCTCCTATCCTTGTTGTACCAGATCCTTCAGCTGATTTCATGGTTTGTACCGATGCTTCCTTAGAGGGTTTAGGGGCAGTTCTTATGCAAGGTGGTAGGGCCATAGCTTTCGAGTCTAGGAAACTTAAGACTCATGAACTTAATTATCCCACTCACGACCTTGAGCTCGCAGCAGTAGTGCATGCACTTGTGAGGTGGAGACACTTTCTTCTAGGACATCACTTTGAGTTGCATTCAGATCATCAGAGTCTTCAGTACATCTTCACTCAGCCGAACCTTAATGCACGTCAGAGGAGATGGATGGAGTTTTTGTGCGAATATGATTTTGACGTTCACTACATCAAGGGAAAGGAAAATGTAGTTGCGGATGCCTTGAGTAGGAGACGTCATGAGGTTTACACCATATCCATGGGCACAGACTTGAGGGACCGCATACTTTGGCATTTGTCAGAGGATGGATGGTATGCAGAGGTTTGTCAGGTGTTACGTTCTCAGGTCACACTAGAGGGGAAATATGTGGATTATTCTTTGGAGTCCGATGGACTATTACGCCACAGAGGGCACATTTATGTACCTTCCTCCGGAGGGTTGCGAGAGTTTATTGTCTCAGAAGCTCATAGAGCTCCTTATGCTGCACATCCCGGGGTTAAGAAGTTGCATGCAGACTTGAGGCAGTTGTATCATTGGCCGGGAATGCGGCAGCTCATTGCTGAGATAGTAGCTTGGTGTCTCGAGTGTCAGAGGGTAAAGGCGGAGCACCGCCATCCAGGTGGGTTGCTTCAGTCTCATGCTATACCAGAGTGGAAGTGGGATACTATATCCATGGATTTCATCATTGGTCTCCCTATGTCTTCTCGTCGCCATGATGCTATCTTGGTGACAGTTGACAAGCTGACCAAAGTAGCTCACTTTTCACCAGTCCGTACTACATTCACAGCTCCTGCAGTAGCACAAGTGTTCTTGCGAGACATTGTTAGACTTCATGGCGTACCCCGCAAGATTATTTCTGACAGGGATTCTCTTTTCACTTCTACCTTTTGGAAGTCATTACAGGCAGCTATGGGCACAACGCTCAATTTCAGTACAGCTTACCACCCGGAGACAGATGGTCAGACAGAGAGAGTCAATCAGGTGTTAGAGGATATGCTTCGTATGTACGTCATGGATCATCAGACCCGGTGGGAGGAGTATCTTCCCTTAGTGGAGTTTGCCTATAACAATGGGCATCACACTTCTTTGGGAATGCCACCCTACCAGGCATTATACGGCAGGCCTTGCAGGACGCCTTTGAGTTGGGATCGCATAGAGGATAGAGTTGCTATTGGTCCTGAGTTAGTTCGAGATATGGAACAGCAAGTGGATTTGATTAGGCAGTGTCTCAGAGAGGCTCAGGATAGACAGAAGAAGTATGCCGATGCAAAAAGGATTGACCGTAGTTACTTAGTTGGTGACAGAGTTTTCTTGAGAGTGCGACCGCATAAGAGTCCGATCCGTTACGGAAAGGGTTCTAAGCTCGCACCTCGCTTTGTAGGACCTTTTGAGATTCTGGAGAGGATAGGCCCAGTTGCCTACCGTTTAGCTTTGCCACCTAGCCTGTCACGCATCCACGATGTGTTTCATGTTTCAGTTTTGAGAAAATATATCTATGATGAGTCTCACATTTTAGATTGGGATGCCTTGCAGGTGGAGTCGGACGGGCAGCTAGCTTTGGAGCCCATTCGCATTTTGGCACGCCGGACATTGGCCCTTCGAGGTCGAGAGCTGGACCAGGTTAGGGTCCAGTGGGATTGTTATGATGAGGTTACGGCTTCATGGGAGGACGCAGCACGTATGAGATCAGAGTACCCTCACCTCTTTGATGAACTCCAGGAGGAAGTTCATGCCTAGAGGGGGAGGATGTGAGGCCTCACCTCGACTCAGTTTGACATTCAGTGGATTTTATATTTTAGACTACTATGGATACTTTGTTTTGATGCATTTTGAGATTTAGAACTTTTATGACTTCAGGATATTGGATAACATTGCTATGAATTGATGTTTTACTTACATGCTTTATGAGATAGAACACTACATGATTATTAGATAGAATGATATTGCAATGATAGATGTCGTTAATGAATTTGCAGGACTTTACTTTGAATATAGAACTATGATGTATGTTTAGTTTATGTGAATTGGGATGAAAATTGCTTATGTGAATTTGCTTGACAAAAGATGTATTCAATCTGTGCAGATGAAAATTGTATGCAAGTAATGATGTGCATTGTTATATTATTGAATTATATTTTATATGAATATTTGGGAGTACTAATGTGTACATTGAGATGCGCAGGAAATTTACCATGTGACCATGGAAAATTACGGAGAATCAAACCTAGACTTATGTATGTTCGTAAAGCCAGGGTTTGTCTATTTGGAGAGACAACACCCCGTTTGTGTTGTATTTTATTCGTATCAGTATATGCTGCATGTGTGTTTTGTGTTATTTAAATTTATTGTGTAAAAACCTCAAGAGACAATTTCATGTTTATTTTTGTAAAAGTATTTTATTAGTGTCACTTGACACATGTGAGGATTTAAATTTTAATATTTTATCTTGTCTCTTGATGGGAAAGTGTTAATTATTATTAATTTTAAATAAAATAATGTGTTGTCAAAAAGATATTTTGAGAATATAATATTTGGTGTGGTCAACTTATGTTTGACCCGAAAATAAACTTCAGAGGGGTTTAAGATGGGTTAAATGAACACCTAGGGGTAGTTTATTAGGGTTTCCTGAAGCCCATAAGGTATACCTAGGGGTTAGGGGTAATTTTAGGCAAGTTTCTACTTTATTATGATCTTTTTAATGCTTTTAAAATTTGTTTTTTTGAGTTGAGCGAAAATGGAATATTGAAGTGAAATCAAATCCAGATTTTCCCTCTTGGAAGGAAAGTCTTTTTGCATTTTTGCTTTCTTTCTTCTTTTCTTTTGATTTTTTTTAGAATCCTGTGAGAACTCAGAGAGTGAGCTTCTTAAGGAAGATTTTTGGGAATAGCTGGTTAATCACCCACTCTCCATTTTTGGAGACAGAAGAAAATTTGGAAAATAATGTTATGGGATAAAGAAATTGATTAAGGAAAATAAAGAATTGTGGATTGGGCAGCTCTTCTTCAGATATCGGTATAACCTTTGGGCAGATTAAGGTTGGTTTCATTTTTACTTTTAATGACCTGTTTTTGTTTCTTTCTAAAAGTTGTTGAATAAGAAAATCTGTATTCTTGAAAACGAATTTTTTGAAAATCTTTTGATTTTGTTTTATGAATGAATGTGTTTTGGGAGTTTTCTCAAGATCCCTCTTTCTCTTGGGAGGGAAGAGGATCTTGAGGGTGGTAGCAGTGACAGCCCTCGAGTGAGAGACTCTCTTTAGAGAGCGATCACAAGGGATCTTTGTGTGACCCTTGCTGCATGGCCTGTTTGTGCAATGGGGGTCATAAGGAGGGTTATAAGGCTAGAATGCCTTTGGGGGGCATAAGGAATTATGGGGTTGAGATTTTGATATGTTATTTGTGCCATGAGGTGGCTTCTTGTTATTACATACTTGCAGATTCTCCTCAGGGTATTTGGTCCACTACCACCCTTCGAAAATGTTCACCACCAGAGTGTGGTGCTGTGAAAGCCAGGTTGGGAATGTGCCTGAAATATTTGTATGCTTTGTGTTTCCTTGTGTTTGCCTGTTTGTACCCGTCTAGGAAATTGGTTCTCCGAGCTCGGGGGTGGCTACCAGTTAGCCTAGGCTGGGAGGTGAGCACTCCGTGGTCAGTTTTGTGTTTTCTATTATGCAGGAAATCCAGAGGAAAGAGGATAGAAATTCATGAAAGATATTCAGAAGATGGAATTTTGAAGATATTGGAATTCAGTTGCAGATGTTGTTTTAAAGTTGTTGTGAATAAATGCCTCATTCAAAAAAAGAGAAGCAAGTTGTAATTTTGTAATTTCAGATTTGAAGTCTTATTGTTGTGACTGTTCAGAGAAAACATTCTGTGAATTTGGTAGTATATATATTAGAGATGTTTTAAAGAAAGAGAAAAGGCTTGATTTTACTTCTAGTATATTTGAAAAAGGAAAGTAAATTAGTGATGCATGCAAAGCTTCTTGTTTTATGAAGGAAATAAAAAAAGTCTGTTTTCATTTAGATTTTTACCTGTATTTTTAATTAAGTCAAATTAGAAGTTTATTTAAGCTGGAAGCTTTTAAGTGTTTTAGATAGCAAGAAAAGTTGTTTTATGTGAATATTTTATTTAAAAAAAATATTAAAGGATTTCTTATTACAAAAAAAAAAAACGTATAATGTATCTTTGTGAAATACTTTAAAATGTATTTGTTTTTTGTTAAACATTGATTTAGGAGCTTGTTTTATCGATGCATTTAAATTAACATATAAATATATATATATATAAATATATTTATATATATATATATATATAAATATATTTATATATATATATATATATATATAATTAAGTTTTTTTTTATTTAACTTAAGGTTATCTTTCCCTTTATTTTTATTAGCTTAAAATTTTGCATGTAATAATTCTCTTTTAAATTATATATAAGTTTTATTTAGAATTTAAATTTATCTTTTTATCTATGCTTATAAATTTATGAAAATACCACATATATAAATATATATATACATATATATATATATAAATATATATATTTATATATTTATATATATATATATATATATATATTAATAAATGTTAATGTAAATTTTAAAAGAAAATTTTTTTAAAAAAATATATGTTTGGGGCCCCCGCGGACTCCACTGTGTGTACGCACAGTGGACGACCGCGCGGCGCCCACTGTGTGCACACACAGTGGAGCCGCTTGCGGCACCCACTGTGTGGGCACACAGTGGACGGCCACGGCCGCCACTGTGTGGCCACACAGTGGGGAGCCGCTAGCGGCGCCCACTGTGTGGGCACACAATGGTGCCGCGGCGCCACTGTGAGCTCACACAGTGGTGCGCGCGGCCAGCCTCCACTTGAAACCCCAGCGACCGGCAAGCTTGGTAACCATGGCCGCTTGTTAACTCTTCGGCCCGGCATGAAATCTTCACTGGTAAAAAAAAAGAATGGGTTAAACCCTAGCCCGATAGGGGCTAGGGAAGTTTAGTTTTTTTTTTAATTATAAAAAAAAGAAAATAATATGTATTTGGGGTTTAGGTAATGGTTAAATAGGAATTTAGAACCCTAATTAGGGTTGAGGAAATTAAGTGGTAATTTTTAGCAAGTTGAAATGGATTTAGGAGATTAGGATTAAAATATTGGAATATATGTAGAATATATATATAATAATATATATGTTTCCATATATATATATATGGGAATATATATATGAATATATATGTATGTTCTTTTTAGTTTAATTGATTTAAGAAATTAAATTATGGATATTCAAAATATATGCATAATCTATATGTATATATGTGCATTTTACATGTTCTCAATATTGATTTTAAAAAAAAAAATCGTAAAGGAGAAATTAATTAAAATTACTAAGACTTTATAGTCATAGTGGGAAATAAATCTTGAAATATCTTCCCTATATCTTTAGTATGATTAATTTAATAAAACTATAAATTAAATACCTTTGGAGATAGAATTTAAACCAGTAGGTTTTTCTGCAATTAAATTATAACTGATTGTCGATGCTTCGTTTGTTTCAGAATGAGCTCGAATTTATTAATGAAATTTTCGTTAACGCTTGTCGCAAGAGTGTGCTTGTTAATTAAATTTAGTATCTTTTTAAAAAAAAATTGTTCCGTTTTTGCCCTAAATTTTTGGGCATGACACGGCCATGTCCATATTTCTAGCAGGTCGCGGGGGGTTTATTAGCATGCTGGGCTGCGCGCGCGCCACTGTGTGAGCGCACAGTGGGCGCCGCGGCACCATTGTGTGCCCACACAGTGGGCGCCGCTGGCGGCACCACTGTGTGCCCACACAGTGGGCGCCGCTGGCGGCACCACTGTGTGGCCACACAGTGGCGGCCATGGCCGTCCACTGTGTGCCCACACAGTGGGAGCCGCAAGCGGCTCCACTGTGTGTGCACACAGTGGGCGCCGCGCGGTCGTCCACTGTGCGTACACACGGTGGAGCCCGCGGGGTTCCCATCTTATTTTTTTTTTAAATTTTTTTTTTTAAAATTTACAATAACATTTATTAATATATATATATATATATATAAATATATAAATATATATATTTATATATATATATGTATATATATATATATACATGTGGTATTTTCATAAATTTATAAGCATAGATAAAAAGATAAATTTAAATTCTAAATAAAACTTATATATAATTTAAAAGAGAATTATTACATGCAAAATTTTAAGCTAATAAAATAAAGGAAAAGATAACCTTAAGTTAAAATAAAAAAAAAAATTAATTATATATATATATATATATAAATATATATATATATATAAATATATATATATATATATATTTATAAATTAATTTAAATGCATCGATAAAACAAGCTTCTAAATCAATGTTTAACAAAAACAAATACAATTTAAAGTATTTCACAAAGATACATTATACGTTTCTTTTTTTTTGTAATAAGAAATCCATTAACATGCTTTTTTTTTTTTAAATAGATTATTCACCTAAAACAACTTCTCTTTCCATCTAAAATACTTATAAAGCTTTCAGCTTAAATAAACTTCTATTTGACTTAATTAAAATATAGGTAAAAATCTAAATGAAAGCAGACTTTTTATTTCTTTCATAAAACAAGAAGCTTTGCATGCATTACTAATTTGCTTTTCTTTTTCAATTATTCTAGGAGTAAAATCAAGTCTTTTCTCTTTCTTTAAAACATTTCTATTATATACTACCAAATTTACAGCAATGTTTTCTCTGAACAGTCACAACAATAAAACTTCAAATCTATTATTACAAAATTACGACTTGCTTCTCCTTTCTTTTGAATTGAGGCATTTATTCACAACAACTTTACAACAACATCTGCAACTGAAATCAAATATCTTCGAATTCCATCTTCTGAATAACTTTCATGAATTCCTATCCTCTTTCCTCTGGATTTCCTGCATAATAGAAAACACAAAACTGACCACGGAGTGCTCACCTCCCAGCCTAGGCTAACTGGTAGCCACCCCCGAGCTCGGAGAACCAATTCCTAGACGGGTACAAACAGGAAAACCCAAAGAAACACAAAGCATACAAATAATTCAGACACATTCCCAACCTGGCTTTCACAGCACCACACTCTGGTGGTGAACATTTTCAAAGGGTGGTAGTGGACCAAATACCCTGAGGAGAATCTGCAAGTATGTAATAACAAGAAGCCACCTCATGGCACAAATAACACATCAAAATCTCAACCCCATAATTCCTTATGCCCCCCAAAGGCATTCTAGCCTTATAACCCTCCTTATGACCCCCATTGCACAAACAGGCCATGCAGCAAGGGTCACACAAAGATCCCTTGTGATCGCTCTCTAAAGAGAGTCTCTCACTCGAGGGCTGTCACTGCTACCACCCTCAAGATCCTCTTCCCTCCCAAGAGAAAGAGGGATCTTGAGAAAACTCCCAAAACACATTCATTCATAACACAAAATCAAAAGATTTTCAAAAATTCGTTTTCAAGAATACAGATTTTCTTATTCAACAACTTTCAGAAAGAAACAAAAACAGGTCATTAAAAGTAAAAATGAAACCAACCTTAATCTGCCCAAAGGTTATACTGATATCTGAAGAAGAGCTGCCCAATCCACAATTCTTTATTTTCCTTAATCAATTTCTTTATCCCATAACATTCTTTTCCAAATTTTCTTCTGTCTCCAAAAATGGAGAGTGGGTGATTAACCAGCTATTCCCAAAAATCTTCCTTAAGAAGCTCACTCTCTGAGTTCTCACAGGATTCTAAAAAAAATCAACAAAAAGAAGGAAGAAAGCAAAAATGCAAAAAGACTTTCCTTCCAAGAGGGAAAATCTGGATTTGATTTCACTTCAATTTTCAATTTTCGCTCAACTCAAAAAAGCCAATTTTTAAAGCGTTAAAAAGATCATAATAAAGTAGAAACTTGCCTAAAATTACCCCTAACCCCTAGGTATACCTTATGGGCTTCAGGAAACCCTAATAAACTACCCCTAGGAGTTCATTTAACCCATTTTAAACCCCTCTGAAGTTTATTTTCGGGTCAAACATAAGTTGACCACACCAAATATTATATTCTCAAAAATATCTTTTTGACAACACATTATTTTATTTAAAATTAATAATAATTAACACTTTCCCATCAAGAGACAAGATAAAATATTAAAATTTAAATCCACACGTGTCAAGTGACACTAATAAAATACTTTTACAAAAATAAACATGAATTTGTCTCTTGAGGTTTTTACACAATAAATTTAAATAACACATAACACACATGCAGCATATACTGATACGAATAAAATACAACACAAACGGGGTGTTGTCTCTCCATATAGACAAACCCTGGCTTTACGAACATACATAAGTCTAGGTTTGATTCTCCGTAATTTTTCCATGGTCACATGGTAAATTTCCTGCGCATCTCAATTTACACATTAGTACTCCCAAATGTTCATATAAAATATAATTCAATAATATAACAATGCACATCATTACTTGCATACAATTTTCATCTGCACAGATTGAATACATCTTTTGTCAAGCAAAATTCACATAAGCAATTTTCATCCCAATTCACATAAACTAAACATACATCATAGTTCTATATTCAAAGTAAAGTCCTGCAAATTCATTAACGACATCTATCATTGCAATATCATTCTATCTAATAATCATGTAGTGTTCTATCTCATAAAGCATGTAAGTAAAATATCAATTCATAGCAATGTTATCCAATATCCTGAAGTCATAAAAGTTCTAAATCTCAAAATGCATCAAAACAAAGTATCCATAGTAGTCTAAAATATAAAATCCACTGAATGTCAAACTGAGTCGAGGTGAGGCCTCACAAGGTACATATTCAAGTACCTATCGTACTTGTATTTCATCTTTTTTGATGATGCCTTACTCAAAGAAGGTTGTCCTGAGGAAGACTCAGGCTTGCTATGGGAGAGCTTTGACATTCATGCATAATGACTACATTCAACACTGATGATTAGCCATTAATCATTATCAAAAATCAATTTTTTCTCAAATGGATCGAAAAATGGGACTCAAAACAGGCCAAGGAGTATAAACTGCTAAAACAACAGGTCAGAGAAAAAAGTTCGACTTGCTTCTTTACCAACAAAAATTTGCACATCGGACTTTAAAGTCCATAGTGTAAATTTATGAAAGGATATCAACACATTGGACTTTAAAGTCTGAAGTGTTAATCTGGGGAAAGACATTTACATATTGGACTTTAAAGTCTGATATGTTGATAAAAAACCTCAAACGAGCACATCGGACTTTAAAGTCCAATGTGCTAACTAGAAAAATTTAGAGGCACATTGGACTTTAAAGTCTGATGTACTTCTTAGGGGAAGGATAGCCGGTTGGCATGTCGAGTTTTGAAACCTGACATGCCACCCTATACCTCTTCGCATATTGGACTTTAAAGTCTGATGTGCGAAGGTTAATAGGTCGTATATCGGACTTTAAAGTCCGATATGCAGAGGAAACAAATTTTCAGTTCCATACTGGAGTTTAAACTCCGATATGCAGCTTAAGATAGGGGAGGTTTTGGAGGATGATGAGGTTTTGAAATCTGATTGTTTCTCCAAAGCAAAGGAGGCAATCAAACTTCAAAACCCAATTGTCCTCCATAAGGGAAACCCAAAAATGAGAAAATCAAACAAAAAGGAAAAAAGAAAGCGAAAACACTTAAACAATAAAAACCCGAAAACAAGAAGCCTACCTATTCCGCTGTGGTGTTTGCAAAATCCGGATATTGAGCATGGCGATTGAGAAACAAAGAGGAGAGATCTGGGTTGCAATGAAGGAAAACGGAGGTGGAGGCACATGATAAAAACCAAGGATGAAGATTAAAATGCAAAGATTAACCTTTAAAAAGTTTTTTAAGAAAAACCCTAATTAGCAATAAATGCTAATTAATATAACTCGTAGTTGCATATCGGGTTTTAAAGTCCGACATGTAACCTAGGGATACTTGCATGTCAGACTTTAAAACCCAACATGCAACTGACACAAAAGCCCCATGTAGTTCGGGCTTTAAAGTCCGAACTGCAATCCAAAACAAACTGTAGTTTGGACTTTAAAGTCTGAACTGCAATCTTAAGCAAATAGCAGTTCAGACTTTAAAGTCCTAACTACAGTCAAAACCATATGCAGTTCGGACTTTAAAGTCTGAACTGCTGACTACAACAAAACTCAAATACATTTCAGACTTTAAAGTCTGAAGTGTATTTGATTTACAAAGACCCCTGCAGTTCAGACTTTAAAGTCTGAACTATAGGTTAAACTGCAAATAAAATAAGCAAAGAAAATAATAAAAATGAAAAGCGAAGAATGAAACAAACTAACCGATCAAGTCGATTAAGCTCTCCTAGAGACCATAAGGTATGAAATGAACCAGTTTCATAGGGTTGCCTCATGATTTTGGCCAAATTGAAATCGAGGACAACAATCATAAAGCATATAAATGAAGCATCAACATACATCAATGTTATCCAAATCATGGAATCATATAAGTTCTAAATCCAGATATAGCTGACATACGTTAGATCAAGATCATCCAATCAGTGGATCTTTTAGGATTTCAAATTCATAACACATCAAAATGTACACCACAAGGTAAAATGATTCTATAACTTGGTTCATTTGCTTTTCTCACCAATCTATTCATCTAACATAGCCCATCCTATTGAATTGTAGCATTTATTATTAGGGTCAAACATGGTCAACTAAGTTAATCAAAGCTTGGTTTGGGGAAGGCCTTACATCCTCCTCCCCTAGAGTTTGACTTACACCTAGAAGTTGCATGAGTAGAATTACGAAGTAGGGACATATCATTTCCCACAATTTCAATAAGTTACTCAAAATCTTATCGTGTCTACTAGAAGAATGTGTGTGGGGGAAAAAGCGAGACTAGGTCAATCATGCCCTAATCCTACCTTTTGACACACATTACGGAATACAAAAGAGCCTAGAGATATCGCACAATTGGCTACTTCTTTTGGTGAAAGAGAGAGCCACGGGATATCTATTAGGATATCTATTCCCTTGTTGAAATTGTAAGATTAAGTAGTGCAAGTTCAAACCCTAATCCCAAAATGCAAGTATGAACCAATAGCAAGATTGCAGAATTGAGATTAAACAATGAACAGCTGTAAATGTAGGGATAAAATAAGAATGCAGATATGTACCCAGAGTTAAAATCGGACTGAAAATGTTTGGGACAGGGGCGCGGATGCCACTATCCTGAAAACTGCACCGGAAACCACTGTTCTGCACTCTGGAACACTGTCTAGAAACTGTCTGTAAACTATCTGTCCAGAGGACCAGGGCGCCCAGTGCCTCTGTCCCAGGGACCAAGGCACCCAATGCCCCTGTCCTGGCAGGACTAGGGTGCCCAGCGCCCCTGTCCCAGTCTTCTGCTCTGCAATTTTACACAGAGTGCTGTTCCAACCTTCTCTCTCCGGATCTGTATTCCGCGGCATCGTCCGAATCCCGAAACCTGCAATAATATCTGAAAAAGGGGGAGGGGCGGCTATATAGGGTTTTGCCTTAGTCAAACCCCAGCTTTGGTGATTTCCACCTCCACGAATAGCCAAGTTGTTTTGTAAAATGTATTGTGTGTGCAGACCTAGTGTGTGTGCAAGGTCCAAAAATGCAAGAAAGCAAACTAGAGCAACCTAGAAAGTAAACCCTAATTGCTTGCAAATGATAATGTAAAATGCTCTAAATCAAGATGCAATGTGATCTAAAGCATGAATAAATGATGTATCAAAGCTTATGCAAAGACATGAAAACAATACGAAATCATACCCAACCCTCAAGGGAGGAGTACAAGCCAATCTTCAGTTGGTAATCTCCTATTGTTCTTCAATGTTTTCCAAGCCCTAAGTGGATGAATGAATTTGATAGATGCTTGATAGAATGATGTTGAATGTTGTTGAAGTCCTCAAAGATCTGCTCTTTCGCTGCATATGAAGTTCCTGGAAAAATAAATCCGATCTCTTCAAATGAAGAAGGAGAGCTCTTATGTATGAAACCCTAGGTCGTAAATTCATATTTTGGCCGACCTAGAGATTGAATATCCTGCCAATTTCTTGGGGTTAAGCTTTATTTTATGATTGGATCATGCTCCCAAAATTTTGGAAAAAATGTCCAGGGCCATGTGCACCGGGCGCCACGGTCCCGACAACTTTTCACCAAATTTTCAGGGCCATCGGATATGATGATTTTAGAGAGAATCCTGAAGTTACAGGTGATTTCGAGATGTTTTGACCCTGAAACCAAGCCCCCAAGTTCGAAATAGGACTTAATTAGGGTTTTTGATTGAGTGATGCATTGGAGGAATAAAATGCGAAGGGCGCGCTTTAGTGAAAAGGGCCCAATTTTATGATGTAGAGAATGATGAAATAGGACCTTAGACCTAATTAATTTGATTAATTAAGTGCTTAAGGAGAAATGCAATGCAGAATGCAAAATGCACTAAGGTGGGTGCTAAACTAGGTGTGAAATTGTACCACCCTAGCGAGTGCGTACAATTTACGATGCTACATTTAGCCCCCACTTTAGCGGTCATATGAGTACTACGTGCATATGCAAGCTAAAGTACATAAAAGTAAACATTACTTTGAAAAAGGATATATCCATAAGATGTTGGACGAAGCCCCCAGCGGTATCTGCAGTACACAGTTAGGAACCGCACCCTATAAAACACACGTTAGATCACAAAATCACCTAATGCTTACTAGGGAAAGTGATGAAATCTGTGAGTAGCTATATGCCCCCCCTGTTTTGACTTGCTTATTAGGGAGGTGAAATAGGGTAGCATGTTTACTTGTGACAAATTGTGTAATATAGTATTGATGAGGGGTGTTCACTAAATAGGCTTCAGCAGAGCACTTTTTGGAACATCCTAAAAGTAGGAGAAGGAAAATACGATTCCAATGCAACGAACGGTTTGAAAATCGCATCTCCCAAACTCAAGTTATGATAAAATGAATGATAGAGGAGAATTAGGTTTTCAAAAAGTAAAAATAAACAAACAAGAGTATATACTTCGAAAGTGACACTTGTATTCCTCACTTTGTTGATTTTAGAATACTATTTAGTGTAGCGGAGCCCACATAGCCATCATCATGCCTTCACGACGATCAGAGCGTCCCACGAGGATTGAGAGCCTGTGCCAGGCCGTGATCGACGACGAGCCACTAGACAAGGTGAGTTGACTAAACGTTTGACTTTTGATTCTTCGCATGTTTAACTTTTTTGTGATCGTATACGGGCCTCGAAGGCTGACCGAGGCCCACCCAGGGCGCCATGGTCCCTGAGGGGCACCTTGGTCCCCCCAGGGCGCCATGGTCCCTGACAGGGACGCCATGGTCCCCTCAGGGTGCCATGGTCCCTGACAAGGCGCCATGGTCCCTGAAAGGGCGCCATGGTCCCCAATCAGGGCCTGGCGAGAGGTTCCGGGGCTATCATACGATGTGCAATGGTTTGCATTTGTGATTTCGATGATTGAGTACTGATTACGGTCATGTTTTCGTGTTGCAGGGTCTCCCGTACATGAGAGAGCACACAGTGGGACATATTCTTCGCACTTTGCGAGATCAAATTCCACGGCTGACTCAGTCAGAGAGAGACACACTATCGATTGTAGGATTATGGTACATGATTCTCATGCCGGCCATTCGATTTCATCCTGCGATGCTGATGGCCTTGATGGAGCGATGGGATCCTGACACATGCACCTTTCACCTTCCAGTAGGAGAGCTGACGGTCACACTCGAGGATGTGTACCATATACTTCATCTTCCTATCAGAGGAGCGACAGTTACATAAATGACCGATCGGTCAGTGGAGGATCATCAGAGAGAGCAGGTGTATTGCATAGGGAGAGTCATGCCGAGCGAGACGAGAGGTCGCATCATGGTCAGCTGGCTCTTACATCCTACAAGGGAGGTACCACTTCTGAGACGCCTTATGATAGCCATCATAGCATTAGCCGTCTGCCCTAATGGGCGAGGGACACACATGCATGGGGGCCTCACATGGTGTATCAGAGCAATGGAGAGACACAGGAGAGTGTATGCGTGGGGTCGGAGTATGCTAGCGCATCTCTATCATGACCTTGAGGAGTATGTATTCGGACAGGGTTGTAGTTTGATGACATGCACACTTCTACAGGTGTGGATTTTAGAGCATTTCACATGCACCAGGCCCGTCAGCTTTCCACTGAGTACAGCAAGCGAGCGACCTAGGGTGTTCACTTATCCACTTACCAGCGAGTGGAGATTTGGAGATTTATTATATTGGAGAGTGATTGTTGACAGACTGACAGCCGAGGTGATAGTGTGGAGACCTTACCTACTGATGCACAGATGGGATGGTATGGAGAGACAGTTAGCATGCCTACAGAGGAACCGCCTACTGCGAGGATGATATGCACACATCATAGTCCCTTTCTACTTTGACCGAGTATGGAGGTAGTTCGGACTAGAGTAGTGTGTTCCAGCCGATGTGCCCATCTATACTCGACACTCACGGGTCCTTCCCAGACCTGGAGCAGTAGCGAGACCAATGGTAGATGATATTGAGATGACAGACTTAGAGGGATCTGATTAGGATGTAGTCACCGACTATTCTACAGAGCCTGGAGCACAGCGTAGATATGTTTCATGGTTCATGAGATCATATCCAGGTCCTATCTTTCCACCAGATCATCTGACAGGCTATCCAGGCCCATGGAGACATGGAGACCGAGACGAGGATGAGGGATCCAGGTTAGAGGAGCCAGAGGAGGGAGAGGGTCATGAGGAGGTGGGAGATCCTGATCCACCTACAGGCGATCAACCCAGTGACGAGGAGGATGCAGGTGATGATGCAGATAGAGAGGAGGATGAGGAGGATGCAGGTGATGATGCGGATGAGGACGAGGATGATGATGATGAGGAGGATGAGGAGGAGGAGGATAGAGATGATGAGGAGGAGTCGGATGTAGCTCCCCACCATTTAGGAGACGATACCATAGCTCTGGATCCACCTCCTATTCCCCAATAGGGGGAACAGGAGGCGATACGGAGACCTATCACCAGTACCGTCCAGCCTACACCCATCGTGGATAGAGTATATGAGCGAGGGGAGCCTAGCGGTTCTCAGTCACAGATACTACCATATCATGATCCCTACTGGCATGAGGGAGATCCAGGTATAGTAGGTTTATATTGATTGATTAATGTTTTGATGATATAGGATGGTACTAACAAAAATTTATTCTACTGCCATAGCTAATGTGCAGGAATGGCGTTCCTTGATTCAGCAGGCAATGACAGACATTTCCATGATAGCACAGATCCCCAGTTCCTCACAGATTGCCTATAGGCCTCAGGGGAACGCGGGTCGGCATGAGGATTTGTTTTTCTCATTCTGAGTACAGGTAGATATATGGAGGGAGAGAGAGAGAGTCCTATCAGAGGACCTCCAGCAGGCGCGGCAAAGAGAGAGAGTCCTATCAGAGGACCTCCAGCAGGCGCGGCGAGATCTAGCAGCGGCTCAGATCGAGGCTACCACCTATCGTGCGATCCTTATGGATAGGGATCGTAGGAGTTCCTCTCAGAGTCACTCACGATCTGTATCGCGCTACACACCCATGGGTCCACCTTCACGGCCAGACCAGGAGGGAGCATCCAGTCGACACTCTCCAACCACTAGCCCTAGGGATAGGAGATGATTTTATGATGTAAAAGAGAGGTCACATTTTGGATATACAGTGACCTGTTTTTGTATACGATCCACATATATATATATATATACATGCTTCTCTTTTTGTCTCAAATGTGTTATCTTTAATGCCTAAAACAACGTATATTTTGTTTTGATTAAATCTAATACATTTGGTAAATGTACATGTATGGTCAGAATTTAATTTCCATGTGATTGATTTCTCAATGCTCCATGATTAAATTGATACATGTGTGACTTAATTAAAATATTTAATCAAGTGCTACATTGATGATAAGGAAGAAATATGCATTAAGTCTAAGAATCATATAACTAATGTGATTTAATTTTGAACTTAAACACAACATGATACAATTCTACTTAATACATAAAGACATTATATAATATGCTAGCATAATGAGAAATGTAAACCTTTTACAATTTACATTAATGAATTCAAGACAAACTATAAAGTAAGAAGACATGCTTGTTAGGAATGAAGCAATATAGATTAAACGACATAACATTTAATTCTATTTTGCTTTAATTAAGGAATACTAACATATTATCCAATGTTGAAGAATTGAAAAGGAAGATAGATGAAGAATGAAGAATTAAGCATAATATCTACGCAAGTGCATAGCATTAATAGGTTCTTTAAGAGGCGTACCGTCTACATCTGCTATTTTGTAAGCACCTGATCCATAATCCTCAATAACGATATATGGTCCAAGCCAATTAGGACTAAATTTTCCCTTTTCTGTAGGTAAGGCATTCACATTGCGCTGATTCTCATAAAGGACTAAGTCACCTACTGAGAAGGAATGTTGAATAACCTTGTCATTATAGCTTCGTTGTAGAGTTTTGTGATACGCTTGAATATGCTCAAGAGCGTTTATGCACTGTTCATCAAGCATCTCAAGTTGTTGAGGTCGTTGTTCCCTATAAGAGTCATTATCTACTATACCTTTGAGAGAAACCCTAAGTGATGGAATTTCTAACTCTAAGGGCATAATAGCATCAGCACCATAAATAAGATTATAAGGAGTAGTTCCCGTAGCAATTCATACACTCGTTTGGTAAGCCCAAAGAGCATAGATTAGCTGGTTACTCCAATCTTTACCATGCTTATTTATGGTTTTATGAAGAATTTGTTCAATTATCTTATTAGATGATTCGGCTTGACCATTTGACTAAGGATAATATGGTGTAGAAAATCGATGTTTGATATGATACTTCTCGAGGAATTTCTTCACATCCTTGTTTTTAAACGATGTCCCATTATCTGAGATAATAGTGGAAGGTATCCCAAATCGAGAAATGATGTTTTCTAAGAGAGATTGACAAATCACTTTAGCAGTAGTAGAGCGAAGAGGAATAGCTTCTACCCACTTCGTAAAGTAATCTGTTGCAGTTATAATGAAGGTGTGTCCTTGAGATGAAGGAGGAGAAATTTTTCCAATAAGATCCAAACCCCATGCGGAGAAAGGCCAAGAAGCTACTTGAGAACGAAGTTCTTGAGCAGGAGCATGAATCAAATTATTGTGTTGTTGACATTGATGACATTTTTTAACAAATGAAAAGGAATCCTTCTGCATAGTTTGCCAATAGTATCCCATACGAAGCAATCTATGAACCAAGGATTTGCCCCCAAAATGCCCCCCACAGGCACCTGAATGTGCCTCTTCAAGAGCAACAGGGATTTCCGACTTGTTAAGACAACGAAGGAGAAGACCATCATAACCCCTTCGGTAAAGGACATTAGAAAGAATGATATACCTAGCAGACAGCTTGCAGATTCTAGCCCTAGTGTTCCTAATAGCGGAATCAGGAAAGGTACCATCAGTCAAATATCTTATGATATGCGAGTACCATTCATCTAAGTCTACAAAGTCACAACATGTTATCAAGCTAGAATCATCTTCACTAGCCGGAGAAATGAGATTGTGAATAACGAAATTAAGATCGACCATAGGGTCCTCTAAAGATACTAGAGAAGCCACACATGCCATTGCATCCGCATGTCGATTATCTTTTCGAGGAATGGGTTCCATGGTATAAGAATCAAAATTTTGTAATAAAGAGATAGCAAGATCTTTATATTGTGATAATTTGTCTTGTTTTGCTTGATACACTCCTGTTACTTGTTGTAAAGCGAAAAATCGCGATCGAACCCTAGTTGTTCTCCCCTCTTCCAACTCCGAGGAGAGAGAAGGGAGGTTCGCTAGGATTCGATGGTTTTCACTTAGGGGAGAGACTTTACATTGAAAAGAGGGGTTGAAACCCACAAGATCCAATCCCACACAATGCAAGATTGGATGCTAAATGTGTTTCAAGGGTTAAGACAGCAAGGCTACCCTCTTTCGTAAAGAATGTTGATAGGAGAATTAAGCTAAGCATGCATGGAAAGTGATAAAGCTTCGCTTATAAATTGAGATAGAAATACAGTATGAAGCTGCGGACCTGGAATTAGCAGTAAAATGTCGATACGGCGCTGTCCTGCAAATTTGAGCAAAAGTTGTCAGGACGATGGCACCCGGCGCCACGGTCCTCCGAAAAATCCGCGAAACGAAGGGGGATTTGTTCGTCTCTGCACAAGGATTCTAGATCTTCAATTTCAGCCGCGTACCTGCAACCTACACACAGAAAAGCGAAGACGATTGGGGGGTTAGGGATTAGGGGTTTGCCTTTAGGTCAAACCCCGGTTTTGGAATTAACCAAGAAATGAGCAAGTACTGTAAATGTAAATGTATGTAAAACAAGTACTAATACCTTGTTCTAAGGATGTTTGTATCCTTATGTGTGAAGGTTTAGATGTTGTATGTTGTATGTTGTAGCATGTAGTATGTGATCTCCTCTTCAATGGTTGAATCCTTGTCTTGAATGCAACACTTAGCCTTGAATGGAGAAATGATCAATTGCTTGAAGGAATGCTTGAATGCTTGAATGCTTGAGTATAGTTTCCACGCTTTTCACATATATCCCCTTTATGCCAAATGAGAGAGAAAAATGTAGTTTATATACTTGTCATTTAGGGCTGATAGACTGATTTTCCCGACCTTAGGCCGACGAGGAAAGTTAATTTCCAAATTGCAAACAAAAAGACCCGAGACCCCTTAGGAGACCGGGCCCAAAATAGGACCCAGGGACCAGGGCACTGGGCGCCATGGTCCTGGGGACCAGGGCGCTGGGCGCTATGGTCCCACCTCCCGGGACAGCAGGGTGCAAGGAGGTTCAGGCCAGGGTGCTTGAAAAATGCAGTTTTCAGTGTCATGAGCAAGTTTCAGGGTCTCCATTCAGGTTGCGTGTTGCATCGCCATCGTGAAGACCGAAATGCAGTTGAAATTGCAAGTGTCGCAATTTTAGGACGCTACATTTAGCTCCCACTTTAGCGGGAGTATGTATGCTCATACTTCCGGTAAAGTACAAGGAAACAATATTGAAAGACTTTCACCACGTCAAGGAGGCAAGATACACCAAGCCCCCAGTGGAATAAGGATCTTACGACTTTGATTGACAAAGTAAAAGGGAAGATCACGAGGGAGAACCATGACTGTCAGTAGTAAGGCTCCCTCACTATGAGTCATGCAAGAAAGATATCAAAAATTTTCAAGGCAAGGCTAAATTTGCCAAGAAATTTTCAAGTATCTTGAAAAGATATGAACGGGATGTATGCCCCCCTACGTTAAAGCGATCGCACACGCCTCACCGGGGGTGATTGTTTTAACGTAGTGATACACATAAGAAATGAGAAAGGAAAGGAGCACATTATCGTAAGGATTTAGCCCCCAAGTGTGAGATAAACCCAAGGATAATAGACACAAAACACAAAGCACAAGGTGACTTCGCTTTCCTCGGGGTCAGTATGCTGTATGATAATTCATGTATATATATCATATGTATGTATGCATAATTGTTCTTCATTCCCCAATCAAGGAAGGTCACCTAGAAGAAGGGAACACATGTGTCTTTTGAATCAACATGAGAGAGATCGAGAGATCTCAATGCTTTGCATCGTCCTCAAGTAGACAACACCAAGGACAACAAATAGAAGAATGAGAATAACACATAGAAGAAGTAACAAAAGAGAGGGGGAGAGAATCTGCTATGCTAATGTAACTAGTCTAGCATGTCATCTACCCCCCGATCTTGCTGATCAATGTTTCGGGAAGGCAGGGAACACGCTAGAGGAGGAACATCCAACACAACAAATGGAGCTATCACAAGATCCAAACAAGGGCTATGTTCATGTTCCAAGCCACATTGTTCTTGTCTAGGAGCTAGGATAAGTGCTTTAGAAAATTCATTAGATAAATGGTTATCGACATCAACAAGTTCATATTCACTATCAGAAGCAAGAGGAGTAATATTTTCATCATGAATAACATTTTCATCCATATCATCATCAAGATTTATAAAAATAGGATTTTTAACTCGCACAGGATCAAGACCATCATGCATCTTATGTTTAGGAGATTTCGGCTCAATTTCCGGCTGAGGAGAAAATGGAATAATGCTTGTTGAAGGTGTCTTTGGAGATTACAAAGTTTGAGAAGCGACTGCTTGAGCCCTAAGACGACGCTTTCGTCAGCGTTCACGTGCAGAACAATTTCGTCTAGTCTTAGTAGGAAGTGGAGAAGATTGAGGAGGAGGAATGTTCTCATCCTTAGCACTTGGGTGTTTAGGTTGTGGTCTCTTAGGCTGGATAATAGGAGAAGAAGAAGGTCTCTTCTCTCTATAAAAAGAAGGAGGAGGAACTACTCCATATAAAGGAGGAATTTTTGGTTTAGGGAGAAGACCAAGTCCATCATGATGAGGAGGTATAGGTCTACTCTTAGGAAGTTTATTAGGTATAGACATAGTCACATCCATAGGGATGGGTTGAGAATCTTCTTGAGGAAAGACATTAGTTTTATCTTTCAAAGGAAGAACTTCCTTCTCAAGAATGATAGGAATATCAAGTTTAGGTGCTCTAGGTTCACTTAGAGATAGGATCATATCTGTTTTCCACTTTTGATAAGATTTGAAAAGATGATCACTTCGCGGAGGAAGAGATTGGAATTGTTTAGGCCAAAAGTAATCAATAGGAACACTAGAGGTTCTTTCAGCTGGTTTAAAGAGACTACAATTGACAGTAACAACTTCACCATTATGGGGAAATTTCAAACACTTATGAATAGGAGAAGCAATAGCTTTCATGGAAGATAGCCAAGGATAGCCAAGCTTCACACGAAATTGTTCGGAAGATGGAATAATAGAAAAGTTCACATCAAGAGATTTGTTATGGACCTCAATAGGTAATGTAATAGAACCAATTGCGGGAGAAGAAAATGCATCAAATAATTTTACAATCACATCTGTTTTGTCATAGATCACTTGATTCAATTGCAAAGTAAAAAGAAATTCTTCAGTAATAACATTAACCATGCACGAAGGATCAATAAGCACTCCACAGCAAGGTGTATTCTTAACTTTTGCAACTATGTATAAAGGACCATCAGGTGCCCTAATGGTTTCACTGGAATCAAATGTGATGGAAGGTTCTTTAGGGATTTCTTGCTGCTCTACAAAGTTAATCACATTCGGAGTCATAGACACAAGACCATCAGATGAGAGAGAGGAATCATTAGCCTCAATTGCATTAGAGGTATGAGAAGGCAATGGATCAGTGAAAATCTGAAGATTTTGGTTAGGAGGAGCTACAGATGTGTTGCCTTTATCATTCACTCCAGAAACAGAGATAGTATTGTTATCAATCAAATCTTGAATTTTACCCTTTAAAGAAAAACATTTTTCAATATCATGCCCAGGCTGACGATGAAATTGACAAAAAGATTTATTATCAAAATAAGGTGAAGTAATCTTTGCAGGATCAATTTGTCTTATAGGAGGAAGAGTAAGCACATTTTGTTCCAATAACTTATTCATAATACTATGCAATGATTCATTCAAAGGAGTATACTTTCTTTCTTTCTTGAAAAATTTAGAAATAGGAGGCACACCTGATGCTGCATTCACATTGTTGTTGATGATGTTTTCATTGAATTCGATGGAATCTCTGTTCGGTTTAAACTTCCCAAATGGTTGTTGACTGCTATCACCCTTATCACTCGGAGCCATAGGATGTGATTGTTCCATTTGACTCACAGTCAGTTGATAATTGTGAAGAGTGGCGCACAACTGTTGGAAAGAAGTAAACTCAGAAAATAGAAGTTTGTCTCGAATATCCTTTTGTAAATTAGAAATAAAGATTCTTTGAATATCATTGTCAGGTACTGGAAAAGAAATTTGAGCATACAAATGCTTATATCTACCAATGAAATCAGTCACTTTTTCTTTAACACCTTGTTTACAATGCATTAAATCAATCAGATTAACCTTAGGACTTATATTGTTTTGAAATTGTTGAATGAAAGCATTTGCAAGTTGTTCAAAAGAAGTAATAGAATAAGAAGGCAAAGAGCAATACCATTGTAGGGCTTTGTCTCTTAATGTTCTAGTGAATAGTTTTACAAGCAACCTTTGGTCATAAGCAAAATCGGTACATATTGTTTGAAAAGTCTTAACATGTGTTAGAGGATCTCCTTTACCATTATAAAGTTCCAAATGCAGGATTTCAACATGTTTAGGAGGGATAGCTCGAACAATGTCAAGAGAAAGTGGGCTCACAACATCAAATGTGGGCACACTAAACTTAGATTGATTCATAGAGGCAATTTGTTGCTGTAAAGAAGAGACAGTTTGTGCAAGATTGTTAATGGTCACTTCAGTCGAAGAGTTCATATTGGATGTGTTAGATTGAGATGGAGGTGTTATGTTATTGAAAGAAGGTAGAGAGTAAGGTGGTGGGACTCTATGATAATTAGTCATAGGAGATGATTGGACAGGAGGAACACTACAAGGAGGGATGGAATGGTTAAATGAATTGCCCCCTTGCGTCATGTTCATTTGTGGTGATATAATAGGGACACTCATTGAAGGAATGAATGAAGAAGTCGGATTGAATGAAGGAAGAGGGTTAATTGAAGAAGAAGGGTTGCCCCCATGACTAGTAATCACAGGAGGAATGTCTTGTATAGAATTAGCCATGATGTTTGATGTAAAGGTAGGTATACTAGCAATAGGAGTTGTCAAAGGAATAGAATGATTGACTTGAGTAGGAGGTTGTGTATAACCTAAATTTTCAGCACGACTCTTCATAGGCATCACATTCGAATCCACAATGTGTGCAATACCACGCAAAATATCAATTCCATTCTTATCACTTTGAAGCATATGTTTTAGACCCTCAATTAAAGGAAGAGCTTGACTATCAGGGTATTCTTGAGACATCCATTGTCGAAAATCGTCAAATTGGTTATCCAATTTCAAAAGTTGTTCTACAGAAACCTCATGGAGAGCTTCTTCATCATTAGGAGGATTAGAGGAATTACCCATATCCTCGTTAAAAAGGCTATTCAAATTAGGTTCCATCTCCTCAGTAGTTAAACCTTGGAAAGACTTAATTCTACGGCTTCGTCTAACGGGAATAGTGTAAGTAGGGCTTATTGTTGTAAAACTCATGCACTAGAAAGAGAGAAGATTTTGAATTTAGAGGTAGAAATTTTCAGTAAAATTAGCCAATCTTCTGGATTTAAGCTGTTAAATGCAATCACAACAGTCTCCCGAAATTTCGGAAAAAATGTCCGGGACCGTGGTGCTCGGAGTGCAACACGGTCCTTGCAACTTTTTTCGAAATTTGCAGGGATGAAAGGTATGATGATTTTAGAGCTAATCTGAAAAAATTGAGTGATTTTACGATCTGTAGATAGGCCAAATTAAAGTTGCAATCTCAAAATTGAACCCTACGAAGATTGTCGAAAAATGCAAAATTTGAATTTTGAAAAAGAGAGGGAAACTGAAATTTTGAATTTTATGATTTTAGAGGGAATGTCAAGAGCAATGCAAATTTTGAAATTTGAAAATTGACTCAATTTCACGCAAAATTCAATTTTGAAATTGGAAATTAAAGTTGTTGTAATTAAGCACTTAATTTCAAAAGTCACAAAATGCAAGAATTTGAATAAAGCACTGAAATTTTTAATGAATGATAACACACTTTTCAGATTTAGGACAGTAAGAACACAATTTTGACACAAAATTTCAATTTCAATGATTTTTAAATGTTTAGAAGCCTTAATCCAAGCAATCACAAGACCAACTTTGACTGTTATTTTGAAGGTGTTAAAATTGATAAAATCAGCCAAAATTCTGGATTTTAGCAGGAAAATACAGTAAGATCTCGCTCCCGAAATTTCGGAAAAAATGTCGGGGACGATGGCGCTCGGCGCCACGGTCCTCGCAACTTTTTTCCAAATTTTCAGGGATGAAAGATATTGTGATTTTATTGCGGAATCCAAAGTTACAGTTGATTTGGAGATGTTTTGATCAGTGAAATTGTCGGACAAAGGTTGAATCAAGAGGGTTTCAAAAATTAGGGTTTTGACATTTAACCACTTAATTTTCAGAATTAAAGCACAAATATGAATTGAAAATTTGTAATAGAAGGGCAGATCTGAAACAGGCATTAACATTTAGACATTTCGCAGGTTCAATTACTAAAAAGAAAATTTAGGGTTTTTATGCAATCACCTCTAAAATTTTGCAAAAGATCAAACATGAAAATGTAATCAATTTTTTCAGATCTAAGCATGAAAAATTAGAAAGGATGTTCACGTCGGGTTCACCAAAATGTAAAGCGGAAAATCGCAATCGAACCCTAGTTGTTCTCCCCTCTTCCAACTCCGAGGAGAGAGAAGGGAGGTTCGCTAGGATTCGATGGTTTTCACTTAGGGGAGAGACTTTACATTCAAAAGAGGGGTTGAAACCCACAAGATACAATCCCACGCAATGCAAGATTGGATGCTAAATGTGTTTCAAGGGTTAAGACAGCAAGGCTACCCTCTTTCGTAAAGAATGTTGACAGGAGAATTAAGCTAAGCATGCATGGAAAGTGATAAAGATTCACTTATAAACTGAGATAGGAATACAGTATGAAGCCGTGGACCTGGAATTAGCAGTAAAATGTTGATACGGCGCTATCCTACAAATTTGAGCAAAATTTGTCAGGACGATGGCGCCCGACGCCACGGTCCTCCGAAAAATCCGCAAAACGAAGGGGGATCTGTTCGTCTCTGCACAAGGATTCCAGATCTTCAATTTTAGCCGCGTACCTACAACCTACACACAGAAAAGCGAAGACGATTGGGGGGTTAGGGATTAGGGGTTTGCATTTAGGTCAAACCCCGGTTTTGGAATTAACCAAGAAATGAGCAAGTGCTGTAAATGTAAATGTATGTAAAACAAGTACTAATACCTTGTTCTAAGGATGTTTGTATCCTTATGTGCGAAGGTTTAGATGTTGTATGTTGTATGTTGTAGCATGTAGTATGTGATCTCCTCTTCAATGGTTGAATCCTTGTCTTGAATGCAACACTTAGCCTTGAATGGAGACTTGAAATGATCAATTGCTTGAAGGAATGCTTGAATGCTTGAGTATAGTTTCCACGCTTTTCACATATATCCCCTTTATGCCAAATGAGAGAGAAAAATGTAGTTTATATACTTGTCATTTAGGGCTGATAGACTGATTTTCCCGACCTTAGGCCGACCAGGAAAGTTAATTTCCAAATTGCAAACAAAAAGACCCGAGACCCCTTAGGAGACCGGGCCCAAAATAGGACCTAGGGAGCAGGGCGCTGGGTGCTCTGGTCCCACCTCCCAGGACAGCAGGGTGCAAGGAGGTTCAGGCCAGGGTGCTTGAAAAATGCAGTTTTCAGTGTCGTGAGCAAGTTTCAGGGTCTCCATTCAGGTTGCGTGTTGCATCGCCATCGTGAAGACCGAAATGCAGTCGAAATTGCAAGTGTCGCAATTTTAGGACGCTACACTTGTCTTATAATCAATTCCGAATCTCCATAGATATGTATGTGTTTTATATTCAGGGCCAAGGCTGCCTTTATTCTCGCTATAAGAGCCTCATACTCAGCAACGTTATTGGTACACAGGAAATTTAGACGATATGATAAGGGAATAGGTTTCTTTGTAGGAGAAACTAAAACAACACCTGCCCCCGATCCCATATGACACTTAGAGCCATCAAAGTGTAACTCCCAAGTTTCATCTTTCTCTATAGAAAGAATGAAGTCATCAGGAAAGGACTCAGGGTTAGGAAAGGAGAAAGGCGAAGGGGCCTCAACTAAGTGATCGGTCAACGCTTGTCCTTTAATTGCTCTTTGGGAAACAAACTTAAGGTCAAATTCAGTTAACATCATAACCCACTTAGCTAGACGTCTTGATAAATCAGTTTTAGAGAAAAGATGCTTCAAAGGATCAAACTTAACCATGACATGGACTTCTGAATTTAAAAGATAATGTCTCAATTTCTGAGTCACAAACACCACGGCCAAGCATTGTCTCTCTATCGCAGAATATCGGGTCTCATAATCGAGTAAGGTACGACTTATGTAATAAACCGGACATTCCTTACCATCTTTATCATGTTGTGCTAACAATGCTGCGAGAGCATGAGAAGAAGCAGCTGTATATAGAAGAAAGGGTTTAGAAGGTTCGGCAGGTTGAAGAATAGGAGGACTAGCCAAATACACTTTTAAATCTTCAAACGCCTGTTGACAATCCTCATTCCATTGAAAAGTGATATCCTTCTTAAGAAGTTGAGTAAAAGGAAAGGTACGATCCGCAAGTTGAGACACGAACCTACGAATAGCTTGAATCTTTCCTTGTAAGCTTTTAAGTTGAGAAACATTTCGAGGAGGTGGCATGTTAATGATAGCATCTATTTTCTTAGTGTCCACCTCAATCCCACGATGCAAAACTATGAACCCTAATAGTTTTCCACTATCCACACCAAAAACACATTTTCGGGGATTCAAGCGCATGTGATATTTATGAATTCTTTCAAAAATTTGATGAAGGATTTTAACATGATCCATGCGAAGAAAGGATTTAGCTAAGATATCATCAACATCATCCTCTAAAATCTTATGCATATAATCATGAAAGATAAGGGTCATCACTCGTTGATAAGTTGCACCGGCATTTTTAAGTCCAAAAGGCATCATTATCCAACAAAACATACCCCAGGGAGTGGTGAAAGCAGTTTTGTATTGATCTTGAGGGTTTATGAAAATTTGATTGTAGCCTGAAAAACCATCCATGAAGGATAACAAGGCATGTCCTGCCGTAGAATCAACTATCATGTCAATGTTTGGAAGAGGGAAATCATCTTTTAAAGAAGCCTTATTTAGATCCTGAAAGTCAGTACACATTCTTATTTTGTTATCTGGTTTAGCCACAGCGACAATATTTGAAATCCATGGGGAATAGTCAATAGGGCGGATAAATCCAGCCTCCAATAATTTTTCAATCTCAGCCTTAACAAGCAGAGCCACCTTAGGATTCATTTTTTGAATCTTTTGTTTCACGGGCTTAGCATCAGGAACTAAGACAATATTATGAGTAACGATCTTAGGATCTATACCAGGCATGTCAGAATATGCCCAAGCAAAGATCTCAGGGAATTCATGCAATAGTTCTTCATATTGTTTCTGTTCCTCTTCATCCAAACATTTCCCAATTTTAATGACTTTCTCTTTATTGCAAGGATCCATCTTAACATCAGTGGTGTCACTTATGAGAAGATTACTTTGTTGAGGAGTATCCTTTAACTGAGGGAATTCTTTCACAATCTCATCATTATCAATCTCTTTTCCAAAATAGGCTTCGGTGTTCAAACAATAAGGGAGTCCCCTATTGTGATGATAACGAGGAAGAGTATCATAGGCTCCCAAGAACTCAGTTAAAGCATCATCGGTAGGGAAGATATCCAAAGCACAGTCGCCCGAAGGATCCCCATCAATATACTCAGGATGTTGTATTGATAGAGATGTAGAGATAGCATTAACACTAATGCCTGGTCTTTTAGAAGCTTTAGTACGTTTGCAGGGATTAAAGCCAAGTCCAAAGGCATAATTGTGAAAATTAGTCTCTAGAGGAACTCTTATCCCTTGTTCATGAGCACCACAACCTTTTCCATGATACCCATGCTTAGCAAAAATGCAAAAACCACGACCATAACGATCAGCCATTTCAGGAAGAGAAGGTGGTTTTTCATAAGACAAAGAATCAAACTCTTCATAATTATAGATGTGAGGAGAAGAAGTTTGAGAAGCGGCCACAAAATTATTACTCATAGATTCAGGTAAGGTTGATTGATTTTTAGCTTCTTCTTTCTTTTCAACTTTATGATTTTTAGCTTCTTCCTTCTTTTCAACTTTAATTTCTCTAGAAGGAACCTTATATTCACCTACAAAGGTAGGGTTAAAATCAAGAGATCCCCAATCATCCTCTGCGAGAACCTTCTCAGGATCAAAATCCTTTTTATGTGTAGTTTCAAGTCAAGAAGGATCTTCTTCAGGAGTTCCAGACTCATCCAAAAGATTTTGATCATCAGAGAGTGAAGACTCATCGATAGGTTTCTTGTTTAAAGAGTCATCACTAGATGAGGATGGCTTAGAAGAACTCCCTTTGGAAGTAGATGTTTGTAGACAAGCTTGAAAATTAGTATCACCCATCAAAGTGTATGTCTTATTGTTATAAATGAATTTAACTTGTCTATGCAATGTAGAGAGGACAGCTTGCATGCTGTGAATCCAAGGCCTCCCTAATAACAAGTTATATGTTAAATTTCCCGGCATAACATGGATAGGAGTAGGCAAAGTAACAGGTCCCACTGTGAGAGGTAAGGTGATGATACCTAATGAAGTCTTAGCCACATTGTCAAAGCCACGAATGGGACGAGAATCAGGCTCAATAAGAGATGTATCCACATTCATCTTATGCAATAAATTAATGCTACACACATTAAGGCCAGAGCCATTATCTACTAGTGTTCATCTTATAGCAGTGTCTTTCATGACAACCACAATCATCAAGGGATCATATTGTTGTTAAATTTCACTAGTAGGCAACTCATCTTGGGTAAACACAATTTGAGCTTTAGGATTCATCACAGAGTTAACAAAAGATGCTATATTACTAGATGTATTCGGTGGAGGAACATTCAAATCTTTCAAGGCATCTTGTAACATTCCATGATGAGCGGAAGAAGTTTGAATCAAATCCCAAAGGGATATCTTAGCAGGGGTAGCTTTAAGTTGTTCTATGAGATCATATTCCTTACCCATAACTTGCGAAATACGGGGAGCTTGAGGAAGAATTGGTTGAGGATTAGGAAGAGAGACTGGAATAACAGGAGGAGGATTAGGTTGCCTATTATTTCTGGTATGATAGGTATGGGCAACCGCATGATAACTCTCTCTAGTTATTTGCTTAGCATAATTGTAAGGACTTATAGGTTTTCTTCCTTGTACAGTGATGATTGGTTTATTCGGGGTGTGAGAGGAATCATGATCATACCTTCCTTGGACAGTAAGGAGAGGTGATTTAAGAACTTGAAAGGTGGGAGAAGGATAAGCACCTTGGACTTCAAAGAGAGGCTTATTATGTTCATTCAAGTTTATCATGTTAACCAATTTAGAGGCCTTGTTCTTGTTTATAGGTTTCGACAAAGCCACAAAGTCATCAAGAGCATCATCCAACAAGGCATGATCATATCGGTTAAAAGGTTTGTCTTTTAATTCAAAAGGAGACATCTCCTCATAGAGGGGATTATTGAAAACAACCATGTTACTAGATTCAGGGGAAGAGTTGATAGGAATGTATCCTTGAGAGGAATCATTCGACTTATCTTTCTCATCACACCTAAATGGCATAGTAACAAGGTTTATGAGTTTTTGGTAAAATGAAGGTTTAGCATCCTTAGGGTTTAAAAACTCATCTAAAGCTTCATCTAATTCATCTTGGCTATACTCATAATAATCATCAAAAGTATGAACATTTTGCAAATAAAAATCTGACATTTTGAAAAGATTGCATAAAATTTAAACACACAATGCAAAGAAACACACACTTTTTTTTTTTTCTTTAATGAAAATGAAATGAAAACACACTAAATCTAGATCTAGATCTAACAAATGTAATGCAAGAGGAAGCAATGATAGACTCACGTCGGGTTCACCAAAATGTGTGGGGGAAAAAGCGAGACTAGGTCAATCATGCCCTAATCCTACCTTTTGACACACATTACGGAATATGAAAGAGCCTAGAGATATCGCACAATTGGCTACTTCTTTTGGTGAAAGAGAGAGCCATGGGATATCTATTAGGATTTCTATTCCCTTGTTGAAATTGTAAGATTAAGTAGTGCAAGTTCAAACCCTAATCCCAAAATGCAAGTATGAACCAATAGCAAGATTGCAGAATTGAGATTAAACAATGAACAACTGTAAATGTAGGGATAAAATAAGAATGCAGATATGTACCCGGAGTCAAAATCAGACTGAAAATGTTCGGGATGGGGGCGCGGATGCCACTGTCCTGAAAACTGCACCGGAAACCACTGTTCTGCACTCTGGAACACTGTCTGGAAACTGTCTGTAAACTGTCTGTCCGGAGGACCAGGGCGCCCAGCGCCTCTGTCCCAGGGACCAGGGCGCCCAGCGCCTCTGTCCCAGGGACCAGGGCGCCCAGCGCCTCTGTCCCAAGGACCAGGGCGCCCAGCGCCTCTGTCCCAGGGACCAGGGCGCCCAGCGCCTCTGTCCTAGGGACCAGGGCGCCCAGTACCCCTGTCCTGGCAGGACCAGGGCACCCAGCGCCCCTGTCCCAGTCTTCTGCTCTGCAATTTCACATAGAGTGTTGTTCCAACCTTCTCTCTCTGGATCTGTATTCCGCGGTGTCGTCCGAATCCCGAAACCTGGAATAATATCTGAAAAAGGGGGAGGGGTGGCTATATAGGGTTTTGCCTTAGTCAAACCCCCACTTTGGTGATTTCCACCTCCACGAATAGCCAAGTTGTTTTGTAAAATGTATTGTGTGTGCAGACCTAGTGTGTGTGCAAGGTCCAAAAATGCAAGAAAGCAAACTAGAGCAACCTAGAAAGTAAAACCTAATTGCTTGCAAATGATAATGTAAAATGCTCTAAATCAAGATGCAATGTGATCTAAAGCATGAATAAATGATGTATCAAAGCTTATGCAAAGACATGAAAACAATACGAAATCATACCCAACCCTCAAGGGAGGAGTACAAGCCAATCTTCAGTCGGTAATCTCCTATTGTTCTTCAATGTCTTCCAAGCCCTAAGTGGATGAATGAATTTGATAGATTCTTGATAGAATGATGTTGAATGTTGTTGAAGTCCTCAAAGATCTGCTTTTTCGCTGCATATGAAGTTCCTGGAAAAAAAAATCTGATCTCTTCAAATGAAGAAGGAGAGCTCTTATGTATGAAACCCTAGGTCGTAAATTCGTATTTTGGCCGACCTAGAGATTGAATATCCTGCCAATTTCTTGGGGTTAAGCTTTATTTTATGATTGGATCGTGCTCCCAAAATTTTGGGAAAAATGTCCGGGACCATGTGCACCGGGTGCCACGGTCCCGACAACTTTTCACCAAATTTTCAGGGCCATTGGATATGATGATTTTAGAGAGAATCCCGAAGTTACAGGTGATTTCGAGATGTTTTGACCCCAAAACCAAGCCCCCATGTTCGAAATAGGACTTAATTAGGGTTTTTGATTGAGTGATGCATTGGAGGAATAAAATGCGAAGGGCGCGCTTTAGTGAAAAGGGCCCAATTTTATGATGTAGAGAATGATGAAATAGGACCTTAGACCTAATTAATTTGATTAATTGGGTGCTTAAGGAGATATACAATGCAGAATGCAAAATGCACTAAGGCGGGTGCTAAACTAGGTGTGAAATTGTACCACCCTAGCGAGTGCGTACAATTTACGACGCTACAGAATGAAATACCAAAATCAACTTATTATTGTAATTAACTTACTATCTTCACAAGGTTAAATTCTTAGTATTTTTATTACATTTCTCTTCGATCTCAGGTAGGTGTTTACAAAGTTCTCTCTTTCTACAACTTACATTAATGCGCTATCCAAAATTATATCCATAACACACATCAACTCCTACAATCAAGGTTACACATATGGAATTTTCTAGGAGACCTACTTTGTTTAGGATTTGTTTTAAAGCATGTTTATCCTACTATATTCTCGTCCAAGTATGTTACTTAGGAAAATTGACATCACACTTAACCAAAATGAATATACTTATTCTACATCAAGGCACCTCATTAGGGTGTTAATAAAATATTTGTTAAACCGTCCTAGGTGCATAATTTCTTCCAACTTCCTTAGGTAACAAGGAATAATCAAATTTAGGTTCTTCAAATCCGCCCCTATATAGGGTAGTTTTCTACCACTAGGGATTACAATGTTTATATTTCTAGGTGCTAGGGTTTAAGTTTCATAGGGTACATTATTCACAATTTCCAAACATTAAGGTACATAACAATCCCATTCTAAGGGAGTGATGGAAATTATTAATACATATTTTAGATATCATCCACGCAATTATCTCCATACACATGCCAAATTTACTAGTCGACAATCATCACTTTCACAATTCATTAGGTCTAGGTCACACTATTGTTATAAAAAAAAAAAAATCTCTTTCAGATTACTCGCAATTAATTTTACTTAGGAGGATATTCCTTCCTTTATCTTAATTTGATAAATTATATTCTTTGTTAGTTCTTTGTGCCTAATTTCACTCCTTGCGGTATCCTCCCTTGACACACTATTAGTGGTTCAATGAACATGATAGATATTACACAAATCACATCACTAGGGCTAGTTATATCAAACATCAAAATGACCACTTGACACTTTAAAAGGTCAAAATACAAAAATTACTTTTACCAAGTCCCTTCAAAAGAAGAAAAATGCCAGCCATTGAAAGATATTAAAACTAGAAATGTGGTAAGTGCCATATCTCAAATAAAAAGAAACATAAATCTAGTGGTCCTTTCATCATCAAAATAAATAAACAAATAAATAAACAGAAAGTACTAGCCCCCGAGTCACGAAATGCTATTCCAAGAAAATAAAAAAAAATAATGTCGAATCCAACTCGAAACAAGATGACCATTCTAGCCATGCTATAGGGAGTAACCGCAACACATCACCCAAGATCACACGTCCTGAGTGTGTTAGGAAGTGATTATTAGACTCTTGAGATTCTTAGATTATTTATATTCCTTTATTATTTACGAGATATCTTATATCCATGAGATTGCAATTGTTTAATAGATCATGTTTCATTTTAACCTTCACGTGATTTCTATTGCAAGCCACACTTTTCGACACAATCCATTATTTATTTACGGTTATTAACATCCATAATTATATCTAGTAGGTGGTTGCACTAACTCTGCCATTCTCCGTCCATTCTTCTTGGACTGCCATTACTTATCTTAATATGTTAAACCTTGGTTCAATGTTACGTGGTAGCTCAAGTATCGACATTCTCATGTCTTACACACACGGTTGATAGTTCGATACAAAATTGACACTTATTTACTTAGAACCACTTAGGATTTGTATAGTGTAATCATATAATTTTACTAGGGACATCATTTATTTTCTTAGCACCCTATCCTAGCTCCTTATACTTTTAGCCCTAAAATTCACTTGCCTTTATTAGGTAGGAGCTTGTTGCCAAAATACTAACGCTTACGGTTAAGAGCCATTTGGGGTGGAATTATTGTCAAGTAAGATCTATAATGGTAGACAACAATTTCTACCCACACATTTCATGACATATTTCAAACAACTCGGAGAGTGGACTCATTCTCTCCTACTTTACTTATGCAACTATGAAATCAAGGGGGTGTGCACTCGATAAGTGACCAACATCCATCCTTTTAATTAAAAATTAGTAAAAAGGAAGCTATCGCTTTCCATATTACTTATTTATATTTACTTACTGGCCAACTCCGACATATCACAACTTACAATTTCCTTCAATCCACATAAACCATCTTATCATCCTAATCTAGTTACCCAGTTATGGTATAACATAAGGATGTCCAATAATTACCAATGTCTTAAGACTCCCACAATTTCTAAGTTCTCCCTTAGCTAACCACATAATTTGGCTCCTTATCATTGTTCTCATAAAAGATTATATACTGCCAACTAATTTTCATTAAATCTTTGGTATTATAATACTGCTATACTATCTCTCCATAAGCCATTTCCATCCGCATGTCGCTTCATCCATACTTAATGTTTTTGCATACCTTTACATTCGAGTGCCATAATTTGCAAAACCTCTTTGATTGTGCCTGGTAGTTAAATTGTGTCACATACTATCTTGCACCTAGCAACTAACCATGATTGGTTCACACTTTTCTCCTTAGTTTCTGAATGAATATAAGTTAATCATTTCTAGATTATAAGATCCTAATACTTTTACGCTCATTGCATTTCAATGGGGATTTTTTTTGTATGATTCCCAATCAACTCTACTCTCTCTTCCACTATTTACTTTCTCCAAGATTATTTTCCCATGGAGGAGCTAGTTGAGGTATTACTTGCTTGGTTCCCCAGTTATATAACCACGGATGAACTTTAGGGTTTATTGTAATTATGTGTTTTAACCCAAGAATTCCATGCCTTCTTTCTCCTTATTTAACTCATCTATAGTATTACTAGAATTTTTTGGTCAGGGAGTTTGCCATTCATCATTTTAGTTCTAATCTTCAGGTTTATCCGAACTCTAGCTGCACTGCATTACTACAAAAATTATCTAACATATGCTCTTTATAAGAAATCTAGCATAACCACATTCTTGAGGTACCTAGTCATTTAGGATAGGTTAATGCTTCTATCTGAGATTTGCAAGAGTTCTTTTTAACTCTTCTTCATTTATGTCTCCAATGGTGGTCTTGATCTTTATAACCATCATAATTTCATATAACTTAAGACTTAACTTGAACTATCTCGACCTTATTTATCTTGTTTATTGTGTCTTTATCTTAGGTCTAACTAACTTGCTTGACTTGCCATGTCAAGAACATATCTTGATGGAAGGCATTCTCTTAGTCACCATCAAGAGTATTTTAGTGAAGAATTAACTCCTCATACTTGATTTGATTAGGGAAATTATTGCGTTTAGGTTCCAATTGAATGGTCACCCAATAAGTACTAAAGAACTAAATTCCATTAATAAACACCGAAATTACTTCATACGAATAAATAGCTGAAAATTTCACAGCCTTTGGGGTTTTTATTATGCCATAAACCTTATGACTAATAAGTTCAAATTTTCAGGCTCTTAGTGACCCTTGGAACCCCTTGAATTGATATTTGTTGATCTATTTATTTAAAAGAATTTTCACTTATGTATCACTTTGTTATTTCACAAGTTTCCACCTAGGTGTTATACTTCAAGCCATAGTTTGTTTTCAACTAAGTTATGAATGTAGCCCATGTTCACCAGTGTATGAACCTAAGGCTCTGATACCAAAATGTCATGCCCAAACTTTTTGGGCAAAACACAACTAATTTATTTATTTTTATTTTTTTACACTTAATTACATGCATCCATATACTTAATTAGTTGTGACAACTTATCAAGTTGCCCCAATAATTTCTTAATTGATACTAAATACTAACATAACAATTACGATAATTCCTATTATCAT
Source organism: Cryptomeria japonica (assembly GCF_030272615.1). Lineage (NCBI taxonomy): Eukaryota > Viridiplantae > Streptophyta > Pinopsida > Cupressales > Cupressaceae > Cryptomeria > Cryptomeria japonica. The sequence goes on from NC_081411.1 coordinate 837,802,180, forward strand.
GTGAAACAATTATATTTTATAAGGGACATATTAAATTCTCTCAAAAGTCCCTTTTCTTTTTAGTTGCACTTATTAGTACTTAATTAGATCCAATTCTACCAAATAGACATTAATATAATTACTAGGTTTGACCTCAATTATTTACTAATTATCAAGTTTCCTCGATCCGGTTACTATATCCTTCCTTAATAACTTAATTAAATAGGCTTCTATTGTTTCAACACTATTGCTATTTCCTTGCATTAATATTATCTATTTGAATAGATACAAATAAGGTGCCAATCTTTATTATGGTAATCAAATTATTTGACAAAAGTATCCACTTGGGTTAACGCGGTTCGCAAGCCTTAGTCCATTAATTTTATCATAGAGAAATTATATTATGCCACTACAATACCCTCTTAAATTATTTGTTTAATTAACTATATGAAATTATCCCATTTATTTATTAAAACCATTTAATATTTCATTTTCAATAATCACATTCCCTCTTGCTTTAAATTCAACCAATTAAACCTCTCAAATATATTCTGGGTTAGGGCTTTTGTTTTATTATTTGTTCTTGAGTGTAGGGGCCGAACGATGGAGTTATGGCAGAGGGCGGTCGAAGGAGGGGAGGAGCGAAGGGTTGGTTTGATGGAGAGGGGTGGTGGGTTCTTCCCGACCGCCACTGTGTGAACACACAGTAGTGGCGGTGGCCGGGCACTGCACCACTGTGTGTCCACACAATGGCGACGCTGTGAGCATTGCCCACTATGTGCCACACAGTGGCAATGCTGTGAGTGTCGCCTGCTGTGTGCCACACAATGGCAGACCTTGGCACTACCCCACCGTGCAGGTACACAGTGGGGGTTCGACCCCTGTCTCGAAACCCCTTCCACTTTGCAAAAAAATCTTTTTTTATTTATTTATTTTTATTTTGTTTTATTTTATTTTATTAAATTAAATATACTATTTAATATATATATATATATATTTATAGAAATTTTTTTACATGAAGTAGTTATACATATAAATAAACATATATATATATAATAAAAATATTTTTAAACTCAGTCAGATCCATTTCTCTGCAAAAATACTGATATCGTATATTATATTTAAAAAAAACAAAAAAAAACTAATCTGAATAGTTTGATTTTTTTTTACTCTAAAGTTAGTTAATGTGATATATATATATAATTGTTTTATAGTTATAAATTATCATAAATCAGTGATATACTATTTCTTTTTTTTTTTGTTTCCTTTGAACTTTTTAATAGATTGATTTAAAACAGAGATAGACTATTTAACTAACAAATTTTAATAAATTTAACAACAACTAAATATAGCTATAATTTATTAATCTAGAAACCTTAGAGATGGCTATAAAATCTTTGATTTTATTTTCTATAATGGCTATAACATATTTAAATACTAAGTTTTGCAATCCCATGAATAGATCTAAGATGTTTTATTACCAGCCTACTACATGCATGCAAATTCCATTCCATTTCCTTTCTAATGTTTTGCTTAAAATACATAAAAGGAATGAATACATTTCTTTCTTTTCGAAGCATCCGATACATAAATAAATATTACACATCGTTAAACATATCCCCAAATCTTTATTGTCATTTTACAAATAGGTATCTCTTTTCAAATAAATGAGGACTTTCACAGAATATTAATTACATTTACAACATCTTCCTACAACAAATAATTCCAACCATATCTTCATGTCCTGATAATTTTCTTCTAACAACCTATAAATAAATCAAAGGTTGTGACCATGGAGTGCTCACCTCCTAGCCTAGGCTAACTAGTAGCTACCCCCGAGCTTGGAGAACCAATCCCTAGATAGATAACACACATGCAAACACAAGGACAAGGGAAAACACACTCTCAAAAACAATCCTAACCCAAGCTACACTGCACCACACATTTGTGATGTCTTTGCAACGGTGGTAGTGGACCAAGTACCCTAAGGAGACTGCAAGTATGGTAAAACATATAGCCACCTCATGGCAAACCAAATACCTCAAGTATAACAACCCCACATTCCATATGCCCCCACTAAGGCATTCATGCCTTATTTCCCTCCTTATGACCCCCAATGCATAAACAAGCCATGTAGCAAGGGTCCATAAAATCCCTTGTGATCACTCTCATAACAAGAGCCTCTCACTTGAGGTCTATCACTTCTACCACCCACAAGACCATCCTCTCTCCCAAGAATAGGAGGTCTTGATTACTCCCAAAACACATAAATTGCATAAGCACAAAACACCAAATAAATTTCCAAAAAATACATGCACGAAAACCAATCTTCTTTTCACATGCTTTTTTCTTTAAAATGACATACAATAAGAAAATATTACAAGAAAGTAGAACCAACCTTAAACTACCCAAAGGTATGCTAGTTTTGTTGAGGATGAGCAGCCCAATTCCACAAGTCTTCTCTTTCTGCCCTTAGTCCAAATTCTAAATCCCAAATCTATCTTTTTCTTTTCAAAATTCTATTGTCTCCAAAAATGGAGAGTGGGTGATTACCTACTAATTTTCTAATTCTTGCTTAAGAATCCTTTTGTGAGAGTTCTCACAAGTTTCTAAAAACTGCAAAGGAAGGTAAGGTAAAATAGGAAAGGGAACTTTCATTCGAAAAGGAAGGTTTACAACTTAGTTCAAGTCTTCTAATTTCAATTTTCGCACAACTTAGAAAAGTCACTTTTTAGGGTGTCTAAAAGGTCACATGGGAGTAGAAACTTGCCTAAAATTACCCCTAACCCTTAGGTATACCTTATGGGCTTTAGGAAACCCTGTTAAACTACCCCTAGGTGTCCATTTAACCCATTTTTAACCCCTCTAAAGTTTATTTTCGGGTCAAACCTATGTTGACCATCCCAAAGATTCTTTACCCAAGGCATTTATGGCATCACATTACATTAATTGAAAAAAAACTATAGTTAAACAATTCCCACCAAGAGACAAATTTAAAATTTCAAATATAAATCCACACATGTGTCAAGTGACACAAATAAAATAGTTTAACAAAATTATACATGAAATCATGTCTCTTGTGGGATTTACATAAATCAATTAAATAACACTTAAAACACATGCATCATTTACTATTACGAATAAAATATGACACAAACGGGGTGTTGTCTCTCCAAATAGACAAACCCTGGATTTACGAACATACATAGGTCTAGGTTTGGTTCTCTGCAATATTTCCATGGTCACATGGATAACTTTTCCTGCGCAACTCAATTACACATTAATAATTTCAAATAATCGTATATAATATTAAACACATGAATTAGAATACACATCAAACACTTTGCATACAATTTACATTTGAACAATCCAATATATCTTATATCCAAATAATTTTGATCCATACATAAAGCATACATCCTATTTCTATCATCATAGTAAAGTCCTGCAAATCCAATAATGACATACATCATCTCAAATTTATCCTATTCTAGAATCATATCAAGTTCTATATCATATAGCATATAAATGAAGCATCAACATATATCAATGTTATCCAAATCATGGAATCATATAAGTTCTAAATCCAGATATAGCTGACATACGTTAGATCAAGATTATCCAATCAGTGGATCTTTTAGGATTTCAAATTCATAACACATCAAAATGTACACCACAAGGTGAAATGATTCTATAACTTGGTTCATTTTCTTTTCTCACCAATCTATTCTTCTAACATAGCCCATCCTATTGAATTATAGCATTTATTATTAGGGTCAAACATGGTCAACTAAGTTAATCAAAGCTTGGTTTGGGGAAAGCCTTACATACTATCTGCAGTAGTATCATCTGATTGTGGGTAAGGTTTCCCACCTTGGTTTTGTTAGGCCCAATATGGAAAGTCAGTGTACTGAGAGGGGAGGGGTGAATCAGTACTTCAAATCCTTTCTTCAACAATAACTTTATCGTTAAGCATAAACCAAAAATTGTTGTAACATAGCATAAAGCTAAAACAAATAAATAACAATCATACATGATTCACTCCATAACACATATATTTTGGTTACACAGAAACTCTTGGTTAGATAGAAAAACTGCGGTGGGGATGACACCCACAACTTCACTACTGCAATAATAAAGGGTGCTTGATTAGAGCTACATGTTTAGCTATTTTTGATAGCTTACCCTATTAGGAGTATCAAGATCATTAGATCTACCTTGCTAAATAATTTTACAACACTTAAACTAAATGTTGCACCTAGTTAAAGGCTTTACAATTTATGGACTTTGTTAGAGTCTTTTATCCTGTTAAATGTTTCTCTTACAACTCAAAATATTACAATAAAATCTTTACAAATATCTGCAACTTCACATCTGAAATGTTATAGCAGATTCTATGTGCTCAAAATGAGATTACCTTGCTTATAGCATACCTTGGTAACCCATAGATTAACTCGGTAAACCCTTCTATTTACTTTGTTCCTTGACTATTCTTTGAAATCCTTCTTGGTGACCTTTGTGTCTCTGATAGTCACAATACACAGTGCTTCCTTATGTATCACACATTTCTTGCTTCATATATCTCTATTTTATCCTTAATTCATGTTGTATAAATAGATCTCTTATGTCAGTGATCTGGTTCATTACTTCGATCTTACAAACATGATTTATCGAATGAATAACCATACAAAATATTTCATTAGATAGATGACTTCAAAATCATACAAAATCTTTAAGTGCAATTTCCAATGTGATAATGGTTCTTTGTTCCTTGATCTTGTAACATGTTTCTCATGTGTGTCTAGGTTCAATGAATCCAGTAACATGTTTCACTTGGTGTGTATTAACTCGATAGACATAGAGTGTTACTTGGTAGACAGCTCGGTGTATACTAGGCTCTGCGACTACTTTCTTCTATAACCGACTACTTTGTGCTTATCGACTGAATATTTCGGTAGTAGTAACCGACTAGAGTATATAGAATGACTTTGGACATAAAACTAATGGGAATTTAGTAAGTAGTAACAATCTCCCCTTTTGACATTAGTTGAGATGTTTGACAAAACTTCTTTCAAAGTCATAACTCAAAAATCTATATACTTACAAAATTTGACTAAACTGACAGTATATACATTTGTCAATAAAATAGTATATGCAGATATACTCCCCTTATCAATATATTATACATAACTCTAATTTTGTATGCTCGATGATCAATGTTCTGTATTAACTGCTCGATTGTCACTGCTCGGTTCACTGCTTGGTTCACTGATTGATTCAATGCTCCACCTGTCAAAATTAACTATGCATTTGGATACCCTATTCTGCTTGATATACTCCCCTTGTATACTGCACTCCCCCTTTGATACTTAGATACTATACTTGCCCTTTTTGACAAACATCAAAACTTAGTTACCATTTAGTGGAGGTAGCTGGTCAAAAATGGATTTATACTTTGTCCTTGCATCGGTGAGAGCAGCAGAGAGGGCATCCTTGACACTATCCATGAGTGAATTCTGAGTTGTAATGTCAGCTAACAGTGAAATTAGTCCATCTAAGGTGCTTCCCTCTGGTTGAGTGGATAGGGAGGTAGCCTTGTTGATCTTCTCTTGGATGGAGGACAAGTGTGGAATGAATAATGTTTGAAGAGTTATAATGTCCATCCTTATTTTGTGCTCTTCATTCCTGAGTTCCAATTGTTGAGCCATGAGCTTTTGTAGCTTGGTATAGAAATGCTGAATAGAGTTTGGCTTAGTGGTCAACTTATTTGAGAGATCGATGATCTCTTTCTCAGTCACTTCTATTTTATTTTTGATATCTTTAATGAATAAAGAGAATGTACAAAGTTTCTGAAATAAATAAAGAATGTGCTTGAGTTGAGGGGACAACTTAGCAATAAATTTGACAAGTTTTACTTTGCCAATAGCAATGGCTTTCTGTACCTCTTCAGTCATTTTTGCAGTGAGCTCTTTGTCCTTCAATTTGCTCAAATATTCAGATGTGTCTACTCCATATCTCTCTATTTGATTGAGGAGTTCATCCAGTTGAATATGGATGGCTGTATCTTTTGACACTGTAGCTTTAGGTAGCATATCTATTAATAGTGCTTTCACCTTCTGAAGTACTTTGTTTTTCTTTTGAATAGCCATTTGTTTCTTTTGTTCTGCTTTAGCTTTGCATAGTTCACCAAATTTAATGAGTACTTGCCCTTTTAATTTGGATATGTCTACATTCGGCAACACTATTGGTTTTGACAAATCTAATTTGAAACTATGCTTTTTCATTTTCTTTTCTTTAACTTTCACTGATTGAGCTAATACAATGGCTTGGGAGGCTTGTTGACCCTCAGTAGGTTGCTCAGTAGAGGCAACACTTTTGTCTATTTCTTGAACCTCTGATGTAGCCTTCGATGAATCCTTTCTCGGGGTCTCAGTTGTAACATTTTCAATGTTAGAAGGAACTTGAGAAGTTTGTTCCCTAGTGGCTTGAGAAGTAGCTTCTCCTTCTATAGACTTGTGACCCTCTGTTCCTTGTTTAGTATCTTGAGGGGCCTCAGTTGAAATAGGCTGAGTGACCGGAGGATAGGGCTAAACTTGTTCCAAAACTGACTCACTGGATAACAATTTGGCATATGCATTCCCTTCTATCATCTCCTATTCTTGTGCCTTAGTGTCCATGATATCCTCATCAATTTGTATAGTGTCAGCAAGGTCTTGCTCAGTGATATCAGGATCTTGCTTAGTGACATCAACTGTTTCAACTTCAACTTGCTCATCATCATTCTTGATTCGAAATATTTCCTACCACTTTTCTTTGGTCTCATTATCTACATCCAGATAAAGGCCATTCATCAATTTCAAGGCTCTTTGCTTGACTAGGAAGTTTTTGTGTAGTTTTTTAGATGTTCACTTATTTCATCTACCGACATGTCTGTTACTACTTACTAAGTTGCCATTAGTTTTATGTCCAAAGTCATTCTATATACTCTAGTCGGTTACTACTACCAAAACATTTAGTCGGTAAGAACAAAGCATTCAGTTATAGAAGAAAGTAGTCACAGAGCTTAGTATACACTGAGTTGTCTACCGAATAACATTCTATGTCTACCGAGTAGCAAAAATGATATACCAAGTTAACACACACCGAGTGAAACATGTTACCAGATTCATTGAACCTAGACACACATGGGAAATGTGTTACAAGATCGAGGAACAAAGAACCGTTATCACATTGGAAATTGCACTTCTAGATTGTGTATGATTATGAGGTCATCTATCCAATGAAATATTTTGTATGGTTATTCATTTGATAAATCATGTTTGTAAGATCGAAGCAATGAACCAGATCACCGACATAAGAGATCTATTTATATGCAGAATGATTTAAGGATCATGATGGAAAAAAAAGAGGTGTATGAAGTAAGACATGTGTAATAGATAAGAAAGCACTGAGTATTGTGACTATCAAAGACACAAAGGTCACCGAGAAGGATTTCAGAGAACAGTCAAGGAACAGAGTAAACATAAGGGTTTACCAGGTTAATCTATGGGTTACCGAAGTATGCTATAAGCAAGGTAATCTCATTTTGAGCACATAGAATCTGCTATAACATTTTAGATGTGAAGTTGTAGATATTTGTAAAGATTTTACTATAATATTTTGAGTTGTAAGAGAAACCTTTAACAGGGTAAAAGACTCTAACAAAGTCTATAAATTGTAAAGCCTTTAACCAGGTGCATCATTTAGAATAAGTGTTGTAAAATCTTTTAGCAAAGTAGATCTAACGATCTTGATACTCCTAACAGGGTAAGCTATCAGAAATAGCTAAACATGTAACTCTAACCGAGAACCCTTTATTATTGCAGTAGTGAAGTTGTAGTGCCATCCCCATCGCAGTTTTTCTCTCTAACCAAAAGTTTATGCGTAACCAAAATATATGTGTTATGGATTGAATCATGTATGATTGTTATCTATTTGTTTTAGCATTATGTTATGTTACAATAGTTTTTGGCTTATGCATAACAGTAAAGTTATTGTTGAAGAAAGTATTTGAAGTACTGATTCACCCCTCCTTTCTTAGTACATTAGCTTTCCATATTGGGCCTAACAATTGGTATCAGAGATTCAATCTTGGAAAAGGGTTTAACAACCTAAAGAAAAAGATCTTATCAATGGAAGGCTATTAAAAATCTCAGAGAATTGTGTATTTGCAAGAAGAGTTGGATCATGCTAATCAAGTGATTGCAGATATGCAAAGACAAATGCAAAAATCATTGAAAGTTAGAAGAAGGTTATCTGATGATTTGTAGGACTCTCAAGAGTTAGTGGAATAGATTGAGACATCATTTGAGAACAACATATCTGAAGAGACTAAAGAGATGATTGGAGAGCTGAAAGAAAAGAAAAAAGCATTGACTGATCAGCTAAAAGCAATGAAAAGAGGACATGAACATTTCAGCACACAGATGACTGAAAATCTTGATGCATTGAGGACAACCGAGGATAAAGTAAGAGATCTAGAAAGAGAAAAACAACAGCTTGAAGCATTAGTATCTGAAAAGAATGATGAAATCACAAGGTTGACTAGGATTCAACAAAATCTGTCAGACCAATTAGGTTATGCACATCATGAAGAAAATCTGAAGGATAATGAGAATCAAGCATTAAAACTTGAACTATCAAGATTGACTGATGAACTTGAAGCAGAAAATAAATCCAAAGAAACACTAAAGAAGAGTTATGAAGCATCAAAAATGTTGGATGAGCAACTGAATACAAGAAGACCCAACAAAGATGCAAGACTCTACCGAGAAGGGAATCCACACTACCGAGAGAGGAGAACCATCAAAGCAAGCTGGAAACAAGAAGAACATCAAAGCAAAGAAGCCTATTTGCAACTACTGTGGAAATCAAGGTCCTACTGCCCACTTGTGCCAAATCAGAAAAGGTAAGCAACCAAATGTCACTAGGTCTAATGGTTATTGTAACAATTGCAATAAATATGGTCACACATCTAACCAATGTAGGACAAAGTCTGTTAGCAATTATCAGAAGGCAAAATTCAAAGGGTTTTGTAAAAACTGCAATAGATATGGACATAGTACCGAGAAGTGTTGGTTTAAGCAAAAAAACTATATGTGGTCTGCACACTAAGCAAATACTAGAGGCTACTGAACTCACATAGATCCTAACTGACAGTATTCTATAGTACCATGGGATTACAATACAAGGATATGGTGTGAATGATATGGAAGATATGGACATATAAGTGCCAACTGCTTTATAAGGTTTGGAATGAACAACTGAAGATCATGGAGTGTTGGTGTAAATAAATATTCATTATGGATATTATTACACTTTACTTAAGTTAACTTAGGATAATGCATCTCTTCGTAGTTTGGATTTGAGACACTTAGGGAAGTGTGGACATAGGGATAGAGCTTGTAGGAGAAATTCCACCTTTTGTGGTCTTATTTTGTTGTTACACTTCACATTCGATGGGTCATCCACCTCTTGTGGAATATTATATTATTTCTCCTACCTACCCCTAGTATTTCTTACCTACCCTTGTTTCTCATTGAGCCACATGTCATGATTATGTGCTATACATCCATATGGCTTTGCCTATATAAGAAGGCCTATATTCATTATATTGATGAATCCAGTTGATCATTTTCATATTGATGAGAATACAGTTTGTTCTTGTCATTCTTTTGTCTCTATTTTTATATTTTTCATTATGCCCTTGATCTTGGAAAAATCTCACATGGTATCAGAGCCATTGGGGCTTCTTTGATTGGTTTTTGGAGACATCGTGGAAGGCTTCTATTTTTGGATCTGAGGGACTACATTTTTTGGAGGCATCCTAGAGTGTTTTCAACCTCACCATTGCATGTGGAAGACCATTTCCATAAAAATCGAGTATAAATTCGACCTATTTTGGCAAAAATCGATTTTTGGGTGTGAAGGAAATTTTCTGCTCAATTCGGGCGGTACAGTATGGAATTTTCGGATTTTTTTCAAAAAAAAAAAAAAAAATTCTGAAAATTATTTTCCAGTTTGAAATTTTATTTTTTTTTAAAAAAAAAAAAGAAAAAATTGAATTTTTTTTTTGGGATCCGTACCTTTTGCCCAGTCAGCATCACACAGTCAACGCCTAGTCAGTGCCCAGTTAGCATTTTCTTTGGAAATTTTTAGACCCCTCTTCATTGAGTAGTTTGGATTTTTGGGTCAACTTTGGAGGCCCATAACTTGCTCAATTTTGCTCCTTTTTGGGTGCAATTTTTTTTTATTTGGCTAATTTTTCGTGCTCTTCGCAGTGGTGTGGTTATTTTCTAGTTTTGGTGTACAAGTTTTTTAGAATTTTTGGATTCTTTCAGCTATACCTGTCTAATCCCTAATTCTGCAACTTCAAAGGCCTCGTTTGAGCTCATACGACCTCTTTTAAAGTGCCATTTTTTTTTTAAAGTGCATGGTTTTTTGTCTACTTTTATAATCTATGATCAAATTTCAAAAATTTTGAGTAGAAGTTGTACTTTCAGATATTTGTCTTATTTGGCCTATTAGGTACTTGTAAAGTGTTTGGATCTTAGTTTAGATCTCTTGCATTATTAGTTTGAGTCTCTTTTGGCCTGATTAAGGTAGTTGTAAAATTGAAATTAGAAGTCCACTTTGCCATTTTTTGCAAGTGGCCCATTGTATACGCACTAAGTATAAAGTGCCAAATCATCACTTTTGGGGGGTGTCTTGTGTGATTGTGCCTCTTTTTCCTTGTGCTCTTTCATTTTTTTTGCAATGAGTCCTCATAAATTTCCACCTTTAACTCCACATAATTATGCATCATAGAAAATTAAAGTATGGAGCAAATTAATGGAAAAAGGTCTCACGCATTACATAGATGGAACAATAGCAGCACCACTTGATCCTAAGGCTGATCCTAATGCTCAGTTAGAATGGCTCACTAAGAATTGCATGGCTCTTGGAACTTTGCACAAGTATGTATCAGATGACCTCATCTTTCATATTGAGAAGTGTACTACAATCAAAGATGCTTGGGATATGTTTCAGAAATTGTATGGTCAAGTTGATGAAATCAGAAGTTATAAGATTGACAATGAACTCACCAACTTGGATCCCAAGAGTTTTGATACAATCCAAGATTATGTCACCAAAGCAAATAAGCTAAGAGCAAAGCTTAAGGATTGTGGAATTGACAAAAATGATGCTCAGTTAATATTCAACTTGTTGGACAAGCTTGCACCAGAATATGCAGCATTTGTGTCTAGCTTCCAAACTCATCACTTGACAATGGGGAGTTCCTATGTTATGCATTCATTTGATGCTTTCACAGAAATGTTGATATTGGAACAATCTAAGTTGTTGAACATGGGGTTTCTCAAGTCTTCAAAGTCCAAGGCTTTGGTGGCTAATCAAGGGAATCAAGGAAGTGAAGGCAAAGATTCCAACAAGAAGAAGAAGCAATCTAAGTCACAGCCACAACAGGAAAAAGGACAATCATCATTTCCATCACAAGGCGATTTTTCATCCTCTTCCAAGAAGGGGACACCACCTAAGAAGGATAAGCCAACTTATGCATATTGCAAGAAGTATGGTCATGATGAGCATCGATGCCACACAAAGCAAGTTGATGAGTTAACTAATCTTCGTAAGAAAAACAACATCAACTTGCCATCTACCTGCACAAAGAAGGATTCATCTCCTTCCTCTTCCTCACAATCTAAGGGAAAAGGGTAAGCATTTGTGGCTACAACAAGTTCTTCACAGTAGTGGATACTTGACTCAGGTGCCTCATATCACATGGGATCTACAAAGGAACATTTTTCTTCATTGGAGCCATCTAAGGTACCTCACATTTACATAGGTGATAATACACAAGTAGAGGTTGAAGGGAAAGGTTCAGTTGACATGGATGATGGAACTTTTGAGAATGTTCTCTATTTTCCTAACTTGTCTACCAACCTTCTCTCTATCTACCAAATCACTCACTATGGGAATGGGAAAAAGGTTGAGTTTACACCAGATTTAGTTGTGGTAAAAAAACTTGATGATGATGCCTTGGTAGAAGTGGAACAAGTCAATGACAACTCAAGGCTTTATTCATTCTCCCACTTTGTGCCAAGTTCACCTTCTAGGGCCTTGCTTACTCATTCAAATTCTGAAAGTAAGCTATGGCATGAGCGGTTTGGTCACATCAACTACCGCTATCTTCAGCAACTCAGCACTAAAGACATGGTCACAGGTCTACCTCGAATCAGTTTTTCAGAGGGTGTATGTTTAGGGTGTTCCATGGGCAAGCATCCTGAGGAGAAGTTTGATAAGGGGAAAGCTTGGAGAGCTTTGGAACTTCTTCAACTTGTTCACAACGATGTAGCAGGTCCATTTCCAGCACCTTCATTTAGCAAGGCTTGCTATGTCCTCACCTTCATTGATGACTACTCTCACTTCACTTGGGTCTACTTTCTCATTCATAAGAGTGAAGTATTTGACAGATTTCAGGACTTCAAGACTCATGTGGAGAAGTAATCTAGGAAAGTGGTCAAGATTCTTTGTACAGATAATGGAAGGGAATATGTGAACAAGAGACTTGAGGATTTTTGTACATTGAGGGGATTGATCTTCAGTATTCTGTAGCATACACTCCATAGTAGAACAGAGCTACAGAACGCAAGAATAGAACTCTCAAAGAAATGGCTAGTTGTATGATTCATGCATGTTCTCTTGATCCCACCTTTTGGGTCGAGGCTATTAGTTGTGCCACACACATCTAGAATCAGATTCCTCACAAAGCTTTGCAAGGTATTACTCCTTTTGAAGCTTGGGCTGGTAGGAAACCAATTGTGAGACATTTTAGAGTCTTTGGGTGTCCAGCATGGGCTCGCATACCTCCGCAGAAACGCAAGGCATTGGAACCACAAAGTTGACCTTGCATATTTGTTGGATATCCTGAGGGTGTTAAGGCATATAGATTGATGGATCCTGAGACACATGAGGTGTTCATTGAGAGGAGTGTTCACTTTGAGGAAAGTTCTCCTAGCTTAGCCTCTCTACCTGCTCCACCTTCCTCCATTGTGGATAGTGATGCTAGTGATTCAGATGATGAAACTCCTTCAACTCTGACTCGCAAGGTTACCCCTCCATAGGGTCCACTTGCAGTTGAGGAGCCTCATTCTCCACCTCCACCTAGACCTCATTGGGCTTGACAAACACTTGAGTCCATGGGTTCTCTTGTTGGGGATCCTTCAGATACATGGAGAACTCAATCGAAACATCAAAATCTTCCACATGCATTCATTGCTACCGCTTCCGATCCACAGACATTTTGGGAAGCATCATGGGTTCCTGAGTGGGACCAAGCTATGGAGAAAGAGTATAGTTCCTTGATGAGGAACAACACATGGGATTTATTCCATCTCCCTAAGGGGAGAAAGATGGTTCGATGTAAGTGGATCTATCGGACCAAGTTTGTAGCTGATGGTAATGTGGATAAGTACAAAGCTCAACTTGTTGCACAAGGTTTCTCTTAGGTTGCAGGTGTTGACTATACTGAGACCTTTGTGCCCCTAGCTAAGATGAACTCCATTTGCTTGACACTTGCTATTGGTGCAGCTCATGGTTGGGCTATACATCAGATGGATGTGAAGAGTGTTTTTCTTCATGGTGATCTTGATGAGGAGATTTATATGGAGCAGCCACAGGGTTTCATCTAGGATACTTCCTTGGTTTGCAGACTAAGGAAATATCTCTATGGCCTTAAGCAAGCCCCCAGGGCTTGGTATGCCAAGATAGATTCCTTTCTTCTCTCCACAGGGTTCACCAGGTGTCATTCTGATCTGAATGTCTACATTTTATAACAGGACGACTCTCACTTGATACTTGTGCTCTATGTTGATGATTTGATCATTACAGGGAGTACTGCATCCATCATTAGTAGGGTCAAATCTGCTTTGCATGACAGATTTGCTATGATTGACTTGGGTCTTTTGCACTACTTTCTTGGGATAGAGATTTCACAGTCACCTTCTGGGATTACACTATCACAGCCCAAGTATGCTCTTGATCTACTTGCACACTTTCATATGGCTGATTGTAAGCCTGAATCGACTCCCTTTCTTTTAGGAGTCAAGCTTGAGGCTCAATGTTCTCCACCAATTGATGCCACTTTGTATCTTCAGCTTGTGGGTAGTCTCATCTACTTGACCCATACATGCCCTGATATTTCATTTGCAATTGGCATGGTTTCCCGCTTCATACAGGAACCGCATGAGCTTCATTGGAAAGCTACCAAACATATCCTTCATTACATCTAGGGTACACATCACTATGGGATTCACTATGCAACAGGCACAAGACTTCGCTTGGTTGGTTACACAGACTCCGATTGGGCTAGTGATCTTGATGATCGTAAGTCTACTTCCAGTTATAGTTTTCACCTTGGTTTAGGCCCCATTTCTTGGCAGAGTAAGAAGCAACATGCTATTGCTCTCTCTTTGACTAAGGCTAAGTATCAAGGCATTGTTAACGTAGCGACTGAAACCATTTGGCTCCAACAAATTCTCACAGAGTTTGGATTCACCACTTCATGGCCGATAGTTCTACATTGTGACAATCAGAGTGCTATTGCAATCTCGAAGAACCCGGTCCAACACCAGCAAACCAAACACATCGAGATTCATATGCACTATATCCAAGAGCTGATTCAGGAGAAGGTCATTGATTTGCAGTATTGTCCTACAATGGAGTAGGTTGCTGACATATTCACCAAACCTTTCACCAAGAGTAAGTTCCAGTAGTTGTGAGCTCTCTTGGGGGTGCGGGACGTGTCATTAGGGGGGGTCAGCTAACTTCTCCTTCCTCTCTTATGGGGAATACTTTTTTCTCTTTGAGGTTTTGTCTTTCTTCTTTGAGAGTCTTTTGTACATTCATCTCTCTTTTGGGGAGGAGTTTTTTCCCACTGGGTTTTCTTCCTTTCTCCATTTGTGAGAGATTGCTTTGCATAGTTTTGCTTCCATTTTCATTTTGTACATGGGTACCTATCATGGCCTAGCAGCCAGGACCCATCTTGCATTGTTGATTTGAGTCTGCATTCCCCTAAGTTGCACTTAAGGGGGGGTGTTCATGTAAATAAATATTCATTATGGATATTATTACACATTACTTAAGTTAACTTAGGATAATGCATCTCTTCGTAGTTTGGATTTGAGACACTTAGGGAAGTGTGCACATAGGGATAGAGCTTGTAGGAGAAATTCCACCTTTTGTGGTCTTGTTTTGTTGTTACACTCCAAATTTGGTGGGTCATCCACCTCTTTTGGAATATTATATTATTTCTCCTACCTACCCCTAGTATTTCTTACCTACCCTTTTTTTTCATTGAGCCACATGTCATGATTGTGTGCTCGTACATCCATATGGCCTTGCCTATATAAGAAGGCCTATAGTCATTGTATTGATGAATCCAATTGATCATTTTCATATTGATGAGAATATAGTTTGTTCTTGTCATTATTTTGTCTCTATTTTTATACTTTTCATTGTGCCCTTGATCTTGGCAAAATCTCACATGGAGAAATCCTAGTATGGCATGTTTTCATTGTCACAAAGTTGGACACTTGGCTAGAGATTGTAGAGATCAACATAGAGGAGACACCAAGGAAATAAAAGGCAATTTATAAATGATTTGGAAAAAGAAGGAAATTGTGTCAAATGAAGAAAGCACCTTATCTACCGAGTTAGGTGCACCTATTCCAAATTAATCGGTAAAGGTATGAAGGGACTACATTCTCTCAAGGTTAAATCTTAACAGTTCCTATTTTATCATGTATTTAATTCAAAATTTGCATAGATAAAGATGCATTAGGATATTTGAAATTTTATCAAGTCTTTTGGAAGCTTGTCTAGTCGGTAAATATAGGAAGTTTGGCTACTTGGTAAAAGCATAAAAAGGAAGTGGTGCCGAGTGCATTTAATGTTTTCTAACCTAATTGCACGAAGCCCGATAAAGTATATTGTGTACTTAAAGCTTTAGCATGGTCATTTTACACGTACCAAGTTTTCAAGAAAGCAGAGCAAAGTGATTCAAAGGTGATCAAACCTCCTCTAAAGTGAAATTCAAGGTATTTACATCAATCACAATGCATTGTCAAGCTATTTTACTGATCATATCAGTTGTGAATATCTGTTTTGCATTTGCTAAGTGGGAAGTGTCTGCAGTTTAAAAGTTTTCAAACCCTAAGGATCTTTTTTTAAGTGATTATCCAAAATTTGAAATGGCACCTCAGATCCAAAAGCCAGTTGTTGTTGAGAACATTGAAAAGCCCTCATTGAAATACTCTCTAACTCTCAAAGTTGCATCTGAACCGGATGATAAAACTGTTGGTATTTTGGTATGGTTTTGTCATTGATGTCAACACCTACTAAAACACTAGCACTGTGGAGATCCAACAACATTCACTGGCAAGCAAGTAACTATTGCACAGTTACTAGTATATGGTTCACCGGCAGGATTATGTGGAAGACACTTGGTGATGCTGAAGACGTCATTTGGACATCTTGTCCTGGAGTTTTGTTCATTGCTATATTCATATTTGCATATTTTCTTTTACTGGCAAATAGGTCCAAGGTTACCTAGGGTTACACCGGCAGGTTTATCTTTTCTAGATCAGCATGGCACGCTAAGGAAATGATTAATTATTGTTGTAAATGCATTAAGCTAACATGTTCAATCGGTTATTGCATTGGATATTATATTGTTTGTAAAATGTTTTGTAGAGCTAACCTACTAAAATTGGTCTTAGGTTATGGTATAAATGTAAGATCTTATTTGTTAGATCGATTGTGTGGAATGCGAAAAAGAATTGTATGAAGGTATATGCAAGATTAAGCAGAGCTATACATGAAGACATCATTTGAAGGGGAAGTTAGGTTTTTGTGAAAGCATATCAGCATTACATCAGTACTGAATCTAGCATATGAAGATGCTATTTTGTGCAGTACATTCTTATTGGATTTAACCATCCAACTGTAGTCAGTGTGACTCCCATTTTGTGATTGAGCAGTGAGCTCTAGGTTGTTGGCCTTTCTGCATGTGCAGACCCCATTTATGTACACTTACTATCTACAGTAGTATCATCTGATTGTGGGTAAGGTTTCCCACCATGGTTTTTCCCCTTACAGGGTTTCCACGTACAAATATTGGTGTGATGTGTTGTGAATGACTTTTTGTTTATGTTTCATGCATTAATCTTTACCGGTATAGCTATTAACTGTTAACATTGTCTACCTTCATACTTAACTAGTTTAACGGTATTAAGCATTAAGTTGATTAAGTTGTTTTTGGTTTAAAATTAGTTGACAACTGATTCACCCCCCCTCTCAGTTGTCTCCAGGACCTAACATCAGATTCATCCTCGGTGATGACTAGAGTGCCCTTGACAAGTGTGGAGGAAGAACCTTCTCCAAATTTCTCCATTAATGCCTTGATCATTTTTGTTGCTTTCCTTGTAGCCTTGGGTACTACAATACTCATCTCAACTTTCTTTTTAACTTCTTCATATGTACCGTATCGCAGCTCGGTAGCATGCCTTGGTAATGTAAGAAAATCATTTATCTAATATTGTGTGATATCAAAACCAATCTCATAACCCATAGGTGGCAAAGATTGAGTTCTTGGTTCCATAGCATTGACATAGCAGTAGTTGGTGTCTACTTTAAAGCATATGTCATCCTTGTATTTCTCTACTAACTGGGGTGGAATTCTATACCTGTTATGCATCTTTTCTTGAAACTTGCTAAAGTAATCATCCATAATATCATTAAATTTATCACCTAGCCGTTTGATGAAGTCATTGATTTGATGGGTGATTGGTCGGTGTAGCTCCCAAACTACATTACCAACTGATGGAAACAATTTCTCAAAATAGAAAAACATGCATACCAAAAGTGCTCCAAACTTTAGTGTGTTCACCGAATTGTTCTTCTTTAGATTCCTTATGGTATTTATATTCTCAAATAGGTTTTTCAACAATACTTCACATAGATCAATTTTCATTCCTTTCTTCACAATTTTATATGCTAAATCGACTATTGCACAGGGTACACTGTTTTCCCTTGCTGATTGAAAGAAACAATAACCTATGACTCTAATTGCAAACTTTAGCTCTGCATCTATGACATTGTTCAGTTTTAGTCCTCTGCAATCAGATTCAACTCCAGTTAAAGTGATCAATTCCTTTTATGATATCATTTTCTGAGCTCAGGCATGATCAAAATAGGGTAACCAGTGATCAAATGAATGATTTTCTTGGTGATTTTGAATGGTTGCTCCTCTAACCACATGAAATCATCATGAACTCTACTCAGAGCAAACTTGACCCATTAGGGTTTGAAGACACAGGGATAGGTTAGGGCTTCGGTCAATCCCTTGATTTTAATGTGTTCATACTTGCTATCCAATTTCCCAAGGGTACACAATTCATCATATGTGTCCTTGATCTCAACATGACACTTAGTGAAGAATCTGACATCCTCAACTAGTAAAAGCCTATTTGGAATGAGTGAAAATGTAGTTTTATCATCCGATTCAGATGCTACTTTGGGAGTTAGAGAGTATTTTAGTGAGGTCTTTTCAATGTTCTCAACAACAACGGGCTTTTGGATCTTAGGTGCCATTTCAAATTTCGGATAATCACTTAACAAAGGAGATCCTTAGGGTTTAGAAAATTTTAAATGGTAGATGCTTCCCACTTAGCAAATGTAAAATAGATATTCACAACTAATATGTTCGGTAAACTAGCTTGACAATGCGTTGTGATTGATGTAAATACCTTAAATTTTTCTTCGAAGGAGGTTTGATTGCCTTTGAATCGCTTTGCTCTGCTTTCTTGAAAACTTGGTAAGTGTAAAATGACCATGCAAAAGATTTAAGTACACAATATAACTTATTGGGCTTTGTGCAGTTAGGTCAGAAAATATTAAATGCACTCAGTACCACTTCCTTTTTATGCTTTTACCAAGTAGCCAGACTTCCTATATTTACCGACTAGACAGGCTTCCAAAAGACTTGATAAAATTTCAAATTTCCTAATGCATCTTTAGTTATGTAGATTTTGAATTAAGTACATGATAAAATAGGAACTGTTAAGATTTTAACCTTGAGAGAATGCAGTCCCTTCATACCTTTACCAATTAATTTGGAATAAGTGCACCTAACTCGGTAGATAAGGTGCTTTCTTCATTTGACACAATTTCCTTCTTTTTCCAAATCATCTGTAATTTGCTTTTTATTTCCTCAGTGTCTCCTCTAGGTTGATCTTTGCAATCTCTAGCCAAGTGTCCAACTTTGTGACCATGAAAACATGCCATACCAGGATTTCTTCATGATCTTTGTTTGTTCATTCCAAACCTTATAAAGCAGTTGGCACTTATATGTCCATATCTTCCACAACATTCACACCATATCCTTGTATTGTAATCCCATGGTACTGTACAATACTACTAGTTAGGTTCTGTGTGAGTTCGGTAGCCTCTAGTATTTGTTCGGTGTGCATACCACATATAGTGTAGTGTCCACCCTTGACTTGACTTTTTTTGACTAGAGTTGACTTTTAGTTTATGAGTGATAGACATTATTGGGCATAGGCTATTTCAGAAGATTTATATGATGTTAATACTATCATTCTTGATCGTGTGATTTATTAGTCACTATATACTTATTATGTAATTAATTATCGAAAGAATATATTGATCATGTGTTTTGATGAGCATAAGTGTTGATGAATTTTCCATGCCTTACTATGATCGTGAATTATACTAATCATGCACTTGATGATGTTTTTATGTACTGACCATATTTAATGATTATCTATGATAAGTTGATCGTATGCTGTGTTTGATTGTTGTTTGACTATCTTTGGGATAGAGACAATGCCACATCACTCATTGCGAGTAGGATGTGTCATTGCAATTCTTTAACCCTTGTCTGTTATTATATATATATATATATATATATATATATATATATATATATGTCATATGTTGCTTTGTGGATGCAAGATTTGCAGGTACCAGACATCGACTCCACCTGGCTCCATAGGTCTGAGCGTGTCTTTAAATCCCAATGGTATGTGGTTCGGAGTTGGCACAATTTACCCTCACATACTCTAGGTCTAAGTTGTTCACTGTGAGTCGTCAGTGTCTTGGTGCAAGTCATCATGATAGTTAGTAAGTTGGGTTTCTTCTATGTTGTGAGTATGTTAGTATTGGCTGATTATTCCTTTTATGTTGAGATTGACTATTTGATTATTGATGCCAGATTAAATAATTAATGATGTTTATTTTAATTTTTTGGATTAATAGTGATTTGATTATTTAGTTATCTAATGTTTAATTTAATTTAATGGATTCTTGCCTTTTTGGTTATTTGATTATTTGATATTTAAATGTTTATTTATTTTAATGATGATTTAATATTTATTTAATTTTTCTTTGTTTAGCTTATGATGTGTTTTATATTTATTTGTGATTTGACCTTTATTGGAATTTATTTATTTATTTAATCGCCTAAGGTTTAATATTTATTTGACTTTTAATGTTTATCTGATTCATTAATTCATTTATGAGCCTTTGGTTTATTTAATTTACTTTGCCCATTTGATTTATTTAATTGTGGCTCATGTTTTATTTATTAGTTTGACTTTTATATTAAGTGGGTTGTATAAATAATAAAATGATAAAACATTCCCACCAAATTGTAAAAGCATGATTTATATTTACCTTACCTACCCTTTTCTCTTATTGGTTGAATTTAAAAGGGAGGTAAAATTATATTATATGGTGGGGTTGGTAAAATATATTATAGATTGAAATATTTTGATTGGCTGAGATTGAGGCTAGGGTTTTTGGTTAATGTTTGTCTTTTTATTTTCTTTCCTGTGAAGTTTTTGGGGGTTGGTTCCTCTCTGGAAAATTTTCTCCAACAAGTTTTCTTTTTGGTTTTGGTTTTCTTCTCTCTTGGATTTTGGCTGGAGCTTGGGTTGGATTTGGTTTGGCTAGTGGAATCTCTTCTTCAGCTTCTTCCATAACACAGGTTGTAGGTTGGAGATGTATTCTACCTTTTTATATTTTATTTTACAGTTTTCTTGTATGCTCCATGTCTACAGATTGAATGTGCGAGCTTGGGGAAATGAATCTAAAATTTGTATAGTGAGGAAGGAAATATATGAAGGCATGAATTTGTTGTAAGGTTTTATTCTATAGTTTGTGGGAAATTTTTTTATTTTTGGGTTTGTTGAAAGCCTTCTATGTCTTTCTGAGTCCGTGTCGTGCATGGAGTTTTGATTTAATATTGGTCTTCAAGTGTTTATTATTTATTTAATGTTGAAGTGAATTTTATTTATTGGGTAATATTATTTTACCTATTAAGTAATTAAAAGGGAGTAATTTATTTTATTTTCTTGAATTTTGGAAAGGTAGGTATGGAATATAATGTTTTTGGAATATTTTGATTGGAGGATAGTTTTGCTTGTTTTTTTGTTTTTTTTTGATAAATAGACCTTGCTATGCATTCATGGTGGTTGGTATCTTCGGCGAATGAATTTCTGAGATTAATTTGGAGATTTCTGGTGGTTGGAATTAAATTGGTTTAAAGGCTTGGATTGGTGTTTTTTTGGATTCTTCCATTTTCCAAGTTGGTGGTTTTACTCGCACTTCACATTGTTTTTGAAAAAGATTGTCTGAAAGATTGTTTGGGGATTTAGAAAAGAATTTTAAATTCATTCTTATTTTCACAAATCAGATTTGGAAGGGATTATTTTATTCTTCTTGTTTTTGAGAAATCAAGTTAGAATGTGAGAAATGGTTTCTTGTGGTTTTTCTCTATAATTTTTCCTATAGTTTTTCCTGTAGGTTAATTTGCTATTTGTTTGCTTGTGTGCTACTTTCCGGATTAATTTTTGTATTAGAGGCTTTATTTGAGGGCTGTTATATTTTCCAGATTTGGCTTCTATCAGTTTCGATGTATTTAGATGGTCTTATGTATATTTGCTCCTCTACACCATTGTGGACATTATAGACTCTCTTCCATGTGAATAGGCCATGGATGATTGAGGTGAATATATATGCTATTTTGGACCAGCAAGTGAGTAGGTCTTGTTGTGATGTTATCTTCGATTTGATGGCAACATTTGATGGCTTGATATGCCTTTGTTTGTTGCTAGCCAAGAGGCTCATTTTGTTATATTGATGTTGTTGTAGCCTTGCATATGTTGTGAGAGTATGTGTGGATGTTACTGGCTACATTGAGTATTATTTTAATGTATTTCTATTGGTAGAGCCTCTTGTGATGTATTGTTGGGCCATGTTAGGAGGAGTGGGCTTCCTTGTGATGACCGGGGTCACAAGAGATAGGTTTGCATGAGGTTCCTTGTAAGGCTGCATGAAGTCTAGAACACCAAGGCACATTGGAGTTTTCCATGATTTGTAAACAAGTGATAACATTGATAATGAATTTATTAGGATGGGAGAATTATAACTCATTTAAACAAGATAATGAATAGTTTTGAGCCTTATGACATGTCCTTGGGAGGATGTTTTAGGATAAGCATGAGAAGGTCATGAAGACGGTAAGCTAATCTCCCTTGGTCTCTCATAGGTTGAGATGGCTCCACATATCCATCAGGCTAGTGCCTTGTGTTATTATGTTATTGTGTTATGAGGATGACATGTGATGACACTCCACTCCTACATGTGTTCCCCCTTTATGATTTATGATTATGCTTTTTAGATGCATTTATGTCCTGATGAGTTTTACGCTTTTGGGAGTTTATTCTTGTGGCTCTGTGTGAGTTCTTGCTTGAGAGTCCTTGTTGGTCAGTCTTTTTGGTTTTGAGTGTCAGCCTAGATGTAGAGTGTGTGTTAGGACCTTGTGTCATTTCCTAGCATGGGGGGTGGTTCCTTTGGTTCCACATGGTTGGGTGGTTGGTGCTTTTAAACCATTGGGATGTTCCTATCTTTGGATTCTTCTTGCATGGATAAGGATGCTTCTTCATTTTCTTCATGGATAATAATTGCAGCAAGAATGTAAATGATGATGTGATTTGTGTAATGAAATTCTTATGTAATGGTTGTAAAAGAGATCATGTTTATGAGAAATGACTATGTTGTTCTAGATATAGTGATAGATTTTGATTATGATATATGATTGTAATGATGAACCTTGAGTGGTATGATAACACATTTATATTAAATGAAAGATGTGGATAAGTATTGTTGTTCAAAACTAAATGATGTATTTTGTATTCTTGATGAACCATGTTAAAAGTAAATCAGGTAAATGTCATGATAATGGTATTAGATTTGAAATGATGTTTTTAACTAATGATTTAAATAGAAGAAATGTTATGTCTTGATAGGATGTATGAGTTTGAGTAATGTTGGAAGATATCTTAGGATATGATTAAAGAATTTGAAATTATAGTATCATACTTCATAGACAGTGATCTAATGATTGGGGTGTAATTGAAGGTTCCTTATGAAATATTGTATGGATATTCTTAGTGAATTAATTGCTAATCTTATTAATGGAAATTACTAGTAAGTGTATGGATAGATGGTAAGATAGTGCTTGTCTTTTAGGAAAGGATTAGAATGTATCATGTGTTATAGTTTAAGAATTATATCTCCATTTGGTGGATGCTCTTAGTGGTTATGGAATTAGGATATTGTATCATAGTTTGTGTTGAGATGATTTTGTGTAGTTACCTGATTTGTAATAAGATGATTGTTGGTTAATTGATATAGTGTAAGATACTTTAGAAGTATTAAATGAGCTATGGATTAAATGTTTAGGAAGACTCTATGATTATTGCTTTATGTACTTTAGGAATCATGATGAAGTAATAAGCATGCTAGTAGCGTAGAATCATAAATGATTATGTGGAAGATAATCATAAATGGAAATGGTGCTAATGCAATGTAAGGGTTAATCTTGGTATGTGAATGGTGATGTTAATAGTCGAAGGTTGGTTAATGGTAAAAGGAACATTTGGACTTGGCATATAAAATGAATCTAAGTGAATAGGGAAATAGATGTGCATTGAAAGATATAATCTCATGTTAAATGAAAGATTAAGTAGATTGCATATCATGAGTTTTAGGTATTGCTTTGATGCACCTATGTGTGTATAATAACTAAGATTATGAGGTATTGATCTGGATGAAAGTAAATATTTATTGCTTATGTAGGTAGATTAAGTAATGGCGTTGAGATACCCTAGGGAGTTGGTAGGAATGATTTATTGTATTCCACTTGCGTAATTGTTTGAATAGCTTGAGTGAATTATTCTATGTTCATAACACTTAATTGTAGTTGTGTGCTCACTGCATTTCTTAAGTGATTTTATGTGTTGTATTGTTTTTAAAAAAAAAAATTAAATTAGCATGTTTTTAGCTATATTTCTCTAGAGTATTTTGGTGGGCATTACATTTGGTATCAGAGCCCAAGTTGCAACATTGGGATCTCTAGTTAAGGATATTTCTATTAGTCTTGTGGATGTGCCTTGATGTTCCTTGAATTAAGTTACTCTTTGAGATTTGTGTTAGAAGAACTGTTATTGGAATTTTTGGAATCTTAGATATCTATGCCTTGTGTTTCTCTCGAATTCCTTTTAGGAATCATAACTTTAAGTAAAGTGTGTATTTATTCCTTATGCATGTCTCCGGAATAAGAGAAGTGTCTATATGTTCTTACTTGCTCTATAAATTTCTAGTGCTTACTTGGATGATTAGGGTTGTTTTCCTTATACATAATTAATTTTGTGATAGATTGAGAAAAGAATGTGTGTATCCTTTTAACTAATGAGATGATCATAAAATTAGTATGTTAGGTTGATCTTTCTATGAATAGAAGGTTGAAGTGTTTGTATTATACATTTAGAAAGAATTTAGTATAGATCATGATGTGAAAATCGAAGGAATTGTATGTGGTTCTTAAAAGAAGTAGTTGGAATGCCTTTTTCCTTATTTAATCTCTTATGTGAAATGTAAGGAGGTTAGTTGGTAATGTAATGATTTCCCCATAGAACTATTGGTTGTTTTGGTATATGTGTGATTTTGTATGTAATAAAAGATTGTTTGAGGAAATCATAGCTATCAAAGGATTTGGGATTTCTAGTTGCACGTGTATTGGTAGGAGATTTTAAGGAATTTCAAATTGCATATCTTTAAAATTGGTAGTTGTATTTGGCATGACTAGGAAATTCAAACTAAGTTTACATAAATTTGCGTGTATTGATTTGTGTGGCAATATCCCTTCCTTTCTCTTCTCTCCTTGTGGTAAAATATTCAAATACTTGGGGGTTATTGATATTAAGTAGAAGGATTGGATAATAAATGATGAATATGACTTGTAAACACTAAAGGGAAGATTAGATGAAGTTAATTTGCATTGGAGACTGAAATTTAGGTATTGCATTCATGATCCTTGTTCTTTAAGGGAAGAATTGATTAAATAGAATATCCCATCATTTAATTAGGAAATGTATCACGAAACTAAAAGGAGATAAATATGTGTATTGAAGCAAGGATTGGTGCATTGCATATGTAGAAATCAAAATGATATCATTGTGTTTTTATTTGGTTTGGCAAGATAAAAGTTTTAGCTTTGTGTAGGAATTGTGTGGCATTGAATAAATATTTCTCTTAACTAGATGGATAAATTAAGAAAGGTTACTATATCATTACCTTATTTGAATTTTAAGAAGTGCTTCCTTAGCTACTTCTAATTAGATAAAATAATAATTAGTTATATGGGATTGTGCTGGGATTCTAAATGGCAATTTTTCTTGAAATGTTGAAAATACATAGTCTATGAATGATAGTAATCAAGTAATAATAGGAAGTGATTTTAAATAGAATGATGTGTGTATTCTTGGAATTTAAGTGGCATTAGATGAAAAGAAAACTAAGTTCTAGAAGTGGGACTAAGAAATTCTTAACTTAGATAACTAGAAGTATGTCAGAAGATTATTATTGGTAAGAGTAGAAATTGATATTAAACTTTGGATTTTGTAATGAGACCTATTTTGCATGTTTAAATTTATGATTGACTAAATTGCTTAAAGACCTTATGAAAGAATTTCTAATCTTCTATAGGTTATTAGTTTTGCATTAATGGAAATAATGTGTGTTGTAGTTTACTATCAAGTGAGTAATTGAATCTCTAACCTTTGTTTCTGTTATAACTTGGTGAATATGATCATGGTATAGATAAGATATCATGAACATTAATAATGGTATAAGTATATTGCTTGTGCATGTGTGAGTGTGTAGTTGCTTTATCTCTTCCTACCTATGTCAACTTTCATAAAGGATAATTGCCTAGTTTTTCAAAAATATTGAATTGCATAAAAATAATGAAAAGAATATAGGCATATGGATAAAATAGAAGTCTTAAATATGGCGTGCACTCTTTAACACATTCAAGGCATTTCACCCTTGGATTTTGTGTAGCGATTACTCCCTTTAGTGTGACTAATGTTGGTCACCTTGTGATATGAGTTGGATGAATCATTTATTTTGCCTTGAGTTAATTATTGATTTATGTGATGTGTCGTAAGGATTAATGTGTATTTTTTTAGATTTATTTACTTTTGGATGACCATCGATTTCTTCTTTCTTTTATTTTTCCCTTGTGGTGGCACTTGTCACTTAAATTTCTTGATTGATTTCGCCGACAACTTTTCTTCTCTTTTAATTTAATGAATTGATTTGAGGATATTTCCTTTGACCTCCTCTTTTGTTGTATATGGTGGTCATTTTAAGTGTTGATGTATTGTGGGCCCAAATCTTGAGCCAGTGTTGTCTCTATCATGTTCATTCTGGACCGCTGATAGTGTGCGCGAGGGAGGACATCACGAAAAAGTGTACTAGACTAAGAAAACAATTAGATAATGTTGTTATTAGCTGAGTAAATGCAAAGTGTTAATAAGATGAATTTTATTGGTAACCTTCTAAAGTTTATAGTAGATAGAAGTGCCTTGGAATTGTGAAGTCAGAAATTTATGGAATAGTTAAATAAAAGAAATTGTTGATTTCTTGCCTTCAAAATCTTTGTGTACACATAATGGATTAAGAATGTCCTTTGAATGATTTGGTTGGATAAGGATTGCAGCTAATGTTTGTATAAAGTATGGCGCAAAGTAAGCATGGTGGAAATTAGGACATTTGAATGCCATGAATTTTTTTCTTTTAAATAAATAGGTTATTTATGCTTGGTTATTGTGTGATGTCTTGAGTACATTTAATTTGAGGAAGCTTATTTCTGAGAAATTTTCACTCATTTAGGCTTACGACATGATTTGTTCAATAATATAATAGGTGCATATGTGTAAGATATTGTGTAAATGTATATATATCTCTCTCTATTGCATGCAACTAGGTGTTGAGAGAGTAATATTATGAATACTGGTGCGAAATGTAGTGATTTCTTCTTATTAATGCTTGAATTAGTGATTGAAAGTACAATTTTGTATTGCAAGTGTGGTTAAAATGAAGTTCCCTTGTAAGTATGTTAACTGTAATGCCCCTACCCTAGTCGACCTTGTAAAACCCATTTGACCTTGGTTGACTTCCTATGTGGCATTCTTGAATGATTGATTAACCATGATGTAATGTTGTAGATTAGATAATATAAATAATTATGCATACCTAGTATTGTGCTTTTGCATTGATGCTTGTGTAAATGTAATTGTTCCCTAATTCTTGTTATAAATCTCAAGCTAATGCCTTCATTGAATATGTATATATATGTATACTTGCGTGACTCATGGTTGTAGGAGATTGTAGGTACTATATCGCCTAGGTGTGGGTTCATCTCCATCAGGATTCGCAAGGTTGAGTATACCTACTTCATCCTTAGAATTCAGATTAGGTGGTCATTAAACTCTCATCATGGCTTAGCCATGATCAGGTGAGCATCGTGTGTGGTCCGTAGGGTTCTTTTTTCATTTGGGTTGTGTGTCGTGTGATTAGTGGATTTTCTTGGCTTGTGTGCCTTGCGTGTGGTGAATGGAGTATTTTAACCTAAGTATTTAATTTAATTTAATGTGTTGATTTATGCATTAGTAATTGAGAAATTAAAATAGATAAGTTTCTTTTAGGTGATTAATCATTAATTAAAAAGATCATTTTATTTATGTGGTAGTGAATTTAATTTAATGGTTAATTTTAAATAATGAATTTAATTAGTTAGGCATTTTTTTTTTTTTTTAAAAGGAAATATTTAAAGTTATTTGAAATATAATTAATTTACCCTGTTTTGCATTTTGGAAAAAGAAATGTTATTTTTACTTATTTAAGAAAATCACATTTTATTAGAAAAGCAAGTTTAATTTATAAGTAAATTTGATATAGTGTGAAAGATTGATTTTGGGAATTAATTTAATTAAATATTTACCCTTGACAATATTGCGAAAATATAAATGTTGGTGTAATTAATATTGAGAAATTAAAATTTAATAAGAGAGAAACATTTTAATTAGAAAATCAAGTTAAATTAATTAAATAGTTGAAAAGAATTATTATTTCCTTTTTGTTTAAAAAAAAATGCTTAAATTCGAAATTAGAAATTACATGAGGGAGAGAAAAGCATTTTTTGATTTAGTTAAAACAAAATGCTCTTTTATTAAATATTTAATTATTTCATAACACAGGGTTTTGATTATTTCCTTGCTTGCCAAAGAATCTTATTGTTTGGCTTTGAAAGAAAGTGCTGGTTAATGAAAAATCTTACAAATTAATTTTAGATTTATGTTGGATTTGGGGATTTAAAAACTATGCACTTTGCTTGAAAAAAAAATATTGATTATTTGAATGGTTATTTACAATAGATTTGTTAATTTAGTAATCCATGCAGATGAGATTTTTAACAATCTCTATTTTATTTTAAGAGATTTCATAAATCTCTATGTTCATTTCTATTTTAAAAGCAAAAAATAATGCAGACTGTTGGAGATGAGATTTTTAATAATCTCTATTTTATTTTAAGAGATTTCATAAATCTCTATGTTCATTTCTATTTTAAAAAAAAAAACTGAAGATGAGATTTTTAATAATCTCTATTTTATTTTAAGAAATTTCATAAATCTCTGTGTTCATTTCTATTTTAAAAAAATAAAATAATGCAGAGTGTTGGAGATGAGATTTTTAATAATCTCTATTTTATTTTAAGAGATTTCATAAATCTCTGTGTTCATTTCTATTTTTTTTTTTTAAATAATAATGCAGAGTGCTGGAGATGAGATTTTTAATAATCTCTATTTTATTTAAAGAGATTTCATAAATCTCTGTGTTCATTTCTATTTTATTTTTTTTAAATAAAAAAATAATGCAGAGTGCTGAAGATGAGATTTTTAATAATCTCTATTTTATTTTAGAAGATTTCATAGATCTTTGTATTCATTTCTATTTAAAAATAATAATAATAATGCAGAGTGCTGGAGATGAGATTTTTAATAATCTCTATTTTATTTTAAGAGATTTCATTAATCTCTATGTTCATTTCTATTTAAAAAATAATAATAATAATGCAGAGTGCTGGAGATGAGATTTTTAATAATCTCTATTTTATTTTAAGAGATTTCATAAATCTCAGTGTTCATTTCTTTAAAAAAAAAAAAATAATAATATTAATAATTTAATATTAAATTAATAAGCAAATTTGGATGAAGTTTAATTAATTAAATTCAAGGTTTTTTATTTTATATATTATTTAATTTTAGATTATTAAATAATACTTAGATTTTAGATAATTGATATTTAGGTAATCCATACTTGATTTCATGTTATTAAATAGATATTGATCGTGCCCAACTGTGGATAATATATATTATTAACATAGATTAAGTATTAATTGTGGATTTATGTGGATTTTAAATAAAAGTTAATTTAGAAAATCCATAAACTTGATCGACTTTAATAGTTAAATCAATATGGTAAATGAATGCCGCTACCAGTTAATGCCTATGCAGATTTAAATTTCTATATTCAATTTTGGTTATGTAATGGTAAGACTTGATATGCTTGTTAGGACCCTGTCGTCTGGTGGGTCCGTGGTTGGCCATAGGGGGTCAAGTCCCTAGTTAGGGTACCGTTAGACAAGAGACCTTTGAAATTGCTTTAGATGTGATCAGTTGGATCCGCTTCTATGAAGGGATCATTTATGTATTTATTGTCTGAAGTGGTCGTTGTATAGTGATTGTGTTCATCTATAAGGTAGAGATGTAAATGACATGAAACTTATGTAATCTTAACTATATTAATTGCCAGAGGGGTCTTGCAGTTGAGCAGACCCGAAGATGTAGTCCTCTAGGGGTGAACTCCGAGATCATTTTTGTGTTATGTGATGCTTTTTTCTCTCATGTTTCTTACTTAGAACTAGCATGTATGGTTGCATTTTGTAAGTGTATAATGGGGATTTAATGAAGTTAATTCTTGAATGCATGAATATAGTCATCTTGTTAAATGTAGTAATTAGGGTCATAAAATATTGTAAATATGATTATGGAAAGTATTTTGTTAATGTTAATGAAAAGAAGTAAGCATGGAAAGAAACTCGCTAGATTACAATTATTGGATTAACTCGTTATAAAGCTTGTAATTTGAACGTATTGAATGGGTAACAAATATTGGATTAACTATCATAATATCTAAATTGAAATCTAATGGATGAACCTCATTTGGCTACTTATCATATTATCTTAATAAATGAACATCGTCATGTTAGCTATATTTCACTAAATTGGATGAACTTATTTAGTTGTTTACGTTTTATTCTAAACAAATAATCCTCACCAAATTAGTTTTATAATTGGATGAACTCAATTGGTTACCCACATTTTAACCTTTATAAATAAACTTCATCATAATAGCTATAATTGAACTAAAATGGGAGAACTCATTTAGTTGTGTATATCTTAATCTTAGCAAATGTATTTCTTCATATTAACTTTATTTTAACTAAAATGAGTGTACTCATTAAGTTACCTATATCTTAACCCTGTTGGATGATCTTCATTTGGCTATTTACATTTTATCCTCTATAAATGAACTATGATTTAATAGTTGGTTATGTTTAAACCCTAATGAATGAACTTCATTTCGTTGGTTAAATCTTAATCCTTGATGAATGAATTTCACCTTATTAGCCATATTTTAACTATAAAGGATGATCTCATTTGGTCAGTTATTTTTAAACCTAAATAAATGAACCTTGATATATTAGTTACATTGTATCTAAATGGATGGACTTGTCAAGTTGACCATACTTAAACCTTAATGGGTGAATTCTTAAGTTAACTATGTTTTAACTTCATTGGGTAAAATCCCTCTTGATAGCCGCTTCTGCGACCATAATAGATGAACGCTTCATAATCTCTATAATGTTAATTCACTGGACAAATTATATCCATGTTCCAAGTAATAACATGTAACTAAGTTATCCAGTTTAATTGGATCTATTGTCGTGAGTTGAGTTAGGTGTTAAGTTACGTAATCATGTTGGGAAACTCCTTAGGTTTGTTTAGTCTTCCGCTGTGTTATCTAAGCATTAGATAACTCCAATGTATCTTAATGTTGTGACTTAATATTAACACTCTTATTATTATTATAAAAAAAAAGATATTTACACTCCATTTGATTGTTTTAGCTTTAACCCTTTGGGGTTTCCTGGAGGGGCATTACATTAACAAATTAGTTTACATATCATAATTAATAACAATTGGTGCTTCATTTACCTCTTGTGTAACATGTTTATTTAGAATAATTGAAGCATAAGGAGGAAATTTAGTTGTCGTTATCTTTATTGGAGTTAGAAAATATTATAATGTGTTTGTGTTAAAAGGAAGTTTTTGATTTATGTGTGCTAGTTTTCACCCTCACTCTTACAACTTCTAGGAGTAAGTTGAGTCTAAGGGGGGGAGGATGTAGTGTCCACCCTTGACTTGACTTGTTTTGACTCGAGTTGACTTTTAGTTTATGTGTGATAGACATTATTGGGCATAGGCTATTTCAAATGATTTATATGACGTTGATACTATCATTATTGATCATGTGATTTATTAGTCACTATATACTTATTATGTGATTAATTATCAAAAGATTATATTGATCATGTGTTTTGATGAGCATAAGTGTTGATAAATTTTACATGCCTTACTATAATTGTGAATTATACTAATCATGCACTTGATGATGTTTTTATGTACTGACCATATTTAATGATTATCTATGATGAGTTGATTGTATGTTGTGTTTGATTATTGTCTAATCGTCTTTGGGATAGAGACAATGCCACATCATTCATTGTGAGTGGGATGTGTCATTGCGATTCTCTAACCCTTATCTATTATAATATATATATGCATATGTCGTATCATTGCTTTCTAGATGCAAGATTTGCAGGGACCAGACATCAACTCCACCTGGCTCCACAGGTCTGAGCGTGTCTTTAAATCCAAATGGTATGTGGTTCGGAGTTGGCACAATTTCCCCTCACATACTCTAGGTCTAAGTTGTTCACTGTGAGTCGTTAGTGTCTTGGCGCAAGTCATCATGATAGTTAGTAAGTTGGGTTTCTTCTGTGTTGTGAGTATGTTAGTATTGGCTGATTATTCCTTTTATGTTGAGATTGACTATTTGATTATTGATGCCAGATTAAATAATTAATGATGTTTATTTTAATTTTTTGGATTAATAGCGATTTGATTATTTGGTTATCTAATGTTTAATTTAATTTATTGGATTCTTGCCTTTTTGGTTATTTGATTATTTGATATTTAAATGTTCATTTATTTTAATGATGATATAATATTTATTTAATTTTTATTTGTTTAGCTTATAATGTGTTTTATATTTATTTGTGATTTGACCTTTATTGGAATTTATTTATTTATTTAATCGCCTATGGTTTAATATTTATTTGGCTTTTAATGTTTATCCGGTTCATTAATTCATTTATGAACTTTTGGTTTATTTAATTGTGGCTCATGTTTTATTTATTAGTTTGACTTTTATATTAAGTGGGTAGTATAAATAATAAAATGATAAAACATTCCCACCAAATTGTAAAAGCATGATTTATATTTACCTAACCTACCCTTTTCTCTTATTGGTTGAATTTAAAAGGGAGGTAAAATATATTATAGATTGGAATATTTTGATTGGCCAAGATTGAGGCTAGGGTTTTTGGTTAATGTTTGTCTTTTTATTTTCTTTCCCATAAAGTTTTCGGCGGTTGGTTCCTCTCTGGAAAATTTTCTCCAACAAATTTTCTTCTTGGTTTTGGTTTTCTTCTCTTGGATTTTGGTTTGAGCTTGGGTTGGATTTGGTTTGGCTGGTGGAATCTCTTCTTCAGCTTCTTCCATAACATGGGTTGTAGGTTGGAGATGTATTCTACCTTTTTATATTTTATTCTACGGTTTTCTTGTATGCTTCGTACTTGCAGATTGAATGTGCGAACTTGGGGAAATGAATCTAAAATTTGTGTAGTGAAGAAGGAAATATATGAAGGCATGAATTTGTTGTAAGGTTTTATTCTATAGTTTGTGGGAAATATTTGTATTTCTGAGTTTCTTGAAAGCCTTCTATGTCTTTCTGAGTCTGTGTCGTGCATGGAGTTTTGATTTAATATTGGCCTTCAATTGTTTATTATTTTTTTAATGTTGAAGTGAATTTTATTTATTGGGTAATATTATTTTACCTATTAAGTAATTAAAAGGGAGTAATTTGTATTCTTTTATTTAATAGTTGTTTTCATCCCTGGGTCAATGGTTTAATTTATTTTATTTTCTTGAACTTTGGAAAGGTAGGTATGGAATATAATGTTTCTAGAATATTTTTATTGGAGGATGGTTTTGCTTGGTTTTTTTTTTTTTTTTTGATAAATAGACCTTCTTGTGCATTCACAGGGGTTGGCATCTTTGGTGAATGAATTTCTGAGATTAATTTGGAGATTTCTGGTGGTTGGATTTAAATTGGTTTAAAGGCTTGGACTGGTGTTTTTTTGTATTCTTCCATTTTCCAGGTTGGTGGTTTTACCGGCACTTCACATTGTTTTTGAAAAAGATTGTCTGAAAGATTGTTTGGGGATTTATAACATAATTTTAAATTGATTCTTATTTTTAGAAATCAGATTTGGAAGGGATTATTTTATTCTTCATGTTTTTGAGAAATCAAGTTAGAATGTGAGAAATGGTTTCTTGTGGTTTTTCCCTGTAATTTTTCTTGTAGTTTTTCCTATAGGTTAATTTGCTATTTGTTTGCTTGTGTGGTACTTTCCGGAATAATTTTTGTACCAGAGGCTTTATTTGAGGGCTGTTATATTTTCTAGATTTGGCTTCTATCAGTTTCGATGTATTTGGATGGTCTTGTGTATATTTGCTCCTCTGCACCATTGTGAATATTATAGACTCTCTTGTAGGTGAATAGGCCATGGATGATTGAGGTGAATATATATGCTATTTTGGACCAGCAAGTGAGTAGGCCTTGTTGTGATGTTATCTTCTATTTGATGGTAGCATTTGATGGCTTGATATGCCTTTGTTTATTGCTAGCCAAGAGGCTCATTTTGTTATATTGATGTTGTTGTAGCCTTGCATATGGTGTGAGAGTATGTGTGGAAGTTATTGGTTGCATTGAGTATTATTTTAAGGTATTTATGTTGGTAGAGCCTCTTGTGATGTATTGTTGGGCCATGTTAGGAGGAGTGAGCTTCCTTGTGATGACCGGGGTCATGAGAGATAGGTTTGCATGAGGTTCCTTGTAAGGATGCATGAAGTCTAGACCACCAGGGCACATTGGAATTTTCCATGATTTGTAAACAAGTGATAACATTGATAATGAATTTATTGGGATGGGAAAATTATAACTCATTTAAATAAGATAATGAATAGTTTTTAGCCTCATGACATGTCCAAGGGAGGATGTTTTAGGATAAGCATGAGAAGGTCATGAAAAAGGTAAGCTAATCTCCCTTGTTCTCTGATGGGATGGGGTTTGGGATTGACTAGCCTAGTCTATGCTCTTGGATCCTTTCCTTGGATCTCCTGGTGTTCTCCTCACACCCTAGGTTCTCTAGGATTTCTTTTGTTTGAGGAATCCCCTAACCTTACCCAATCCACCCACCAATGAGTTCCTATGCTTCTCCTAAGGTCTCACCTACACATGAGACTCAAAATCCCTTACTATGGCTAATAAGGGCTAATCTTGTTCCACACCTTCCAAGGTCTTAGCAAGGTTGTTTCAGGTCTATTTCATGGTCTATCCACCCATTTATGAGCCCCCAAGAGGTTTCAAGATTCTAACTCCTTACCAATTTCACAAATTTGGGTTGTTGCCTTCAAAAAGGGCTACAAGGATTAGGACCAATTAGGCCTCCTAACCGGTCTTCTAGGGATCCCTCTCACAAATGATGCACAAACAACCCTAACTCCCAAAATGGACTACCATTCAATTGGCAAGGGCTCAAGGATTTTCTAGGTTTTGGGCCTCCAAGTGGCCATACAGTGCCTATGATGAATTTTGGGGTTTTTAATGGTTTTGTGAGGGTTTCTAGGGTCTACCTGGGTCACAGTGAATGTTTTGTGTGTTAGCCACCTTGTTTGGATTGGTGGAGGCTCCTCCTTCACACCAATGATGCTTCTAACACTCCTCTACATCTCCTTCAAAGGATTTACTCTCCTCTATCCAACCTTTCTCTCATGACTCAAAGGCTTCAATCAGTGGAGAGGGTGTTCCAGAAGCCCTACCATTCAACCTCTCCTAACCGGGCACTGTCCAGTCTCGCCTAGGAGTGGGTTTTTGCTTAGCCTTCCTACATTTTTAAGGGCCCTTCTTGTTTTTCAATATGGTACAAGGTCTGCACTCTCATTCCCCATGGTTTCATGGTGGTTCCACAATGGGGAATGGATTTATGCATCCATTTACACAATCCTATCCAAAATTGGACAGTAAGAAGACAGTTTACAAACTATTCACAAACACACTCAATCTGCAAGTAATAACCTAAACTAATTGCTTGAAATGAAAGTATTTACACCATGAAAAACATTCCACATAGTTTTAGATGTTTCTCAATCCATTAACTTTCTTGGTTGCTTCATACAAACTTACTAGTAATAGTTTTACAGTCTCAATTTGATCTTTTTGCTAGGGTCGTACAATCTCTGACATCCAACCCTTTCATTTAGGGTTTTCAAGTACTTATACCACCTATACCTTAGTCTATGTGCCCAAAATAGGGTTTTCCATGCTAACCTAAAGAACTTGACATCATGGTGGAAAAGTTGCTTGACAACTTTTAAAAGTTATCATGCAACTTTTGCAACTTTTGAGCAACTTTTCCAATGTTGCTTTTTATGACTCCTAGACCCACATTGGGCCAACCAAAGGACACCATCATGTTATAAAGGACCCCTAAACACTTCAAGGACACACATACCCTCCATTTTCAAGAAAATCACAATCTTGACTCATGACCCCTAAGATCTCCACTAGGACCTATGAGCACATGGCTCATTATTTTATGTACAATAGCTTCTAAAGAAGCATAACAACAACAAAACAAAGAAATATAAAGAGTTTGGAAGTGTGCTCCTACACCGTACTCCCCCTCTGCACACAACTTAAGAAATAGAAGAAGAGATGAGAGTTAGGTCTATTCCAAGTGCCTTGAACCTGCTCTCCTCCACCCAAGTAGCTTCAAATACTGGTTGATCTACCCATTTTACTAAGTGCTCCATGTAGACCTAGTGTCTAGTTGACTTCTTCACCCTTGATTCCAAAATATCCTCTGCTTTAGGCTTCTTCACCTATGGTAAGACATTAACATCAAGGTCCTTCAGGACCGTGGATTGGTTCTCAGTCTGCCCTGCTATCTCACCCTTGTACATGATCAGGTCAACTACATTAAAGACTAGTGATATAGCTAAATATAGAGGTAGGTCAACTTTGTAGGCATTCTTACCATATTGCGACAGGATTCTACAAGGTCCTACCCTTCTCATCTATAGTTTGGTAGGCTTCCCACCTTGCATCCTATCGTTTCTCAAATGGACCATCACATAGTCACCCACCTTGAACTGAACTTCTCTCCTTTTCTCATCCACTTTAGCTTTTAGTTTTTGAGTGGATTCAAGAATGGTCTTCTTAACCTGCTCTTGAACTTCCTTAATGGTTTGAGTGAAGTCTTCTACTTGCCCACTCTTCATTTTTAAACTACTAAGGTCTCTCAACTCACATACTCCTCTTGGATGTTTGCCATAGACAACCTCAAAAGGACTTCTACCAGTGGTTCTATTCACACTGTCATTATATGCATACTCTACTTGAGAAATGATTAGGTCCCATTTTTGGCCATACTCCTTAGTTAAACACCTCAACAAGTTACCTAACACCCTATTGATGACTTCAGTCTGACCATCTATTTGTGGATGGTAAGCTGAGCTAAATGACAAGTTAGTTCCTAGTCTCCTCCATAATGTTTGCCAAAAATGACCCATGAACTTGTTGTCCTTGTCTGAAACAATGCTTAAAGGGAGTCCATGAATCCTAACAATCTCTTTGAAGAGATGTGCAACATAGCTTGCATCATGTGTAGTCTTACATGGGATAAAATGACTCATCTTGGAAAATCTATCTACTACCACATAAATGTTGTCCATACCTATTTTTGTCTTGGGAAGTCCTACTACAAAGTCCATGCTTCTACATTCCCAAGGTCTGTTTGAGACCGGTAATGGTTGATATAAACTGACATTGCTTGATCCACCTTTGGCTCTTTGGCATACACCACACTATTCTACATATCTTTTCACATCCCTTGGCAACTTTGGCCAATAGTAGCATCTCTATACTAAATCCAAGGTTTTGTTGAATCCAAAGTGTCCACTTAAATTGTCATTATGTTTTTCTTGGATGAGGTTCTCCCTCATGGATCCTCTAGGTACACACAACTGGTTACCCTTGAACAAGAGACCATTTTGGACAGTTTAATCTACATGCTCACCATGGAAATGGTTCTCAAACTCTTTGTAAACCTTGTAAGCTGTTGAGAAATCTTCATCTCCTTCATAGACATCTTTGAAACCTTCTATTCCTATGCTCTACAACTGTAACTCTTGAATTGTCAACAACTTCCTGCTCAATGCATATGCCGCCCTATTAAGTTGCCCCTTCTTATGCTTGATGGTGAAGGTGAAGGATTGGAGGTATTCCATCCATTTCAGATTCCTATTTCTTAGCTTCTCTTGAGTGTTTATGTAACTCAATGCTTGATTGTTTGTGAATACTACAAATTCTTTTGGAAGTAGGTAATGTCTCCATTTCTTTAGAGACTGCACTAATGCATACAACTCTAGGTCATAGGCTGAGTACTTCTTCTTTGCTTCATTAAGTTTCTCACTAAAAAATGCCATAGGTCTTCCCTCTTGACTCAATACACCACCTACTACAACTCCACTTGCATCACACTCCAAGGTGAATAGCTTATCAAACGTCAGTAGGAGAAGGATGGGTTTTGTGGCTACTTCTTGCTTCAACACTTGAAATGCTTTGTCTGCCTGCTCAGTCCATTCAAACTTAGTTTTAAGGCCTCCTTTTATGGTGTTAAGGACTGGTGCACATATACCTCTGAAATTCCTCACAAATTTCCTATAGAATTGAGCTAATCCATGGAAACTTCTAACTTCAGTCCCTGTTTTAGGTGTAGGCCAATTCAAAATTGCCTCCACTTTGCTTGGATCCATCTTCAAGGTTCCCTTAGACACCACAAATCCTAAGTAAACTAGCTCTTGCTTCAAGAAGTCACACTTCTCTAGGTTGATGGATAATTTCTCCTCATGCAACCTTTCTAAAACTAACCTCAAATGCTCAAGGTGCTCTACCTTGGTTCTGCTATAGATGAGAATGTCATCTAGGTACACTACCACAAATCTGCTTGTGAAATCCTTCAACACCTCATTCATCAACCTCATGAAGGTGTTTGGAGCATTAGTAAGCCCAAATGACATCACAAGCCACTCATACAATCCATCTATGGTTTTAAAAGCAGTCTTCCACTCATCACCCTCCTTAATTCTTATCTGGTGATAACCACTTTTAAGGTCTAGCTTGGTAAAATACATAGCCCCTCCTAAACAATCCATTAGATCCTCTATTCTAGGAATAGGAAACCTATACCTTATGGTAATCCTATTGATTGGTCTTGAGTCAGTGCATAGTCTCCACTTACCTCCTTTTTTTGATGTTAGCACTACCGGGACTACACATGGGCTGATGCTCTTCTTAATTAGTCCTTGTTCCAATAACTCCTACACTTGCCTTGCTACCTCCTTATTCTAATCAGGTGTGAGCTTATATGCAGCCTTGTTAGGTAAGGATGCACTAGAAACAAAGTCTATTTGATGACTTATAGACCTTCTTGGTGGGAGTGTTGCGAGTGCTCCATCACTCACTATGTCCTTATACTCTTGCAACATTTGCTTTACCTCCTTGGGTACTTCTACCTGCAACTTGTCTGCTTTCTCACTTGGCTTCA
Source organism: Cryptomeria japonica (assembly GCF_030272615.1). NCBI lineage: Eukaryota > Viridiplantae > Streptophyta > Pinopsida > Cupressales > Cupressaceae > Cryptomeria > Cryptomeria japonica. Next base: position 837,841,763 of record NC_081411.1, read on the forward strand.
CAAAGATGGCACACCTCACTATCTCCTCCTCATGTAGAAAATTTAGGAACTCTTTACCAGTAGCCATTAAAACACTAGGTGTTTTTGAAGTGCCCTCTTCATCCTCTGTCAAAGACTGAATCTTGAAAGTCTTGTTGTCCTTCTTGAATGATATGAAATTATCCTCTCCATCATAGATCACCTTCCTATCAAATTGCCAAGGTCTTCCTAGCAACAAGTGACATGCATCCATAAGCAACAAGGATCTTGTCCTTGTATCCTCCAATAGAAAACTCTACCCAAGTCTGCTCATTGACTAGCACACTTTGTCCTCTATTCAACCAAGTCACCTTGTAAGGATTGGTGTGGGGTATTCTTGTGAGTTTCAACTTCCTAACTACCTCTTTTGAGATGATGTTGTCAGTTGAGCCTGTATCAACTATCACCTTGCACACTTTACCAAAAACTTTGCATCTCACCCTAAATAATGCTCTCCTATGTTTGGGTTCCTCCTTAACCAGTTGTCTGATCAAAATCCTATTGAACATCAGATTTTCTCCAACTTCTGTTTCAATCTAGTCTACATCCGGTGTCTTGTTGCTTGAAGAGTCTTCTTGTGCATAAACAACCCTCTTTCCACTGTTTGATGTGGTAGGCTTGTCAGGGCATCTATATGTCAGGTGTCCCAATTGTCCACAATTGTAACACTTCATAGTTGCAAAATAGGAGTTACCTCTGCCGATACCTCTACCCCTATTTGGAACACCTTGTGCACCTCTTCCTCTAGAATGTCCTCCTCTGAGATTGGTTTCACTACCATGCTCAGTCAACTTGGCTTCTCCTTGGTTCCTTTGCTCATTTTCTTTGCTTTGGTAACCACCTCAGTGATTCACTTGGTCTCTACCTCTACCTCTACCCCTGTTATAAGAGTCTCCTTTCCTTTTGTTCCTCTCTTCTACCTTTGTAGCAAGTTGATGACATTTTTTACAATAGTAGGAGTCTATAGGCTTATCTCCTCCTAAATATTCCACTTTAGGCCGCTTAGATACCTAGCCACCTTAATAGATTCATCTTATTGAACCTTTGATCTAAGATAGTTTTTGAAACTCTTCAGTGTAGGAAGTTACATCAAGATCTTTTTGCTTCAATCCTTGTCTCTTATTATGAAGTTGGACTTCATAATCCTCTGGTAAGTACTTCTCCTTAATCTTACTCACCATAGCTTTCCAATTTTCAATAGGTAGCTTCCCCATGCTAACCCTTTCTTCTTGCAGGTACTTCCACCATGTCAAAGCTGCTCCCCTTAATCTTGATTTGGCAAATTTAACCTTCTGAGCCTCTGTCACTCCTTCACACTCAAAGTGGTTTTCCATGCCCTCAATCCATTCCATAATAGTGTCTATGTCCATTCTTCCAGTGAAATGTGGCAATCCTTCAAAAGCCTTGGTGTTCAAAGCCTTAATAGCTTTCACAAAAGGTTCTTCATTGAACAAGGGATCTGGTTCAAGACTTATGTCATCTATGTCTATAGTTCTCTTGCCTTTACCCTTGGTGTCTTCCTCCCAAGGTTCATGTGTCCTCTGATCCAACACTTCCTGCAGTTTATCCCTTATCTCACTCATTGCTACTTCAAGGAGTCTATTCTTTTTCTTCTGCTCTTCTACTTCTCTAGCCAGCTCTGCATTAGTAACCATTTTCTCTCCCCTACTGATTCACCAGTATATAAAGACATACACAGTCTAGCAAGTCTTTCACTTGCTCTGATACCAATCTGATGGGATGGGGTTTGGGATAGACTAGCCTAGTCTATGCTCTTGGATCCTTTCCTTGGATCTCTTGGTGTTCTCCTCACACCCTAGTGTCTCTAGGACTTCCTTTGTTTGAGGAATCCCTTGACCTTGCCCAATCCACCCACCAATGAGTTCCTATGCTTCTCCTAAGGTCTCACTTACACATGAGACTCAAAATCCCTTACTATGGCTAATAAGGGCTGATCTCATTCCACACCTTCCAAGGTCTTAGCAAGGTTGTTTCAGGTCTATTTCATGGTCTATCCACCCATTTATGAGCCCTCAAGAGATTTCCATATTCTAACCCCTTACCGATTTCACAAATTTGGGTTTTTACCTTCAAAAAGGGCTACAAGGATTAGGGCCAATTAGGCTTCCTAACCGGTCTTCTAGGGCTCCCTCTCACAAATGATGCACAAACAACCCTAACTCCCAAAATGGACTGCCATTCAATTGGCAAGGGCTCAAGGATTTTCTAGGTTTTGGGCCTCCAAGTGGCCGTACAGTGCCTAGGGTGAATTTTGGGGTTTTTAAGGGTTTTGTGAGGGTTTCTAGGGTCAGTCTAGGTCACAGTGAAGGTTTTGTGTGTTATCCACCTTTTTTGGATTAGTGGAGGCTCCTCCTTCACACCAATGATGCTTCTAACACTCCTCTACACCTCCTCCAAAGGATGTACTCTCCTCTGTCCAACCTTGCTCTCCAAGTCCTCTGCAATTCAACCTCTCCTAACCGGGCACTGTCTAGTCTTGCCTAGGAGTGGGTCTTTGCTTAGCCTTCCTACATTTTTAAGGGCCCTGCTTGTTTTACAATATAGTACAAGGTCTGAACTCTCATTCCCCATGGTTTCATGGCAGTTCCACAATGGGGAATGGAGTTATGTAGTCATTTACACAATCCTGTCCAAAACTGGACAGTAAGAAGATAATTTACAAACTATTCACAAACACACTCAATCTGCAAGTAAGAACCTAAACTAATTGCTTTAAATGAAAGTATTTACACCATGAAAAGCATTCCACATAGTTTTAGATGTTTCTCAATCCATTAACTTGCTTGGTTGCTTCATACAAACTAACTCGTAATAATTTCACAATCTCAGTCTGATCTTTTTGCTAGGGTTGTACAATCTCTGACATCCAACCCTTTCATTTAGGGTTTGCAAGTACTTATACTACCTATACCTTAGTCTATGTGCCCAAACTAGGGTTTTCCATGCTAACCTAAACAACTTGACATCATGGTGGAAAAGTTGCTTGACAACTTTTAAAAGTTGTCAGGCAACTTTTGAGCAACTTTCCCAATGTTGCTTTTTATGACTCCTAGACCCACATTGGGCCAACCAAAGGACACCACCATGTTATAAAGGACCCCTAAACACTTCAAGGACACACATACCCTCCATTTTCAAGAAAATCACAATCTTGACTCATGACCCCTAAGATCTCCACTAGGACCCTAACTAAGACCTATGAGCACATGGCTCATTATTTTATGTACAATGGCTTCTAAAGAAGCATAACACCAACAAAACAAAGAAAGAGAAAGAGTTTGGAAGGGTTCTCCTACACTAGTCTCTCATAGGTTGAGATGGCTCCACATGTCCATCAGGCTAGTGCCTTGTGTTATTGTGTTATTGTGTTATGAGGATGGCATGTGATGACACTCCACTCCTACATGTGTTCCCCCTTTATGATTTATGATTATTCTTATTGGATGCATTTATGTCTTGATGAGTTTTATGCCTCTGGGAATTTATTCTTGTGGCTCTGTGTGAGTTCTTGCTTGAGAGTCCTTGTTGGTTAGTCTCTTTGGTTTTTAGTGTTAGCCTAGATGTAGAGTGTGTGTTGGGACCTTGTGTCATCTCCTAGCATGGGGCGTGGTTCCTTTGGTTCCACATGGTCAGGTGGTTGGTGCTTTTAAACCATTGGGATGTTCCTATCTTTGGATTCTTCTTGCATGGATAAGGATGCTTCATTTTGTTCATGGATAATAATTTCAGCAAGAAAGTAAATGATGATGTGATTTGTGTAATGAAATTCTTATGTAATGGTTGTAAAAGAGATCATGTTTATGAGGAATGACTATGTTGTTCTAGATATAATGATAGATTTTGATTATGATATATGATTGTAATGATGAACCTTGAGTGGTATTGTAACACATTTATATTAAATGAAATGGATGCATGAGATGTGGATAAGTATTGTTGTTCGAAACTAAATGATGTCTTTTGTATTCTTGATGAACCATGTTAAAAGTAAATCAGGTAAATGTCATGATAATGGTATTAGATTTGAAATGATGTTTTTAATTAATGATTTAAATAGAAGAAATGTTATGTCTTGATAGGATGTATGAGTTTGAGTAACGTTGGAAGATATCTTAGGATGTGATTAAAGAATTTGAAATTATAGTATCATACTTCATAGACAGTGATCTAATGATTGAATTGAAATCTTATAATGATTGGGGTGTAATTGAAGGTTTGATGTAGAGGGTCAGGGGTTTTAGGTGACTTCAAGAAAACATATTTTCAAGTGCTTCACACTCCTTGCATTTGCCTAGTGTTTCCAAGGCACCTTAAGGCTTAAAAGGGCAAATCAATACCCAAATCTCCACTATGACTCCTAGTGTCTTCAACCACTTATTCCAACCCAATTCAACAAGTTTCAATTAGTTTTAAGGTTTCAAGACTTCTCCATTCTCTTAAACCCGACTATGCCTACTACTAGCCCTAGAGCCCTAATTAGGCCACTTCAGGCTGAATTAATTCAGTTCCTCCAATTTTTCCCAAATAACTTCCAAAAAAAAATAGCTTTTTGGATACCCTTTTCGGCTTACTATAACATATATTAAAATTAGATATGGTTGTTTTGGACCATGCCTTTGCTGTCCTAAGACTGAGACTATTTTTTATGCAAAAACCCACACTTTTACAAAGAAAGTATATAAAATACTTATCCCCCAACCTTTAAACTCTCAACAGTAGTTTTTTATGACTCCAAATCAAGGAAAATCCAATTTTTTAGGTTCTATGATCTTGTTTAATGTGCAAAACCCAAAGCCCTCACCAATAGGCTCCCAAAACCAAGGGTTTCTTGATTAACCACTCTCCCAGCTCTGCTGCAACTTTATCAAGGTTCATACATCTTCTCCTAGACCATATTAGACATATTCAATCATTAAACTACCCCTTTGTTAAGGTAGATCTTCTGCTGCTATAGGCTTGCTATGCTTCCTACTCACTTCTCCTTCGCCCAACTCACGGTGATCACCTATCAAACCACACTTCCTGCAAGTTATTTGGTTAGGATCATATTATACATGTTATATAGAGCCTCCTTTATGAGAAACAGGGCCTTACATCCATAGAAGGGCTCCAAATTGCATTTTGGGCCTTCAATGCCAATGATACAACTCAGAAAATTTTAGGACAGTCAGCACAAATGACAAAATCTGAGCAAAACCTGCTACAAAATCATTCCAAATCACTTATTACAATGTTTAATGACTGCCCAAGGCTTATACCATGAAATATCAATCACTTTCAAGCAACAAAACACAAGAAATTGCAAGAAAATGAAGGTTTTATTCACTTTTTCTGTTAAATCCGTACAACATCTGTACTGTAGCATCCAACCCCACCAAAATGGAGTTCCAAGGTTTTATAAGACCTTCCCCCAACTTCCCAAACTGAAATCAATCAGTTATTTGTCATTATAGACTTGTTTAGACTCTAAAATCCATTTTCCCACCAAAAAACAACTAACCGTTAGAATTCAAAAATTTGAATTTCTAACTTACAATTTATTGAATAATTTAAAGTCTAACCTATCAAACTTAATGTTTTATTACTCTTAGGATCCAAACAAACTTATCTAACCATCCAAATCCTATTTAGGCACTATTGGCCTCCCTTACATAATTTTGGTCCTAAAGCCCTTATTAAGACCTTCAAGACATTTAACTTTAAAATCATATTGATCATTACAAATTTCCATTATTGGCTTCAAAACACTCCAATTCACTTGTTTTGATTCATAACTCTTCATGGTCTTGATAGCTTGCTTGGGTGCACCTGCACCATAGTCCCCATGAATGAAAGTCTTCTTATCCCAAGAAGTCATCCATGTCTTGCCTTCATGTTTGCTTGCTTGCATCTAATTCTTAGGAACTAGATACTCCCCAAATGTGACTTGTTTCCTCCTATGAACACCTGCATTCATACACCAATCATTAGAAACAAAAATTTTATGATTTGGCTGTCCCAAACCAATGGTACTCATGGCTGATATTTGCTTTGTGGCTGCCCCTTTTCCTCTATCTTGAGGTATCTGCAACCTGCCCAACTTTCTGTCCTTTACTTGTCCAATGAGAGGACATTTTACTATACCAACTAGTACATGATCAAGTTCCCAAAGTCCTTCATGAACTGGACTATCATACTGCTGCAAATCTGCACTTTTCTTGCCCTGCTCTTTGACTGAAAACTCATTGCCAAAACACATTACAGTGGTGTCTCTTGCCTTCCCCATCAATGGGCTCAATTTGTATTTCCTTCCACCCTTATGAACCACATAGGTGTTTCAATACCCATCATGTATAATCCTTTGAGAGTATTGCCAAGGTCTACCCAAAATCAAATGACCACAACTCATATCCATTACATCACACAAAATACTATCAGCATATTGACCAATGGAGAAATTAATGACCACCTGATCCTTTACCAACATATTCTGACCTTCACTGACCCATGTAGAAAAATATGGATTAGGATGTGCAAGGGTTTGTAAATTTAACTTTTTGACTACTTCATAAGCAACCAAATTGTGACAACCCCCTGAATCAACAATCAATTTACATACCTTGCCATGGATTTTACAATTTGTCCTAAAGATCCTTTCTTGCTGTGATAGTTGTACTTTCCCCATGAGTAACAACTCTCCTTCCTCTGGTGGTATCATTATTTCTTCTTCTTGTTCTTCCTTTTTGTTTTCTTGTGTCAAATTAACCCTCCTTTCCTTCTTGTCCTCATTCCATTTAGGACATTTGAATGATGGGTGTCCTGGTTCATTGCAATTGTAACATCTAAATGTGCCCCTTCCTTGACCAAATCCTCTTCTTCCTCTCTGATTGTATCCACCCCTTGATTCTGAAAATGATTCCTTGCCCTTGTCATCATTGTTTGGTCCTTGACCTCTACCACCTCTTCCTCTATTTGTATTACCTCCTCTTCCTGACCTTTCTTGTCTTCTCCTCACCTTTTCTTCTGCTCTAATAGCCAACTGATAACATTCACCAATGGTCCTTGGTACTTGTAGACCAATCTCATCCTACAAATGATACTTCAAGCCATTGATATACCTGACTACCTTCTCATCTTCTTCCTCATATCCTCCCCTAATACTCAATTTATGAAATTGTTCAATATATGCCATTACATCCATGTCTTTCTATTTCAAATTTTGTCTCATCCTCTTCACATGTATGCTATAATTTGAAGGCAAGAATTGCTCCTTGATGAGGTTCTTCATCCTTGCCCAATTTTGATTCTTGTCAACCCCCTAGACATTCTATCATTTTGTAAACTTGTCTACCAAGTTAAAGCAGTTCCTCTAAACTTTCCTTTTGCAAACTTCACTCGTTTCTCATCCTCCATCTCCTCATACTCAAAGTAGTTCTCCAAGGCATCCAGCCAACCCAACACTTCTTCACTATCCATCTTCCCTTGATAGATAGGTACCTCCACATGTCCTTTCCCTCCATTTTTTTGTACTACCTTAAAAATCCTAACAAGCTTCCTCTCCTTAGGGTCCATCTCATCTTCTGTTTCCCTATGTTCTTGTCTTTCACGGTGTTCCTCTCCTTCATCTTCATAATGTTCTTCATTAACTTCTTCCCTCCTATGGTCCATTCTTTCTTTCTCATAGCCTTATAACCTAGCTTGCATGGCCTCTTTCTCTCTTCTCCATTGTCTATCCGTCCTTGCTTCAGCCTTTTCTCTTGCTACATCTTGTTCTCTTCTTTCCCTTCTTTCTCTTTCCAAAATCTCCTTCAACTCCTCAAGTTCCCTAGCCAATTGACTATTAGGTTCCATAACTACCCTTCCAATCCTTTACCCAGACCTTTCACTGCTTTGATACCAATTTTATGTAGAGGGTCAGGGGTTTTAGGTGACTTCAAGAAAATATATTTTCAAGTGCTTCACACTCCTTGCATTTGCCTAGTGTTTCCAAGGCACCTTAAGGCTTAAAAGGGAAAATCAATACCCAACTCTCCACTATGACTCCTAGTGTCTTCAACCACTTATTTCAACCCAATTCAACAAGTTTCAATTAGTTTTAAGGTTTCAAGACTTCTCCATTCTCTTAAACCCCACTATGCCTGCTACTAGCCCTAGAACCCCAATTAGGCCACTTGAGGCTGAATTAATTCAGTTTCTCCAATTTTTCCCAAATCACTTCCAAAAAAAAATAGCTTTTTGGATACCCTTTTCGACTTACTATAACATATATCAAAATTAGGTATGGTTGTTTTGTACCATGCCTTTGCTGTCCTAAGACTAAGACTATTTTTTATGCAAAAACCCACACTTTTACAAAGCAAGTATATAAAATAATTATCCCCCAACCTTTAAACTCTCAATAGTAGTTTTTTATGACTCCAAACCAAGTAAAATCTAATTGTTTAGGTTCTATGATCTTGTTTAATGTGCAAACCCCAAAGCCCTCACCAATAGGCTCCCAAAACCAAGGGTTTCTTGATTAACCACTCTCCCAGCACTGCTGCAACTTTATAAAGGTTCATACACCTTCTCCTAGACCATATTAGACATATCCAATCATTAAACTACCCCTTTGTTAAGGTAGATCTTCTGCTGCTATAGGCTAGCTATGCTTCCTACTCACTTCTCCTTCATCCAACTCATAGTGATCACCTGTCAAACAACACAACCTGCAAGTTATTTGGTTAGGTTCATATCATACATGTTATATAGAGCCTCCTCTATGAGAAACAGGACCTTACATCCATAGAAGGGCTCCAAATTGCATTTTGGGCCTTCAATGCCAATGATACAACTCAGAAAATTTTAGGACAGTCAGCACAAATGACAAAATCTGAGCAAAACCTGCTACAAAATCATTCCAAATCACTTATTACAATGTTTAATGACTTCCCAAGGCTTATACCATGAAAGATCAATCACTTTCAAGCAACAAAACACAAGAAATTGCAAGAAAATGAAGGTTTTATTCACTTTTTCTATTAAATCTGTACAACATCCGTACTGTAGCATCCAACCCCACCAAAATGGAGTTCCAAGGTTTTATAAGACCTTCCCCCAACTTTCCAAACCAAATTCAATCAGTTATTTGTCATTATAGACTTGTTTAGGCTCTAAAATCCATTTTCCCACCAAAAAACAACTAACTGTTAAAATTCAAAAATTTGAATTTCTAACTTACAATTTATTGAATAATTTAAAGTCTAACCTATCAAACTTAATGTTTTATTACTCCTAGGATCCAAACAAACTTATCTAACCATCCAAATCCTATTTAGGCATTATTGGCCTCCCTTACATAATTTTGGTCCTAAAGCCCTTATTAAGACCTTCAAGACATTTAACTTTAAAATCATATTGATCATTACAAATTTCTATTATTGGCTTCAAAACACTCCAATTCACTTGTTTTGATTCATAACTCTTCATGGTCTTGATAGCTTGCTTGGGTGCACCTGCACCAAGGTTCCTTATGAAATATTGTATGGATATTATTAGTGAATTAATTGCTAATCTTATTAATGGAAATTACTAGTAAGTGTATGGATAGACGATAAGATGAGTGGTTGTCTTTTAGGAAAGGATTAGAATGTATCATGTGTTATAGTTTAAGAATTATATCTCCATTTGGTGGATGATCTTATTGGTTATGGAATTAGGATATTGTATCATAGTTTGTGTTTAGATGATTTTATGTAGTTACCTAATTTGTAATAAGATGATTGTTGGTTAATTGATATAGTCTAATATATTTTAGGAGTATTAAATGAGCTATGGATTAAATGTTTAGGAAGACTTTGTGATTATTGCTTTATGTACTTTAGGAATCATGATGAAGTAATAAGCATGCTAGGAGCATAGAATCATAAATGATTATGTGGAAGATAATCATAAATGGAAATGGTGCGAATGCAATGTAAGGGTTAATCTTGGTATGTGAATGGTGATGTTAATAGTTGAAGGTTGGTTAATGGTAATAGGAACATTTGGACTTGGCATATAAAATGAATCTAAGTGAAAAGGGAAATAGATTTGCATTGAAAGATAGAATCTCATGTTAAATGAATTATTAAGTAGTTATCATATCATGAGTGGTAGGTATTGCTATGATGCACCTATGTGTGTATAATGACTAAGATTATGAGGTATTGATTTGGATGAAAGTAAATGTTTATTGCTTATGTAGGTAGACTAAGTAATGGTGTTGAGATACCCTAGGGAGTTGGTAGTAATGATTTATTGTATTCTGCTTGTGTAATTGTTTGAATAGCTTGAGTGAATTATTCTATTTTCATAACACTTAATTGTTGTTATGTGCTCACTGCATTTCTTAAGTGATTTTATGTGTTGTATTGTTTAAAAAAATAAATTAAATTAGCATGTTTTTAGCTATATTTCTCTTGGGTATTTTGGCGAGCATTACATATAGTTCTTTTGCTTAAACCAACACTTCTCGGTACTATGTCCATATCTATTGCAGTTTTTACAAAACCCTTTGAGTTTTGCCTTCTGATAATTGCTAGTAGACTTTGTCCTACATTGGTTAGATGTGTGACCATATTTATTGCAATTGTAACAATAACCATTAGACCTAGTGACATTCAGTTGCTTACCTTTTCTGATTTGGCACATGTTAGCAGTATGTCCTTGTTTTCCACAGTAGTTGCAAATAGGTTTCTTTCCTTTGATGTTCTTCTTGTTTCCAGCTTGCTTTGATGATTCTCCTCTCTCGGTAGTGTCTTTTCCTTTGTAACTGAGTCCTGCATCTTTATTGGGTCTTCTTGTATTCAATTGCTCATCCAACATCTTCGATGCTTCATAACTCTTCTTCAATGTTTCTTTGGATTTCTTTTCTGCTTCAAGTTCATCTTTCAACCTTGATACTTCAAGTTTCAATGCTTGATTCTCATCATCTTTCAGATTTGCTTCATGATGTGCATAACCTAATTGATCTGATAGATTTTGTTGAATCCCAGTCAACCTTGTGATTTCATCATTCTTTTCAGATACTAATGCTTCAAGGTATTGTTTTTCTCTTTCTAGATTTCTTACTTTATCCTTGGCTATCCTCAATGCATCCAAATTTTTAGTCATCTATGTGCTAAAATTTTCATGTCCTCTTTTCATTACTTTTAGCTGATCAGTCAGTGCTGTGTTCTTTTCTTTCAGTTCTTCAGTCATCTCTTCAGTCTCTTCAGATATACTGTTCTCAGATGATGTCTCAATTGTTTCCACTAACTCTTGAGAGTCCTACAAATCATCAGACAATCTTCTTCTAACTTTCAATGATTTTTGCATTTGTCTTTGCATGTCTGTAATCACTTGATTAGCATGATCCAACTCTTCTTGCAAATACACAATTCTCTGAGATCGTTTATAGCCTTCCATTGATAAGATCTTTTTCTTTAGGCTGTTAAACCCTTTTCCAAGATTGAAGCTCTGATACCAATTGTTATACCCAATATGGAAAGCTAATGTACTGAGAGGGGAGGGGTGAATCAGTACTTCAAATCCTTTCTTCAACAATAACTTTACTGTTAAGCATAAACCAAAAACTATTGTAACATAACATAAAGCTAAAATAAATAAATAAAAATCATACATGATTCACTCCATAACACATATATTTTGGTTACGCAAAAACTCTTGGTTAGAGAGAAAAAATACGGTGGGGATGGCACCTACAACTTCACTACTACAATAATAAAGGGTGCTTGGTTAGAGCTACATGTTTAGCTATTTCTGATAGCTTACCCTATTAGGAGTATCAAGATCATTATATCTACCTTGCTAAAGGATTTTACAACACTTTAACTAAATGTTGCACCTGGTTAAAGGCTTTACAATTTATAGACTTTGTTAGAGTCTTTTACCCTGTTAAAGGTTTCTCTTACAACTCAAAATATTACAATAAAATCTTTACAAATATCTGCAACTTCACATCTAAAATGTTATAGCAGATTCTATGTGCTCAAAATGAGATTACCTTGCTTATAGCATAGCTTGGTAACCCATAGATTAACTCAATAAACCCTTCTGTTTACTCTGTTCCTTGACTGTTCTCTGAAATCCTTCTCGGTGACCTCTGTGTCTCTGATAGTCACAATACATAGTGCCTCCTTATGTATCACACATGTCTTGCTTCATATATCTCTATTTGATCCTTAATTCATGCTGTATAAATAGATCTCTTATGTCGGTGATCTGGCTCATTACTTCGATCTTACAAACATGATTTATCGAATGAATAACCATACAAAATATTTCATTGGATAGATAACCTCAAAATCATATAAAATTTTTAAGTGCAATTTCCAATGTGATAACGGACTTTGTTCCTCGATCTTGTAACATGTTTCTCATGTGTGTTTAGGTTCAATGAATCTGGTAACAAGTTTCACTCAGTGTGTGTTAACTCGGTATATCATTTTTGATGCTCGGTAGACATAGAGTGTTACTCGGTAGACAACTCGGTGTATACTAGGCTCTGTGACTACTTTCTTCTATAATCGACTACTTTGTGTTTACTGACTAAATATTTTGGTAGTAGTAACCGACTAGAGTATACAGAATGACTTTGGACATAAAACTAATGGCAACTTAGTAAGTAGTAACAGGTTTTTCCCCTTACAGGGTTTCCATGTACAAATATTGGTGTTATGTGTTGTGGATCTTATTGTCTTTCTATTTCATGCACTAATATTTACTGGTACTGCAATTAACTGATAAACTGTCTATTGGCATAAAGTTTGGTTTACCGGTATTAAGCATTTGGTTTGGATAAGTTGTTTTTGGTTTAAATTTATTTGACAACTTATTCACCCCCCCCTCTCAGTTGTCTCCAGGACCTAACAACCACCTCTCAAAGAGGACAAAATATCAAATTTCTTTCTTGGTTCATCTTTTCAATAGAGCCTCTTTTACAATATTCAAACAAGGTACAATACTTTTTATATCAAAATTTTCATTGAATTGACTCTTCCCAATGATAACATTAGACTTAAATAAAATTAATTACTTTCTTGAATGAAAACAATAAAAAAAATATGCAACTCAACAAATTTGAACTAATAAACAAATTAGATCCTGATCCCTCTATTTAGAAGGAAAGAACATTCATTCATGGAGACAATGGCTGAGAACACCCAATAGTGTTTCATTTTATTCAACTTGAATATAAAATATCATTATAAAATTTCATTTACAAAGATAAAATAAAATTTTCACAAATGCCTATAGTTTGACTATTTCAAGCCTAGATTACAAGTGATAGGCTCCTTTCTACATTCGATTTCTAGATCTATGTTTTTTAGTTGATTTCTAGCTCTTTATTTTATTTTGTATGATGATTATTTTCTATTTTGCATGATTTCTTGTCTTAATCATATCCAATAATATCAAGTCAAAAGGTTGAATAATTGATCATAGTGCCCAAACCTCCTAAGAGATTGAAGCTAAGCCTAATTGATTGTTCCCTAATAAAATGATATCCCAATTGGAAATGGTTCCAAGTTTGCATTTCTAGGCTAGAGACAAGCATTTCTACCATTTCAATTATATTGTGGAAACTCTAGTTTCTTTAGTTGAACCACTCGCTCCTCATCATGTTAAGTAATTAAGAGAAGTACATAATGATGGAGATAAATTGAAATATTAGATAATCTAATGGTTTAACTTTATAAATATGTTGATGATTGACACTTATATGATACTTGAATCCCAAGTTGGTAATTTTGAGGTTTTATAATGGTAATTTCTCATGTAGTGGAGATGTCTACTTTATCCATCTATTAACTCTAAAACACACTTTGATAGAGAATTATTAAGAGGATTCTCTATCTGATAACTTTCGTGTGGAATGTCCAATTCATAGGTTAATTTATTCTTAAGAAAAAAAAACCATAGGAAGGTAATATATTCAATTTTACACACATAAAAACCCAATGAGAATACATAGGATGATGTTCATGTGATTGAATATATTTTAGTGTTATGAAATGTAGAGTTTTCATTTAGATATAACATTTTACTCAAATAGATTTTGTTGAAAATCATTTTTAGAGCTCTCATAGTAGTAGTTGCAAATTAGTTGTTGGTTCTACAAATGCAGCTCACTCTTCATCCATTAATTTACAAAAGCATCCATTTCACTTAGCCCATCAATCGTTTTGCACAACCACTTTAGTAAAATTTGAGATAGGGTCCCCTACCTTGTACATAGGTTTAGTGGAAAATTTTCGTTGTCTATTTTATTTTGGTCTTGACTCTTTCCATACATTATTTATTTGCTTGTTGCAAGCTTCTTTCTACCAATCATGCTCTTTTAGTTTCTTAAATCTTTCCCAATGGATTTGTTACACTAATCCTAGCTAGAGATTTTAGGTCCCTACTATGTCTACAAGATCATTGTCCCTGGTTAGAGCTACTTGTTAGCCTTGTATTTGAGTTAGCCATATCTTAAGCTTTGTATATAAATTTTCAATATCCATCATGTTGAACTTGTAGTGATATTATTAATTTAGTTTGTGCATGCATTTTTAAAAATCTCATTCACCAAATTATTTGTTGAATTGTAAGCTTTCACTCATCTATGTTATCAAAAAGTTAATATTGTACAATACCATGTGCAATTTAATCCTACAAAATGAAATAATCAAAGACCAATCCATGAGCATATAGGTGTAAAATAAATCTTGCATCAACCAAAAATATTTACTTTTTCAACAAGGGCTAAAGATGACAGGGTTACTATTTTTGGTAGGGTTACTAAATTTAGTAAGATTTCATTTGTGCATGTATGATTTTGAAAAATAAAACCAAGGAGAAGAATGCAAAAATATATTTACTAGAGAAAGAATCATCTCAATATCCTATATTATTTGGGAGATATTAATGTTTCAACATTCAAAAATCCTATTAAAAATTATTCAACTTGAATTTTTGGTAGAGTCGTGGTTAGGAGGGACCTCAAGGAGATCAATCTAGACCATGCAACAAGAGTAAACCATAATCAAAACCAATTATAATCTATCAATAACATGTAGGCTACAACATTCGGCTCACTAGCCTGAATAAATACAAGCTCAATTATAGTGTTGGTCCACTCCAAACCTCTTAATCTCAAGACAAATATTCTATGTTCTAAAAACTATTTTCTACAAGCTCAATTACATTGATTTATATGATCAAGAGGGATCCGCATCAGGCCAAGAAGAATTAAATGTTGATGAATAAGGTAAAATGTGTAAAACCACCAGGTTGGCCTTTGCCAAAGACAATCCTCTCGAAAATCCAAAGTATGAGGTGTGCACCATGTTAGATAGTTCAAATAACCGGAAGATAACTAAGAGGGGGGGTGAATCAGTTGTCACCAGATTACAGGAGCCTTAAGCAATTGAAAGATTAATAACTAAACACATAAGATCAATATCGGAATACATAAACCAATTACCGAAATAGAAGATATACCAATTAAGAACAAGCAATAATTAGAGAATAAACACCATCCACATGACACCAAGATTTGTACGTGGAAAACCTGGTAAAGGGAAAAACCATGGTGGGAAGCCTACCCATAGTCATATAATACTTCTGCAGTAAGTATGTGATATAAAATTGAGGGGCCTGCACTTGCAAGAAGGCCAACAGCCTAGAGCACACTGCTCATTACAAAAGGAATCTCACTGACTACATAAAAATATAGACTACAATCCAGAAGGAAGAATGAAATGCAATGATAGCATCTCCTATGCTTGAATATAGTTCTGATTAAGCTCAATATAGGAGGACTTAATACTCTTACATAAACCCAACTCGATCACCAATGATTGACCAAATTCTTTGAATGATTATTACATTATTCTCTCGTATACATCATTTCCTTTCCCTTACATTCCATACATGATCTACAATGAGATCTTACATCATATATATAAACCTTCAACCATAAACAATAAGGTCGGCCACCAGACAATAAAGCAATTAAATAATTATAAAACATATCATCCTAAGACCAAACAAATAATATCCAACTCATAAGACATACCGGAAACACATCAAGAAGATCAAACAACACATTACATTAAGTCGGTCCATAACCTAGATAAGACTGGACCCAATTTAGGTCCACACATGCTAAAGCAATGATCCCAATCAGCCAAGTCTCTAACACGATGACCATCAACATTCTGAATCTCTACTTGAAGCCGCACCGACACCACTTATGCATAACATCAGAGATCTTCAGTAAAGCTCTGCCGGTGAAACCCTCATCGAATCAACAACCAAGATTACCATTTTATAAGATAGCATCCAATCACCAAATCAAAACCAACTGACTGAACATGAATCTGAGTAGCATGAATATAAGATCTAAGCCAATTACATAAGACAACGCATACCAAAGTATACAAGATCATCATGATCTAATCCAACCAGAAACAAAACAACTTACCAGGACCAGAAGGATATTGATAAAGCAGCCCACACATTTAGTGTTGACATCAATGACAAAACATTAATGCAACACATAATCAATTCCTCCAAATGGCCAACAATCTCCCCCTTTAGCGTTGATGGAAACATTAGATGTAAAAAACATCCAAGTGCCAAGAAATGCCAAACAAATATCTCACACAAGAATATAGCATTGAAGTTTTGATCCATACTCTCCCTATAGATGATATTGCAGTTAAGTTCTACAAATATCTCCCCCTAATGTATATATCTCAAGTTTTTCATATGAATATATCTCCCCCTTTGACATCAATGCCAGAAATTTGACAAAAATATCAAAGAAAAAACATAAACCACTAAATCACAAGACTAACTACTCCCCCTGAGTAGCAGCAATGCCACATCAATCTGGAATGAATATTATCTCTGATAATGCATACTGGACTGATTCCAAATAGGATCAATAAGTTCTTTTCCAGAGGTGTAGAAAATCCTAATCTGTCTCTAAGGTACTCAAATGGTTCTTTAGGAAAAGGTTTAGTGAAGATGTCTGCAATCTGCTCTTTATTATTCACATTAACCAATCTAACTTCATTTTCTTCCACCACCTCATTCAAAAAGTTATACTTGATAGATATGTGCTTTGTCTTAGAGTGAAATACTGAATTCTTTGATATGTCAATAGAAGCATAGTTATCACAGTGAATAACTACCGGTCCATTGCAATGTACTTTTATGTCCTTCAACATTTTCTTCATCCATAGAACATGTACAGTTAGTAGCAACAGCAACATACTCACCTTCAATAGTAGATAGAGAAGTACATGATTGTTTCTTGTTGATTGATGAAATAAGTTTATTTCCAAGAAAGAAAGCTCCACTAGAAGTACTTTTCTGGTCATCACCATCACCTGCCCAATCTACATTTGTATATGCACATTGAGTAAAGTCATCATCTTTAGGGTACCACAAACCATATTCAGATGTTCCTTGTAAGTATCTAAAAATCCTTTTCACCGCACTCTCATGATTTTCTCTAGGATCACTTTGATATCTTGATGCAATGCAAACAACATTCATTATATCTGGTCTAGTCTGAGTCATAGAAGACCTCCAATCATGGACTTGTATCTTGTAGGATTTACTGGTGCAAATTCATCTCTCCTTGTCAATTTCTCACTTGTAACCATAGGAGTATTAACCGGTTTAGAATCTACCATACCAAATTTCTTCAACATCTCCCTAGCATACTTAGTTTGACAGATGAACATCCCTTTATCATTCTGAGTAATCTGCAAACCTAAGAAAAATTTCATTTCCCCAATCATAGACATCTCAAATTCTTTCTCCATATTGCTAGAAAATTCCATGCACTTCACCTCCAAAAATGATGTCATCAACAAAGACCTCAATAATCAATATATCATCATCAGTGACTTTATAATAAAGATTACTATCAGCATTACCTTTAGTGAAACCAAACTTTAAGAGATATTTGTCCAACCTTGCATACCAAGCTCTAGGTGCCTGTTTCAATCCATATAAGGTTTTCTTTAACTTGAAAACCATGTTTTTATTATCTGAAAGTGAAAAACCATCATGTTTCTCAATATAAAATTCCTCATCAAGATCCGCATTCATAAAAGCACACTTAACATCCATCTAATAAACCTTATAGTTTTTATGTGCAACATAGGCAAGAAATAATCTTAATATTTCAATATTAGCTACAGGTGTAAAAGTTTCACCATAATCAATTCCTTCATTCTGAGAATATCCTTTACAAACCAATCTAGCTTTATTCCTTACAAATTGTCCATTTTCATTTAATTTATTCCTAAATACCCATTTAGTTCCAATAACGATCTTATTTTTAGGTTGGGGAACTTAAATCCATGTGTTATTCTTTTCTATCTGATCCAATTCTTATTCCATAGCTTTTATCCAACATTCATCTTTACATGCTTCAATTACTGATACCAGTTCAACTTGAGAAATTAAACATACCTCATTGGCTGCCAATCTTCTTCTTGTCATCACTCCATTGATCTTATTCCTAATGATCTCATCTTCTGAATGGTTCAACCTTACATAGCTTGGAGTCTTCTGACTCTTTGTTCCTCTTTCTTGTTCTTCAGTTACTGTTGAATTTTCTAATACGGCCAGAGTAACTGGTTCAACATTTTGTTTTGGTAAAGGTGTTACCGGTTTAGTTATGATCATTTCCACTATTGGTTCTTGCTCATAAATTCTAATTTGACTTCTATTTAGTTCATCCACCTTGACATTAGTGCTCTTCACAATTCTCTGCAATCTCTTGTTATAACATCTATCTTTTATTTCATTAGAATAACCAAGAAATATTCCTTCATAACATCTAGGATCAAATTTGCCAATGAAATCATCTCTCCTAATATAAAATTTACTACCAAATATTTTGAAATACTTAATTGTAGGTGTATTGCCAAACCATAATTCATAAGGTATCTTACCGGTTTCTCCTTTGATATGAACTTTTTTGAATGTACAGACTGTTGTGCTCACTATTTCTCTCCAGTAGATATGAGGTAGATTAGCTTTCATCATCATGGTTCTAGTCACATCCAAGATAGTTTTGTTCTTTCTTTCCACAACTCCATTCTATTGAGGTGTTCGGGGAGCAAAAAATTGTCTCCTTATGCCATGCTTCTCACAAAAGTTATTAAACTCACTGGATGCGAATTCTCCACCATGATCTGACCTTAAGCACTTAATCTTAAATCTTGTCTTAGTTTCAACCTTATCTTTAAAGATTTTAAACTTTTCAAAAGCCTCAGATTTCTCCCTTAGAAAATTAGCTCACATCATTCTAGAATAATCATCAATGATTAGCATAAAATATCTATCACCTTGAAAACTTTTGATTCTAATAGGACCACACAAATAAGTATGAATAAGATCAAGAACATCATTAGATTTGTCTTGTATACTCTTAAAAGAGGTTCTGACCTATTTTCCCATTTGACATTCCTTACATACTAGATTATAGGGCTTCACAATCTTAGGTATATCTAACTACCTTAGTTGAACTGATCTTTATGATGCAATCAAAATTCACATGACATACTCTTTTATGCCATAGCCAACTCTCATAAATTTATGTAATAAAATATATCTTCTCACCAGAATTCAAATGAAATATATTACCTTTTGTCTGAGTACCGGTTGCAATCTCCAATCCAGATTTATTAATGATTTTGCATTTTCCATCCTTGAATTGTAATTGAAATCCCTTATCCACCAATTGTCCTAAACTCAAAAGATTATGCCTTAAACCTTCAATATAATAAACATTATCAGTATTTTTCTTACCATCTAATGATTTAATTCCTTTTACTTTGATCATGCATGCTTTATTATCTCCAAATCTAACCAGAGCGCCATCAAAATATTGCAAAGATAGAAACTTCCTTTTATCTCTAGTCATATGAGTTGAACATCCATTGTCAATTACCCATTCATCTTTATCTTCAATTTTAGTACCAAGGGCCTTCTCTTCAGGTACATTCTCTTCTAGTACTAGATTATCTTCCTTCATAGCCAAGAACACCCATTTCTTTCTATTTCAGGAACCACTAGCAGAGTCTTATGTCGGTTCATCGTTAGAATCAGTCACACCTTCCTCATCTGCAAAGTAACACGATTCATCTCTATTTTTCTTGTACTTATGCTTGTTCTAATATCTAGGGTTAGTCTTAAAATATCTTCTAACTCTTTCTTCAAACCTTGAATTCCTTTCAAGATATCTAGATGCAAAATATATCTTATTACATGCAAAACATTTAAAAGGTGATTTTCCTTCATACTTAATTCCTACCGGTCCTTTAGGTACTCGTCTAGGAAACAGGGCTTCAATTTGCTCAAATTCTTCATCTTCTCCTTCACATACAAAGCTTTCCAATCTTTCTTGCTAGTTGATGATGTAAATGTATGAAAAGCAGGTTCAGACTTCACAGCTCCAGAAGGTCCAAATTCTTCAAGCTCAAAAGCAGATAATTTCCCAACCAAGGTATCTCTATTGACAGAGGTATTATCAATTTTTCTCAATTCATTAATTGTAGTAGCCTTCATTTTATAAGTTGGTGGTAAAGCTCTTGAAACTTTAGACACTATTTCATCTTCACTTAGAGTTCCACCACAACATTGAATTCCCATGACAATTTCATTTACCCTTTCCATGAATGCAGTAATCCTTTCATCTTCTTCCATCTTAAAATTTTCATATCTCACCTGATAGCCATCAAGTTTAGAAATCTTAATAGTAGCGTCACCTTCATTAAGAGTCTCCAAATTGTCCCATATAACCTTTTCTAATGATTTGTCAGTCAATCCCATTATTTGCTGATCAAAAAGTGCACACAAGAGCACTTCTCTAGCTCTACAATCATTCTCAAGCTCCGTATCCAAGTTTTCCAAAGGAGGATTATCAGATTCCAAATTGAAAGGAGTTACACCATTCTCTGTGATCTCCCAAATTTCCTTACCAAGACATCTCAGATAAGTCTCCATCTAAATCTTCCATACTTTGTAATTTGTTCCATCAAGCCTAGGAAATTCTCTGAAAGATAGTAGCAGATGAACTAGATGAACTTGAACTATTATTCACCATAGGATCTTCCTCAAGCGGTTAATCTTCTGCAAAGAGGACTAGAGCTGTGATACCAATTGTTAGATAGTTCAAATAACCAAAAGATAGCTGAGAGGGGGGTGAATCAATTGTCACCAGATTACCGAAACCTTAAGCAATTAAAAATTTAATACCAGAATACATAAGATCAATACAAAAATACAAGACATACCAATTAAGCACAAGCAACAATTAGAGAATAAACACCATCCACATGACACCAAGATTTGTATGTGGAATACTCGATAAAGGGAAAACCCACAGTGGGAAGCCTACCCATTGTTAGATAATACATTTGCAATAAGTAGGTGATTACAAATTGAGAGGCCTGCACTTGTAGGAAGGCCAACAACCTAGAGCACACTGCTCATTACAAAAAGAGTCTCACTGACTACATAAAAATTTAGACTATAATCCGGAAGGAAGAATGAACTGTAATGATAGCATTTCCTATGCCTAGATACAGTTCTAGTTAAGCTCAAGAACGGAGGACTTAATCCACTTACATAAACCCAACTCATTCACCAATGATCCACCAAATCCTCTAAATGGTTATTATATTATTAACTCCTATACATCCTTTCCTTTCCCTCACATTCCATACATGATCTACAATGAGATCTTACATCATATATATACAAACCTTCAACCATAAACAAAAAGGTCAGCCACTAGAGAATAATGCAATTATATAATTATAAATATGTTAGCCTAAGACCAAACAAATAATATCCAACCCATAAGACATCCCAACAACACATTGAGCAGATCAAACAACACATTACATTAAGTTGGTCCATAACCTAGATAGACCCGAACCCAATTTAGGTCTACACATGCTAAAGCAATGATCCCAATTAGACAAGTCTTGAACATGATCACCATTAGCACCCTGAATCTTTACTTGAAGCCGCACCAACACCACTTATTGATAACATCAAATATCTTCAACAAAGCTCTACTGGTGAAACCCTCAATAGATCAACAAACCAGTCTTACCAACATATAAGATAACATCCAATCACAAAATCAAAACCAGCTGATTGAACATGAATGTGAGTAGCATGAATAACAGATCTAAGATAATTCCATAAGCCAAAGCACACCAAAGTATACTAGCTCATATGATCTAATCCAACCAGAAACCATACAACTTACCAAGACCATAAGGATACTGGTAAAGTAGGCGAAATAGCTAGTGTTGACATCAATGACAAAACATCAATGCAAAACATAATCAATTCCTCCAAATGGCCAAAATACCAAAGGGAAGGTCAGTAACATTCCAAATAACATTGGAAGAAATGAATTGAATCTTTGCAAGCTACAAAAAGGATCTTCAAGATTCAGCAATAGCAAAATAGGTCTAAGTGGTTCTGGCGTTCTAAGCCAGAGAACTGTCTCAGAATTTGGAAGTGATAACTTGCCAAAAAAAGATCCAAACATTTGGTAGACTTAGGGAAAAGAAGATAATCATGTCCACAAGAAAAATCCAGACTTAGGGTAGGAAGAGCTACTGAAGGGAACTACAAACGATAGGTAAGTTTGTGGAGGAAACTGATATTGCTATGAAATGGATAGGTGAACCGGTAAACCCTACATGTCTATATGATAAACCCTAATCGATGAAGTTTGGTGAATTAGTTGTATTGATTTATGATCTCATGATGAGTGGTAATGATTATGCGAGTATGCATGTTGTATGAGAAGAGTTTCAAATGGTTTTTGGTATGTAGAGATAACACTTTTTATCTTGGGAATGAGAAAGTTCATTGCATGTAATGTAAACCCCGTGATGAGTTATAGTGTTCGATGAAGCGGTGATCAAGGAGCGGTCGAGGATATCTTGAATGATGTGCAGTGATTGTTATGTAATCCAACAGTCATACTTAAATTGATTTGTTTCTAATCTCTATGAGAGAATTAGGTTTGTGATGTGTTACTGACCTATTGATTTGTTTATAAGGTCGATGAGTTATTTTGTTGAAGTATTGGCAATTTATAGTTGAGAGTAAGAGAGTGTGGTTGCTGAACCAAATGATGTATCTACAGTAGGTGTAAAGGCCAATAGGAGCATGAAAAGGATCTGAACAAGCAAGTGTAGTGCTATTAAAATAGATCAACACACCCCTATTGTTTTCTAACAATTACAACAATCAAATCGCCTAACCGAGTAAGCTCTAACAAGCTTAGTGTTATTCAAATCCTCTAACTAGGTGGTCCATTAGCTTGGATTTCAAATCCTCTACCGAGGTTACTCCTTATAGGGTATTGCTTCTAATAGGGCATTATAGTCAATCCCTTAACCGAGTGGTCCCTAACAGGATCTGATCTTAACAAGACTTATTGTGAATCTTTAATAGGCTTGGCTCCTAACAAGGCAAACTTCATAAGAGTTCATAATATTTGTGGGTATTCATCCCCACCGTGGTTTTTCCCATTTGGGTTTCCATGTCAAAAATATTGTGTCAAGTGGTGAATGTTTTTGTGGTTATGTTTACTATTATTGAATTTCTTAACTTCTAAATCCACTTTGATATATTATGTTAACCGGAAGCAATTTGAAATATGTTTTAACTTGTCAATAATATTGCATTTGAAGTTCAGTGTTTAAACCAGTCATTTAAGAGTTTGATTTGAGAGGTTTATTTTGAGATTGGTGAATGTTTATGTTAGTTTTCTATCTACTGATTCACCCCCCCCCCTTAGTAGTTAACCAAATCCTTGTTGTTTCATCATACCATCAATTGGTATTAGGTAGTTTCAGGTCCTCTAAGGTCTAAGCCTTACAACTTGAGGTAAAGATCTTGTAGAACATGTTGAAGAAGGAAGGTCCAAAGTTTAATAGAGAGAACTATATGATATGGAGTGATAGAATGAAAATTTACATCAAGATTATAGGAAGTCAACACTAGGAACATGTATGTACTCAATATGTTGCACCTAGTGAGATTATGCTTGGTGATCAGAAGAAAGAGCAACAAGAAAACAATCAAGTACTAGAGGCTATTATCAATTCTTTGTTTGATGAAAAGTATGTTGATGTCCATGGTCTAGAGACTGTATATAAGGTATGGAAGAAACTTGAAGAGATATATAGTGGTGATGAGCATGTGAGCATTGCCAAAGAAGAGATTCTAAGAGGAAAATTTGATGACATGCAGATGGCTGAAGGTGAGAATATATAACAGTATGGTCAGAGGATCAAATAGATAGTTGGTGAGATCAAGAGTTTTGGTGGTAAAGTGGAAGATGCCATAGTGGTTAGTAAGGTGTTGAGAACCCTTCTACTGGTCTATGCAATCTGAGTTGCAGCCATTCAGGAGCTAAAATCTATTGACAAAACTAAGGTAACCCTTGACTCTATCATTGAGAATTAAATGGTTATGATGGTAGTGTTCAAAAATTTGAATCTACATTTAGAGCTTTAGTTTCTAACCCATCTATGAGGAAAAGTAGAGATGTCAGTCATAGCTATGAATCTAGATCTAGCAGAGAAGTTGATAATGAAGATAGTTTGGTTGAGCTTGAAGCATTGTTGGCCAAGAGGTTTCCTAGAGGAACTAGTAAGTACAGAGGTAAATTACCTTTGAAATGTTTTGCATGCAACAAGATTGGACACATTCTAGCTAACTATCCTAATGGTGACAATGAGCACAAGCGTGAGAAGTTTAAGCAGTACAAGAGAAAAGGCAAAATAGATTGTCTCATTGCAATTGATGGTGGTATCACTGATGAGTAATTTGAGGGAGATGCTAATGCAAACATTGTTTTTGTAGACATTAAAGAAGAGACTTCTGATCAGAAAGTATTAGTTTCTCGCATGGATAATTTTGATGATTGGATCATTGATAGTGGTTGTTCACACCACATGACCAGTGACTAGAGCAAATTTCTTACCTTGAAGGAATTTGATGGAGGAGGAATGAGATTTGGTAATGATTCACCCTACATGGTAAAAGGTAAGGGAACTATTTCTCTTAATGGAAAGAGCAGTGCAGATGATGTATATTGGGTTGAAGGATTAAAGCACAATATTTTGAGTGTTTCTCAACTCAATGATAGAGGATATCCATTGGAATTTAAGAATGGAATGTGCAAAATGTATGGGAGAAAAGGTGAACTGATTGCAACCGGCAAGCAGACTAAAGGTAACCTGTTTCACCTGAATCCTAAAGTCAACAACTGTTTAATTGCTAAAGTAGATGATAGTTGGCTTTGGCATAGGAGATTTTGTCATATAAATTTTGATAACATTGTTAAAGTGAGAAAGTCCAAGATAGTGAGAGGTTTGCCTCAGTTGGACGAACTGGTTAATGCTCTATGTAAGGAATGTCAGTTGGGAAAGAGGACATCCTAAAATTTTAAGAGAAAATATTTTTTAGCAGAAGATTTGTTAGATTTGGTTCATACAGATCTCTGTGGACAAATAAGGACCAAAAGTATTTAAGGTGACAGATATTTTATGATCTTCACTAATGATTTCTCAAGAATGATGTGTGTCACATTCTTGAAGGATAAAATAGAAGCATTTAGTAGGTTCAAGGCATTCAGGGCCTTTGCAGAAAATGAAAGTGGCAAGAAGATACAGTGTCTGAGGACTAATCAAGGTGGTGAATTCACTAGATAATGTGAAGAAAATGGTATCAAAAGGTATCTTTCTACACCGAGGACACCACAACAGAATGGTATTACAAAAATAAACAATCGATCAGTTGTTGAAGTTGCTAGAACAATCTTGATACAAGGAGGAGTAGAAAAAAATTCTAGAGAGAAGCTGTTAGCACAGCTGTCTAAACTATGAACCAGATATTGGTAAGAATAGGTGTTGTTCTCAAATTCTAATTCCCTCCTTTTCCTCCCTATAAGAAAATTTAATAACTCTGTTTGTATATGAAGAGGACACCAAGAAAATGGAATTCCAAACTAACATATAACAAGGTTTCAACAAAACCTTCTACACTTTGAACTTATCCAAAGCTCGGGTGGGTATACCTTTTGTGAATACTTTCACACTTTTAAATTGAGATACACAGTAAACCAATGCTAAAAACCTATGGAATTCATCACTTCAATAAAACTAAAACATTAAAGAAAACTTATGCTCATTTTCAGTATTTGATCCCAAGAAAGATAGAAAGAATTCCATAACTGATATCAGTGCCTTATCTAGGCTACAGAGTCACCTAAATGAAGCAAGAGTTTCAAAACTGAACATTCTCATACATTTCATCACTTTAGCTTTCATGAACCCCATACATGCCTGACATATATATAGGTTCTTTCCCTTTAAACTAAAACCGTTTATCAAATTCAAAGCAGCAAACAATTGATCTACTGACACAAATATTTCATGCATATTTAATCCCTCTCCTGAAGAGAAAAGTTAGAAATATATCTATAAGATTTCCTTATAATCCATGCTCAATCGAATAACCCTAAATTATCCAAATGAAACTAGAAAACTAATGAATGCACACTAGAAGACAAAGAAGATTTAGGCCTGAAACTTTGATCTGTATATTCATATTCATTTTTTGAAAGTTTTACATAACTCAAGGTAATTTCTGAGAGAACCAGAAAACCCTAAATATATTTCAGCAGATTTTCTTTAAAAATTCTTGTGATCCTTCTTTTCTAAGTCTTGGTATCCATTTATAAAAATATGGATGCAAACAAGCTTTGGACTTTCCTAGGAAAAGTTTGTTACAACCATGATTCCCGTTGAAAAGAAAAGAAAATACAATCATTTCATTTCCTAACGACCTTTTAAGTTTATTGTTCCGCTGCAACATCTTCTAACTATTCTGGGACTTCCTCTTCTTGTACTGCGTATTTGTTTTTCCTCTCTTGGAACATGTCATCACTTGGCCAAGAGAAGCTAACAATCTTCTTTCTTATCTTATTTAGCCTTTTCCATGTGATTCTCAATTGCCTAACCTCTGTCTCCAAAAAACCATAATGTGACTTTACTTTCTCAATCTCCTCAACTATCTTAATAAATAAAGACATGTCATATGTATTAATGACCTCATTTACCCATTGAGACAAGTTATACCCCAGCTCATCTAGCCATGTCTTTTCCTCTTTTAGTTGACTAGGACTAACAAAACCCCCGGGAAATAATTCATACTTACACTAATACATTTAGCCTAGAATTCTGACAGAGGTTTCTGACAGAGAAGGTATATTGTGATCAAACTTGATTTTTTTTTGAAAAAATGCCTGATTTCGTCGCAATTCTGATGATAATGCAACATTTGGTTTCGACAGAGAAGGAATTAGCAATGACATTAGGGTTTTTTTAGAAAAAAGTGCTCGTGTTCATCGAAATTCCAATGACCGCGTGCATTACTTAAAAATAAAAATAAAAGACCAAGTCATTTCATAAATCCTGCCTCTTTACAAAATCCTGCCTCTTATTCGTACTGCCTCTGTAGCGAACTTGTGGGTTTAATCATGGTGGGGAAGATCATTGGTGTGACAAACACGACCGTAGCAGGGAAGATCATTGGTGTGACAAACACGGCCATAGCGGGGAATGGGGGAATGAAGTTCCATGGGCACAAAGTGCCAAGGGCTGGCACATAACCAACGAGGACGACCGCAAGGGAGCCCAAAATGGGTTGTGTAAATGGCAATGCCCAGGCCTCCGTCAACAGCAATAAGAGCTACGGACGGAGGAAGAAGTCATCTTGTCCTTCAATTTGTACATTTAGGTTCAAGTTGTGTAGGTTGCTTGATTTCTTAAATGGAACTAGTTATGAATATCAGAAATTGCTTCTTCATCTTTCATTTCTTCAAAATTAAGAATGATGGTAGGATGGCTAGAAGAACACCCTTCTTCAAATCTTCCACAAAATTGTTCTTCAAAATATTCTTCTTCACTTCTATATCCCATTTGCACAATTAAGATATTGGCCTTCTATATGAATCTCATGAAGGAGTTTTGGCTTTCTAGTTAACTTATTTATTAACTAGTCTTCATTAGTTTACTAATTTGAAAGAAATTAGGAAAGGTCTAGTACCTTGTAGAGTCACTATAAAATTTTTAAAAGAAGATTGTGATTTACCTTCCTCTAAATGTGTTACTAGTATAGGGAGATCCTCTCTCCTCTACTTCCTTGATCTTCTTGAGACCTATTCATTCTTATAGTATGTAGTTCAGTTAATTCATTTATCATACTAAAAACCCCATCTTCATTATTTTCATCATTGATCTTTGAGAACAGATTCAAAAAAGTCATATTGTTTATAGAGATATATGTCTTCTTCTACTACACTCCTCCATGATATTGCATTAGTCATGTAGACTAATTTAAGAATTGTGTTCTTACAAGAGCAATTTGAAGTGATGTGGCAAAGCTTGTTGCAAATATAGTAGATTATAGTTTTGGATCGAGGCTTGGGATACTTGCACTTGCAAAGGTAATTGTGTTCAGAGCATGAAAAAGATAATG
This sequence comes from Cryptomeria japonica, assembly GCF_030272615.1. Lineage (NCBI taxonomy): Eukaryota > Viridiplantae > Streptophyta > Pinopsida > Cupressales > Cupressaceae > Cryptomeria > Cryptomeria japonica. The sequence continues at coordinate 837,870,401 of NC_081411.1, forward strand.
ATTAAAGGATCACTTACAAAAAAATGAGTTTGTATTTTTTGTGAGAGTAATGCTTGTGAGTAAAGGGCTAGCAACCAAAGGGGCCAGTTTAAGGAAAGTAAGGATCACGAGACTTGTTTATTACTTAGTAAAATTTTGAATATATTTGTTCTGATTGATGAAATGAATTATTTCAATTTGAGCCATATCAATGAGATGAATCAAAGAACAAGTAGCAATAATTGTTGGTGTAATAGGGATATTACCTAGCTACTTCCACTATTAGGTCATTTTTATGCCTTATCATTTAAGTTTACTTAAGGTATACATAGGATACTTATCACTTTATGTCTCATATCATAAGATTAAGATACTTTCATAATCTTATGATATCCTACATGTCTCATCTTGACCTATATAATCAAGGGGTTCTATTTATAATATCATTCATTCATATTGTAAACTTGCATTCATTTATAAGAATATAGTTTATTCGTGTCATATTGATATTCTCATTTTTTTGTGCTTTCCATTAGACCTCTAGATCTTGGGTGGCTATCTCCATAGTCAAATCTTAAAATATTTACCTTTCTAGATTCTATAAAAGAAATGGTTTTATCAAGAATATCATATGGAATAGCTTCTAAATATTTGCATTTGATAACAATATTGTTAGAGCATTTTTCTTTATAGGAAAATAATCTAAACTAGACTTTTTTTTTCAAGCTCAGACAAAACAAAGTAAGGTAGTACAATAATCACTTTCTCTAAATTGAGATTTTTTGGCAAAATTTTCCAAAAAATTCTCTAAATTAGTCACATAAACATACTTTCTCACTATGTTCTCCTCCATATAACCCCTTGGATCAAATAAGGGTATAATTCTGAATGCTCTCAAGTTATACATAGTAATATCTTTGTCACATTGTTTTGAGTTTCATATCTCATGGCAGTGGTTACTCTTATCATATGATTGCTATTGTGTAGATGGGTCCTTGAGCCCTGGTTTAATCCCATTTTTTTATCTATATCAAAGATATTCTTGGCATCCTCACTCAATGGCGATCAAGCTCTCCCTACCCAGATTAACCTATCTCTAAATTTGGAAAATGGGTGCAGAATTTTGAGTATGAGTACTCTTCGATTATTTGTCATGCTTGTAAGGAGAAAAATAAGGATGAAACTTTCCCTATTTCTCAGGAGATTCAAAATATTGATTCTAATCAAGGGAGTTCCCCTTTGGATTGTTCAAGGATATATAATGCTTTGGGTTCTAATGATGGATGTGCTAATGATATTATGTCCCTTCATTATCTCAAGAAAATAGGATTTGGAGAGACTTTGGATCAACTTTTTAAACCACCCTGATTTTAGGATGGTTCATTTTTGCTTTAGTTATTCTGCCTCTTGTTGTTTTGTTGTTTTGGAGCTGTTTTGTTTTGTTGTTTTGTTGGGATTAATGCTTCATCTTTCTCTTTGCACAAGGGATCAGGGCCCTTTCAAAATCCCTTCTTATCTAATTAAAAACACTCAATGGTGATGGATCATTATAGTCCCCCCTCTATGCTTGGATTTAAAAATAGAATGAACTCTAATTACTTGTTTAATTCTAATAGAATATGACATTAGGGTACCTAGGTAGCACAAGAGGTTGTTCACTAAATTCTTCCACCTTAATGATAGGTAATGTTAAGGATTGAATGAAACAAACTCCTGTTCATGGATCACCTTCTTAGCCTCCTATGGAATTCATTCTTTGTATGGTCTACCATGACCATAATCAGGGTCTTAATAAATGTATTGGATACTCTCTATTATCAATAAGAGAGTTATCATAATATAGTCATGGTGAGTGGTTACAAATAAGATTAGTGGGTCCATAGTTCCCACTTGGTTTGTACTTAGAAACATTATCATTTCTTAGTTGTATGGAAACTACAAATTCATGCATCTAGGCAGCAATACACACTAGCTATTATATGATTCCACTAATGAGAAAAGCCTAGTCAATCTTTTAGTTTGTGGAATTAGTCATGTCCCTCATATAGAATATCTATATATGGAGTATTCTTGCCTATAGATTACCTATTATTTTGCTTAATAATGCGATTATTTCACATACATCATAAAAGTGCACTTCTAATATGTTTGTGCATCAATCTTGAAACCATATTTTTATTAACCAACCAATGATAAGAATTATCTTAAACATGCCTCTATATTTGAATCCCACTAGCTTTGATAATCAACCTGTAGCGTCGTAAATTGTACGCACTTGCTAGGGTGGTACAATTTCACACCTAGTTTAGCACCTGCCTTGGTGCATTTTTCATTTTGCATTGCATTTCCCCTTAGCACTTAATTAATTAAATTAATTAGGTCTAGGGTTCTATTTTATCATCTCCCATATCATAAAGTTGGGCCCTTTTCAATAAAGTGTGCCCCTTTCATTTTATTCTTCCAATACATCATTTAATCAAAAACCCTACTTAGGTCCTATTTTGAACTTGGGGGCTTGACTTCGGGGGTCAAAACATCTCGAAATCACTTGTAACTTCGGGATTCTCTCTAAAATCATCATATCTGACGGCCCTGAAAATTTGGTGAAAAGTTGCCGGGACCATGGCGCCCGGAGTGCATACGGTCCCGGACATTTTTCCTGAAATTTTAGGCGTGCGATCCAATCATAAAATAAAGCTTAACCCCAAGAAATTGGCGGGATATTCAATCTCTAGGTCGGCCAAAAGTTGGAATTAAAACCTAGGGTTTCATACATAAGAGCTCTCTTTCTTCATTAGAAAGGATCGAAATTTTGTTTTCAGGAACCTCATATGCAGTGAAAGAGTAGATCTTTGAAGACTTCAACAACATTCAACATCCATCCATCAAGCATCCATCAATTTCATTCATCCATTTAGGGCTTTGAAGACATTGAAGAGCAATAAGAGATCACCGACTGAAGATTGGCTTGTACCCCTCCCTTGGGGTTGGGTATGATTTCATGTTGTTTTCATGTCTTTGTATAAGCCTCATTATATCATTTGTATTCATGCTTTAGATCACTTTGCATCTTGATTTGGAGCATTTACATTATCATTTACAAGCAATTAGGGTTTACTTTCTAGGTTGCTCTAGTTTGCTTACTTGCATTTTAGGATCTTGCACACACACAAGGTCTGCACACACTACTTTTACAATACAACTTGGCTATTCGTGGAGGTGGAAACCACCAAAGTGGGGGTTTGACTAAGTTAAAACCCTGTATAGCCACCCACCATACCTTTTCAGATATAAGTACAGGTTTTGGGATTTGGACGACGCCGCAAGTTGCAGATCCGATGGGAGCAGACTGAGACAGAACAACACACCAAATTTCAGAGCAAAAGACCAGGACAGAGGCATGGGGTGCCCTGGTCCTGCTAGGACAGGGCGTTGGGCACCCTGGTCCCTGGGACAGGGGCGCTGGGCGCCTTGGTCCTTTTGTCAGACAGCAATTTTTAGCATTTCTGACAGTTTTCTAGGTTGTAAAATAGCGGTTTCAGGAGCAGTTTCAGGGGTAGAATCAGGATAGTGGCACCCACACCCCCGTCCCAAACATTTTCACTCAGATTTTAACTCTGGGTACACATCTGCATTCTTGTCTTGTCCTTGTGTTTACAGCTTTCCATTGTTTAAGTTCAATCCTGCAATCTTGTTATTAGTTCATACTTGCACTTTGGGGTTAGGGATTGAACTTGCATCATTTTATCTTTCAATTGCAACAAAGGAATAGAAATCCTAATAGGTAGCCCATGGCTCTCTCTTCCACAAGAAGAAGTAGCCAATTGTGTGATACCTCTAGGCTCTTTCGTATTCCACAAGTGTGTGGTTGAAAGTGAGATTAGGGCATGTTTGCTTAGTGTCACTTTTTCTCCCACACATTTTGGTGAACCCGACGTGAATTCCAATCTTCTCTAATTCTGATTTATGTTTTCAAATTTGAGTGTTTATGCTATTTCAAAATCAAATTTGTATTTACAAGTTTTAATTTCTTGCAAGATTCAAAAATTTAGAGGAAATTTTTGCTAAAACCCTAATTTTTCAATTCAAAGTTGAACTTGTGGATAGCTTAATTGGGATCAATAATTTCAAATCTGATTTAGGAACTCATTTGAATCATAAATTTAATTTTCTAAATCTACATTCTAAGTGCTTTCATTGGTTAAAATTAAACATTTCCTTCTACTTTGCATGTGTTATCATTTGAAAGAGGAAAATTGTTGTCATGATGCATTCATTTCATAGATGTGATAATGGGTTAGCTTCCCTTGTTTCAATTTTTCCTTCTCCTAAAGAACCTCCCCCCATCTATAACAACTTTTTAGTGCCTAAAAGAGTTGCTCCCAATCCCTTTGAGACTCTCCCGTGCTCTAAGGATGAAGACTTTAAGAGTGATCTTGACAATTCTCCTAAAATGTGCCCTTCCTATTTAGCTATCCTAGAGGAAGAGAATGATATCATTAACACCTTTCTTAATGCCTCTCTAAGTGAAAAGGTATTTATGGACATTGACTTATTTTCTCCTAAAGTTGGTCCTTCCAATGGGGGCATGTTAGTGCAGCAAGAGGTTATGAACACTTCTTTCAAAGATCTCCTTCCTAAGCATGAATCTTTGGAGAAATATGTCCATGTTCCTCCTAAAAAACACTCCCCTCATGAGGATCCTTTTGTGCAAGAGGATGATATTATCCCTCCATTTCCTAGTGATGGCATTTCCTTTTCCAACAAAATTCCCACTAGAGATGATGAATTAATGATAAATGCTTACCCTTCTCCTAAAGTTTGTCTTACCCATAAACATCCCTTAGAGAAAGAAGATGAAATAATAGGCAATTTCCTTAATTCTCTCTCCCCTAAATATCATATTGAACATATTTTGAGGAAAGAGGATGAGTTTAACACATCTATTGATGCTCTCCCTCCTAAGAATAAGGAATTAATAAACAATGTTATCTCCTCTCTTGAAATTGACAATACTTCAAACATTCCTTTCAACCACTTCACTATTTGGGATGAACTATTAGAAGAAGGTGTAGATTATTCTCTACCCCATGAGAGAACCCTAACCAAAGGGGATGAAATCAAGATTGAAAACTCCCTTGATATTTTCTTACCTTCCTTGAATCTCAATCATTCTCCCTCTAAAAATAAAGCATCTCCCTCTCCTCAACTTGGTTCTACTCATAGGGAAACCCTAGTTCAAAACAAGATGGTTAATATCTCTTTCAAAGATCTCCCTCTCAAAAGTGAGACTTTAGAGAGTAATGTTGATCCTTCTCCTAGAGAGTTTATTCCCCATGTAGATCATTTGAGGATAGAGGATGATATGACCTTTCCTAGTATTACTTTTCCTACTAGAACATCAATGCCTACCTCTTGTCTCTCTCCTAAAATTGATTTAATCCGTGATAAGATTTTAGTGCAAGAGAAGACTATCAATAATTCTTCCAACACTTTTGTTCATTCCTCTAAACCATCTTCAATCAATTTGATACATGTGAATGAAACACCTAACAAACCTCTCTTCACTATCCAAGGTGCTTGTCCTTCTCAAAATTCTCAACCTTTAAATAAGCCTATCTTAGTTGTTCAAGGTGGTTATGCTAATGATTCTTTTTGCACTCCTAACAAACCTATTATTACTGTGCAAGGAGGTTATTCTACTAAGAGCCCTTATGAGTATGCTAAGCAACTGACTAGAGAGAGTTATAATGCGGTTGCTCATACCTATAACACAAGAAACAATAGGCAACCTAATCCTCCTCCAGTTATCCCAACTTCACTTCCTCCTTCCCAACCTATTCTTCCGCAAGCTCCACGTATTTCACAAATGCTTAGTAAGGACTATGATCTTATAGAACAACTTAAAACAACCCCTACTAAGATATCCCTTTGGGATTTGATCCAAACTTCTTCTGCTCATCATGGAATGTTACAATATGCCTTGAAAGATTTGAATGTTCCTCCACCTAATACATCTAGTAATATAGTGTCTTTGGTTAACTTTGTGATGAATCCTAAAGCTCAAATTGTGTTTACTCAAGATGAGTTGCCTACTAGTGAAATTCAACATCAATATGATCCCTTGATGATTGTGGTTATCATAAATGACACTGCTATAAGACGAACACTAGTAGATAATGGTTCTGGCCTTAATGTGTGTAGCATTAATCTATTGCATAACATGAATGTGGATACATCCCTTATTGAGCCTGACTCTCATCCCATTCGAGGCTTTGATAATGTGGCTAAGTCTTCATTAGGTATTATCACCTTACCCATCACAATGGGACCTATTACTTTGCCTACTCCTATCCATGTTATGTGGGGAAATCTAACATACAACTTGTTATTAGGGAGACCTTGGATTCACAGTATGCAAGCTGTCCCCTCCACATTGCATAGACAAGTTAAATTTATTTATAATAATAAGACATATACCTTGATAGGTGATACTAATTTTCAAGCTTGTTTGCAAACATCTACTTCCAAAGGGAGTTCTTCTAAGCCTTCCTCTTCTAGTGATGACTCGTTAAACAAGATACCTATAGATGAATCATCACCCTCTGATAATCAAAATTCTTTGGATGAGTCTGAAGTTCCTGAAGAAGATTTTTCTCAACTTGAATCTACACATGAAAAGGCTTTTGATCCTGAGAAGGTTCTCGTAGAAGACGATTGGGGATCTCTTGATTTTAATCCCACCTTTGTAGGTGAGTATAGGGTTCCTCCTAGAGAGCTTAAAATTAAAAAGAAGGAAGAAACTAGAGATCAATCAGTCTTACCTGAACCTATGAGCAATAATTTTGTGGCCGCTTCTCAAACTTCTTCTCCTCACACCTCTAATTCTGAAAAATTTAATTCTTTGTCTTATGAAAAACCACCTTTTCTTTCTGAAATGGCTAATCGTTATGGTCGTGGTTTTCACATTTTGGCTAAGAGTGGCTATAGTAGAAATGGTTGTGGCGCAAATGAACAAGGAATTAAAGTTCCTTTAGAACACAACATGCATGAATATTCATTTGGACTTGGATATAATCTTTCTAAGCCCACCAAAGCATCTAAAAGACCATCTGTCAATGTGAATGCTATATTTAGTAGTGATGATGATCTCACTTCAACTAAATCATCTTCTACTTCTATCAACTCTCATTCCCCTCATAAGGAAATCTTGGCGATGAACAAATCTCTTTATGACTCCCCTCAAATTTCTAAATCCACTTATGAGTCTTTATCTCCTATTCATCATAAAGTCCTTGTAGCGTCCTAAAATTGTGACACTTGCAATTTCGACTGCATTTCGGTCTTCACGATGGCGACGCAACACGCAACCTGAATGGAGACCCCAAAACTTGCTCACGACACCAAAAACTGCATTTTTCAAGTACCCTGGCCTGAACCTCCTTGCACCCTGCTATCCCGGGAGGTGGGACCAGAGCGCCCAGCGCCCTGGTCCCTGGGTCCTATTTTGGGCCCGGTCTCCTAAGGGGTCTCGGGTCTTTTTGTTTGCAATTTGGAAATTAACTTTCCTGGTCGGCCTAAGGTCGGGAAAATCAGTCTATCAGCCCTAATTGACAAGTATATAAACTACATTTTTCTCTCTCATTTGGGATGAGGAGGATATGTGTACAAAAGCGTGGAAACTATACTCAAGCATTCAAGCATTCAAGCATTCCTTTAAGCAATTGATCATTTCAAGTCTCCATTCAAGGCTAAGTGTTGCATTCAAGACAAGGATTCAACCATTGAAGAGGAGATCACATACTACTACAACATACAACTTACAACATCTAAACCTTCGCACATAAGGATACAAACATCCTTAGAACAAGGTATTAGTACTTGTTTTACAGTCATTTACATTTACAGCTCTTGCTCATTTCTTGGTTAATTCCAAAACCGGGGTTTGACCTAAAGGCAAACCCCTAATCCCTAACCCCCCAATCGTCCTCACTTTTCTATGTGTAGGTTGCAGGTACGCGGCTGAGATTGAAGATCTGGAATCCTTGTGCAGAGACGAACAGATCCCCCTTCGTTTCGCAGATTTTTCGGAGGACCGTGGCACCGGGCGCCATCGTCCTGACAACTTTTGCTCAAATTTGCAGGACAGCGCCATATCGATATTTTACTGGTAATTCCAGGTCCGCAGCTTCATCCTATATCCCTATCTCAGTTTATAAAGCGAATCTTTGTCACTTTCTATGCATTCCTAGCTCAATTCTTCTATGCACATTCTTTACAAAAGAGGGTAGCCTTGCTGTCATAACCCTTGAAACTCATTTAGCGTCCAATCTTGCATTGCGTGGGATTGGATCTTGTGGGTTTCAACCCCTTTTGAATGTAAAGTCTCTCCCCTAAGTGAAAACCATCGAATCCTAGTGAACCTCCCTTCTCTCTCCTTGGAGTTGGAAGAGGGGAGAGCAACTAGGGTTCGATCGCGATTTTTCCGCTTTACATTTTGGTGAACCCGACGTGAACATCCTTTCTAATTTTTCATGCTTAAGATCTGAAAAAATTGATTACATTTCCATGTTTGATCTTTTGCAAAATTTTAGAGGTGATTGCATAAAAACCCTAAAATTTCTTTTTAGTAATTAAGCTTGTGAAATATTTAATTGTTAATGCTTGTTTCAGATCTGTCCTTCTATTACAAATTATCAATTCATATCTATGCTTTAATTTTGAAAATTAAGTGGTTAAGTGTCAAAACCCTAATTTTTGAAACCCTCTTGATCCAACCTTTATCCGACAATTTCACTGATCAAAACATCTCCAAATCAGCTGTAACTTTGGATTCCGCAATAAAATTACAATATCTTTCATCCCTGAAAATTTGGAAAAAAGTTGCGAGGACCGTGGTGCCGAGTGCCATCGTCCCCGACATTTTTTCCAAAATTTCAGGAGCGAGATCTTACTGTATTTTTTTGCTAAAATCCAAAATTTTGGTTGATTTTATCAATTTTAACACCTTCAAAATTATAGTCAAAGTTGGTCTTGTGATTGCTTGGATTAAGGCTTTTAAACATTCAAAAATCATTGAAACTGAAATTTTGTGTCAAAATTGTGTTCTTACTGTCCTAAATCTGAAAAGTGTGTTAACATTCATTAAAAATTTCAGTGCTTTATTCAAATTCTTGCATTTTATGACTTTTGAAATTAAGTGCTTAATTACAACAACTTTGATTTCCGATTTCAAAATTGAATTTTGCGTGAAATTGAGTCAATTTTTAAATTTCAAAATTTGCATTGCTCTTGACATTCCCTCTAAAATCATAAAATTCAAAATTTCAGTTTCCCTCTTTTTTTTTCAAAATTCAAATTTTGCATTTTTTGAAAATCTGGGTAGGGTTCAATTTTGAGATTGCAACTTTAATTTGACCTATCTACAGATCGTAAAATCACTCAATTTTTTTAGATTGGCTTTAAAATCATCATACCTTTCATCCCTGCAAATTTCGAAAAAAGTTGCAAGGACCGTGTTGCACTCCGAGCGCCACGGTCCCAGACATTTTTTCCGAAATTTCGGGAGACTGTCGTGATTGCATTTAACAGCTTAAATCCAGAAGATTGGCTGATTTTACTGAAAATTGCTACCTCTAAAATCAAAATTTTCTCTCCTTCTCTAGTGCATGAGTTTTACAACAATAAGCCCTACTTACACTATTCCCATTAGACGAAGCCATAGAATTAAGTCCTTCCGAGGTTTAACTACTGAGGAGATGGGACCTAATTTGAATAGCCTTTTTAACGAGGACATGGGTAATTCCTCTAATCCTCCTAATGATGAAGAAGCTCTACATGAGGTTTCTGAAGAACAACTTTCGAAATTGGATAACCAATTTGACGATTTTCGACAATGGATGTCTCAAGAATACCCTGATAGTCAAGCTCTTCCTTTAATTGAGGGTCTAAAACGTATGCTTCAAAGTGATAAGAATGGAATTGATATTTTGCGTGGTATTTCACACATTATGGATTCGAACGTGATGCCTATGAAGAGTTGTGCTGAGACTTTAGGTTATACACAACCTCCTACACAAGTCAATCATTCTATTCCTTTGATGACTTCTATTGCTAGCATACCTACCTTTACATCAAACATAATGGCTACTTCTACACAAGACATTCCTCCTGTGATCACTAGTCATGAGGGCAATCCTTCCTTTTCAATTAACCCTCTTCCTTCATTCAATCTGACTTCTTCATTCATTCCTTCAATGAGTGTTCCTATTACATCTTCACAAATGAACATAACGCAAGGGGGCAATTCGTTTAACCATTCCATTCCTCCTTGTAGTGTTCCTCCTGTCCAATCATCTCCTATGACTAATTATCATAGGGTCCCACCACCTTACTCTTTACCTTCTTTCAATAACATAACACCTCCATCTCAATCTAACACATCTAATATGAACCCTTCGACTAAAGCGACCATTAACAATCTTGCACAAACTGTCTCTTCTTTACAGCAACAAATTGCCTCTATGAATCAATCTAAGTTTAGTGTGCCCACATTTGATGTTGCGAGCCCACTTTCTCTTGACATTGTTCGAGCTATCCCTCCTAAACATGTTGAAATCCCGCATTTGGAGCTTTATAATGGTAAAGGAGATCCTCTAACACATGTTAAGACTTTTCAAACAATTTGTACTGATTTTGCTTATGACCCAAGGTTGCTTGCAAAACTATTCACTAAAACATTAAGAGACAAAGCCCTACAATGGCATTGCTCGTTGCCTTCCTATTCTATTACTTCTTTCGAACAACTTGCAAATGCTTTCATTCAACAATTTCAAACAATATAAGTCCTAAAGTTACTTTGATTGATTTAATGCATTGTAAACAAGGTGTTAAAGAAAAAGTGACTGATTTCATTGGTAGATATAAGCATTTGTATGCTCAAATTTCTTTTCCAGTGCCTGACAATGATATTCAAAGAATATTTATTTTTAATTTACAAAAATATATTCGAGACAAACTTCTATTTTCTGAGTTTACTTCTTTCCAACAGTTGTGTGCAACTCTTCACAATTATCAACTGACTGTGAGTCAAATGGAACAATCACATCCTATGGCTCCGAGAGATAAGGGTGATAGCAGTCAACAACCATTTGGGAAGTTTAAACCAAATAGAGACTCCATCAAATTCAATGAAAACATCATCAACAACAATGTGAATGCAGCATCAGGTGTGCCTCCTATTTCTAAATTTTTAAAGAAAGAAAGAAAGTATACTCCTTTGAATGAATCATTGCATAGTATTATGAATAAATTATTGGAACAAAATGTGCTTACTCTTCTTCCTATAAGACAAATTGATCCTGCAAAGATTACTTCACCTTATTTTGATAACAAAGCCTTTTGTCAATTTCATCGTCAGCCTAGGCATGATACTGAAAAATGTTTTTCTTTAAAGGGTAAAATTCAAGATTTGATTGATAATAATACTATTTATGTTTCTGGAGTGAATGAAAAAGGCAATACATCTGTAGCTCCTCCTAATCAAAATCTTCAGATTTTCACTGATCCATTACCTTCTCATACCTCTAATGCGATTGAGACTAAGGATTCCTCTCTTTCATCTGATGGTCTTGTGTCTATGACTCCAAATGTGATTAACTTTGTAGAGCAGCAAGAAAACCCTAAAGAACCTTCCATCACATTTGATTCCAATGAAACCATTAGGGCACCTGATGGTCCTTTATACATAGTTGCAAAAGTCAAGAATACACCTTGCCGTGGAGTGCTTATTGATCCTTCGTGCATGGTTAATGTTATTACTGAAGAATTTCTTTTTACTTTGCAATTGAATCAAGCGATTTATGACAAAATAGATGTGATTGTGAAACTATTTGATGCATTTTCTTCTCCTGCAATTGGTTCTATTACATTGCCTATTGAGGTCTATAACAAATCCCTTGATGTGAACTTTTCTATTATTCCATCTTCTGAACAATTTCGTGTGAAGCTTGGCTATCCTTGGCTATCTTCCATGAAAGCTATTGCTTCTCCTATTCATAAGTGTTTGAAATTTCCCCATAATGGTGAAGTTGTTACTGTCAATCATAGCCTCTTTAAACCAGCTGAAAGAACCTCTAGTGTTCCTCTTGATTACTTTTGGCCTAAACAATTCCAATCCCTTCCTCCGCGAAGTGATCATCTTTTCAAATCTTATCAAAAGTGGAAAACAGATATGATCCTATCTTTAAGTGAACCTAGAACACCTAAACTTGACATTCCTATCATTCTTGAGAAGGAAGTTCTTCCTTTGAAAGATAAAACTAATGTCTTTCCTCAAGAAGATTCCCAACCCATCCCTATGGATGTGACTATGTCTATATCTAATAAACTTCCTACAAGTAGACCTATACCTCCTCGTCTTGATGGACTTGGTCTCCTTCCTAAACCAAAAATTCCTCCTTTATATGGAGCAATTCCTCCTTTTATAGAGAGAAGAGACCTTCTTCTTCTCCTATTATTCAGCCTAAGAGACCACAACCTAAACACCCAAGTGATAGGGATGAGAATATTCCTCCTCCTCAATCTTCTTCACTTCCTACTAAGACTAGATGAAATCGTTCTGCACGTGAATGCCGACGAAAGCGTCGTCTTAGGGCTCAAGGAGCTGCTGCTCAAACTTTGAAATCTCCAAAAACACCTTCAACAAGCATTATTCCATTTTCTCCTTAGCTGGACATTGAGCCTAAATCTCCTAAACATAAGATGCATGATGGTCTTGATCCTGTGCAAGTTAAAGATCCTATTTTTATAAATCTTGATGATGATATAGATGAAAATGTTATTCATGAAGAAAATATTACTTCTCTTGCTTCTGATAGTGAATATGAACTTGTTGATGTTGATAACCATTTATCTAATGAATTTTCTAAAGCACTTATCCTAGCTCCTAGACAAGAACAATGTGGCTCAGAACATGAACATAGCCCTTGTTTGGATCTTGTGATAGCTCCATCTGCTGTGTTGAATGTTCCTCCTCTAGCGTGTTCCCTGCCTTCCCGAAACATTGATCAGCAAGATCGGGGGGTAGATGACGTGCTAGACTAGTTACATTAGCATAGCAGATTCTCTCCTCCTCTCTTGTGTTACTTCTTCTATATGTTATTCTCATTCTTCTATTTGTTGTCCTTAGTGTTGTCTACTTGAGGACGATGCAAAGCATTGAGATCTCTCGATCTCTCTCATGTTGACTCAAAAGACACATGTGTTCCCTTCTTCTAGGTGACCTTCCTTGATTGGGGAATGAAGAAAAATTATGCATACATACATATGATATATATACATGACTTATCATACAGCATACTGACCCCAAGGAAAGCGAAGTCACCTCATGCTTTGTGTTTTGTGTCTATTATCCTTGGGCTTATCTCACACTTGGGGGCTAAATCCTTGCGATAACGTGCTCCTTTCCTTTCTCATTCTTATGTGTATCACTACGTTAAAACAATCACCCCTGGTGAGGCGTGTGCGATCGCTTTAACGTAGGGGGGCATACATCCCGTTCATATCTTTTCAAGATACTTGAGAATTTCTTGGCAAATTTAGCTTTGCCTTGAAAATTCTTGATATCTTTCTTGCATGACTCATAGTGAGGGAACCTTACTACTGACAGTCATGGTTCTCCTTCGTGATCTTCCCTTTTACTTTGTCAATCAAAGTCGTAAGATCCTTAGTCCACTGGGGGATTGGTGTGTCTTGCCTCCTTGACATGGTGAAAGTTTTTCAATGTTGTTTCCTTGTACTTTACCGGAAGTATGAGCATACATACTCGCGCTAAAGTGGGGGCTAAATGTAGCATCCTAAAATTGTGACACTTGCAATTTCTACTGCATTTCGGTCTTCACAATGGCGACGCAACACGCAACCTGAATGGAGACCCCAAAACTTGCTCACGACACCAAAAACTGCATTTTTCAAGTACCCTAGCCTGAACCTCCTTGCACCCTACTGTCCCGGGAGGTGGGACCAGAGCGCCTAGCGCCCTGGTCCCTCAGGACCAGGGCGCCCAGTGCCTTGGTCCCCAGGACCATGGCACCCAGCGCCCTGGTCCCTGGGTCCTATTTGGGGCCCGGTCTCCTAAGGGGTCTCGGGTCTTTTTGTTTGCAATTTGGAAATTAACTTTCCTGGTCGGCCTAAGGTCAGGAAAATTAGTCTATCAGCCCTAATTGACAAGTATATAAACTACATTTTTCTCTCTCATTTGGGATGAGGAGGATATGTGTACAAAAGCGTGGAAACTATACTCAAGCATTCAAGCATTCAAGCATTCCTTTAAGCAATTGATCATTTCAAGTCTCCATTCAAGGCTAAGTGTTGCATTCAAGACAAGGATTCAACCATTGAAGAGGAGATCACATACTACTACAACATACAACATACAACATCTAAACCTTCGCACATAAGGATACAAACATCCTTAGAACAAGGTATTAGTTAATTCCAAAACTGGGGTTTGACCTAAAGGCAAACCCCTAATCCCTAACCCCCTAATCATCCTCACTTTTCTGTGTGTAGGTTGCAGGTACGCGGCTGAGATTGAAGATCTGGAATCCTTATGCAGAGACGAACAGATCCCCCTTCATTTCGCGGATTTTTCGGAGGACCGTGGCACCGGGCGCCATCGTCCTGACAACTTTTGCTCAAATTTGCAGGACAGTGCCGTATCGACATTTTACTGCTAATTCCAGGTCCGCAACTTCATCCTATATCCCTATCTCAGTTTATAAAGTGAATCTTTGTCACTTTCTATGCATTCCTAGCTCAATTCTTCTATGCACATTCTTTACAAAAGAGGGTAGCCTTGCTGTCATAACCCTTGAAACTCATTTAGCATCCAATCTTGCATTGCGTGGGATTGGATCTTATGGGTTTCAACCCCTCTTTTGAATGTAAAGTCTCTCCCCTAAGTGAAAACCATCGAATCCTAGCGAACCTCCCTTCTCTCTCCTTGGAGTTGGAAGAGGGGAGAGCAACTAGGGTTCGATCGCGATTTTTCCGCTTTACAGTCCTTTCTTCCAGGGATAAGGCTCTAATAAATTACACTCATCCTTCTTCTAAGATTTCTTGTGACTTTTCTTCTTCAATTTTTATCATTTTATACATGTTTTTTATCTCACTTATAGTTGAGCATTTAGCATGTCATATTCAAATACCTCATTCAATCTATCATGTCTTTAAATAACATTAATGGCTATTATGTTGCTCATCATTATGTGACATTGGTAGCTCATTTACTGGGGGCTCATTGTCATTCATGATGGTACAATTTCAAGTGCAATCATATTTTTGAAGCAACATAATAGCCTAATTTTTCTATGTTATCTCTTGTTCCTAAGGGGTAATAGTGTGGAAATATTGATCATCTTTTCTTTAGAATCCTCTTTTCCTAGATATGAGAGAAGATGTGTATTCTCTTTCTTATCCTACCCACTTCTTGTGAGGAGCATTTTACATACACTAATGTCTTGCTTGCATGAACTTATGTGAGTATGTAGTACATTTTGCTTATGTCTAAATCTCTCCCTAGAAGATTGTGTAAGTCCTTCTCATTGTCCTTATCCTTGGGAGGCAATGATCTTTTCTTATTTTTATCTAGGGATCCACTTTTTCCTATTTTCGTGGATGGTGTGAACTTTATTACTTGATGTTATTCCTTGTATGCATTTGTTGTTGTTTGTTCAAGGATTCTCTCTTACAAGAGGTGTGAGTCCTTGACTACAACCTCTTTTGCACTTGGTAAAATACATCCATAATGAATTCACTCTCCCAATTGGGTTAAAAAAAAAAAGCGTCATCCTTCATTAAGAATCACTTTCACCTCGCAAAAGAAGGAAGTATTGCATTCTTATTCTCTTCTTTGTCTTATTCTAGAAGATGTTCCTCTCGGGGATAGGTGTCTTTTGTACAAAGATATTTTCTCCTCTAAGGATCTCCTTTACAGATACTACAAGATATCCCTTTTCAACTATCTTATCCTTGCTTAAAGAGTGCAAAACTCTCTTGCTTGGATCTATGACATTGTTGCATTTTTGGGGTATCTTCTTTTGTGATGAAGGTAGGTATCCTTGTTCTACTTTTCTTATGACATAAACATTACACTTTTTGAGCAATGGGTCATTCTTAGAACCAGAGCACAGACTCTTAGAGCGAGATGTCTCCATTTTTCTTTTATGCAAAGTGATTATTCTCGGAACTAGAGCACAGACTCTTAGAGCGAGATGTCACGCTTTTGTACTATACATATACAGGTTGTAGCATACTCGGGTATAGACTCCTATGAGGTGCTTCTAACCTCACTTACACACACATGCACGAGGTTGAGTGGAACTAGCGGCATAAGGCTAGACTTTCTCACTCTCCTCCCTTACATGGATCACCTAGACAGACTCTAGGGGCTAGTTTTCCATGTCCTTTGTCCCATGGATCACCTAGACAAGATCTAGGGGTGAGAAGTCCATGTTTTCTCTCTCATTATTCTTCTCATGGATCACTAATGTGTGTATTCATGCTTTTTTCCTTTCTTCTCTTCTCTTTGCATTTTGTTTCCATTTACATCCTTCATCTTGTGTTAGAGAACTCTCAAATCCTCACACTCTTTGTTGTGTTGGAATTGAGATTTAGTCCTCTTTCTTACCAAATGATTCTCCATTAGTTTTTGATCTCATATCAAATCTTCTTGTGAGAATTTGTCATCAATATTCTTTAACAATTCGAAGTGGTAAACATGATACCTTGTTTCAACTCACTAAAATTAGCAAGCCGAAATAGGGGGGGGCATATAGCTACCCTCAAATTTTCATCACCTTCCTTAGTAAGCATTAGGTGATTTTGTGATCTAACATGTGTTTTGTAGGGTGCGGTTCCTAACTGTGTACTGCAGATACCGCTAGGGGCTTCGTTCGACAGACTTATGGATATATCCTTTTTCAAATAATGTTTACTTTTCTGTACTTTAGCTTGCATATGCACGTAGTGTTCATATGACCGCAAAAGTGGGGGCTAAATGTAGCGTCGTAAATTGTACGCACTTGCTAGGGTGGTACAATTTCACACCTAGTTTAGCACCCGCCTTGGCGCATTTTTCATTTTGCATTGCATTTCCCCTTAGCACTTAATTAATTAAATTAATTAGGCCTAGGGTTCTATTTTATCATCTCCCATATCATAAAGTTGGGCCCTTTTCATTAAAGTGTGCCCCTTTCATTTTATTCTTCCAATACATCATTTAATCAAAAACCCTAATTAGGTCCTATTTTGAACTTGGGGGCTTGATTTCGGGGGTCAAAACATCTCGAAATCACTTGTAACTTCGGGATTCTCTCTAAAATCATCATATCTGACGGCCCTAAAAATTTGGTGAAAAGTTGTCGGGACCATGGCGCCCGGAGTGCATACGGTCCCGGACATTTTTCCCGAAATTTTAGGAGCGCGATCCAATCATAAAATAAAGCTTAACCCCAAGAAATTGGTAGGATATTCAATCTCTAGGTCGGCCAAAAGTTGGAATTAAGACCTAGGGTTTCATACATAAGAGCTCTCTTTCTTCATTAGAAAGGATCGGAATTTTGTTTTCAGGAACCTCATATGCAGCGAAAGAGCAGATCTTTGAAGACTTCAACAACATTCAACATCCATCCATCAAGCATCCATCAATTTCATTCATCCATTTAGGGCTTTGAAGACATTGAAGAACAATAAGAGATCACCGACTGAAGATTGGCTTGTACCCCTCCCTTGGGGTTGGGTATGATTTCATGTTGTTTTCATGTCTTTGTATAAGCCTCATTATATCATTTGTATTCATGCTTTAGATCACTTTGCATCTTGATTTGGAGCATTTACATTATCATTTACAAGCAATTAGGGTTTACTTTCTAGGTTGCTCTAGTTTGCTTACTTGCATTTTAGGATCTTGCACACACACAAGGTCTGCACACACTACTTTTACAATACAACTTGGCTATTCGTGTAGGTGGAAACCACCAAAGTGGGGGTTTAAATAAGGCAAAACCCTATATAGCCGCCCACCATACCTTTTCAGATATAAGTACAAGTTTCAGGATTTGGATGATGCCGCAAGTTGCAGATCCGACGGGAGCAGACTAAGACAGAACAACACACCAAATTTCAGAGCAAAAGACCAGGACAGGGGCGTGGGGCGCCCTAGTCCTACCAGGATAGGGGCATGGGGCACCCTGGTCCTACCAGGATAGGGGCGTTGGGCACCCTAGTCCCTGGGACAGGGGCGCTGGGCGCCCTGGTCCTTCTATCAGACAACAATTTTTAGCATTTCCGACAGTTTTCCAGGTTGTAAAATAGAGGTTTCAAGAGCATTTTCAGGGGTAGAATCAGGACAGTGGCACCCACGCCCCCATCCCAAACATTTTCACTCTGATTTTAACTCCGGGTACGCATCTGCATTCTTTTCTTGTCCTTGTGTTTACAGCTTTCCATTGTTTAAGTTCAATTCTGCAATCTTGTTATTAGTTCATACTTGCACTTTGGGGTTAGGGATTGAACTTGCATCATTTTATCTTTCAATTGCAACAAAGGAATAGAAATCCTAATAGGTAGCCCATGGCTCTCTCTTCCACAAAAAGAAGTAGCCAATTGTGTGATACCTCTAGGCTCTTTCGTATTCCACAAGTGTGTGTCAAAGGGTGAGATTAGGGCATGTTTGCTTAGTGTCAGTTTTTCCCCCACACACAACCCTAATAACCTTAACAATGCATTGACGACAACAATGCCTAATAAATCATCAATTGTCTTAGGTGAATCTAGCCAAAGCCAACCCATCAAATCCACTAATCTCCCTTGCATCCCAATCATAAAATAAAGCTTAACCCCAAGAAATTGGTGGGATATTCAATCTCTAGGTCAGCCAAAAGTTGGAATTAAGACCTAGGGTTTCATACATAAGAGCTCTCTTTCTTCATTAGAAAGGATCAGAATTTTGTTTTCAGGAACCTCATATGCAACGAAAGAGCAGATCTTTGAAGACTTCAACAACATTCAACATCCATCCATCCAGCATCCATCAATTTCATTCATCCATTTAGGGCTTTGAAGACATTGAAGAGCAATAAGAGATCACCGACTGAAGATTGGCTTGTACCCCTCCCTTGGGGTTGGGTACGATTTCATGTTGTTTTCATGTCTTTGTATAAGCCTCATTATATCATTTATATTCATGCTTTAGATCACTTTGCATCTTGATTTGGAGCATTTACATTATCATTTACAAGCAAATAGGGTTTACTTTCTAGGTTGCTCTAGTTTGCTTACTTGCATTTTAGGATCTTGCACACACACAAGGTCTGCACACACTACTTTTACAATACAACTTGGCTATTCATGGAGGTGGAAACCACCAAAGTGGGGGTTTGACTAAGGCAAAACCCTATATAGCCGCCCACCATACCTTTTCAGATATAAGTACAAGTTTCGGGATTCGGATGACGCCGCAAGTTGTAGATCCGACGGGAGCAGACTGAGACAGAACAACACACCAAATTTCAGAGCAAAAGACCAGGACAGGGGCGTGGGGCGCCCTGGTCCTACTAGGATAGGGGAGTGGGGTGCCCTGGTCCTACCAGGATAGGGGCGTTGGGCACCCTAGTCCCTGGGATAGGGGCGCTGGGCGCCCTGGTCCTTCTGTCAGACAGCAATTTTTAGCATTTCCGACAGTTTTCCAGGTTGTAAAATAGCGGTTTCAAGAGCAGTTTCAGGGGTAGAATCAGGACAGTGGCACCCACGCCCCCATCCCAAACATTTTCACTTAGATTTTAACTCTGGGTACGCATCTACATTCTTGTCTTGTCCTTGTGTTTACAGCTTTCCATTGTTTAAGTTCAATTCTGCAATCTTGTTATTAGTTCATACTTGCACTTTGGGGTTAGGGATTGAACTTGCATCATTTTATCTTTCAATTGCAACAAAGAAATATAAATCCTAATAGGTAGCCCATGGCTCTCTCTTCCACAAAAAGAAGTAGCCAATTGTGTGATACCTCTAGGCTCTTTCGTATTCCACAAGTGTGTGTCAAAGGGTGAGATTAGGGCATGTTTGCTTAGTGTCACTTTTTCCCCCACACACAACCCTAATAACCTTAACAATGCATTGACGACAACAATGCCTAATAAATCATCAATTGTCTTAGGTGAATCTAGCCAAAGCCAACCCATCAAATCCACTAATCTCCCTTGCATCCCAATCATAAAATAAAGCTTAACCCCAATAAATTGGCGGGATATTCAATCTCTAGGTCGGCCAAAAGTTGGAATTAAGACCTAGGGTTTCATCCATAAGAACTCTCTTTCTTCATTAGAAAGGATCAAAATTTTGTTTTCAAGAACCTCATATGCAGCGAAAGAGCAGATCTTTGAAGACTTCAACAACATTCAACATCCATCCATCAAGCATCCATCAATTTCATTCATCCATTTAGGGCTTTGAAGACATTGAAGAGCAATAAGAGATCACCGACTGAAGATTGGCTTGTACCCCTCCCTTGGGGTTGGGTATGATTTCATGTTGTTTTCATGTCTTTGTATAAGCCTCATTATATCATTTGTATTCATGCATTAGATCACTTTGCATGTTGATTTGGAGCATTTACATTATCATTTACAAGCAATTAGCGTTTACTTTCTAGGTTGCTCTAGTTTGCTTACTTGCATTTTAGGATCTTGCACACACACAAGGTCTACACACACTACTTTTACAATACAACTTGGCTATTCGTGGAGGTGGAAACCACCAAAGTGGGGGTTTGACTAAGGCAAAACCCCATATAGCCGCCCACCATACCTTTTCAGATATAAGTACAAGTTTCGGGATTCGGATGACGCCGCAAGTTGCAGATTCGACGGGAGCAGACTGAGATAGAACAACACACCAAATTTCAGAGCAAAAGACCAGGATAGGGGTGTGGGGCACCTTGGTCCTACCAGGACAGGGTCGTGGGGCACCCTAGTTCCTGGGATAGGGGCGCTAGGCGCCCTGGTCCTTCTGTCAGACAGCAATTTTTAGCATTTCCGACAGTTTTCCAGGTTGTAAAATAGCGGTTTCAAGAGCAGTTTCAGGGGTAGAATCAGGACAGTGGCACCCACGCCCCCGTCCCAAACATTTTCACTCAGATTTTAACTCCGGGTACGCATCTGCATTCTTGTCTTGTCCTTGTGTTTACAGCTTTCCATTGTTTAAGTTCAATTCTGCAATCTTGTTATTAGTTCATACTTGCACTTTGGGGTTAGGGATTGAACTTGCATCATTTTATCTTTCAATTGCAACAAAGGAATAGAAATCCTAATAGGTAGCCCATGGCTCTCTCTTCCACAAAAAGAAGTAGCCAATTGTGTGATACCTCTAGGCTCTTTCGTATTCCACAAGTGTGTGTCAAAGGGTGAGATTAGGGCATGTTTGCTTAGTGTCAGTTTTTCCCCCACACACAACCCTAATAACCTTAACAATGCATTGACGACAACAATGCCTAATAAATCATCAATTGTCTTAGGTGAATCTAGCCAAAGCCAACCCATCAAATCCACTAATCTCCCTTGCATCCCAATCATAAAATAAAGCTTAACCCCAAGAAATTGGCGGGATATTCAATCTCTAGGTCGGCCAAAAGTTGGAATTAACACCTAGGGTTTCATACATAAGAGCTCTCTTTCTTCATTAGAAAGGATTGGAATTTTGTTTTCA
Organism: Cryptomeria japonica; assembly: GCF_030272615.1. Lineage (NCBI taxonomy): Eukaryota > Viridiplantae > Streptophyta > Pinopsida > Cupressales > Cupressaceae > Cryptomeria > Cryptomeria japonica. Next base: position 837,892,142 of record NC_081411.1, read on the forward strand.
AGAACCTCATGTGCAGTGAAAGTGCAGATCTTTGAAGACTTCAACAACATTCAACATGCATCCATCAAGCATCCATCAATTTCATTCATCCATTTAGGGCTTTGAAGACATTGAAGAGCAATAAGAGATCACCGACTAAAGATTGGCTTGTACCCCTCCCTTGGGGTTGGGTATGATTTCATGTTGTTTTCATGTCTTTGTATAAGCCTCATTATATCATTTGTATTCATGCTTTAGATCACTTTGCATCTTGATTTGGAGCATTTACATTATCATTTACAAGCAATTAGGGTTTACTTTCTAGGTTGCTCTAGTTTGCTTACTTGCATTTTAGGATCTTGCACACACACAAGGTCTGCACACACTACTTTTACAATACAACTTGGCTATTCGTGTAGGTGGAAACCACCAAAATTGGGGTTTGACTAAGGCAAAACCCTATATAGCCACCCACTATACCTTTTCAGATATAAGTACAAGTTTCAGGATTCGGATGACGCCGCAAGTTGCAGATCCGATGGGAGCAGACTGAGACAGAACAACACACCAAATTTCAGAGCAAAAGACCAGGACAGGGGCATGGGGCGCCCTGGTCCTACTAGGACAGGGGTGTGGGGCGCCCTGGTCCTACCAGGGTAGGGTCGTTGGGCACCCTAGTCCCTGGGACAGGGGCGCTGGGCACCTTGGCCCTTCTGTCAGACAACAATTTTTAGCATTTCCGACAGTTTTCCAGGTTGTAAAATAGAGGTTTCAAAAGCAGTTTCAGGGGTAGAATCAGGACAGTGGCACCCACGCCCCCGTCCCAAACATTTTCACTCAGATTTTAACTCCGGGTACGCATCTGCATTCTTTTCTTGTCCTTGTGTTTACAGCTTTCCATTGTTTAAGTTCAATTCTGCAATCTTGTTATTAGTTCATACTTGCACTTTGGGGTTAGGGATTGAACTTGCATCATTTTATCTTTCAATTGCAACAAAGAAATATAAATCCTAATAGGTAGCCCATGGCTCTCTCTTCCACAAAAAGAAGTAGCCAATTGTGTGATACCTCTAGGCTCTTTCGTATTCCACAAGTGTGTGTCAAAGGGTGAGATTAGGGCATGTTTGCTTAGTGTCACTTTTTCCCCCACACACAACCCTAATAACCTTAACAATGCATTGACGACAACAATGCCTAATAAATCATCAATTGTCTTAGGTGAATCTAGCCAAAGCCAACCCATCAAATCCACTAATCTCCCTTGCATCCCAATCATAAAATAAAGCTTAACCCCAATAAATTGGCGGGATATTCAATCTCTAGGTCGGCCAAAAGTTGGAATTAAGACCTAGGGTTTCATCCATAAGAGCTCTCTTTCTTCATTAGAAAGGATCGAAATTTTGTTTCCAAGAACCTCATATGCAGCGAAAGAGCAGATCTTTGAAGACTTCAACAACATTCAACATCCATCCATCAAGCATCCATCAATTTCATTCATCCATTTAGGGCTTTGAAGACATTGAAGAGCAATAAGAGATCACCGACTGAAGATTGGCTTGTACCCCTCCCTTGGGGTTGGGTATGATTTCATGTTGTTTTCATGTCTTTGTATAAGCCTCATTATATCATTTGTATTCATGCATTAGATCACTTTGCATGTTGATTTGGAGCATTTACATTATCATTTACAAGCAATTAGCATTTACTTTCTAGGTTGCTCTAGTTTGCTTACTTGCATTTTAGGATCTTGCACACACACAAGGTCTGCACACACTACTTTTACAATACAACTTGGCTATTCGTGGAGGTGGAAACCACCAAAGTGGGGGTTTGACTAAGGCAAAACCCTATATAGCCGCCCACCATACCTTTTCAGATATAAGTACAAGTTTCGGGATTCGGATGACGCCGCAAGTTGCAGATTCGACGGGAGCAGACTGAGATAGAACAACACACCAAATTTCAGAGCAAAAGACCAGGATAGGGGTGTGGGGCACCTTGGTCCTACCAGGACAGGGTCGTGGGGCACCCTAGTTCCTGGGATAGGGGCGCTAGGCGCCCTGGTCCTTCTGTCAGACAGCAATTTTTAGCATTTCCGACAGTTTTCCAGGTTGTAAAATAGCGGTTTCAAGAGCAGTTTCAGGGGTAGAATCAGGACAGTGGCACCCACGCCCCCGTCCCAAACATTTTCACTCAGATTTTAACTCCGGGTACGCATCTGCATTCTTGTCTTGTCCTTGTGTTTACAGCTTTCCATTGTTTAAGTTCAATTCTGCAATCTTGTTATTAGTTCATACTTGCACTTTGGGGTTAGGGATTGAACTTGCATCATTTTATCTTTCAATTGCAACAAAGGAATAGAAATCCTAATAGGTAGCCCATGGCTCTCTCTTCCACAAAAAGAAGTAGCCAATTGTGTGATACCTCTAGGCTCTTTCGTATTCCACAAGTGTGTGTCAAAGGGTGAGATTAGGGCATGTTTGCTTAGTGTCACTTTTTCCCCCACACACAACCCTAATAACCTTAACAATGCATTGACGACAACAATGCCTAATAAATCATCAATTGTCTTAGGTGAATCTAGCCAAAGCCAACCCATCAAATCCACTAATCTCCCTTGCATCCCAATCATAAAATAAAGCTTAACCCCAAGAAATTGGCGGGATATTCAATCTCTAGGTCGGCCAAAAGTTGGAATTAAGACCTAGGGTTTCATACATAAGAGCTCTCTTTCTTCATTAGAAAGGATTGGAATTTTGTTTTCAAGAACCTCATGTGCAGTGAAAGTGCAGATCTTTGAAGACTTCAACAACATTCAACATGCATCCATCAAGCATCCATCAATTTCATTCATCCATTTAGGGCTTTGAAGACATTGAAGAGCAATAAGAGATCACCGACTAAAGATTGGCTTGTACCCCTCCCTTGGGGTTGGGTATGATTTCATGTTGTTTTCATGTCTTTGTATAAGCCTCATTATATCATTTGTATTCATGCTTTAGATCACTTTGCATCTTGATTTGGAGCATTTACATTATCATTTACAAGCAATTAGGGTTTACTTTCTAGGTTGCTCTAGTTTGCTTACTTGCATTTTAGGATCTTTCACACACACAAGGTCTGCACACACTACTTTTACAATACAACTTGGCTATTCATGTAGGTGGAAACCACCAAATTTGGGGTTTGACTAAGGCAAAACCCTATATAGCCACCCACTATACCTTTTCAGATATAAGTACAAGTTTCAGGATTCGGATGATGCCGCAAGTTGCAGATCCGATGGGAGCAGACTGAGACAGAACAACACACCAAATTTCAGAGCAAAAGACCAGGACAGGGGCATGGGGCGCCCTGGTCCTACTAGGACAGGGGTGTGGGGCGCCCTGGTCCTACCAGGGTAGGGTCGTTGGGCACCCTAGTCCCTGGGACAGGGGCGCTGGGCACCTTGGCCCTTCTGTCAGACAACAATTTTTAGCATTTCCGACAGTTTTCCAGGTTGTAAAATAGAGGTTTCAAGAGCAGTTTCAGGGGTAGAATCAGGATAGTGGCACCCACGCCCCCGTCCCAAACATTTTCACTCAGATTTTAACTCCGGGTACGCATCTGCATTCTTTTCTTGTCCTTGTGTTTACAGCTTTCCATTGTTTAAGTTCAATTCTGCAATCTTGTTATTAGTTCATACTTGCACTTTGGGGTTAGGGATTGAACTTGCATCATTTTATCTTTCAATTGCAACAAAGGAATAGAAATCCTAATAGGTAGCCCATGGCTCTCTCTTCCACAAAAAGAAGTAGCCAATTGTGTGATACCTCTAGGCTCTTTTGTATTCCACAAGTGTGTGTCAAAGGGTGAGATTAGGGCATGTTTGCTTAGTGTCACTTTTTCCCCCACACACAACCCTAATAACCTTAACAATGCATTGACGACAACAATGCCTAATAAATCATCAATTGTCTTAGGTGAATCTAGCCAAAGCCAACCCATCGAATCCACTAATCTCCCTTGCATCTCGATCATAAAATTTTATGGTTGTTGGAACAAGCTTGGGAGATTGAAGAGATATAAGGAACATTTCAACTTCCAAAATACCAAAGGAACGAAAATAATTAGCTAACACATCTTCTTTTGGGAATTTTTGTATTTAGTTCTTCCTTTGCAAATCAACATACCCTATTTTGGTTTCCCAAATATTATAACTTTGAAGATAAACTGGGAAGAGAATCCATCATATTGATATTTCTTTTCAACAGCCTTAGAGGATATTGTTTTGTCTATCATTTATTATAATAGCTAATACCCAATTTTTTTATAAGATAACAAGAAAAACCTCCTCTTCACAAACTATGTTTTCCTTAATAATCCAAGAATGAAAAAAGGAACCCACATAAAAATTACTTACTCCCTACCATGAAGGCAAAAGAACATCCAATATAAAGATAGATGTACCAAAAGGAAAGAAATATCACCTCAAAATCTATCTTGAACTTTTACATCAAATCTATACACATGAGAATCCCCTTAATAACTCTCTCACAACTTTCAATGCTAGAAGAATGAGTGTTTTCACAAGACTTTCATACTATGATATTTATATCAAGATTCACTTGCATAGTTTTAGAGTCAAGCTAACCCATTCTCATGAGTAGTTTACATGAACCCCTCATAAGAATGGATCACTTAGTACTCGTTTCATCAAAGTGATGCTCACAGTGGTGAAGCATTAGGGATTCCTAGGAGATCACTCATACTAATACTACTCTAGATCAAGCACGTTTAACCATGTAGATTGTCCCAAGATCAAATCCATTCAACTTGCCACCCCATTTGCAAAACCTTCATCAAGTGGTGTGCCTTATAAACCATTCATTAGAGAGCAACTTTAGCTTATTCATTGACAAGTGGGAGGTGTTGATGTGTTTTTTATGCACATGCGAACGTAGAATAAAATACCCAAAAGTATCTTATCCTCTCTTGAACAAAGTTACTCAAATGCTGGAGATTTGCTTAAGGATCACTTGAGACAACTCCAAGGTTCTAGTATGTCAGGTTACGACATGTGGATAAACATAGTTGGTTGATGTGATTGCTAGTATCAGAAGGGGACTTATGTTGAATTGTCAAATGCTTGAATAACTGGAACTTGATCATTTGATATTTCAATCTTGTGATGCTTTTTGTCCTAAAGTAACTTGAATTGAAAAAAGGGCAAAAGGCGAAGTGTTAATAAAATCTATTCTAAGGCCTAGACTGTAAGAAGATGGATGAATTATTAGATGGAATCCTACTAAGCAAGGTCTCAACATAGGGTTATATAAGACAGGGGTAAGTTCAATAGTGATTTCTCCTCTACAACCTTTGCCAGTCTGTGCGAAAATGAGAGCTTGACAACATTCTTTCGCTTTTAGCTAGCTAAATTTTTCAAGAATTTTATCTCTAGATTTAATATTTATTTTCTTGCATGAATCTATTAATTTTGAGATAATAGATCTTGCCTTCATGAATTGATCCTAGTTTATCCCTTTAACCGTGATTAATTTATTTAGAGTGTTTAGTTCCATTCTAATCCTTTCTTTTACAATTAAATATTATTAAAAAATTGTATTATTGTTCCAAATTTTGTGGATATTTAGGAGACACAAATAAAATATAAATGTAATCATTCCATATTTTTGTAGGAGATATTGGAATGAGACTAATAGGAAGAGTAGTAAACATGACTCACAATGAGCACTTTACAATAAATCTAAACATTATAAGGAAGAGTAGCTTGGAAAAATAGAAGCATAATTTATTTTCCAATATGCAAGATTATTACTTGGGAAAGAATCTTGAAAGAGGATTGAAAAGATTCCTTGAGCTAACATTGTCTCACTTATCCAAAATTATGAGGAATGATTCCTTAATGAAATTTTCATTAACAAGATGGAGAGAATTTAATTAGGAAGAGATAGATTTCACATGCTACTAGGTGACTAGATTATAGAGAAACTAGAGGCAAATTATTTAGCTTGGCCATGACACAAAGTCTTAGAATAGATGCCAACCTTGGTGAATGGAATGGAAATCCCAAAAAATTAATGAGTGGTGAGACAAGTAGAGGCATCTATAAATTTTTTTTTGAATAAAATAAAGAAAAAATGGGACTAAAACTAAGAGAAATGCACGTGGAAAGGATATGATGAAAATCAAAATAAATAGTTTGAAGATAATATTAGTTACCTAAAGGATATTCCACTTGATTATTTGGTATATCATAATGATTTTGACAAATTTTGAAACCATTAGAGGTACCTTTTGCTTCTGTAGATGAGGCATTCATTCATGCTGAAGTTGTGATAGCTTATTTGCCTCTTTATAGACAACAAATTATCCATACGAATTATCATATATATTCTTGTAACCTCCATCCCAAACCACCTATTTCACTCTTCTTCCTTTGTGTACCTCTTGTATTCTTCCATTACCTCTTCGCTTACCTAAATTCAATCCAAAACATAGTGTATATAGCATCAAAAAAATTACATATTTGATTAATATTATCCACAACATATTGAAAAGACAAATACCACACTTACTGTGTCATCAACCAAAAATAATTTACTTACATATTCAAAGAGTTCAATAATGGAGAAACATCCATGCGGTGCTCTACACATGTCCTTGATGGTTCAAAAAATACTTATCCTCTATTGGTCCAAACTTCAAATCACTTTCCATGCATGAAAATAATTGCAACCATACACAATTTCCCACCCAATAGATTCTCTCAAACTAGTTTACTATCTTACCATAGGGTCAAGGAAAAGCGGGCTAAAATAGGAATCCAAGTGTCTTAAAAGCCTTCAAGACCATAGTAGTAAGGATTGAATTTCTTTCTTTAGTGGTATCTTTCTCTAGATTAATTAGTTGGGGATTCTATTAGGACCTTTTCCTAATTAAAAAAAAATATGACGATTACATCCCTAAATATTGCATTCATAATAGAATAAATTTCTGCAATATTGAGACTAAATTCATAATAGATTTATAGTGATGAATAGAGAAATATTTAAGATTATCAAAAAATTGATGTTTTCTTTCTCCCAACCGTCATTGGATATTGGGTGATCTTTGAGGCATAATGTCAAATAGTTCATGTGCCTTATCTAAGCTTACATATTTTGCATGCATGTGTACCTGGGGAGTTGCACTACAACATCTATACTCACTAATCACATTTGGTTGGAAGTTTCTAAATCCATTTCAAACACATCTTGTGCATATCTTGTAATCATAGCATTCCATTAGATTGTGTTTCTTTGATGCATCTCACTAAACAGTTCATGCGCTTTCATGTCTATACTTCCACATTTTCCAAACATGTCAAATAGAGCATTTCCAACCATAAGCATCTGATATTAATTGCCCTTACCTTTTGCTTTGATGGAAGCCCATACTCTATTCCAAAGCTCCCATTTTGGCACAGGTAGAGAGTACGTTGGCAAATAAAACTGATCGAAATGGAAATCTATTTGTTGTATTGACTGCATTGTGAGGACACTTATGTAGTTCATCGACAACATAAAGCAGGAAAGGACATGAGAATATCTCCTCAGGGAGGTGTTCTATGATAGCTGTGAGGTAGATGAGAGTTTCTTATGCCATTTGCTTTGTTCTATGTAGTCAAATGTGAGAACACTGTTTGAATTCAAATGCTAACGGTGATTGTCTTTTTAACGGAAACAGACGGGAAGGGATGTCAAGGGAAGGAATGGGCCCACAACACACATAAACAGTCAAAGCTTAGTGTGTGTTGTTTAAGGCTGCCCCTTAAGAAATCATAATTTATTGGCTCTTCACTCCTAAGACCTTCAAAAGTCTTTAATGGCTTCATTAAGTCCTTTTGTCTTCCAAATTCACCTGCACCAACTTGAATTCTCCTTCAATGCTTGATTGCCTGTTCACTTGGAATTGAATTGATTTTATAACTAAGAGATCACTTGAATTGTAGGTAGACCCCTTCAAATGATAGGGTAGGCTTCCTTTTATACCTTATATATGTCTTGAAAGCATTTTATCCTGATGGCTTTAAATTAAAGTACTTTCTCTTCTATCTGGTATTGGTGGAGTAGATCCTTTTATGATATGTAAGTTGAGAATATTTTATGAAAGGTCCCTAAATGAATACACTTTAAACTGACTTTAATATACCTTGAAGTGTGCAATATGGAAGGTTTGTGTTCTTAATCTCCTACCCATTTCTTAATTTAAAAGATGATATCTTTATTAAATATATTTATTAACTTGATTTGTCCTTCAATTCTTGATGAATGCTTGATTGCATGTTCACTTGGAATTGAATTGATTTTATAATTAAGAGATCACTTCAATTGTAGGTAAACCCCTTCAAATGATAGGGTAGGCTTCCTTTTATACCTAATACATGTCTTGAAAGCATTTTATTGTGATGGCGTTAAATTAAATTACTTTCTCTTCTATCTGGTATTGGTGGAGCAGAGGTTGCATTGCATCATCCTAGGATACATATTTTCATAGATACAACACAAGTTAAATGTATCCTAGGTTGATGCAAAGCAACCTCTGCTCCAGAGATCACCAAAAAATAGAGAAAGAACTTTAATTTAATGCCATCAGGATAAAAGTCTTTAATCAAGATAGATAAAATTTGAGTTTGATTGTCATCATTTACTTTGCCAAATTCTTCACATGTAACTCCTGAATCAATTTCCTACTCACAAGAATTTTATTATGTCTCAAATATATGTAAACAAAAGGCTTCAAATAGAAAACTTGAACATGCAACTAAATCCATTGACTAACTAGAAGAACAAAATTAAGAAATGGTTTGGTCATCTGAGAGATGTTGTTGACTTGCAACTCACCAGCTAAGTTTTTGCAGGTAAGAATTTTTTTTGTTTTGGTTATGGTTGTGGTGTTTATAGGGAGACATTTACAAATTTATATTTATTTTCACTATTTAATGGTTTATGGGTTTGTAATGGTAATTTAATGTTCTTTCATATTTTTGTATATATTCTTTATAATAGCCTATTATATTGATTTGTTCTATTATGCATAATGGTGTGGGTCAAACGACTTTGTCGTCGATGCATGAAAGCATTGAACGAGTTCTACTTTTAAAAATTACATGAAACATTTTTAATTTATTTGATTCAGTGTTATTTGCAAAAAATGATTATCAATGATGTTTCCTTTCTCCAAGAATTGTCTAGGATCTTTCCATCAGATAATATGTAACATCGAATGACTAAATCTTTTCATTACAAATGCTTATTTTATTTAATTATCTGAGTGTGAATAAGAAATTTATATCTGTACGGAAGAAGAACATACAAGTTGAAGAGTCATGTGCAAGCAAATTTCCTAAAAGAAAGAAAGTAGGCATTATCTTGAATGACATGGAAACAAGCTCATCAGCTGCTTAGAAGAGAGCAATTGGAGAATGGCAGAGGAAAGTGTTTAAGGGTGATAAATAGATAGATAGTATGCAATACAAATAAACAATGTCTGGAGCGTCTGATGTGATGTCTCTAATTTATGTTCGGAGGGACTAACCGGTTTTGGAGTTCCTGCGAAACCTATTGGGCCACGCTTGGAAGAAATCAATGTGTTCATGCAAGGAGCACCTTTTTACTATTATGAGAATGATACTTTTGCACCAAGGGATATTTGAAAGTCAATATCCAAAAATTTCTATAGTGTGGAACAAGAGTTGGCAGACTCAAAGTATAATTGTCAGCTTTCAGAAGACCAAGAGGTTATGTACACAATCTCCCAATAGAAGAGTGATTTCAAGAATTACCTTTCCCCCCCATGACTATTCAGGAAGCACTTCCTCAAACAGAGGACTATTGGCCTCCATGGGATCAAAGAAAAAAATTAAAGCATAGACTCTAGACAATGTGGTGGTGTCCTTTGTGAAGAACTCTACACTATAATTGAAAATTCACAAGGGAAATTGCAAGATAGTGAAGTGAAATACAATCTTGAAAAAGTGGGAAGAATGGATCTTTGTTTGGGTGGGGCCAAGTTAGGTGTCTCCTCTAGAGGTTGACAAGATAGAAATCATATTAGGATTTGAAAAAGATCACACTCGTGGAACTTTGTGTGCGAGTGATCTATTGTGGTGTTTGGGTAATGCATTCCAAATAGATATAGTTGCATGCCATTAGGATAAAAGTCTTTAATCAAGACATTACCCATTTGGAATGCAAGTGTATCTATTTGGAATGCATTACCCAAACACCGCAATCGATCACTTGCACACAAAGTTCCACGAGTGTGATCTTTTTCAAATCCTAATATGATTTCTATCTCGTCAATCTCTAGAGGAGCCACCTGACTTGGCCCCACCCAAACCAAGATCCATTCTTCCCACTTTTCAAGATTGTATTTCTCTTCACTATCTTGCAGTTTCCCTCGTGAATTTTCAATTATAGTGTAGAGTTCTTCATGAAGGACACCACCACATCGTCTAGAGTCTATGCTTTAATTTTTTTCTTTGATCCCATGGAGGCCAATAGTCCTCTATTTGAGGAAGTGCTTCTTGAATAGTCATGGGGGGGAGAGGTAATTCTTGAAATTGCTCTTCTATTGGGAGATTGTGTACATAACCTCTTGGTCTTCTGAAAGCTGACAATTATACTTCGAGTCTGCCAACTCTTGTTCCACACTATAGAAATTTTTGGATATTGACTTCCAAATATCCCTCGGTGCAAAAGTATCATTCTCATAATAGAAAAAAGGTGCTCCTTGCATGAACACATTAATTTCCTCCAAGCATGGCCCGATAGGTTTTGTAGGAACTCCAAAATCAGTTAGTCCCTCTGGACATAAATTAGAGATGTCACATCAAACACTCCAGACATTGTTTGGTTGTATTGCATACTATCTATCTATTTATCACCCTTAAACACTTTCCTCTGCCATTCTCCAATTGCTCTCTTCTAGGCAGCTGATGAGCTTGTTTCCATGTCATTCAAGATAATGCTTGCTTGCTTTCTTTTAGGAAATTTGCTTGCACATGACTCTTCAACTTGTATGTTCTGCTTCCGTACAGATATAAATTTTAATTCATGCTGAGATAATAATTAAATTAAATAAGCATTTGTAAAGAATAAATTTATTCATTCGGTGTTACATATTATCTGACAGAAAGATCCTAGACAATTCTTGGAGAAAGGAAACATCATTGATAATCATTTTTTGCGAATAACACTGAATCAAATAAATTAAAATGTTTAATGCAATTTTTAAAAATAGAACTTCTTCAATGCTTTCATTCACCGATAGCAAAGCCATTTGACCCACATCATCTCTCGCTGTCGGAATTCCGATGACAACTAATGAAATGCCCAACAAGGATGTTGTGCATCCGATGATACTCCTCTGTCAGAATTTTATCCTTTGGAGTCAGAATTCCAACGATAGCCTGAGATCGTGACGATATTCTTTCAGGGTATGAGAATCCATGGTGGTCGTCAGAAAGGTTGGAGGTGATGTTGGAATTGCGATGACCACAAGGATAGTCGAAACTTCTGACACAAAGTTTTCGATGGCTTTTTTTATCGGTAGTGCGATGGAATTTGGTTGGAATTCTGATGATTTGCCGTCAAAATCTTGACCCGAATGTACTAGTGTTATGATCAACATATTATTTTCTATTTAAGTGGGATTTTCTCTTCACACCTTCCCTTTCTTCTACTAACTTGGTCATCCCTTTTACTAACTCACAAGTGGATTTGATAATGGCATCAACCTCTGCCTCTTCATGAGATGAACACATAAGTTCCAACTCCACTTCCCTAGGCATCCACTTATTCAAAATTGGCTCTAGAGTAGCCTTATCTTCTTTCAAACCAATTAAAATATTCAAAATTATTTTCATGTAAATGTATACAATAGAGGCACCAACTGAGTCAACAAATTTCAAGATTGCTCCTCTGACCTTCTCTTCATATTTGCTTGCAAATAAGGCTTGAGCCTATTTTAACTTTTTCATCTCATCTTGTATGGTTTTAGTTTCTTGGAAACTAGAGGTCATAGGAGAAGGGGGAAACTCAATGATGGGACTAGTGGGTGTAGGTATTGTTGGAGAAGATGAAATCATTAGAGTGGAGGACTCACCCTTCTGGTATTGCCCTACCAATTGACTTTGTAATTTAGCAATCATACTATCCCTGTTGGCTATCTCTCCTTTGGTCTCATTATAAGCCCTTAGAATTGTTTCTAATCTCACCTGGATATCAACCCTCTCCTTTGCTTCCTTCTCAGACACTGCCACGCTGAATTTTACATCTCTTCACCATTCTTTTCCTTAACCAGATCCATTTCATCAGCAAAGTAATCAACACCTTTAAATAAAAACATATGCATGAGAAGAGAGTACCACCCAAAAGGTCTATCTACCTTACCTTTCTTAATCCCTATCAGCCTTGCATGGATTGCATCAGTGAGATAAGGTGCAAAATCAAAAATTACTACTAGAGAGGGGTTCATAATCTATGCTATCATTAACATATAGTGGGTTGGCATGGTTGTTTTACCATCTTCCCCAAAAATCTGACAAAGTGACCAATACATCCCTTTAGCCCTTAGAGTAAAAAGATTTAGAGAGAAGGGTTCCATGGTACTAGGGCCTACAACAGTTAACCCTCCTATTTTGACAAAAAATTCTTCCAAATGGCCGCTCTTGAGGTGATCTTGCTGCACATTGTAGACCTGTGCAAGTGTTTCAAAATTGATAGGCTCCAAGTAATTTGATACCTCACTGAGCTTAAACACCTTCCTAAACTCATCATCGTTAATCTCAATTAATGACCCTCAATTCACATTTCTCACACATTTGGCAACAGGGTCATAGTTATTTGCAATCTGAGTTAACAAATCTACATCCATGAAAACCCCAGGGACTATGAGTTTTCCCACATCTAATTCCCATATACTATTCATTGGAGCAAGGGAATGTCTCTAAACCAAATCCTAAAGAATTCCAGACCTAATAACCCTATCTATGGATCCCTCAACCAGTTCCCTTTGTCATGCAGGTCATCATTAATTCTCAAACGATGAGTCTTGGGCACCAATTCTTTTATTTTGGCTGCGACATTGGTGGACATGGTTAATTGTTCTAGGAAATCATCACATATAGCTCTATCCTGATAATTTACCTTCCCTATGAAATCTCTTCAAGGTGCCATCTTTAAATTACAACTATTTTTATTTAAACTCAAACAAACCTCTGAGAATTTAAGCACCCAATGATCTCAATTCGAACAGTAACTGTTAAACAATGTATAGAACTTACTTGTAGCCTGAAGAAAATCACTCTACACAATGGTTCCTCTACAAAAATCTTTGAAATGACATTACAATTTAATTGATGTGAGGCTTAATAAGGAGACAAAGTAATGAATTGAAGCATTAATCTGCATGCTTCGGCAATCAATTAGCAATTGAATTTGAAAAAAGGCTCCAACGGACCAGAAAAAAATTCTTAGTGTCCTGGCTTTTCGTTGTTTTGCGAAGATTAAAAACCTTGCATCTTTGCCATGCGAAATAATGTCGTCTGTCAGATCCTTTAGAACTTGCATGTCTCTTACCTTACCTAGGTTACCCTACTTAGAAATGGGCCCCACCTTCCTTTCACTACTTCACGAAGGATAAACCTTGCAAATCTCTTTCATGCGAAACAACATTGACCGTTGGATTTTCTACCATTTGCTCAATCTTTACTCTCCATGGTGACCACTAATCCTTTTCACTAACCGTATGAAGTCCTCACCGCTAATGGTTTTCGCTATTTTGTGAAGTTTAAAAACCTTACATCTTTAGGGTGTGAAACAACGCTCATCATTGGATCTCTTTTGAGATGTACAACCTTTAACATTCTTTATCCTTTGAAGTGGGCCCTTTGCACAAAATTCACCTGCCTTATTGATTTACGGCAAATAACTCTTACATGTCAACCATTCATTCGTTCAAGAACTCCCACAAACTCCACATCTGAACAACCACATATTTTACCTAACCATGAATTTCATCACCATCACCGCTCAATCAAAGTGGGTAGTTTACGATCCTTTAGAGCCATGTGTATCTAATAGATTACCTTTTACCTTAGCTAGGCATCCAACTATTTAGCTACATCATCTGTCATGTAACCGCTAGCTCATTTAGCCATTTTGCGAAAGGTAAATTTCATGTTGCTTCTGGCTATGAATCAATGCAAGGCATCTGATCAACTCTAAGTTGATCGACCTTTAAAAATATGGACTAGTCTATCTATCAGGCCCACCATCCTTTTGCTGCTTCATGAAAGATAAAATCCATGATATTTCACCTAGCGAAATAATGCAAACTGTCAAATCTAGCTCAAGATGCACCTTCTTTATTTTCCACATCACCCTTACGCTGGGCCCACTCCCCTTTCACTGCTTTGCGAAAGATAAACTCCTAGCATCTTTCCTTAATGAAACAATGTGGGCCATAGGATCAACCAGAAGATATCATCCTTTAACCTTCATTCTTTAACCCACCAGCTGAGCCCGCCAATCTTTTCGTTACTTTGTAAAAGGTAAACTCCGCACATCTCTTTCAAGTGAAATAGCGCCAACTGTTAGATTGTCTTTGAGATGCATGGTTTTTAACCAAGGGATCCACCTACCTTTCAGGCTCACCACTCTTTTCACTGCTTCGTGAAGTATAAAGTTCGAGCTATTTTCCTTTGTGAATTCACGTGCACTGTCGGATCATCCAGAACTTGTATGGGTTTTATGGGACCTAACAAAGAAATAAAAACTTAGGAAAAGGGCGCAAAATAAAACATTAATAGAGACCCACCTAAGCCAAAAAGTAAAGGGGGAACCCCTTCACAATAGACCGACCCTTCCACTTAAGTGGAAAAAGTAACATAGAAATAGAACGTGGGGATTCCAAGACATAAAAAGGGTAAAAATTCAAAAACCCTAAACCTTGAGACCAGTAACATAGAGGCAAGATGAAGTGCTAAGCACAATTTTGGAGATTTAAGCAAACTATGGAACAAAATCAACCAAAAGTCAAAACAGTGATAACAACGGCTCTGATTGGGGATGGTTGATCACAAGATCAACACAAGAATACAGAAAACTCTAGAGAATAGACCAAAACAAACCCACAAATAACCAATAGAAATAAACCTAAATATATACAGACTAGGACCTACTATGCATGGACTTAAGAGAAGTAATGCTTTAGGAATTTTCCATGCACTGGAAATTCTTGTACCTCACCATTCATTGTTTGCATAAAATATGAATCTTTTCCATTTAGATCACAAACAACAGAAGGGCCCACCCATAGTGACTCAATTTTTTTATCTTTTCCTTTATCTTGCCCTCTTGCATTCCATTGAAGAACCATGTCACCAATTTGAAACTTCCTCAGTATGGTTCTTTTGTCAAACAAATACTTGGATTGCAATTGGATCTTCAAATTTATTTTATGGGTCAAAGTCCCGATTTCCTCCACTTCCACCATTTGAATCATTTTGTCTTCCATAGGTTCTGACAACTCCATATCCTCATCTTGTAGGAACTTGTATATAGGAATAAGGTTGTTGACTGGCACCCTAGATTTCATGTCATAAACCAATTCAAACAGTGATACACCAATTGCTTTCTTGACAGTAACCCTGTCTGTCCATAGGGCCAATTTCAATTTCTAGTCCCAAGACCTTTTGTTCTCCTTAAAGATTTTCTTAATAATATTTAGAAGGCTCTTATTTCTAGATTTTTCTTGTCCATTACCCTAAGGATGATATGGTGAAGAATAAGACATAATTATTCCATGACTGACACAAAATTCAGTGAACTCCTCTGATCTAAAACTCATGGCATTAACCATTACCAGTTTCACAGGAACACCAAATCTAGTTATAACATTATCCATCAGGAAATCAATAACAACTTTACTAGTGGCTCTTCTAGTGGGTATAGCTTCAATTCACTTAATGAAGTAATCAATGGCCACTATGATCCACCTGTGACCTCTTCCTAATTTATCAACTATTTCCCTGATAAAATCAATGACCCACTAAACAAAAGGGGCTTCCACTGTAACTAGGTTAAGGGGCAAAGCTCCTTCATACTTTAACTTGGAGGAAATGTTTTGGCAAGGATCACATTTCTGGACATGCTCGTGGGCATCTTTGAACAACATAGTCCAATAGTATCTAGCTCAGACTATCTTACCAGCTATGGTTTTAGCAGAGTAGTGGCCTCCACATACTCCATCATGCATTTTAGTTAACATCCTTTTAGCTTGGGATTTGTCTAAGCACATCAACAATACCCCATCTCTATTTCACCAATATAGATGACCCTGAATAAGGACATACTTTTGAGATTTTAGTCTCAATGTCCTTCTCTGGTTGTGAGTCATTCCCTCTGAATATGTTGCATCCCTTAAAAAATGTACTACCTCTGAATACTAGGGATGTGTCTCAATACTTGTGACCAGGATGTTCTTAATTTCAACATTATTCACTTCAACATCAAGAAGGTTTGATTCATCTATTAGCTTAACAAGACCTAGACCTCTTACCAATTTAGTAATCTTAATCTCTAGATCAAACTTTTGAATTCTGGTTATCCATCTACATCTTTTACCAGTGACCTCGGACTGAGATAAGATGTCCTTGACAACTTCATGTGGGACGTAAGCAATTACTTATGCATTCACAAGATATGGCCTAAATGCTTTTACAACTTTAACCAAAGCATATGCTTTCTTCTCCATGATTTCATATTTTAGTTTTGCAACTTGTAGAGATTTACTATAAAAGGCAATAGGGTGCTCATGTCCTTCATTATCCTTTTGAAGAAGAACTGTAGCCACTATATGATAGGAAGCAAAAGAAAACAATGAAAAGGGCTTACTGTAATCAGGGGACTTCAACATCGGTGCCTCCTAGATAGGCCTTTTAATTTTACCAAAGGCCTTTGAAGCTTCTTCATCCCAATAAAACTTTGTATCTTTCTTATGCAATCTAACAATAGGCTTGACTATTTCTGCAAAATTAGCAATGAACCTTCTAAGAAAATTTACCTTACCCAAGAAACACTAGATACCTTTGACACTTTTTGGCTCAGTTACATTGTTTATGGCTTCAATCCTCTCAGGGTCTATCCTAACCCCTTCCTTGGAGACAATGTGCCCAATCAGCTTCCCTTCAATAACAACAAAATGACATTTTTTTGGATTTAAAGAGACACCAAACTCTAGGGCTTTGTTGAAAACCTTTTCCAAATGCCCGTAGTGATCATCTGCCCTTTTGGAGAAACATGTTAAATCATCCTGGTACACAACCATGATAATATTGATGAATTCCTTGAAAGCTACATCCATTGCTCTCTAGAAAGTAGCTCTAGCATTTTTTAAACCAAAAGGAATTCTTACATATACATATGCTCCCCAAGGGGTGGTAAAAGTAGTCTTAAACTGTTTGGATTCTTTCACTAACACCTGGTTATATCTTGAGAACCCATCCATCATAGACAATAGGTCATAGCCGGTTACTCTCTGCAACATTGTTTCCATATTGGGAGAAGAATAGTTGTCTTTTAAAGAAGCAACATTTAAATTCCTGAAATCAACATAGAGCCTTATGTCCTTGTTTTTCTTTCTAATTGGGACCAAATTAGACACCCATGATGAATGCCTTATGGGATTAATGATCCCCCCTTCCCTCAACTTGGTTAACTCTTGTTGCATTTTAATTTCCAAAAGGGGGTTGATGGCTCTTTGTTTTTGTTGAAAAGGCTTAGCATCTAGAATCAAAGGGACTTCATGCTGAAATAGATCTTGTCTATACGCCTTCAAGTCTTCATAAGACCAAGAAAAAACATGCTTATACTTTTTCAATAAATTAATAAGGTTAACTCTAATGTGAGGAGACAAGTTTTTTCCAATATATACCAACTTAAGGGATGATTCATTCATCTAACTTGGTGGTTGACTGCTGATGCAAATGACTATCACTGTGACTGAACATACCTTCCAATTCTACTAATCCTTTGGGTATTTCATTAGTTTCCAACTAGACCATGTCATTTCCAAACACTTTTTCTCTATCTTCAACCATTTCTACCAATGCATTGGAATCAATTTTTTGTCCATCATAGTCATCAATACACTGTATGAATCTGAGAATATCTTCATCATCTGCAAACACTTGCCAATTATTCACATTTTCAAGAATAGGAGACCTAGCTTTTATCTCAACTATAGATACACCAGTTAGTGTTACATCATCATTTTTTTACGCAACATTAGCTAAGAAACCAAACATGATGTTCTTTGATCTTTCTATCTAGTTAATAAAGAATGCACAAAAATGTTCAATAACATCCCAAACAACATGTTTATATCATTTTAAATGATCATTCTTGGGTGCATATTTAGATCTAACCTGAGACACAATGTAATGCCCCGCTAGGAAACCCCAAAGGGTTTAAGTTAAAAACACTCCAAAGGAGTGTAATTTTTTTTTTTATAATAATAATTAACAGTGTTAATAATAAATCACAACATTAAGATAATTTGGAGTTATCTAAAGCTTAGATAACATAGCAGAAGACTAAAGGAACCTAAGGAGTTTCCCAACGCGATTACGTAACCTTACACCAAACTCAACTCGCGACAATTGATCCAATTAAGCTGGATATCTTAATTATGAGTTAATGCTTAAGACATGGATATGTTATGTTCGATGAATTGACATTTTAAAATTTAGGAAGCGTTCATCTATTATGTTTGGAGATGAGGCTAACATGAGGATATTTACTCAATGTATTTTAAACGTGGGCATCTTGAGAATTCTCCCATTAAGGTTTAAATATGGTCAACTTGGCGAGACCATCCATTTTAGATACAATGTGACTAATATACCTAAGTTTATTTATAGATGGTTAAAATGTAAATAGCCAAAGAGTTCATTTATTGAAGTTAAATTAATACTAAGAGATGAAGTTCATTCATTAAAGTGAAAATGTAATATAGCCACATGAGTTCATCCCTTTAATTAAAATATAGTTAGTAAGATGATATTCATTCATTCAGGATTAAAAATGTAAGTAACATAGTGACACTCATCCATTAGGATTAAAATGTAACTAACTTAATGAGTTCACTCATTTTAGTTAAAATAAAGTTAATATGAAGAAATACATTAGCTATGGGTAAGATATAAACAACTTAATGAGTGCTTCCATTTTAGTTCAATTATAGCTTTTATGATGAAGTTCATTTATTAAGGTTATAATGAGGATAACCAATTTGAGTTCATCCAATTATAAAACTAATCCAGTGAGGATTATTTGTTTGGAATAAAACATGAACAACTAAATAAATTCATCCAATATAGTGAAATATAGCTAACACGACGATGTTCATTTATTAAGATAATATGATAAGTAGCCGAATGAGGTTCATCCATTAGATTTAAATTTAGATATTATGACATTAATCCAATATTTGTTACCCATTCAATACGTTCAAATTTCAAGCTTTATAACAAGTTAATCCAATATTTGTAACCTAGCGAGTTTCTTTCCATGCTTACTTATTTTTATTAATAATAACCGAATACTTTCCATAATCATATTCACAATCTTTTATGACCCTAATTACTACATTTAACAAGAGGACTAAATTCATGCACTTGAGATTTAGCTTCATTAAATTCCCATTATACACTTACAAAATGCAACCATACATGATAACTTAAAGTATGAAATAAAAGAGACAAAAGCATCGCATAACACAGATATGATCTCGAAGTTCACCCCTAGAGGGCTACATCTCCAGGTCTACTCAACTGGAAGACCCCTCTGGCAATTAATATAGTTAGAATTACATAAGTTTTCAATTCTATTACATCTCTGCCGTTTAGGCGAACACAACCACTATACAACGACCACTTTGGTCAATAAATACATAAATTTGATCTTGCCATATTTCCTCTTGTCTATGTCACCAAACCAAAGGAGGGCGTAACTAGACCATTTAATTTTCTAATGAGGTTATCATTCACATATCCATGTTCAACTTGATGCATTATTAATTTTCCGACATTTCAATAGCATATCATTTGAGTTTTCAGAATGACCAATGTTAAATATCCCATTTTCCATTTACTCCTATACTTAGTAATCCCTTTCTAAATTTCCCATATGTCCTATAACATCTAAATCCAACAATAATATGCACTCTGGATAATATATGAATTTAAACATCTTCGAATAAATAATATGATTTATTTCATAAATCTCCGATAAAAGCGAGTTGTTCTATCTATTTCCAAAAGAGTCTTCCCTCATTTAAACAGGTTCCCAACTTCAATATTAATCGTTATATAATTAATTAGCCCCTGGACAATAAAATATAATCAATTGATAATTTGATAATACATGATTTTCATTTAATTATTATTATTAAAATATATATATTAATCTCATTAAAATATATATATATATATATAAAATAATAAATGAACTGAATAAAATCATAGATTTCAAACTTAATATTATATAGTATATGTTTATTAACCCTTGGTAATAAACTATATAATAATAATATTTAATCACTAAAAGAAATAATATAATTTTTTTTTCTTAAAACAAAAATTACATTATGCAAAAATGATTGTTAATTTTTCTTTAAAAGCAAATAGAAATTAAAATTTATTTTTATTTTTTTTAAAAAGAACAAAGAGAAGTCATGGGGAATCACTGCGGGACCCACCTCCCTTCATGGGAGAGGGCCGCAGCTGCCCCCTGTGGCCACCGCCATGGGCGCAGAGGCTCCTGCGGCCATTGCGGACACAGGGAAACCCTGCGGTCGCCACGGACGCAGGTCCCTGTAGCCTTCGTAGGGTGGGACTCTACGGAACCACCACGAGAGGAAGGGAAAAAGGGGGGGAAAGGGGAAGGTGCCGCGAGGCAAGCTTCGGCTCCTCCACCCACCAAACCCTAATCCCAATACCTTTTATTTATTTATTTATTTATTTTTCTCTTCTTTTTTATTTTTCCTTTCTTAAATTTTGATTTTATGAAACCAACGTTTTTGGATTTTCTAAATTAAAACATTTTGATTTAATAAAATAAAACATAAGATCTTATTTAAGATCAATACCCAAAATGAACTAGAATAATACCCATCTAAAAACCAAATCTCAATCATAGCCACAGATATGTATATTAATTTTTTATTTTTTTCCAAAATGTTCAAAACAACCAAATGGGGAATTTTTCCCAGCAAGTTCGTGATTTTCCCAAAAACCTAATAACTTTCAAATGGGAAAGATTTGCTAAATCACAAAACCATATAAACATTCTTGATCCAATATCCACCAATATTTTCAAAACTAGAACTCAAATTTTAAGAACATCCATGGATTATCTTTCTTTAAAACCAAAAAAACTAGACTTTCATGAGGAAGAACCAACCACATTTTCTTTTTCTTAACAATGAAATAAAAGATAAAAAAGAAACCTACCTCCTTTAGCATTCCTAGCAAGAATTTTGAAGAAGATCCCAACCTATAGCTGTAGAAAAATCTATCCTTCCCAAAATCCCCAAATCTCCATCCCCATTTTTTTCTTTTCCAACAGTTCAACAACCCCCAAAAATATTTTTCAACCTAGGTTAAATGGGAACCCCTTTTGACCTAATTTCTAATTTCAAAATTTAAGCCCTTTTAAAATAAAAAGAAATAATAATTCTTTTCAACTATTAAATTAATTTAACTTGATTTTCTAATTAAAATGCTTCTCTTTTAATTTCTCAATATTAATTAGGCCAAATTTATATTTTAAAATATTGACAAGCGTAAAATATTTAAATTAAATTAATTTCCAAAATCAATCTTTCACACTATATCCAATTTACTTATATAAATTAAACTTGCTTTTCTGATAAAATGATTTTCTTAAATAGTGAAAATTAATCTTTCTTTTCCAAAATGCGAAAATGATTAAATTATTTCTATCTCCAAATGACTTTAAATCTTTCCTTTTTAGAACGCATAACTAATTAAACTCATTATTTAAAATTAACTATTAAATTAAACTCACTACAACATAATAAAGTGATCTTTTTAATAAATGACTAATCTCATGAAAGAAACCTAGTTATTTTAATTCCTCAGCTACTAATGCGTAAATGAACACATTAATTCAATTTAAATACTTAAGCTTGCTACAAATATAATTAAGGCGATCTCTGAAATTAATGATTAATAATATAAAAGAAACCTATCTATTTTAATTTCTCAATTACTAATGCATAATTCAACACATTAAATTGAATTAAATACTTAGGATAAAATACTCCATTTACCACACGCAAGGCACACAAACCAAGAAAGTCCACCAATCACATGACACGCAACCCAAATGAAAATAAACCCGATGGACCACACACAATGCTCACCTGATCATGACTAAGGGAAGATGAGAGTTTTATGACCTCCTAATCCAAATCCTAAGGATGAAGGAGGTATACTCAACCCTACGAATCCCAATGGAGATGAACCTTGCACCTAGGTGGTATAGTACCTGCAATCTCCTGCACCCATGAGTCATGCAAGCATACATATATATATATATATATATATATATATATATATATATATATATATATATATATATATATATATATATATATATATATATATATATATTCAATGAAGGTGTTAGCTTGAGATTTATAACAAGAATTAGGGAACAATTACATTTACACAAGAATCGATGCAAAAGCACAATAACAAGTACTCACAATATTCATATAGTCTAATCTACAACATTACATAACGATAAATCCACCATTCAAGAATGCCACATAGGAAGTCAACCAAGGTCAAATGGGTTTTACAAGGCTGACTAGGGTAGGGGCATTACATTTTCCCCCCCTAGGCTCTGACTTACTCCTGGAAGTCGCAAGGCTAAGCAGAAGTCATACAACATGTATCAGCCCTTAAACTTAATTAACAATTATCAATTTGCACAAATAACTATTTTGCCAACAATTTAAAACATTATTTATAAATCCTCTATGAAGGTCATTATCCATTAGTAGAATGCATCTAAAATCATACACTTCTTAAAATATTCTAGAATTTACACACAATCATAGTAGAGAAACGAGAATTTTTCCTTCCTTTCATTACACCAAATTAATGCATTACAAGATATAGACAATAGTTACCATACTCATCTATCAAACATGACAAGAAAACATGCCATCAAGATCCAATTCTTTCACCCATACCTCTTTTAGCAAAACTTTATCCCATAGGACTAGCTTCAAATATCAATTTCTACAACCAAGTTAACATTTCAATAAATAGGAGCAACGTAAATAAATCAATTGTTTACACTTTCCAGACATATAAGAAATTTTCCAATGACTATGTCCCATAACATAGTGACAAGTTAACACCATTTAAACCATGATTACACATAATAACCATCCACATAACTGGAATTTGTACAACACAAAAGGCCACATGTGAGCATGTCTAATGCTCGGTCAAAGATAACATGCACAATGAACATCTCTATGCCTACTCTTAGAACAACTAACATGATCATTAATATCCAACATCTCACTCAAGGGCTTGATGGTGCTAGGGTACACCATGGTGGTGCTACCTTCCATACAAGATTCTCGTGAATATCCCTTGTTGTGTAAGGTGTTTAGCCTCCAAGAGATAGTCACCACTCATAGGTAGGTAGTGGATCTTAGCTGTCTCATAGCCTCACATACCTCCATCCTCAAGGTTCTCTACATCTACTTCCTCGTATACACTCATCCAAGACCATCTCCTACGTTCTTGGAGAGGAATTCACATTGCAACACAAGACCAGCATACAAAAACAACAAGGATAAACCAATTTAGCCACCAACGTATAGAAGTATAAAGATAATAATCGTCAATTTCAATAGTAAGGCAAGAAAATAATTCTGGAATTGCAACATCAAATCAAGTAAGAACAAGATTGCAAGATCATGGCTAAACCTTCAAGGTCAAAATAAAATAAATTGCTGACCCACAAGGAAATAAATAGATAAATAAAAGAAAATCATAAGTGCACATTACATCACTACATGACTAGCAGCTAGCCACCAACGAGGAAGGAAGGAACAATCATCTAGCTATCGCAGTAGCTCATCATGTGGTGTGGCCAAGTCACACATCCGCATGGCATGTTAGTGTGCACCTCAACATCACCCCACATCACGCGGCATGGCTCTACTATATACCTGTCAGTAGGCCGCATGGCAATGTCTACTACATCTCGCATCGTGTCTCAGCACGCCATGGCAATACTCCAAGCGGATAGGGCATGCAATGGACGTATCCTACATGGTAGTGTATCTCATGGATAAGGCACAAACTGATCACACCCCGCATAACGATGTTCCTCTCAGGATACCTACCGTAAGACAGAGGTATACATGGCTAAGATCTACCCACAATTCTACCAACACTATTCAATTGGCAGCTCATGTGAAAAATAACATGCCTCTCATTAAGACAAGGCAAAAGATGCTCCAATAAAATCCATCATTATGCTCAAGAACTGTCATCTATATGCTCAAAATAAGGGATAGGAATTAGGCTGGCACCCATGAACCTCATAAATCAGTTCATCACAAGGGAAAGTATTGAGTACACCTATAATACAGTTTCATTATATAGCTATATTTTTCCTCGAGATAGGGAAGCTAAAGTCGCTTCGCATCGACATTACTCGTACGATGTTCATACTATTCAAGGAGTGGTGACTTCTAATACTACCCCTTCACATACTAACTTATCAACAACCTGTGGGTTGGCACTTAGTAAGGGAACAAATATGCAACATCACATAAATAGTATGGTTTCCCATACTCATAAGCAAACATATCCTCCATGGTTGATTATTTCACCATCCCATGGATACACATAGCAAGTATAGGTTTCTTACAACACACAAGGAATAGCACCATTATTGGTTTAGTCACATTTACGGGGGGTAATTTACACTACGCTAACATCTACTTAAGGGAAGTTTTAATTATGCTTTACACATGAATCACTAAATAAAGTTTACTCTAGATACACGTTCTGAAATTCTTAACAATTCAAATTTTACACAAGGAAATAACGTCATTCCAATATCTTTCTCAAATTCCACTAAGCATTTTCATTCACATTACTAACTATGCAGTTTTCTTTTCCAAGGCAAAAACTTTTCTCATTCAATTAGAAGCCAAAGCAAACATACAATTTCATATGCATTATAAAAATTCTTCTTAAATCATTACATTCTTAATAGCATTTCAAAAATAACAACTTTATATTTTAGGCAAGAGGAGGAAGAGAGTTGGAAAAATCATCTTTTTCCTACGAATACACAATATCTACAAGATCACCCTATATGCCCAGATATAAGTCTATCATTTTAGTTGCACAATTTTCATTTTGCTATCTTTTGGGAGGGTGTCAAAACAACCTAGCATGACATTTCCAATTATTGTTGTTGCAATATAATGTTCTAGTTTTCCGAACAAGAATTTCAAGACAAACAATTTTTTTTTTTGGTGATACAAGTCCTCTTGAGAACACTCACTATTCATAATACAATACAATAACACATCAAAATCTGCAACCTATCTTTGAAAATCAAAATACGACAAGAGGGTAAATGAGGAGCTGTCTACCAAATATTACACATTAATGCATTCAAATTAACAAGTCTTTCATTTACTCTTTCTAAACACAATAAGACAATTATCTATATCCAAAGGCAAGTTAAATGAGTCCTTAATGTAAACCAAACCCTTTTCACAATCTAAAAAAATAAGTGTTATAAGGCTCACACAAGGGCTCAAGAAATCTCATCCTTTCTCTTGCAATAAGAAAACTTAAATAAGGGATAACTACCCATAACAGAAACATTTTTAATCTCTAGAGAGAGAGAGGAGGAAGGGGCATAGTCATTTAATTTACTACATAATAAGTGTAGACACCTAAAATTGTCCAATCTAATTAAATAAATATCTTTATTTATTTAATTACTTTAGCCTAATTTGTCTATTAATTAAATAAATCCTTATTTATTTAATTAATTCATTTATCCTCTTCTAGCCTTATTTCTCATTTAAATAAATACATTTATTTATTTAAATTATCCTTTTTCTAAATTAAATAAATATCTTATTTATTTAATTATCCCACTTCTACTATTAATTAAATGAATCTTTATTTATTTAATTAATTCATTAGCCTTTTCTACCCATGACAAATGTCATTCATCTCTTAATTCATACACTACCTACCCCTTTCATTATTTTATTATTTCTTTTACCTACCCTCTAATCCTAGCCGGCCTCCTTTTACACCTCTCAATCTTATCCCTCCATTTCATATAGTGTCTTCTATATAAGGAGATGATTCCTTCATTATCAACCCTAATCAATCATTCTAATCAATCTATGCAAACCCTAACTACCCGACTACTTGACTACACTACGCTTTTCATATGCGATCCTACTTGCAACCACATTCCGTTCTTTGTTGAGCTCTTGTGCACATAAAATCTGAGAGCAAATATATCAAGCAAGATCAATGGAGATAGAAAGAATGGAGATCCAAACCCTATTGGACATGTGATGGTATAATCTTTGTGATTTCATTTGATTTGCATTGTCTTAGGTAATCTTCGTATGTTATGGTGGATCTTTGTTGTTGTTAGGCTAGGGTTTTGTGGTTGAATTCATTTAGCCTTTCAATATTGTTATTATTGTTATCCATTTTCATCCATAAACATTTTGGCATGCCCTGTGGGACATGGATTTTTCTTAGATCTGTGTTTGTTGCAAATTTTTCTAACCCTATATTGTTGTTTTGTAAAACAATTTGGAGAATAACCTTGTGCAGCTAGGGTTTTGGACACAAAATCAAGATCTTGGAGAGATTTGATCATATCTCACAAATGGCTTAGAAATTTTGCACCAAATATTTTTTGTGGGTTGAAGATAGTATTAGGAGCTCCCAATACAAAATTCAGAATTTTTGGAGCACATTTTCATTTTCTATGAATTTTTTATGATTTTTCACAAAAAAATAATTTTGAGAGCAAATGAGAAATTTTTTTGGATTTTCTTACATTTTTGGAAATAAATCAGAATTATACATAGGATCTATTCTTTGTGATTTTAATTTTGATGCAAAATATTTCCCTAAAAATTGGATCTTTAAAAATTAGGGTTTTTCCTTATTTTGATCAGATCTCACAAACAGATTTGAATTTTGGCATCAAATTTTTTGTGCAGGTCAGGAAAAGTATCAGAAGGATTTAGTAAAAAATTTTAGATTTTTTGGATCACTTGTTCAATTTATATGAATTTTTATGATTTTTCATAAAAAATTAATTTTGACAGCAAATTAGAGAATTAGGGTTTTGCATTATTTTACTCATATCTCACAAACTACTTGGATTTGTTGGAGAAATTTTTTTATGTAGGTTTGGAAGACCATCAAAAATCTGTTGTTTGGAATTTTAAATTTGATGCAAAATCATTCCTCAAAAATTAGATCTTTGAAAATTAGGGTTTTGCATTATTTTACTCATATCTCACAAACTACTTGGATTTGTTGCAGAAATTTTTTTATGTAGGTTTGGAAGACCATCAGAACTCTCCAGTAAAAATTTAAGATTTTTTGGATAAAGTTTGCATTTTATATGAATTTTTTATGATTTTTCATAAAAAATTTATTTTTGGAGCAAATTAGCAATTTTTTTGGATTTTGTTACATTTCTAGAAATCTCTTGAAATTTTATAGCTAGCCTTTTTTATGATGAATCAGATCTTTGAATTGGTCACCAAAATGCATTGTTGAAGTCCCCTATTTCACAAAGTCTTTTGGATCTAAAATTTACCTAACTTGTGTGCTTGCAGGAAGGGGTGATTATTTCAAACAATCCAAACTACTAATAAATCTTTGTTGTAGGTCCTTGGTAAGGGTTTTTGGATTTTTATTGTGTGTTTTATTTTCATAGACTAGCAAACACTTCAATTGGTGCACTAAAATTGAATCATTGTCTTTTGTGTCTTGAGCAATAGGCTCTTTTTGTTTAATCTTTAGAGGGCCTATCTTCCCGTGTGGTCATTAGGACTACTAGTGAGAAGAGAACGACCCAAGTGGTAGTAAAAGAAAAGCCATATTCTTCCAAACCACTATAAATAACTGTATTCATGGTGAAAACTATGAATAACATGTGTTGATTAGTTCATACCAACACTATGTCTCCCCATAAACCCGTTTGATCAAATTTATTTGATTAGTTGTAGGGCGTAACCCCTATTGGCTGGGAGCCTTCTGTATTTACAGAGATGAAAGTGCCGCATGTATGGCCACACGAGTGGATGCCCTTACTAGCACCTTTTTGTTTTAGAAGCCAAAATCCTTCTAGTTGTTGAGGTAGGAGGTCAGACCTTTGGTAGCGGCCCACACACATACGGTTCTTAGTAGAGATACAAAGTTCACCACGGGGAGTTTTCGTGGGGACTGATGCTTGGCTGACTCGAGAAGTGAGTGCTGAGGGTGGAGCCAGTGAGGTCAAGCATCTAAGTATCCACTCTGAATAGCATAGCCTCAGGGGTAAAACCTCATGTGGGATCAACAACTATTATCTTGGCTAGCCATAAGAATTGTGCTTGACTTATTTTCAACATTCAAAACATTCAAGACCAAACAGCAAAACATTGTGTCTTTTGTGTCTTCAAGTGTATGCAAAACATTTTTACATGAAAAAGCACACTTTTCTTGGAGAAATTTTGAGTCTAAACACTTGCAAACATTGAGTCCTCATCAACATTGTGTCCTCTTGTCTTAAAAAACAGTCAAACATTCAGATTTGGTCACAACCAACAACTTCACAAATTGGAAAAATTTTAGTGTCTAGCAAACAAGAGCATTTAGTTTCAGAATTCTTGAGCTTCCTAGGTTGTTTCTCCAGGTTTTCATCTAGCATTCAACTTGTCTTTGGGTCTCACAAAGTCCATCATTGCTTTACATCTTGCATTAAATTTACATTTGTCTAAACTTGAGTCAAAAGGTCACTTGCTTGTCCTCATCATACTTTGTCAACACACTACATACAACAACATTTTGCTAAGTGGTCCCTCATCAAGGTCTATCACCTTTGGGTCTCATTTGGTCTTACTTAGAGTCAAGGTCAACTTACCTCATGAAGAGAATCTATCCTCTCTTTGGAAGTCACACCTACTCTACTACATACATACTTGTGTAAAGCAGAAAAATCGAACCCTAGTTGTTCTCCCCTCCCCAACCCCAAGGAGAGAGAAGGGAGAGTCACTAGGGTTGATGGTTTTCACTTAGGGGAGACTTTACATTCAAAAGAGGGGTTGAAACCCACAAGATCCAATCCCATGCAATGCAAGATTGGATTCTAAATGAGTTTCAAGGGTTGTGACATCAAGGATACCCTCTTTTGTAAAGAATGTAGATAGAAAGATTGAACTAGGAATGCATGTAAAGTAGGAAAGATTCGCTTATAAACAGAGATAGGGATATGGGATGAAGCTACAGACTTGGAATTAGTAGTAAAATGTTGACACGGTGTTGTTCTGCAAATTTGAGCGAAAGTTGACGGGATGATGGCACCCGACGTGCACACGGTCCTCCGAAAAATCCGCGAAACGAAGGGGGATCTATTCGTCTTTGCACAAGGATTCCAGATCTTCAATTACAGCCGCGTACCTGTAACCTACACACAGAAAAGAGAGGATGATTGGGGGGTTAAGGATGAGGGGTTTGCCTTTAGGTCAAACCCCAGTTTTGGAATTAACCAAGAAATGAGAATGTTGTAAATGTAAATGTTTGTAATGTAAACAAGTACTGATACCTTGTTGTAAGAATGTTTGTATTCTTACATGCGAAGGTGTAATGTATGTAGTATGTTGTATGTTGTATGTGATCTCCTCTTCAATGGTTGAATCCTTGTCTTGAATGCAACACTTAGCCTTGAATGGAGACTTAGAATGCTCAATTGCTTGAAGGAATGCTTGAATACTTGAATGTTTGAATGTTCGAATATCACTTCCGCCTTTTGCACATATATGTCTTCCTCTTTCTTACCTTACCCCCTCAAATGGGAGGGGAAATGTAGTTTATATACTTGTCAATTAGGGCTGACAGACTGATTTTCCTGACCTCAGGCCGACCAGGAAACATTATTTCCCAAATTGCAAACTTAAAGACCCGATGTCCAAAAGAGACCGGGCCTAAAATAGGGCCAGGGACCAGGGCGCTAGGTGCCATGGTCCTGGGGGACCAGGGAGCTGAGCGCCAAGGTCCTGAAGGACCAGGGCACTAGGCGCCATGGTCCCACCTCCCGAGACACCAGAGTGCAGAAAAATGCAATTTTTGGTGTTATAAGTAGGTTTCGGGGTCTCCATTCAGGTTCAACATTGTGCCGCCATTGTGAAGACCCAAATGCAGTCAAAATTGCAAGTGCCGCAATTTTAGGATGCTACATTTAGCCCCCACTTTAGCGGGAGTATAAGCGTACGCTCATACTTCTGGTAAAGTACAAGGAAACAACATTGAAAAACTTTCACCACGTCAAGGAGGCAAGATACACCAAGCCCCCAGTGGACTAAGGATCTTATGACTTTGATTGACAAAGTAAAAGGGAAGATCATGAGGGAGAACCATGACTGTCAGTAGTAAGGTTCCCTCACTATGAGTCATGCAAGAAAGATATCAAAAAATTTCAAGGCAAAGCTAAATTTGTCAAGAAATTTTCAAGTATCTTGAAAAGATATGAACGGGATGTATGCCCCCCTACGTTAAAGTGATCGCACATGCCTCACCGAGGGTGATTGCTTTAAGGTAGTGATACATATAAGAAATGAGAAAGGAGCACGTTATCACAAGGATTTAGCCCCCAAGTGTGAGATAAGCCCAAGGATAATAGACACAAAACACAAAGCACAAGGTGACTTCGCTTTCCTTGGGGTCAGTATGCTGTATGATAATTCATGTATATCATATGTATGTATGCATAATTGTTCTTCATTCCCCAATCAAGGAAGGTCACCTAGAAGAAGGGAACACATGTGTCTTTTGAGTCAACATGAGAGAGACCAAAAGAGATCTCAATGCTTTGCATCGTCCTCAAGTAGACAAAACTAAGGACAACAAATAGAAGAATGAGAATAACACATAGAAGAAGTAACGAAAGAGATCAAGAGAGGAGGAGAGAGTCTGCTATGCTAATGAACTAGTCTAGCACGTCATCTACCCCTCGATCTTGCTGATCAATATTTCGGGAAGGCAGGAAACACGCTAGAGGAGGAACATCCAACACAGCAGATGGAGCTATCACAAGATCCAAACAAGGGCTATGTTCATGTTCCGAACCGCATTGTTCTTGTCTAGGAGCTAGGATAAGTTCTTTAGAAAATTTGTTAGATAAATGGTTATCAACATCAACATATTCATACTCACCATCAGAATGAATAGGAGTAACATTTTCATCTATATCATCATCAAGATTTATAAAAATAGGATCTTTAACTCACACAGGATCAAGGCCATCATGCATCTTATATTTAGGAGATTTCGGCTCAATCATCGGCTGAGGAGAAAATGGAATAATATTGGCTGAAAGTGTTTTTGGGGATTGCAAAGTTTGAAAAGCAGCCGCCTGAGCTCTAAGACGATGCTTTCGTCGGTGTTCACGTGCAGAACGATTTCATCTAGTCTTAGTAGGAAGTTGAGAAGAGTGAGGAGGAGGAATATTCTCATCCTTATCACTTGGGTGTTTAGGTTGTGGTCTCTTAGGTTGAACAATAGGAGAAGAGAAAGGTCTCTTCTCTCCATAAGAGGAAGGAGGAGGAACTGCTCCATATAAGGGAGGAATATTTGGTGTAGGAAGGAGACCAAGTCCATCATGACGAGGAGGTATAGGTCTACTTTTAGGAAGTTTATTAGATATAGGCATAGTCACATTCATAGGGATAGGTTGGGAATCTTCTTGAGGAAAGACATTAGTTTTATCTTTCAAAGGAAGAACTTCCTTCTCAAGAACGATAGGAATGTCAAGTTTGGGTGTTCTAGGTTCACTTAGAGATAGGATGATATCTTTCTTCCACTTTTGATAAGATTTGAAAAGATGATCACTTCGCGGAGGAAGAGATTAGAATTGTTTAGGCCAAAAATAATCAATAGGAATGCTAGAAGTTCTTTCAACTGGTTTAAAGAGACTATGATTGACGGTAACAACTTCACCATTATGGGGAAATTTCAAACACTTGTGAATAGGAGAAGCAATAGCTTTCATGGAAGATAGCCAAGGATAGCCTAGCTTCACACGAAATTGTTCGGATGATGGAATAATAGCAAAGTCCACATCAAGGGATTTGTTATGAACCTCAATAGGCAATGTAATAGAACCAATTGCAGGAGAAGAAAATGCATCAAATAGTTTCACAACCACATTTGTTTCATCATAGATCACTTGATTCAATTGCAAAGTAAAAAGAAATTCTTCAGTAATGATATTAACCATACAAGAAGGATTAATAAGCACTCCACGGCAAGGTGTATTCTTGACTTTTGCAACTATATATAAAGGACCATTAGGTGCCCTGATAGTTTCACTAGAATCAAAGGTGATGGAAGGTTCTTTAGGGATTTTCTGCTGCTCTACAAAGTTAATCACATTCGGAGTCATAGACACAAGATCCTCAGGTGAGACAGAGGAATCATTAGTATCAATCGCATTAGAGGTATGAGAAGGTAATGGATCAGTAAAAATCTAAAGATTTTGGTTAGGAGGAGCTACAGATGTGTTGCCTTTATCATTCACACCAGAAACAGAGATAGTATTATTATCAATCAAATCTTGAATTTTACCCTTTAAAGCAAAACATTTTTCAGTATCATGCCCAGGATGACGATGAAATTGACAAAAAGATTTGTTATCAAAATAGGGTGAGTTAATCTTTGCAGGGTCTATTTGCCTTATAGGAGGGAGAGTAAGCACATTTTGTTCCAATAACTTATTCATAATACTATGCAATGATTCATTCAAAGGAGTAAACTTTCTTTCTTTCTTGAAAAACTTAGAAATAGGAGGCACACCTGATGCCGCATTCACATTGTTGTTGATGATGTTTTCATTGAATTTAATGGACTCTCTGCTCGGTTTAAACTTCCCAAATGGTTGTTGACTACTATCACCCTTATCACTCGGAGCCATAGGATTTGCTTGTTCCATTTGACTCACAATCAGTTGATAATTGTGAAGAGTTGCGCACAACTGTTGGAAAGAAGTAAACTCAGAAAAAAGAAGTTTTTCTCTAATATCTTTTTGTAAATTAGAAATAAAGATTCTTTGAATATCATTGTCAGGTACTGGAAAAGAAATTTGAGCATACAAATGCTTATATCTACCAATGAAATCAGTCACTTTTTCTTTAACACCTTGTTTACAATGCATTAAATCAATCAAAGTAACTTTAGGACTTATATTGTTTTGAAATTGTTGAATAAAAGCATTTGCAAGTTGTTCGAAAGAAGTAATAGAATAAGAAGGCAACGAGCAATACCATTGTAGGGCTTTATCTCTTAATGTTCTAGTAAACAGTTTTGCAAGCAACCTTTGGTCATAAGCAAAATCAGTACATATTGTTTGAAAGGTCTTAACATGTGTTAAAGGATCACCCTTACCATTATAAAGCTCCAAATGCATAATTTCAACATGTTTAGGGGGGATAGCTCGAACAATGTCAAGAGAAAGTGGGCTCACAACATCAAATGTGGGCACACTAAACTTAGATTGATTCATAGAGGCAATTTGTTGTTGTAAAGAAGAGACAGTTTGTGCAAGATTGTTAATGGTCACTTCAGTCGAAGAGTTCATATGAGACGTGTTAGATTGTGATGGAGGTGTTATGTTATTGAAAGAAGGTAGAGAGTAAGGTGGTGGGACACTATGATAGTTAGTCATAGGAGATGATTGGAAAGGAAAAACACTACAAGGAGGAATGGAAGGGTTAAATGAATTTCCCCCTTGCGTCATGTTCATTTGTGGAGATATAAGAGGAACACTCATTGAAGGAATGAATGGAGAAGTCGAATTGAATGAAGGAAGAGGGTTGATTGAAGAAGAGGGATTGCCCCCATGACTAGTGATCATAGGAGGAATGTCTTGTATTGAAGTAGTCATTACGTTTGATGTAAAAGTAGGTATACTAGCAATAGGAGTTGTCAAAGGAATAGAATGATTAACTTGAGTAGGAGGTTGTGTATAACCTAAGGTTCCGGCACAACTTTTCGTCAGCATCACATTCGAATCCACAATGTGTGCAATACCATGCAAAATATCAATTCCATTCTTATCACTTTGAACCATATGTTTTAGACCCTCAATTAATGAAAGAGCTTCACTATCAGGGTATTCTTGAGACATCCATTGTCGAAAATCATCAAATTGGTTATCCAATTTTGAAAGTTGTTCTATAGAAACCTCATGGAGAGCTTCTTCATCATTAAGAGGATTAGAGGAATTACCCATGTCCTAGTTAAAAAGGCCATTCAAATTAGATTCCATCTCCTCAGTAATTAAACCTTGGAAAGACTTAATTCTAAGGCTTCGTCTAACGGGAATAGTGTAAGTAGGGCTTATTGTTGTAAAAATCATGCACTAAAGAAAGAGAGAAGATTTTGAATTTTAGAGGTAGCAAATTTCAATAAAATCAGCCAATCTCCTAGATTTAAGCTGTTAAATGCAATCAGGACAATCTCCCGAAATTTCAAAAAAAATGTCCGGGACCGTGGTGAACGGAGTGCACACGGTCCTCGCAACTTTTTTTGAAATTTTCAAGGATGAAAGTTATGATGATTTTAAAGCTAATCTAAAAAAATTGAGTGATTTTACGATCTGTAGATAGGCCAAATTAAAGTTGCAATCTCAAAATTGAACCCTACCAAGATTGTTGAAAAATGTAAAATTTGAATTTTGGAAGAGAGGGGGAAACTGAAATTTTGAATTTTATGATTTTAGAGGGAATACTAAAAGCAATGCAAGTTTTGAAATTTAAAAGTTGACTCGATTTCATGCAAAATTCAAATTTGAAAGTGGAAATCAAGGTTGTTGCAATTAAACACTTAATTTCAAAAGTCACAAATTGTAAAAATTTGAATAAAGCACTGAAATTTCGAATGAATGCTAACACACTTTTTAGATTTAGGACTGTAAGAAACACAATTTTGATATGAATTTCAATTTCAACAATTTTTGAATGATTAGAAGCCTCAATCCAGGTAATCACTAGACCAACTTTGACTTTAATTTTGAAAGTGTTAAAATTGATAAAATTAGCCAAAATTTTGGATTTTAGCAGAAAAATACAGTAAGATCTAGCTCCCAAAATTTTGGAAAAAATGTCAGGGATGATGGCGCTCGGGGTGCACACGGTCCTCGCAACTTTTTTCCAAATTTTCAGGGATGAAAGATATTGTGATTTTATTGCGAAATCCAAAGTTACAGCCGATTTGGAGGTGTTTAGATCAGTGAAATTATTAGTCAAAGGTTGAATCAAGAAGGTCTTAAAAATTAGGGTTTTAACATTTAACCACTTAATTTTCAAAATTAAAGCACAAATATGAATTGACAATTTGCAATAGAAGGGTAGATCTGAAACAAGCATTAACAATTAAACCTTTCACAAGTTTAATTACTTAAAAAGAAAATTTTAGGGTTTTTATGCAATCAACCTCTAAAATTTGCAAAAGATCAAACATGGAAATATAATTAGGAAAGCAAAATTTTCAGATCTAAGCATGAATAATCAGAATGAGGATGTTCATGTCGGGTTCACCAAAATGTAAAGCGGAAAAATCGAACCCTAGTTTTTCTCCCCTCCCCAACCCCAAGGAGAGAGAAGGGAGAGTCACTAGGGTTGATGGTTTTCACTTAGGGGAGACTTTACATTCAAAAGAGGGGTTGAAACCCACAAGATCCAATCCCACACAATGCAAGATTGGATTCTAAATGAGTTTCAAGGGTTGTGACATCAAGGATACCCTCTTTTGTAAAGAAATGAGATAGAAAGATTGAACTAGGAATGCATGTAAAGTAGGAAAGATTCGCTTATAAACAGAGATAGGGATATGGGATGAAGTTGCAAACCTAGAATTAGTAGTAAAATGTCGAGACAGTGCTGTTCTGCAAATTTGAGCGAAAGTTGATGGGACGATGGCACTCAGCGTGCACATGGTCCTCCGAAAAATCCGCGAAACAAAGGGGGATCTGTTCGTCTCTGCACAAGGATTCCAGATCTTCAATTACAGCCACGTACCTGCAACCTACACACAGAAAAGAGAGGAAAATTAGGGGGTTAGGGATGAGGGGTTTGCCTTTAGGTCAAACCCCGGTTTTGGAATTAACCAAGAAATGAGAATGTTGTAAATGTAAATGTTTGTAATGTAAACAAGTACTGATACCTTGTTGTAAGAATGTTTGTATTCTTACATGCGAAGGTGTAATGTATGTAGTATGTTGTATGTTGTATGTGATCTCCTCTTCAATGGTTGAATCCTTGTCTTGAATGCAACACTTAGCCTTGAATGGAGACTTAGAATGCTCAATTGCTTGAAGGAATGCTTGAATGCTTGAATGTTTGAATGTTCGAATATCGCTTCCGCCTTTTGCACATATATATCTTCCTCTTTCTTACCTTACCCCCTCAAATGGGAGGGGAAATGTAGTTTATATACTTGTCAATTAGGGGTGATAGACTGATTTTCCCAACCTTAGGCCGACCAAGAAACATTATTTCCCAAATTGCAAACTTAAAGACCCGATGCCCAAAAGAGACCGGGCCCAAAATAGGGCCAGGGACCAGGGCACTGGGCGCCATGGTCCCACCTCCCGGGACAGCAAGATGCAAGGAGGGATCAGACCAGGGTGCAAAAAAATGCAATCTTTTGTGTTATAAGCAGGTTTCGGGGTCTCCATTCAGGTTCAACGTTGTGCTGCCATCGTGAAGACCCAAATGCAGTCAAAATTGCAAGTGTCACAATTTTAGGACGCTACAACTTGGTCTTACACTTTGGACATTGTAAGTACACCTCAGGTTCATTTACATTCCATCCAAGTCTTGGTCTTCGATACTCTTTCCATTTTCATCTAGTCTCACACATCTTGGTCAATACCTAGTTCATGGTTGAAACCTATCTTCAAAAATCTAGGAGAGAAACTAAAGAGGCTCAAGAGTCCGCAAACATGAGTTCTTATGAGTATGACAATGATATCTTTTTCAATTCTAATCATACTACATTACCTGACATGGATGCCTATAGAAACATTCCAAATGTTGAGAACATGGACACTACAAACAACAATGATACACACAATGACGATATGGACAACTTTTTAGTACATTCAGCAGATGTGGAAGAATCCATTATGGATCCCCGTTTCAATCGATTGGTTGAGGAAATAATGAGGAGGGATAGACAATACTTCTTACAAATGATTGCACAAAGTGGAGCCAAGATACCTCATGATTTTGACATGTCTCAAATAATGGAAAATCAACCTTTGCAACAACCTCACTCCAACATGGATCAAAGGAGGCCTAATAGTGGAGGCAATAGAAGACCACATCTTGTGCCTGAATCACCATCATCTTTGTTTCAAAAACCAGAGGTCCCACATACACATGGTCAAGCATATGATACTCACCTTCATAGAACATTATGGAAGTCTTATGCAGAGAAATATGCTCAATCACATATCAATGCTAAGGATCAACCACCAAAGCAATTGGATATTCAAAAGCATGCTCAAAATTTGGACACAAGGAAACCCCGTGTCAAATTTGGGGGCAACACATTAGAACATGACATGCCTGTAGAGTATGGTATACATGGACAAAATAGATATTTCATTCCTCAACATGAATCTATACCAAGTGGTCCATATATGCAGCATCACTATAGACCTCCTCCATATGAACATGTGTATGATCAATACCATCCATATATGCAACATTCTCCTCCTCCAATTGGTGCCTCAAGCATAGGGTATGGTCCAAGAAGTCAATCTCCACCTAACAACAATTTGGAGCAACAAATCAGGGACTTACAAAAGAAAATGGAGGACATAAATACACTGAAGCCAACATACACAATGAGATACATATGTCCTTATCCATTTGACAAGAGAATTCCGATGCCTCCTTTTCCTACATACTTTGTGACACCTAAGTTTGATAAGTATAGAGGAAAAGGGGATCCTAAGGCACACATAAGAAATTTTTTCACAGCTTGCATTGAGGTAGCTTCAGAAGAGACATATTTGATGAGATTATTCCCACAAAACCTAGGTGATCAATCTATGGAATGGTTCTCCCAACTTCCACCTGGTATTAAGTCATGAGGTGACTTAGCAGAGGCATTTATTCAACATTTCTCCTACAACATAGAGATAGACATATCAGTCACTACTTTGTGCAACACCAAGCAAAAAGATGGAGAGTCTTTTGCATCATATTTACAAAGATGGAGGAATCTAGCTAGCAGATGCTCTTGTGAAATTCCACAAAAACAAATGGTACAAATGTTCACCCAAAATGTTAACAAAGACATTGGCTATGATCTAAGGAAAGATTGTTTGTCCACCTTCAAGGACATCATTGAAAAAGGCTTAGTGACAGAAAAGGTCCTAATCGAACAAGGAGTCATTAAGATATTCAAGGAAAACAAAGATGACTTTAAAGGAAAAGACAAGCCAAGATTTTGGAATAAAAACAAGAACACAGTCAATGATGGTGTTGTTGATGCCAACACAGTGCAACCCAAATTCATTTTTTCCAGATCAAATTAGGTGAATACTCAAACAACTTCTAAATCATGAAGGAAGTACACTCCATTGGGAGAACCACTTGAGTCAGTTTTCAAGAAGCTAGTGGCAAACAAGATAATCACTATTCCATATTTTCCTCCATATGAACCAAAGATTAAACCAAATTGGTGGAATGATGATGAATATTGTGAATTTCATAAGAGCAAGGGTCATAAGACAGGAAATTGCCATCGACTGAAGAACATCATACAAGATCTCATTGATAGGGGTGACATTGAGATTGAAGGGTACTCATCCAATCAAGAACATGAGATGTTTAAGGAACCATTCCCAAAACATGACAAAGGAAAAGCTAAAGTCACAGATGATCAAACCAACTATACCAGAGCATCCTAAAACTATGATTCAACTATCAATCACATCTCGATGGACAATTACATCTCTACCATTATCATCAAGGACAAAAACCCTGAGAATTCTACCCAGAGACCCAAGATTGTCTTAAAAGGCATTGGATCTTCTTTCGAACCTACCTCTGAATGTCATGTTACAACTCATCAAGGTAAAATCACTTTGCAAGGTGCTTCAGCCAAGAACACCGCTTCCTCATCAACCAAACCTAAGTATGACCTTGTAGAACAATTAGGGAAGACACCCACTCTCAACTCCATTCTTGAGCTCCTATGCATATCCCCCGCACATAAATCCATTCTTGACAAAATCTTGAGAGAAACTGTCGTTCCTACTGATCTAAATGTGGACCAGTTTCAAGCCATGGTGGGATACCTTTCCATTCCACACTCCCTTACATTCACAGAAGCCGATGACGCCTCCGTAAGTCAGCCACATAATGCACCATTACACATTGAAGCCTTCATACACAAACATCTAATAAAACGATTTCTGATAGATGGAGGAGCAGGTCTAAACATTTGTACATTGAGCACTATTAAACAATTGGGATATTCTGATAAAGCTATGAATTCTACAAACAAAATTACCATCAAAGCATATGATGATGAAGAGCATTCATCCAAGGGCATAGTCACTTTACCTCTCAGAGTTGGGCCTATTACAAAGGATGTGGTTTGTCAAGTACTTGATCTTGATCTCACATACAACATATTGCTAGGACATCCTTGGATTCATGAAATGAGCGTAGTCCCATCTACATATCATCGATGTATCAAGTTTCCGCACACTGGAGTTGAAGTGACCATCAAAGCTGACCCAAATCCATTCATATATTGCAACAGTATGTGACCTAGATCAGAAATAACAATACCAGTCAATCAAGAGGCTATTCCATCTTCAGCATATGTGGATCCAGAATCCTTGAAAGCTTCTACATCAAAACAAGCAGAGATCAAAGACAAGATCAAGATTAAAGACATGGGATGTGGTGTGTATATCTTTCATGTTGACCAACTCCCATTATCTCCTAAGGTATTTAGTCAATAGGAACAACCTACAAACAATTTGCAATGCCAAGGAATTGGGTGTGAACCACCTAGTGTTGTGGCTACTGAGTCTGAATGCAAATATCCTCTAGTGGTGCAAGCATCTCTTGATATCAATAATCCTAAGAGTGGTTCCAACAAAGAATATATTGAGCATATCACCAACCCTCTTGAGAACTCACA
Source organism: Cryptomeria japonica (assembly GCF_030272615.1). NCBI lineage: Eukaryota > Viridiplantae > Streptophyta > Pinopsida > Cupressales > Cupressaceae > Cryptomeria > Cryptomeria japonica. The sequence continues at coordinate 837,932,724 of NC_081411.1, forward strand.
TAGATTTACCATTTCATCTACTCATTCCATTTCCACCCCACTTCCAGACTTGGATCAACAAGAATTACAAAAGCCCTTACTCATTGGGGATCAAAAATCAAGCTATGAACAGAAAAATCTAAAAGTCAAAAATAAAGAAAAGTCCTTTAGTCCAAATCAAAATCAAAAGCTATTGGACTTTGCAAAAATCAAATTCAAGGATAAAAATCCTATGAAAGAAAAAGAACAAGAGATGATCTCCCCTAATATCAAAATAACTGGGGGCAAAAATTCTAAAATTTCAAGTTAAAAAGCATACTTGTTGATCCTAAGTCTCCATCATGCTATCCTACTTTCACTTCTTTTCATAATCATAAGCCTTCATAACTCATACACTTGTTCCACACATCCTTTTCCTTCTGGTGATACATCATGGACCTTTAATGGAGCTTCCTTGAAGGACTTTGCTATCAGTGATGCCCAAACTTCTTCAGGTGACATGCATAAGGGCCTGTGTAGTCCACACACTAGTAATTCTATCCCAGTTCCTTTATCAAGGAAGATAGTCACTCAAGCCACACATCATTCAGTCAAGGAATGTCATAATTACAATCACAAGGTAAAGCCTCATACATTTGAGGTAGGTGATTTGGTTCTCAGAGAAAACCCTAAAAATTAGCAAGACAAAGAGAAGAAGGGCAAGTTCGAACCAAATTGGCTTGGTCCTTACATCATTACAGCAGCATATGGATCTGGGGTATATCAGCTCTCAACTATAGAAGGTGAACCTTTGGAGGATCCTATCAACAACATGCACCTTCATAGGTTTTACACATAGCTCTCTGGAGTATCCTAATTCAAAATACAAAAAAAATTATAAAACAAAAAAATCATTACTTGCTGAAAACCTGGCAAATAGGCGCCTTGTGACACAAAAAACATTGAAAAATCAAAAAAAGTAAAGAGAAATAATTTCATCTAACGGTGAAAACCACTTCAGTGGCACCCTGGACAAGTACCATGGTGAAAACTGGGTCACCAGCACCATGCATAGAGACATTGCTCCTCCCTCCTTCAGGATTCACTTTCATCCTTTCACTTTGCACACACTCACAACCTATTCGTTCATAATAAACTTACCCATTCCCATCATGGCTTGTTATTGATCTACCCAATACTAGTTAGCCACTCATAATAAACCTCCCTTTCCATCCATAATAAATCAGATCCTATCATGGCTAAGGCAAAATCCTATGTCTAGTGATGGGTGTGGAACTGAGAACATCACATGTTTCGAGGAGTACAGTTTCTTATAGCTTTCTTCAGTTTATCCGTGCCCAATTCACAATAAATCAGCATCTGCATCGCCAGTCCACAATAAAGTTCCATCTTCTCCACAATAAAGTATCAGTTTCATGGATTCAGTCAATTTCAGATGAGACACAGCAACAACAATGGGCTTCAACAAATCAAATCTTTCAACAGACTCAGACAACATTATGGTTCAGTGCTATCTATCCTTTTTGTAAAAGTAAACATTGTGACCACAATCAAATAAGACTTATACAAGTGACAAGAGACATTAAACTTGAGGACTATAGTGGATGTTGGTGTCGAGTCTTGATTTTCTTTTGATTTAATCTTTTGGTGACATGTCTTTTAGCTTTTTCAAGATGTCTCTGACTAGAGATTCTATCTCCAAGATGTCTTTGACTAGAAAGGCGAGGATGGGGTATCGTCACCTATTTGTATTTGTTGTCTGTGGATTGTCTCTTAGTAATTCTATGACTTGTCCAAGGATATGAGGACACTATGAGTCTAGTGTGAACTGGGGCATTCCTTGTTTGTGACTGTCTTATATCCATGCAAATAGGTACAATGACTTTCTGGGTCGAACCTACTTGCCATAATAAAGCTCAATGATGATAATACACAAGAAGCTCTTTCACTTTCATATCTTCTATCTTCCATCCCCCTTTCTTGATTGACTTCCATCATCCTTCTTGAGTCCGCGTAGCCTACTATCACCTGACTGAGTATAATGACACACCAAAAACATTTACATTTCATGTAGCTGCACCTGCATTACCACATATAAGCATTTCATATATACATATAGATATCACAACTGCATCACATCCTACACACAACACCTGTTAGCACAATTTATATTTGCATTGTCATATTCATCTGCATTTCATACATTCACATTTGCATATGCATAACATATAAAACATAAAAGAACAAAAAATATATATATATTACATTGCATCATATACATATTTGAATCCATATCATAAGCATCACATAAGAACATCTCATCACATAGGTACACATGCATATATCTACCACAAAGATGAATCATCTCATATATATATATATAAAGTTTCATGATACAATGATGTCAAAATCATATGGCTACAATCACCCGTAGGTGTCTACATCAACATACAAAAATGGTACAATATTGATACATAGGGAGCCCTCTACAACTATGATGAACTCCCTCCCTCAGAACCGGCTGGCCTCAACAAAGTCTGAGCCCTAGAAGGACCCACCCCAAGATCATCTCTCCTAGCCTCTGTGTCCTCTGTAGCCACCCCTCGTGTCGCCCTATCTAGATAGAGGAACCCATCAATAATTCCTGTCAACACTGTTGGTAGTGCTAATCTTGTCCATGTCATGGTATCCCATGCCACATGTCCCACCCTCATCTCCAGTCCTGGATCCTAGAACACTCATCTAAGGGCATCGTTGTCTCCATCTCTATCATACAAAATCAGCTCCCCATTGATCGGTATCTGCAAAATCCTATATACATCCTCCAGGGTGATTGTCATCTCCCCCATCGGCAAATGAAAAGTGCAAGTCGCAGAGTGCCACCTCTCTGCCAGTGCAGTCAGCAATCCCATGTTTGCCTGAAACTCAGGCACATACAAAATATGTCTCAATCCCATAGCCTCAATCACAACTGGGTCCTTGGCTGTCAACTCAGGTCGCAACCTCTGAGTCGATGGGAATCTCTCCCATGCCTCCAACATAGGCAAATACTCCTATAGTCACACAAATCAATCATCTCAATCCTAGTGACACTCACTGTTCATCACAAAGTGTTGCTTCTATCCTAGTGGTACTCCCTGTTCATCACAAAGTACTACGTGTTTGGCACTCCCTGTTCATCACATAGTGCTACTCACATTTGCACTCACTATTCAACACAAAGTACTGCTCATATTTTAGTACTCCCTGTTCATCACAAAGTACTATATCTTGGTACTCACTGTTCATCACAAAGTGCCTTGATCTATCTTATCCTAGGGCCTATGCTTGAGTGAATCCTCTTGATTAGTTTCCTAATTGGCAACGTATGTTCTATCATAGAATTGTCAATCCTAGCCCTATTTGCTATCCTAGTTTTTCCTAGAGGACCTTCTTGAGTGTATCCTCTCAGCAGCTTATCCAATCGATAGCGTATGTTCATCATAGAACTGCTGATTTGACCTAGAAGACACAAATTCACATTTTTGGACACAAACGTGTTTTCCTAACATAAACGTGCATTTATTACATTACCTAGCATGCATTAATGACAACAATAAATGCATCAAAGTACAAGGAGGTTTTGTGGTACTTACTGGCTCTCCTGCCTCTGTTGGCCTTTGGAATCGGCGAACGTGGTCGAATCTGTGAACCAAAGCCATCGCTACTGACTGCTACTACTCTTTTCTCTCTCTGCACTCTAATCTCTTGGAGGTGTAGATGCAATGAGGATGTATTTCCCTCGTGGTCTATCTTATAGACTACCCTAGTCCTCATTTCCTGAGTTAGTCTTCATTATCCCGTGACTCTGTCACTTTATTCGGTTAGTCCATTCTATCCCATCTTTCTTATCAAGAGATTGTCTATGATCTTTTTAGACATTTTTTCATCCAATCTCTCGAGGGGGCATATCATTCCCATCTTGGGGCAACTTTGTATGAGTTCATATTATCTTCTTTGAAACAACGCGACAAGTCGCATTATCTCAAAGAGGGGCAAAATGTAGACACCTAAAATTGTCCAATCTAATTAAAATAATATCTTTATTTATTTAATTACTTTATCCTAATTTGACTATTAATTAAATAAATCGTTATTTATTTAATTAATTCATTTATCCTCTTCTAGCCTTATTTCTCATTTAAATAAATACATTTATTTATTTAAATTATCCTTTTTCTAAATTAAATAAATATCTTATTTATTTAATTATCCCACTTCTACTATTAATTAAATGAATCTTTATTTATTTAATTAATTCATTAACCTTTTCTACCCATGACACATGTCATTCATCTCTTAATTCATACACTACCTACCCCTTTCATTATTTTATTATTTCTTTTACCTACCCTCTAATCATAGCCGACCTCCTTTACACCTCTCAATCTTATCCCTCCATTTCATATAGTTTCTTCTATATAAGGAGATGCTTCCTTCATTATCAACCCTAATCAATCATTCTAATCGATCTATGCAAACCCTAACTACTTGACTACTTGACTACACTACGCTTTTCATATGCGTTCCTACTTGCAACCACATTCTGTTCTTTGTTGAGCTCTTGTGCACATAAAATCTGAGAGCAAATATATCAAGCAAGATCAATGGAGATAGGAAGAATGGAGATCTAAACCCTATTGGACATGTGATGGTATAATCTTTGTGATTTCATTTGATTTGCATTGTCTTAGGTAATCTTCATATGTTATGGTGGATCTTTGTTGTTGTTAGGCTAGGGTTTTGTGGTTGAATTCATTTAGCCTTTCAATATCATTATTATTGTTATCCATTTTCACCATAAACAATAAGCATTTAATATTTTCCATACTAGTCCTTCAAGTGGACAATCATTAAGATAGATCATAACCATGACAAGCACATATTGTACTTTCAGATTCAAGATAATACCAACCAACCCAGATGGATTAGTCAACATAGTAAAACAAATCAAGAATGAAAGTACATATGATTCTCTTTCAGAATATGAGAATTCATAGACCAAGACATTAATAAGTAACAAAACTCATACAATCACTCCAAAGCACCCACATCAAGAAGGTGAGAACAGAGCATGAACACACATGTTACACCCAAGTTAAGGTCTGCTCATTCACACACACAAAACAAGGAGGACAGACCTACAACATAAGGTAGACACACACATACCAACTAAGGGCACAAGTGAAACCAGAGATCCCAATGTTGCAACATGGGCTCTAATACCAAGTGTAATGCCCTGCCAGGAAACCCCAAAGGGTTTAAGTTAAAAACACTCAAAAGGAGTGTAAATATATATTTTTTGTTTATAATAATAATTAAGAGTGTTAATAATAAGTCACAAGATTAAGATAATTTGGAGTTATCTAAAGGTTAGATAACACAGCGGAAGACTAAATGAACCTAAGGAGTTTCCCAACATGATTACATAACCTTACACCAAATTCAACTCGCGACAATTGATCCAATTATGCTGGATATCTTAATTACAAGTTAATGCTTAAGACATGCATATGTTATGTTCAATGAATTGACATTTTGAAATTTAGGAAGCGATCATCTATTATTATTGGAGATGAGGCTAACATGACGATATTTACTCAATGTATTTTAAACGTAGGCATCTTGAGAATTCTCCCATTAAGGTTTAAATATGGTCAACTTGGCGAGACCATCCATTTTTGATACAATGTGACTAATATACTAAAGTTTATTTATAGATGGTTAAAATGTAAATAGCCAAAGAGTTCATTTATTGAAGTTAAATTAATACTAAGAGATGAAGTTCATTCATTAAAGTGAAAATGTAATATAGCCACATGAGTTCATCCCTTTAATTAAAATATAGTTAGTAAGATGATATTCATTCGTTCAGGATTAAAAATGTAAGTAACATAGTGAGACTCATCCATTAGGATTAAAATGTAACTAACTTAATGAGTTCACTCATTTTATTTAAAATAAAGTTAATATGAAGAAATACATTTGCTATGGGTAAGATATAAATAGCTAAATGAGTGCTTCCATTTTAGTTCAATTATAGCTTTTATGATGAAGTTCATTTGTTAAGGTTATAATGACGATAGCCAATTTGAGTTCATCCAATTATAAAACTAATCCGGTGAGGATTATATGTTTGGAATAAAACGTAAACAACTAGATAAATTCATCCAATATAGTGAAATATAGCTAACATGACGATGTTCATTTATTAAGATAATACGATAAGTAGCTGAATGAGGTTCATCCATTAGATTTCAATTTAGATATTATGACATTAATCCAATATTTGTAACCTAGCAAGTTTCTTTCCATGCTTACTTCTTTTTATTAATATTAACAAAATACTTTCCATAATCATATTTACAATCTTTTATGACCCTAATTACTACATTTAACAAGAGGACTAAATTCATGCACTTGAGATTTAGCTTCATTAAATTCCCATTATACACTTACAAAATGCAACCATACATGATAACTTAAAGTATGAAATAAAAGAGACAAAAGCATCACATAACACATATATGATCTCGGAGTTCACCCCTAGAAAGCTACATCTCTGGGTCTGCTCACCTGCAAGACCCCTCTGGCAATTAATATAGTTAGTATTACATAAGTTTTCAAGTCTATTACATCTCTACCGTTTAGGCGAACACAACCACTATACAACGACCACTTTGGTCAATAAATACATAAATTTGATCTTGCCATATTTCCTCTTGTCTATGTCACCAAACCGAAGGAGGGCATAACTAAACCATTTATTTTTCTAATGAGGTTATCATTCACTTATCCATGTTCAACTCGATGCATTATTAGTTTTCCGACATTTCAAAAGCATATCATTTGAGTTTTCAGAATGACCAATGTTAAATATCCCATTTTCCATTTACTCCTATACTTTAGTAATCCCTTTCTAAATTTCCCATATGTCCTATAACATCTAAATCCAAGAATAATATGCACTTTGGATAATATATGAATTTAAATATCTTTGAATAATCAATATGATTTATTTCATAAATCTCCGATAAAAGCGAGTTGTTCTATCTATTTCCAAAAGAGTCTTCCCTCATTTAAACAGGTTCCGAACTTCAATATTAATCATTATATAATTAATTAGTCCCTGGACAATAAAATATAATCAATTGATAATTTGATAATACATGATTTTCATTTAATTATTATTATTAAAATATATATATTAATCTCATTAAATATATATATATATATTAATAAATGAACTGAATAAAATCATAGATTTCAAACTTAATATTATATAGTATATGTTTCTTAACCCTTGTTAATAAACTATATAATAATAATATTTAATCACTAAAAGAAATAATATAATTTTTTTTTCTTAAAACAAAAATTACATTATGCAAAAATGATTGTTAAATTTTCTTTAAAAGCAAATATAAATTAAAAACTTTTTTTAAAAGAAAAAGAACAAAGAGAAGTCATGGGGAGTCACTGCGGGAGGCACAGAGGCTCCTATGGACGTAGGTCCCTGCGGCCTTCGCGACGCAAGACCCTGTGGAACCACCGTGAGAGGAAGGGAAAAAGGGGGGGAAAGGGGGCAGCGATGCGAGCCGAGCTTCGGCTCCTCCGCTCACCGAACCCTAACCCCAATACTTTTTATTTATTTATTTATTTATTTTCTCTTTTTTTTTTTTTGCTTTCTTAAATTTCGATTTTATAAAACCAATGATTTTGGATTTTCTAAATTAAAACATTTTGATTTAATAAATAAAACATAAGATCTTATTTAAGATCAATACCCAAAATGAACTAGAATAATACCCATCTAAAAACCAAATCTCAGTCACAGCCACAAATATGTATATTTATTTTTTATTTTTTTCCAGAATGTTCAAAACAACCAAATGGGAAATTTTTCCCAACAAGTTCATGATTTTCCCAAAAACCCAATAACTTTCAAATGGGCAAGATTTGCTAAATCACAAAACCATATAAACATTCTTGATCCAATATCCACCAATATTTTCAAAACTAGAACTCAAATTTTAAGAATGTCCATGGATTATCTTTCTTTTTTAAAAACAAAACCAGAATTTTATGAGGAAAAACAAGATAAACAAGAAACCTACATCCTTTAGCATTCCTAGCAAGAATTTTGAAGAAGAGCCCAACCTGCAGCTGTAGAAAAATCTATCCTTCCCAAAATCCCCAAATCTCCATCCCCATATTTTTCTTTTCCAATAGTTCAACAACCCCCAAAAATATTTTTCAACCTAGGTTAAATGGGAACCCCTTTTGACCTAATTTCTAATTTCGAAATTTAAGCCCTTTTAAAATAAATAGAAATAATAACTCTTTTCAACTATTAAATTAATTTAACTTGATTTTCTAATTAAAATGCTTCTCTTTTAATTTCTCAATATTAATTAGGCCAACATTTATATTTCGAAATATTGACAAGGGTAAAATATTTAAATTAAATTAATTTCCAAAATCAATCTTTCACACTATATCCAATTTACTTATATAAATTAAACTTGCTCTTCTGATAAAATGATTTTCTTAAATAGTGAAAATTAATCTTTCTTTTCCAAAATGCGAAAATGATTAAATTATTTCTATCTCCAAATGATTTTAAATCTTTCCTTTTTCGAACGCATAACTAATTAAACTCGTTATTTAAAATTAACTATTAAATTAAACTCGCTACAACATAATAAAGTGATCTTTTTAATAAATGACTAATCTCTTGAAAGAAACCTATTTATTTTAATTCCTCAACTACTAATGTGTAAATGAACACATTAATTCAATTTAAATACTTAAGCTTGCTACAAATATAATTAATGCGATCTCTTAAATTAACGATTAATCATATTAAAAAAATCTATCTATTTTAATTTCTCAATTAATAATGCGTAAATCAACACATTAAATTGAATTAAATACTTAGGATAAAATACTCCATTTACCACATGCAAGGCACGCAAACAAAGAAAGTCCACCAATCACACGACACGCAACCCAAACAAAAAATAAACCCGACGGACCACACACGACGCTCACCTGATCATGACTAAGGCAAGATGAGAGTTTTATGACCTCCTAATCCAAATCCTAAGGATGAAGGAGGTATACTCAACCCTGCAAATCCCAATGGAGATGAACCTCGCACCTAGGCGGTATAGTACCTACAATCTCCTCCACCCATGAGTCACGCAAGCATACATATATATATATATATACATATTCAATGAAGGCGTTAGCTCGAGATTTATAACAAGAATTAGGGAACAATTACAAGTACACAAGAATCGATGCAAAAGCACAATAATAGGTATGCACAATATTCATATAGTCTAATCTACAACATTACATAATGATAAATCCACCATTCAAGAATGCCACATAGGAAGTCAACCAAGGTCAAATGGGTTTTACAAGGCCGACTAGGGTAGGGGCATTACACACAACCAGCTTTGAATCCCCCAATACTCTCCACAACTGGATCCCATGTTGTTTTGCAACCTCAAGCCCCAATAACAAGGCTTCATATTTAGCAGTGTTATATGTACACTGAAAAGCTAACAGAAAAGAGTATTTTAAGGTTATACCTGATGGGGACACAAAAAGAACTCCTGCTCTAGATCCTTCTTTAGAGCAAGCTTCATCAAATTACTTGTGCCACAAACCATGTTGCCGAGATTCTAATTCAGTCACAATAGAATCATTATTTTTTAACTGAGGTAAAATTGGTTGCATTCTGAAATTATCAAGATCTACATCAATCATGCAGTTTAACATACTAGGGTCTATTTTCTCAATTACCCTAGGGGCATGGTGGTTCTCTATACAAATTAACCTGACTTCCATTTATTGGGATTGTAGCATATGAAAGATCTAACTGAACATTTTCCCCCATTGCTGCAGCCCACTGTCTAGATAGTAGCATGCCATAATGAGGTTTTGCATCAATGACTATGACATCCATCTTATATGTTGCTTCAGGAAATGCTTCTATATTTACCTCCACATCTTTCATTGTACCTATCATAGGTACTTCTCTATTACCCATAGCATAGCACTTCCCATAGATAGTGCTAACTGATAATCCCAATTCTTTCATGACACCATATGGCATCACATTTGTAGTAACACCATAATCTATCATATAGTTCTTAATTAATCGGTTATTCACTAACAAAGTTACATAGAAAGGATCAACCTGTGAAGGTTCCTAGGTAATAGTTATTCCCACATATATCTCTGGAGTCTACAACTCATGATCTTTTTCATCCTTCATGGTAGTTGTAGGCAGAGCTACACCATTGTCAGATATTTTAGAAAATAAAGACAAAGCAACTTCTCTATGTTCCAATGGAACTGTAACCTTCATTTGGCTCAAAGCCTGAGTCATATCAAAAGTGGGACTGTTCATTAACTCGGTATTAATTTTGTCTTTCTCTACTTTAGGCTGACCTACCTTCTTAACTGTAGCAGTCCCTTGTAGTTCACAAGTAGTATTATCATCCACACTCTTGGCCATCTCTTTAAATTGGTCACTCTTTGCTTGACCATCTTGAGGCAAGGCACTACTGCTTGCTATCTTCTTGTGACATACCTTTTTCATAAACAAGGAGCCAGGTTGACCCTGATCTCCATCCTTTTTACTACTTCTCAAGTGGTAGTTATGCTTGGCTTTGGCTATGGCAGCTTTAGTAAGATTTCTTACCTCTTCATCTTAAATGGTTACCACATTTAAAGTAGGATGCCAATCAAGTGTCAGCTGCCCTTGGTAACATCTATTATAATAGCACATCACACTCACTAGATTCACTCTGTGAAGACTCGTCATCATTGTCAATAACAGTTTCAAACATATTAATATCAAGCTCACCCTCTTTTCTCATGGATTCTTTAAGGGCTTGAGCTCCAGCGCACTGATGAGGAGAATGTGGTCCATCACAAGCCATGCACCAAGGAGTATTTTCCATATCATGAACATTTCCTCCTTTCAAAGGACCTAGGGTATCTTGGCTTTGAGTATTTTTTGGCTTATCATTTTGAGGTTTTCCATCCTTCCAAGTAGTATTATAAGGAATGTCATGTAATCTAGGAGGCCTATCTTGCCAATTGTAATGAGGTTTATCATTTTTACTTACCTTAGCAGTAAGATCTTTCATGGTAGTCATCAACTTCTCTATTTTATCATCCTCCTTGGCAACTTTATTTGGCTATTGTTTTGATTCTTGCCACAATCTTCCATTGGTCCTCCTTCCCACCTTTCTAGATGCTTTCCTATTACTCTCCACATTAATGGAAATCCTAGAAGCATCCCTCAGATTATGTGGGTTCTTATCCCTCAAAATGTAAGCCATTTTAGAATCAAAAGCATTATAATAAGTGTTCAGACACATATTATCATCTAACCTCATTACTTGATAGAGCCTATGCATTGCTTTCTAAAATCTAGAATTGAAATCTATGACAATTTCATTATCAGACTTCCTAATGTTATTGAACTCATTGAGCATGAAGCTTACATTTGTTTTATCACCATATTGTTCTTGGAAACAATTCTTAAAATCCTCCCAAGAACTAATGCTATTCATAGGCAGACCTCTATACCAATCCCTTGCATCATCTACCAAGGATTGTATGAATAGTTTCATGATAACATCTTCATCTATAATTTCATAATCATTTATTAAATCACCAAAAGATTTTAGATACTCTTCTGCACTAATTGCATTATTGCTAGCAAACTTATGAAGCCTATCTCTCAATTCAGTAGGAACATGGTTAGGAAACCCTGGGATTCCTTCAAAGAAAAGCTCTCTATAATTTTCCAAGTTAATGGGTCTTCTTTGGAACTCATTATCAGTAGGGTTATTACCCATATTCATTCTCAGATTAGGACAATGAGTCAGGGGGATTTGGTTACCTTGATTAATAATTGGGACATGATTAACTAGAACAATACTTAGAGGTAAGGTTGACTGAATCTTTACTGGAGGGAGTGGGGCTTGCTGAGGTAAAGGTTTACTTAAGTCTGTTGAAGGAAAAATTATAGGAGGAGCCTTTAGATAATTAATTTTCCATTTAAGCTCTTGATTTGCTCCTTCTAATTCAACTTTCTCCAATTCCCTTTGCAGGTCCTCTTTCTGTTTTCTCATTCTATCTATTTATCTCTCATGTGCATATAGCATATGAGAAACTTCTACTGTAGTCTTAGACCCAGACCCATCTTTCACGGGTGAACTCACAAAGCTGGTTCCCACTTTTTGGTATGTCCTGATTTTTTTTGAAATCATACATTTTTTAGAAAATATAATGATTTAAGCTTTAAGAGGTCCCATTTTAAGTAATTAATTGAAGAGAGTTAAATCAAAGGCTCTTAGATCAAAATTTCTTGGATAGAACCTCTCTACTTCTAAATCATACTTGCAATGGAGTCTCCTTTGCATCTATCAAATGCTGATAAAAACCCAATTTTACATTAGCTTTTGGGGGGTCAAATCAATTCATTTAAAAGTTTTTTTTTTTAAGTATTTAGGCTTTATTATAAGCTTTCCAAATAGTATAACTTTAATATATTTAATTTCATTAATATATTTTTATTTTATTTCTTATGAATGTAGATTTTTCACCGAACATGAACTTCTTTGTTCAATGCATTGGGAAAAATAGTAAACTAATTCAAAAAAAATCTGAAAAATATCTATGCACTAGGTATTGATGTTTTCTTTCTAACAAAAAAAAGAAAATTGAATTTTGATATATATAGAACAAGTTATGTGTTCAAACGTACACCTATATCTAAATTATAATTAGTCGAACTTCAAAACTTAATAAAATGAATACATATTCAACATGTCACTATCAAACCAACTGCATGCCCTGGGTATTGATGTTACAAACCAAAATTCAAAAGAATTAAGTTTTTATCATTTATAGAAAAAAAAATTATGCATTTCGGGATACACATCACTCTTAAAAAATGTTGTTTGCTGTAAAAAAAATACTTTTTGAGGGAGATGGAAAAATCAATAAAATTTTATTCAAACAAATTTGAAAAAAATATATTTAGAATCTACAAACAAGATGTTAAAAATCACTAGTTTTTATCATCTTCAAATTCTTAACGGTTTAAAAGTTATAGGTGTCAGAAAGTGAAGGTTTTTTTCCAAATATTCATATAAGTGTCAAAGTTGGTCAAAAAGTGGGAACCAATATTGTGAGTTCACCCTCACACATTTTTGTTTTCCTTTGTCAACATTATTCCTAATAGGTTGTGGGTCACTAAGGACCTCCCTACTTGGTTGCATAACAAATTTGTGTGCAGGGTTGATCTTGATAGTCAAATTCTCTTTGATAACTGGACCTTCATCCTCACTCTTATGTTCTTCTCGGGTGAATAGTTCAAGATCAACAATCTATCTTAAAAGCTTGTCCCTCTCAATAAACTTAGCTTTAACTTCCTTTTGTGTCCTTAAAGAGATCAAATGATGAACTCTTCTATTGAGAGCCTCAATTTCTTGGGACACCTTATCTTCATTAGGGAACATCTCTTCAGAATCTGACACATTGACTTGGTCGATATCAATTAAACTAATATTCCCATCTGTAGTTCTTGGTACAGAGTCCATCTTCATATTAGAGCTATTCTTATCCTTCCCAGAGATACTAGTATGAGAAATCTGCTAATTCAAAACTTGGACATCCTCATTATTACCAAACAAACCAGAATGGATACCCAAAATGTCCTACTCAGATTCATGGGAAGAAGAATTTGAATTTGCATATATGGGTCTATCAGATGACTTACCCATATGAATGCTCTTTTGTACCTAGACAACACTAGATGGCTCATGTGCAACTGATCTTTTCTAGCCTCTCTGTCCCTATTCAGGTAATCCCTCTTGCAACATCTCTTGAGAATGTTTCCTCATGAATGACCTGGTGTTTCTTCCTCTCTGCATTATACTTGTTTTTTCTTAAAAGAGTTATACTTTGTTGGTATTTTGGTTATGTTGATATGGTTTTGTCATTGATGTCAACACCTATTAACACTTATCAACTCTGACACTTTGAAGAATCGACAATGTTCACCGACAAGCAAGTGACTTATGCATAGTCATTGGTATCTGGTACACGGACATGATATAATGTTCATCAACATTTGGCATGATATGGAAAACACCTTCTTATGTCAAAGACATCATTTGAACACTTTGTCTTGGAGATTTGTTCATTGGTATATTCGTGTTTGCATATTTGCTGTTACCGGCAAATAGGTCCAAGATAAGCACGAACAGGCTTATCTATTCCTGATCAGCACGACATGCTTTGCAGATGATTTATTATTATTGTAAATACATCAAGCCGACATGTTGAATCGATTATTGCATCGGTTATTGATTTACTTGTAAAATGTTTAATTGTAATATCGTTTAGGCCTAGCCTACTAAAATTGGTCTTAGGTTATGGTATAAATGTAAGATCTTATTTGTAAGATCAAGTGTGGAATGTGAAGGAAGAAATAATTTAGTATATGCAAGAATAAGCTGAGCTTTACACACAGATATCATTTGAAGGTTGAAGGAGGATTTTGTGAAGACATTCAGAACTACACCGGTACTGAATCGAGCATAGAAAGATGCTATTTTGAACAGTACATCTTTATTGGATTTAACCATCCAATTGCAGTCAGTGTGACTCCTATTTGTGTTTGAGCAGTGAGCTCTAGGCACTTGGCCTTTCTGCATGTGCAGACCCCATTTGTATACACATACTATCTACAGTAGTATCATCTGATTGTGGATAAGGTTTCCCACCATGGTTTTTCCCCTTACAGGGTTTCCACGTACAAATATTGGTGTTATGTGTTGTGGATGTTATTGTCTTTCTATTTCATGCATTAATCTTTACCGATACTACAATTAACTGATAAAATGTCTACCGGCATAAAGTTTGGTTACCGGTATTAAGCATTAAGGTTGGTTAAGTTGTTTTTGGTTTGAATTTATTTGACAACTAATTCAACCCACCCCCCCCTCTCAGTTGTCTCTAGGACCTAACAATTGGTATCTAAGCCTAGTTTGCTTTTGTAGAAGTTTAATAGCTTAAGGAGATCCAATCTCTTCTAACTATTTCAGGAAGGACAGTCCTAAACTTGATGGAGCCAACTATGGAATATGGAAGATAAGGATGGAGACACATCTAAATTGCATTGGAAAGGACATCTAGGATGTTACAAAGAATGGCTATACTGCTCCAACTTAGAATCAGCCTAATCCACCAAACTTGGCTAAAGATGATGAAAATGATTGCAAGGCAAGAGAAGCACTTTTGAATGCATTATCGGATCAGAAAATCATGGGATTATCAAATAGGTCTATTGCTAAAGCTATTTGGGATCATTTGGAAACATTGAATGAAGGAGATTCCACAGTCAAAATTGCAAAATTGAAAGCTTTCGGGTCAGGTGTGAAAATCTGAAAAATGGAAGAAGATGAAAGGATTTCTGGTTTTATGGAAAGAGTTAATGAAATTGTTTTGGGTATTAAATGTTGTGGAGGAACCTTAAGTGAAGATGAAATTGTTTCAAAAAATTTAATAGGATTACCACCGACATATAAAATGAAAGTTACTGCTATAAATGAGTTGAGAACAATGCCTAATACATCAGTAACTAGGGATACATTGATTGGAAAAATTTCAGCTTTTGAAATTGAGGAATTTGGTCATGTTGCTACTATAAAGATAGATTTAGCTTTTAAGGCATCAACATCATCTACACCATCATTTGACAAGTCTGATTGGAAAACCTTTTATGCAAGAGAACTTGAGGAAAGATGGAGAGAAAATGAAGAACTTGAAGCACTATTTGCAAGAAAAATGCCTAAAGGTCCAGTAGGAAGTAAGTATGAAGGTAAAGCACCCTTTAAATGTTTTAACTATAATAAGATTGGTCATATGGATTCAAGATGCCCTGATAGACATGCTAGACTAAGAGAAGAAGCTAGAAGAACATACAAGCCTAACCCTAAATATTAGAGATACAGATTTAAGAAGAATAAAGATAAATCTTGTTATGTTGTTGATGAAGGAGTCATTGATGATTCTGATGAGGATCCAATAGACAATGGATGGGTTTTTGTTTCTATAACAGAAGATCAACTGGCACCTCCTATTCAACTGGTAGAACAGGCCTTGGTAGCTAAATTTGAAGTTAAGGATGAATGGATCATTGCTTCGGGATGTTCACATTACATGACTAGTGATAAAGGTAAATCCTTGAACTTTCAGGAATATAATGGAGGCCTAGTAAGATTTGGAGATGACAAAGCTTGTTTAATCAAAGGAAAAGGTACATTATCTCTTGATGGTAAGTGTGTGAGCTTGAATTTCATCCTTAGAATGCTACCTGTAATAAGTTAGTTTCACAAAATAAAATGGAAATGCATACAAGAAATCCAAAATCCACCAACGAAACTACATGAAATATATACTAAAATAAAAAATTATTTTACCTTCATGGCTTATGTCTCATTGTGTCCTAACTCCACTGTTCCTGGTTACAGATGGCGTGTTCTCAGACAATGCACTGTTGGCTTCCAAGATGGCAAATGAAGAATGGACTGATAACTTGTAGTTAACTGATGCTATGATATGCAAATGCTACATGATTATACTAAAATATTATACTAAATTATATTATATGATAATTGCTATTTGCTTCAAAACTAAAACTCACAGATGCATATGATTAGCTTGCAAAATGCACTTGAAGTCTAACTTGAAGATTCTTGAAGATTTACTCTCTCAACTAAAGCTCTTGATTTTATAGACTTTGAGAGGATAAGATGATGTGGCTTAGATTAATGGTCCTAGTTAGATCTACAGATTTGGATGGTTGTGAGTAAAGGTGAAGGTTGAGAGAAAGGGGGAAGGAGAAGACAAGTGTCACTCATCTCACCTTGACTGGGTTGCTAACTGAGGGAATCTAGGGATGGTTCAAGGAAATTTAGGCATGAGAGGACAAGTGGACTCAAGTCCTTCCTAAGATGTAGGGGGGTTGGAGAAAATATAGGAAATGGTTATGAAATATGTGTATGTAGACAATTTTCATTAAGTTTGGAAGTTGGAGATAAATGATAAATTAATATTTAAGAAATATTAATTTCCTTAGCCACATGTTTGATGAGTTGGAAAAGGGAAGATGAAGTGGAGATGGAGGGTGAGTTGGAAAAGGGATTAAATAATTTAGAAATTATTTAATATTTGAGACTATATGATAGGAGAATAACTATTAAATATTGGATATTTAATTGTTCGGAGGAGATAATTAAATATTAGATATTTAATTAATTAGAAGAATAGGATAAATAAATTAATTAATAACATATTAATTAATAGAAAGACATGAAAATGAATTAAATAAATTAATCTTTTCAAATTAACTATTTAATAGAATAATAAATATTAAATAAATATAAAATATTTATTTAATTGCTCATAGCCAATTTTTATGTGTATACATTTTTCCCCTCTTTGAAATGATGTCGAGACAACATTGTTTCAAAGATTAAATCAAGTCTCGATAGTGCGCCCGACGAAGACTAAAATCCTGATTGTGTGCCCCAGATACTGATTTTTGGATATTGATTTGATGATGGTGCCCCCTTGAGAGATCATTTGTGTATTAAAGGCATGGATGATCTCTCGATGGAAGAAGAATGTTATATGAAAGATAGATGAGTGAATAGATTAAAGATTGATCAGATAAATTAGATTGATAAGATTGATTGGATTGAGATCAAGTCTGGATTTAGGAAGGACACATCCCGTATAAGACAAAAGATGATCAAAACATCTAGTTTCAGGAAAGATACATCCTGTATAAGACATGATAGATGATCAAAATGTCTAGTTTCAAGAAAGATACATCCTGTATAAGACATGATAAATGATCAAAACATTTGGTTTCAGGAAAGATACATCCGGTATAAGACTTGATAGATGATAGTTGAATGAATGATAAAGATATTAAATTGAATAATGATTCCATTGGATGATGATGCTGGTGTAGGTGCCTTAGGTGATCCTAGTGTTAGACCCATAGGATTGAGAGACAGTCATGATTCTTGACTTGATTTGTATTGATGAGGCACTTGTATGTTTGATCCAATATCATTGTATACTTAGACTTTATTGTTTTATGATGATCTATATGCAAACATGGATTCTATATGATGATGATGATGATGCAATGATAAATGCTTTTGTTGATTTTAGATTTTGATGATCTCGGATGCAAATGGAAATAATTTCTAACTTAAATTATATGAATGCAATGATCTATATGGATTTGCACATGAATGATTGATTTTCTTTTGATTATGCAAATGCAAATGATCTATATGAAATATTTTTGTATTTTTATGTAATGTTTATGATGATTATGAATCTAAGTGCAAAGATGCAACTAAATGATCATTAATGGAATGCTAATGCAAATAAAAATGATGATACACTATATGATGAATGAAATGCACTTAATTGAATGCAAAATTAATGCAATTTATGAAATGAAACTAAATTATTTGAAATGATTCTAAAGATGAATGCATCTAAAATGAGAAAATACAAATTTGTTTTTGTTTGTCCAAGTATACTCAATCATGATTTATGACTATTGTTCTGTTAATGAAATGAAATGCTTATAATGCAGAAAAATAATGAGATAATGAAATGATCTAACTAAAAATTGTGTTGCCATTCTTCATATGTGATCTTGTAACAGTGCATGATTTCATCATTGAGCTTTAAAATGTTGTAAGAAAATACAAGCAACTTGACATAATGATTCAAGATGACTTGAGTATTCCTTACATGGATTTTGATATAGCAAGTTAATACAAGCAACTTGATATAATGGATCAAGTTGACTTGAGTATTGCTTGCACAACAGACAAGGATTATCTCCTTTCATGCATGACTTGGAACGTCCTCCTTGATCTTTTTCCAATCATATCCCGAGACAAGTTCATACCGTAGTAAGAGATAAACCATAGATAGCAATCAAAGAAAATAATCATGCCCCATCATAGCTTCTCTAGTCATGGACATCCTTGAGTTGCATAGAGTACATGATTAGCAATAAAATCAAGATATAAACACTGAACCTTGTATGTCATTCACATATTCTAATGGTCATTAACTAATATAATCATCTTAATGAATGATCTTTGGTAATCCTTTATTACTTGCTGATTGACTCTTCAGTTTCTGAGTTTCATAATTCATTTGTTGTGAAATGCCTTGATTTTTGTTGCTTCGTTGCTTGTTATCTATTTCAAAACCCTAGGTGTTTTTGGTTTTTTCAAAGATTCAAAAGATCACCTTAGCAAAAGGAATTAGGATTTTAGCCCTAGTGGAAACAAAAAATTATTATAGATAAATGCATTAATCAAGATCCAAACCATGGCAGGATACAAATGCAGATATGATTGATTCTGATAAAATCTAAGACAGTGACTATGACAAGTATGTCAAAGATTTAAAACTATTGGTAACCTATATATTTCTTGCTAAATGATTCAAAGAAATGGGTGTGAAAGATGAAATGGATAAACTAGGATACATGGAAGCGATAGATGCGATATGATGGAGTGGATAGGTGTGCAAAGCGATCTTCATAGAAGGAGGAACTCACTTTTTAGATAGCGTCTGTTTACTAGGTTTTAACCACTTGTTTTTATTGCACATTTTGATTTATTTTTCTGATTTTTTTGTTTTTCCTGATTTTTGAGAGATGAAAAATATCTTGCCATCAATTGATAAAGCTAAGACTACCCATAAAAAGAATCCAGCAATCATAGTGGTCTATGTCATTGTTTTGATTTGTTCCATGATTGATAAGAATGTCTAGTTTCAAAGAGTGAGTACCCCATGTAAGACTGATCTGTTTGGTTTTGAGTGTACCTATCCCTATATAAGACACGTTGATGTTGATAGATTTAAAGTGATGAATTGATTAACAAAACATGTGATCAGTTTGATTTTAGTATTTGATAGTTTTCCTATTGTTGATTTGATGGATGGGCCATGCGCTCATGCTTTGATTTTCAATTTTGTTCCTTTTTTAAAAAAGTTTTTGGACTTTTTTTATTTTTTGAGCTTTTTGGATTAGAAGAAAGATGTATTTGGTTTCCCTAATTTATAGCAAGACAAGGAATGGATGAATTGTTGAGCTAAAGATGAATGGGTGAAAGATGGAGGTAGCTTATGAGGAGACACGTCAAGAGATTTTTTGAAATCATGTTTTTGTCCTTAGTTTTGATCAAGATCAAGGCTAGAAAAGGGAATATGGATAGGAGAAACAAGATCATAGATAATGATAGATGATGGAAGAAATGAATAGTTAGGATAGATGGTATAGATTAGCATGAAGCAAGATCATAGATAGCACTGGATGAACTTAGATAGAGTAATGGATACTGGAGGAAGGATAATGGAAGATGTGGTATGAAGAATAGAGTGGATGAAACTTTGACCCCAAGTATAGAAGTCTCCATTTGTAAAGAGGTAATATATAAGATTGTCATAGTATTTAGCACCACCTAAATAGCTGTTCCTAAACTTTTCAAAGATAGAGACCCAACCCACACTTAGAACCTCTGGAAAATTCAACCAAACATATCTAGAAACTAGGAAGTAGACTCAAAAGGGAAGAAGAATCCCAAACTGGATCAAGGTACTTAGTCTTTGATTACCCATGTGTGTGCAATTGCATTCATTCTGGCTCATATGATCATTGTAATCTTTAGAATCCAATGTGGCTAGCTACATGAGTTACTTGGACTTCAAAAGCATCCTGGATAGAGCCTCGCTGCCAGCAAGAATCCATAGCTCCAATGAGGTTATCATTGTAATATCACAAATATTGCTCAATTGCCATCTAGGCATCCATAGCCCTGATGGAGTTACTCACATTTTCCCATAGCCAAGCTTTTGATATTTGATTTTTTCTTTTCTTTTCTGGATATTTCTTTTCCTGATCATGCTTTAGATCTTTTGATATTGTCTTTTTCTTTTCTTATTTTGATTGCATTATCTTGTAAGTAATGAAACTTACATGGGTCTAATAATTATAGTGGCGCTGAAGCAAGATTTTAGATTTTTCACTAGCCATGTCTTCGACTAAGAGAACACAATGATTTAGAGAAATTGATTAAGTGTATGAGATATATTAATAAAAAGGATGTTGGTACCAAGATACGATAAGTGGTTCTTTTTTGGATTGAGTGTGTATCCCAACCAAAAGATAATGTTAAAGACGAACAACCTCAGATTCTTAAGTGTATCAGGAATAGATATCTAGGAAATGGACTGAACATGATATTCAAGCATGGGCAAGCATGTGACAAAATGACACAAATGCCTATTTCAAAGATGATGAATTCATGCAAAGGGTTGAATGAAAGGGACAGAAGGATAGAAAAGATGTGTTGGATAATAGATAGAATGTTTGAAGACTTGTGTGAGGATAGATGGAAATGCATTCAAGATGAGTGTTGGTACACAACTTGAGAAGTGATGAAAATATGGAGGATAATTGAATTTTGGGACATAAGAACCCAACATAGATGAAGGAAATGATGGAAGGATATTTTTGAAAAGATGTTTAGATAGTTGTATGAAACAAGTTCAAAGATGCATTCCTTTGTTGATCTTTCTTATGAATCATTTGAGGTGATGGAATGGTGGATGGAGGGAAGTAAGGACCCAAGATGGATGGAAGGGATAGAGAGTTTGACTTTGGAATGAAAGGACCTAAAATAGATTTGGAGGATAAAGAGTTTAACTTTGGAACGAAAGGACCTAAAATAGATTTGGAGGATAAAGAGATTGAATTTGGAATGAAAGGACCTAAAATGGATTTGGATGATGAAGAGTTTAACTTTGGAATGAAAGGACCTAAAATGGATTTGGAGGATGAAGAGTTTGAATTTGGAACGAAAGGACCTAAAATGGATTTGGAGGATGAAGAGTTTTCTTGATCTTGACTTGGAGTAGGATTATTTGAGTTTGTGTTTTCCACTTGATTTTGAATTAGATTAGTGAAGGGGGTGGAAGGGATATCATGCTCTTTCTTAGGAGGTGGATGTTGAATGGGACTCTACTCTTGAGATAAAAGGGGATCATCGTGGATGGAATACCAAAATTTTAGGGGATCATCATAAGATTCTTGATAGGTAGGATCTTGATAAAAAATGGGATTAGATTGGAGAGCCATGATATCTTGATCTTGATTGAGGCTAGGACTCATTTCCTTTGAATAAGCTTCTTCTTTTTTAAGTGACAAGGGATGATCACACGAGCAATCAAAGTTTCAATTTAGATAGGTTGATGTTGTTGAATTGATGGATACTTCATTTTAGATACTCAAGCTCATTAAGTCAAATAGGCCCCTATGACAAAGCATGTCAAATGATATGGATAAAGTCTCTTGATGTGGAAACTTGACTTGACTAACTTGAATACCTATCTAGGTATTGTTGTCATTGAGATAGTTCGATGATATACTCTTGATCACTTGGTTTGATCTAGTGTTTCAAATGTTGGAAAGCCTTTGTGAGCTGCTTTAGAGGTCTGACCTCCTGCGCCAACAACTAGAAGGATTTTAGAAACTAGTACAAGTGGTTTTTAGTAAAGGCTTCCAGTCATGTGGCCATACATGCAACACTTTCAACTCTGTAAATACATAAGGTTCCCAGCCTATAGAGGTTAACGCTCCATAGGGTTTATGGGGAAACATAGTGTCGGTATGAACTTATTAGCACATGTTGTTTGGGACTTTCATCACAAACATGATTTATTTATAGTGGATTGGAAGGACTCAGTATTAGCCTATTTCCACTTTAGGTCATTCCCCTCTCACTGGCCCCCTCCAGGTAGGTCAGGAAGGTAGGCCCTCTAAATAATTTAATTGCTTGAAAGTAAAGAAAGCATAAAAGAGTGGGTTTGGCTTATTGGTCACCTAATTAAGGGGAGAGCATATACCTGTTGGCATATGGACACTCCAATGAGACATTGTGTGTGATTGAAGGTTTTGTCATTGATGGCAATCTTGCAATCCTATGGCACCAGCAAGATAGTGCACTAGCATCAACAAGATCACTCTACACCAGCACCAGCACCAGCACAGAAGAAAAGATGTATACCAGCATAAAGCCTGATATGATTTTTGATATGTAATAATTTGTTTATTATTGTAAGCTGACTTGGAAAGTTGTAAATGACTCTTGTATATGAAGGAGATCATTGTAAACATTTAAAAAAAAAAAATGAAGCAAGCATAAAAGAAAATTATTAGGCAGACCTAATGTGCGAATTATAGGTCAAGGGTATATGTAAAGAACAGAGTTAGAACCGGTACTAAATATAGCATTGAAGATGCTATTATAAAGCAGTACAGATCTTTGGATTAGTATAATCCTCATTGTAAGTCAGTGTGACTTCTCATTGAGCAGTGAGCTCTAGGCAGTTGGCGTTCCTGCATGTGCAAGCCCCTATTGTAAGTAATATTCTCTTATTGGCTAGTGAGTGAATATTGTGGGTCACAAATCCCACTGAGGTTTTTCCCACATCGGGTTTCCTTGTTAAACATCTTGTGTTATGGTGTTCTTTTCATGTGGATGTTTCTGATTCTGTTTATTGCATTAATTCTTACATACCGGTATACTGCTATTTTATGTTCTGCATGTTTTAACTTAAGAAATTCTTATCACCGGTTAGATACTGATTCACCCCCCCCTCTCAGTATCTGTGGGAATCCTAACAATTGGTATCAGATCTTGGTCCTCTATTTTCAGAAGCCTAATAGCTTGAGGAAGATCTTGACACCGATAAAGATGGAGAATCTGATGAAGCAACTTGAAGGATCTCTTATTGACTATGATGCAGAGAAGTTGAAAAATATCAAATTGGAAGATGATTTAAGAGCAGCTCAAGATATCATTCAGGCACTTCAAGAAAATCTTATTGTTACAAGAAATAAGAGAAGAGAACTTTGTGAAAAATTGCAAAATGAGAATGATGAAAAGGAATCTCTTAATGATATGATAAGCAAGCCGAAACAAGACATCGTGACAACAAAAATGAAATGCAGGATATGACTATGAGATTTTGCAAATAAATTGAGGATAGAAAGAAGAATGAAGAAGAATTGACCAAAAGACTAAGTGATGCAGCAAATGAGAACACAAGACTTAGCTATGAAAATGACATGTTGAAGATAGATCTGATGCATACTCAGAATGACTCAAATGAACTAATGAGATAAAAAGAAATCTTGGAAAGGGAATTGGAAATTGCAAATCAACATAAAGAAAAATTCAAGAAAAGCTCAGAAGAACTTGGTACCTTATTGAAGAATAAAAAACCTAAGGGTGACACCTCTGGAATTGGCTTTGAAGTTGGAGAAACCTCTGGTACTACAAACACTCAGGATCACAACAAACCGGTAAGACCACCTAATGCTTATTAATTCAATGGAAAATGCTTTAACTGTAATAAGTATGGTCATAGGGCAAATGAATGTAGATTTAGGAATTATCAGAATATCAATACACCCACTGGTCAATGTTCCAAATGCAACAAAGTTGGTCATAACTTTGAAAACCGCAGAATGAATGTGAGATGTTATGTTTGTGGAAGATTTGGACATTTATCTAATCAATGCAGAACACAAACTGACATAGGTTATGGGAAAGCTATTCAGAAAAATAATGTAACTTGTTATGCATGTAACAAGATTGGGCATATTGCTAAATTTTGTAGAAATAAAAGTACACCGGTAGACAACAAAAGTGCTAGCTTGAAAGGAAAAGAAAAATTTGAAGAGGTTAAGCAAGAATTCTCAAAACAATGGATTAGAAAAGCTGATCTAAACATTGGGAATACTCCTCCACCAGTAGAACCAACAAATGCTTCACCGGCAGGACAGAGTGATGCTTCACCGGTAGGACAGAGCAGTGCTCCACCGGCAGGAAGTTCTTCATCTAATTGAAGAAAATATCCTTAAGGGTTTTGTCAATCTAATGACACATGTACTATTATTCCCTCAGTTAGAGATAAGAAGTTGAAAATTACTTGACCGGCAAACAATGTTAAGTGAATACTTAACTGGCATGCAATTAATGTGGTAGATAGCAAAAAAGACTTTATAAAATAAGGTTTTGGCTCCATTTCATTTCACCGTGATTTCAAACTTTCAGAGAGCATGAAGATTCCGAGCTAAGGCATTTCGAGCAAGAAGCAAGCACACTCCAAGAAATCATTCATCCAAGACAGAAAAAGGTATTTAATCATGGCATCCACCTCTGTAATTGAATACATAGCGAACCCTACTCTTGTGGAAGTAATTAAAAGACCTAGGCCCATATTTCAGTTAGTCCCCAAAATAGCAAAGAAGGATGATACCTTAGGTGCATTTTCTCAAATTCCTAAAGGTGTTGTATATGCTAAAGACCCTAGAATGTACATCCATTGCAATATTGAAGAGTTAGGAGATGAGGAAATCAAAACCATGTATAAAATTGAGATATGTGATGATACCGACAATGTTAAAGCTGAACACAAGGTTATTGAAACCCTAGGATTCATAGAAATCCTTAGCATTCCTGAATTTCCTAAAGATGTGATTAGGATAGTGTTAAGCAGAGTTCATGGAGAATTTTTCTGGTTAGATGCAATTCATAAGATCACCAAGGAAGCGGTAAAGGCTGTCATAGGGTTACCGGCCACCGGTAAAAGACCAAACAAAAACAAGAAGGTGTCAAATGATTTAGTCATAGACCTAATAGGTGCAACATTTAATAAAAAATGTGAGATTCTTAAGTATGATATTAGGTTACAAAGCCACTCATGCTAATAGACTTAACTCAGTTTCAAGTTTATGCATTAAGAGTGCTTATGATATGATAACAGACAATGCAAAAATTGACATTTGTGAATGGTTAAAGGATGAACTAATAGACAAACTTGGAATGATAAAGAAGGATAAGAAAGGAAATTTCAGATTTGGAAATCTATTAGTATGCCTAATGCTTCATATAACAAAACAGGTTCCCAGTATAGGATATAAAGAACTAGGATATGACATACTGGTAGGAAAGCAATTGACAAAACTATTTAATACCATGGGTGAGAACAAGGAAAACAACATTCAGGACTTTTTCCAAGCATTAAAGACAAAAATGAAGAAAAGGATAAGGTTATCTCAGAAAATTGTAGATAAATACAAAGATGATATATGCTTTGTTATTAAAAAGGATGAAATATGGATGGAAGCAGTCATCCCAAGGACAATTTGGGTAACAAAAATGGGCTATGAGATAGATGACCACATAGTTGAAACTTATGCCAAAGCACTTCTGGAAGCCCCCAATGAACCTAAGGAAGAAGTATTTGGTAGTGCTGAAACCATAGAAAGCCAAATATAGTCCAAGAAAAGAGTGAAGAAGGTAGAGGCATTTGTGAGAAAAGGATCCAGACAAGCAAAGGCCATTAAGGAAGATGTATTAAAGAAAACTGACATAACTGAAGATGAGTTGGCTGCCCCACAACCTGAAGCTCATCTATCACCGATAGGTACTTCTTCAGAAGGTGGCATGCCAACAACTTTTAAAAGAGTTGTTAGGAAAAGAGATCCCTCACCGGCAACCACTCCTTCACCTAGAAGGACAAGGAAGAAGCAACAAGCTATGAGATCTCCGGTCAAAAAGGTCACACCTAAAAGGAAGCTAACTCCTAAGAAAAAGAAAAAGACAAAAACTAACTTGGCACCTCTAGACATATTGCTAAATGAGATTACAGAGGAAGGAAAACTGAAAAACATAGGGAAAATTTATGACACCCTATCTACTGATGAGAAAGGGCAAGTTGAGGAGAGTGTAATACTGCATATGGACATGTTCAAAAAGTTTTTGATGGAATTTATCAATGAAATACCTGATGATTTATACAAAAGACTTGAGGCCAAAAGGTAAGGAGTGATTGAATTAGACAAGAAAATAAAAATAGAAAAACTACTTGCTATATATCCGGTAAACTCCCCAAAGGAAATTGATGATCTAATTGCTCAGGAAAACCAGACTGTTTTCTCCACTACATACCAGCATATTTCATTGATGGCAGGAAGAGTTACAGAAGTTACAAAGGAAACAGAAGATGGTTGGGACATATTCTTGGTTGAAATGGAAAAACAAGAAGAATACAGGAATCCCAAGCCTGTTAAGGTATATCAAAAGGATAAGGACAAAGGGAAAGGCAAAGTTGGTGGACCTCCAAGCATAAAGGTTAAAGACAACCTACCTCCACTTATGAAAATCACAACTCCTGAAGACCAACCAGCAATAGAAAGCATGGATGTAGAGGATAGTAATCCAAATCCTGAAGTCCTATACACTGTAAATGTTGATACCCAAAAGATCAACATAATAGTTGATAAAGATACAACTGAAAAGTGAGATATGGCTAAAAAGCCTCCAGTAACAGGAGATACAGAGCAACCAATAGAGCATACAGGGAAAAAGATTGAATCTGAGGCACAAATAGAGAAACCAATAGAGCTAAAGGCTCTGGAATAGGCTCACAAGGAAACAATGCCACCAGTAAGCAATGAAGCAGGAAAACTAGTGCTAAAAGAAATACAAACACAAACTGACCTACCAAAGGTCAATACAAGCATGGTCACTTCCACCGGTACTCAGACTCTTGGATCGTCATTAGCATTCAAGTCAACTAATGTGACTGAGGTATTGCTTGAATCCATTAAGAAAATAACTAACTATAATTCACAGGCTTACAAAGCAACGGATGATTCAATACCAATTTTGAAGATAATTGCTCTTGATTGTAATATAGATAATAAAGATTCTTTAGGATAGTTGGATACATTATGTAAATACATTTGTGGAAATATTGATAAAATAAAGGAAGAATCAGTAAAGGACATAGTAGAAAAGGAGAAACAAAAATTCTTTGAAGAAGAAATAAAGAAGTGTAACAGAGACTTTGACACACTTCTACTGGAGCTGTGTAGTTTGTTAAAAGAATATAAAAATCTGTATAAAGACACATGCAAAACAAACTTCTTGACTGTAGATATTGACAAGAAAATAAGCAAGACACAGGATGAGATAAATAAGCTTGCAGACAATTTTGTCAACTCACCGGATTTACTATCTATTTTTGAAGATAAGTTAGCAAATTTTGAGGAAGAATTTCTTAAACAGGAAAGAGAGAAAGAGAGAATAATAAACAAGGCAAAACACTTGAGATCCAAACTGAGTCCAAGATTGGACCATCTAGCATCTCTGCAGAAGGAAATCTCAGAGGCATTAGCATAGGGAAGTAAAACATCAGCAAAGCAATTACAACATCTCACCGGTACTGTGAAGAGGACTGAAACAACAATAAAAGATCGAAAAATGTTTATGGATAGTATAAACTTAATTTTGGGTGATCTTTTTTAGATAATAACTACCCAACTACAAGGTTGAGGATATGACTACAAACTCTACTAACATCTTGAAAACCTTTCTCATTGATGCCAAAGGGGGAGTAGTAGGATGAGAAAGTTCAAAGACAGGAATCATATGCTCAAGGGGAGCCCTTCATATTTTTGGTAAACATTCTTTTTGGTAAATTTTTTTTGGACTACACATTTTGGACACTTTCTGAAATTTCTCATGACTGTTGCCATCAATGCCAAAGGGGGAGATTGTTGGCATATGGACACTCCAATGAGACATTGTGTGTGATTGAAGGTTTTGTCATTGATGGAAACCTTGCAATCCTATGGCACTGGCAAGACTTCATACTAGCAAAGAATTACACAAGCAAGATAGTACACCGACATCAACAAGATCACTCTACACTGGCACCAGCACCGGCACCAAAGAAAAGATGTATACCGGCATAAAGGCCGATAGGATTTTTGATATGTAATATTTTGTTTATTATTGTAAGCCAACTTGGCAAATTGTAAAATGACTCTTGTATATAAAGGAGATCATTGTAGACATTTAAAAAAAAAAAGGAAGCAAGCATAAAAGAAAATTATTAGGTAGACCTAATGTACGAATTATAGGTCAAGGGTATATGTAAAGAATAGAGTTAGAACCAGTACTGAATCTAGCATTAAAGATGCTATTATAAAGAAATACAGATCTTTGGATTAGTATAATCCTCATTGTAAGTTAGTGTGACTTCTCATTGAGCAGTGAGCTCTAGGCAGTTGGCCTTCCTGCATGTGCAGGCCCCTATTGTAAGTAATATTCTCTTATTGGCCAGTGAGTGAATATTGTGGGTCAAAAATCCCACCGAGGTTTTTCCCACACTGGGTTTCCTTGTTAAGCATCTTGTGTTATGATGTTCTTTTCATGTGGATGTTTTTGATTCTATTTATTGCATTAATTCTTGCATACTGGTATACTGCTATTTTATGTTCTGCATGTTTTAACTTAAGAAATTCTTATCACCGGTTAGATATTGATTCACCCCCCCTCTCAGTATCTGTGGGAATCCTAACAATACCTACCACTTTTGAGGCATGGAATATAAGTGTTCTTTTTAAATTTCCATAGAAATGTGATCTATCCTCTATTTGGAGATGTTGCTCCAATAAGCATGGTGTTTATTTTAGCCCCACATAGTAAATGATTTTCTAAACTAGGAATTGGAAATCTTGGTCAACAAAATGAAAATATTTGCAAAAAGTAACTTGCTTTGTAAAAATGGACAAGTTGATTGTTCTTTTTTCACTCCTAATCCTGAAATGCCCTGAAATTTGACTAAGTCTGAAATTTGGAGAATCTTCCAAAAACTAGATTTTGCATTATAACTCCTAGAGGTCTGAAACCTCTCTCAAACATCTTGACAATATATATGGAATAGAACTTCACTTATACTTAAATGTTATATTCCATATATATTACCCTTGCACAAACCTAATTTCAAGATTTGATTAAAAAATTTGCACTTTGTTTCAAATGCACTAAACTATCTGTAAAAAGAGCTAACCTACGTCACAAAAGTGCTAACCTGCATCACAAAAGCGCTAACCTATGATGCAAATGTGCTAGCCTGTGATGCAAATGCATAGTTTTTCAGACAAAAGTGCTAACCTACATGACATATGCGCTAACCTGTGATGCAAAAGTGCTAACCTATGATGCAAATGCATAGATTTTCAGATAAAAGTGCTAACCTACATGACATATGTGCTAACCTATGATGCAAATGCGCTAACCTATCGAACAAAAGTGCTGTCAAAATTCACACATGTGTGAATCTTCATTACAAATGTGTTAATTTTACTTTATGAGATTTTTAAAAGTATATGCGAGGTCTATGAGCCCCATGGTGAGCACCAAAATGTGTGAGCTTGAATTTCATCCTTAGAATGTTACATGTAATAAGTTAGTTTCACAAAATACAATTGGAATGCATACAGGAAATCCAAAATCCACCAATGAAACTACATAAAATACATACTAAAATAAAACATTATTTTACCTTCATGGCTTATGTCTCATTGTGTCCTAACTCCACTATTCCTGGTTGCATATGGTGTGCTCTCAGACAATGCACTATTGGCTTCCAAGATGGCATATGAAGAATGGACTGATAACTTGTAGTTAACTGATGCTATGATATGCAAATGCTACATGATTATACTAAATGATTATGCTAAATGATATTATATGATAATTGCTATTTGCTTTAAAACTAAAACTCATAGATGCATATGATTAGCTTGCAAAATGCACTTGAAGTCTCTTGAAGTATAGCTTGAAGATTCTTGAAGATTTACTCTCTCAATTGGAGCTCTTGATTTTATAGAATTTGAGAGGATAAGATGATGTGGCTTAGATCAACGGTCTTGATGAAATCTGGAGATTTAGATGGCTATGAGAAAAGGTGAAGGTTGAGAGAAAGGGGGAAGGAGAAGACAAATGTCACTCATCTCACCTTGACTGGGTTGCTGACTAAGGGAATCTAGGGATGGTTGGAGGAAATTTAGGCATGAGAGGACAAGTGGACTCAAGTCCTTCCTAAGATGTAGGGGGGTTGGAGAAAATATAGGAAATGGTTATGAAATATGTGTACATAGACAATTTTCATTAAGTTTGGAAGTTGGAGATAAATGATAAATTAATATTTAAGAAATATTAATTTCCTTAGCCACATGTTTGATGAGTTTGGCAAAGGGAAGATGAAGTGGAGATGGAGGGTGAGTTGGCAAAGGGATTAAATAATTTAGAAATTATTTAATATTTGAGACTATAGGATAGGAGAATAACTATTAAATATTGGATATTTAATTATTTGGAGGAGATAATTAAATATTAGATATTTAATTAATTAGAAGAATAGGATAAATGAATGAATTAATAAAATATTAATTAATAGAAAGACATGAAAATGAATTAAATAAATTAATCTTTTCAAATTAACTATTTAATAGAAGAATAATTATTAAATAAATATAAAATATTTATTTAATTGCTCATAGCCAATTTTTATGTGGGGAAGAATCCGCCCCCAAGATTGCTTACCATATATCTCCCAAGATAACTACCCAACTATGAAGCAATTCACTTTGGGTTAATTTCTGGCAAAAGGTAAAAAAATAGGCACCCTCTAGGGGGTGACAAGGCTGTTTGAGCTGACAGAGTATCGAGACTAGTGGGCTATGATATTGTTGATGACCGTTGAATAAAGTGTCTATCTCATGTGTCCTTTATTGTAAACCAAACCAGTGAAAACATTTGGGATTTGAAAATATCCTCACAAAAACATACACTTAATGTTTAGCATAGGGATGATCATTCTTTTCATGTGTTCTATGTCTTCTTGTTATGAACATTGAAATATCTTGCAAATCAACCAATACAATAATCAATTCAAAACAAAGAGAAAAGAGCAACCTTAGAGAGATAAGAATTTCAAAATCTAACAAATCACTTTTTTTGAGGTGGTTATCAACTTTTCAACTATCTTTAGGCAAGATTTTCATCCAACAATATTAGGGGAGTATCAAAACAAGTGATCAAGAGTTTATCATCCAACTATCTCAACAACAACAATACCTAGCTAGGTATTCAAGTTAGTCAAATCAACTTTCCATATCAAGAGACTTTATCCATATTATTTGACGTACTTTGTCATAGGGGCCTATCCAACAAACCCTCTATTCGACTTAGTGAGCTTGAGTATCTAAAATGAAGTATCCATCAATTCAACAACATCAACCTATCTAAATTGAAACTTTGATTGCTCGTGTGATCATCCCTTGTCACTTAAAAAAGAAGAAGCTTATTCAAAGGAAATGAGTCCTAGCCTCAATCAAGATCAAGATATCATGGCACTCCAATCTAATCCCATTTTTTATCAAGATCCTACCTATCAAGAATCTTATGATGATCCCCTAAAATTTTGGTATTCCATCCACAATGATCCCCTTTTATCTCAAGAGCAGATTCTCATTCAACATCCACCTCCCAAGAAAGAGCATGGTATCCCTTCCATCTCCTTCACTAATCTAATTCAAAATCAAGTGAAAAACACAAACTCAAATGGTCCTACTCCAAGTCAAGATCAAGAAAACTCTTCATCCTCCAAATCCATTTTAGGTCCTTTCATTCCAAAGTCAAACTCTTCATCTTCCAAATCCATTTTAGGTCCTTTCATTCCAAAGTCAAACTCTTCATCCTCCAAATCCATTTTCGGTCCTTTCATGCCAAATTCAATCTCTTTATCCTCCAAATCCATTTTAGGTCCTTTCATTCCAAAGTCAAACTCTTCATCCTCCAAATCCATTTTAGGTCCTTTCGTTCCAAATTCAAACTCTCTATCCCTTCCATCCATCTTGGGTCCTTACTTCCCTCCATCCACCATTCCATCATCTCAAATGATCCATAAGAAAGATCAACAAAGGCACACATCTTTGAACTTGTTTCAAACAACTATCTAAACATCTTTTCAAAAATATTCTTCCATCATTTCCTTCATCTATTTTGGGTTCTTATGTCCCAAAATTCAATTATCCTCCATATCTTCATCACTTCTCAAGTTGTGTACCAAAACTCATCTTGAATGCATTTCCATCTATTCTTGCGCAAGTCTTCAAACATTCTATCTATTATCCAACACCTCTTTTCTATCCTTCCATCCCTTTCATTCAATCCTTTGCATAAATTCATCATCTGTGAAATAGCCATTTGTGTCATTTTGTCACATGCTTGCCCATGCTTGAATATCATGTTTAGTCCATTTCCTAGATATCTATTCATGATACACTTAAGAATCCAAGGTTGTTCCTCTTTAACATTATCTTTTGGTTGAGATACACACTTAATCCTAAAAAGAACCACTTATCGTATCTTGGTACTGACATCTTTTGATTACTAGATCTCGTACACTTGATCAATTGCTCTAAATCATTGTGATCTCTTAGTTGAAGACATGGCTAGTGAAAAATCTAAAATCTTTCTTCAGTACTACTGTAATTATTAGACCTATGTAAGTTTCATTACTTACAAGCCAATGCAATCAAAATAAGAAAAGAAAAAGACAATATCAAAAGATCCAAAGCATGATCAAGAAAAGAAAAGAAAAAATGAAATATCAAAAACTTGGCTATGGGAATATGCAAATAAATCCATTGGGGCTATGGACACCTAGCTGGAAATCGAGCAATATTTGTGATATTACAGTGATAACCTCATTAAAGCTATGGATTCTTTCTGATAGCGAGGCTCTATCCAAGATGCTTTTGAAGTTAGGACAACTCATGTAGCTAGCCACATTGGATTCTAAATATTACAATGGTCATATGAGTTAGAATGAACCCAATTGCACGAACATGGGTAGTCAAAGACTAAGTGCCTTGATCCAGTTTGGGATTCTTCTTCCCTTTTGAGTCTACTTCCTAGTTTCTAGATATGTTTGGTTGAATTTTCCAGAGGTTCTAAGTGTGGGTTGGGTCTCTATCTTTGAAAAGTTCAGGAACACTTATTCAGGTGGTGCTAAATACTATGACAATCTTATATATCACCTCTTTACAAATGGAGACTTCTATACTTGGGGTCAAAGTTTCATCCATTCTATTCTTCATACCACATCTCTCATTATCCTTCCTCCAGTATCCATTACTCTATCTAAGTTCATCCAGTGCTATCTATGATCTTGCTTCATGCTAATCTATACCATCTATCCTAAATATTCATTTCTTCCATCATCTATCACTATCTATGATCTTGTTTCTCCTATCCATATCCCCTTTTCCATCCTTGATATTGATCAAAACTAAGGACGAAAACATGATTTCAAAAAATCTCTTCACATGTCTCCTCATAAGCTACCCCCACCTTTCACCCATTTGTCTTTAGCTCATTAATTCATCCATTCCTTGTCTTGCTATACATTGGGAAAACCAAATACATCTTTCTTCTAATCCAAAAAGCTCAAAATAATAAAAAAATTTCCAAAAACTAAAAAAAGAGAACAAAATTGAAAATCAAAGCATGAGCGCATGGCCCATCCATCAAATCAACAATAGGAAAACTATCAAATTCTGCAATCAAACTGAACCAATCATCAATTATCAAATCTATCAAATCAAATTGAAGCAACTTAAGATATCAAATCATTTTTAAAAACCTATCAATCATGGTTTTCTATCAATCACTGAGTTCAATCAAAACTCTACTAAGCCCTTGCATTAGAAACTAAATTGGTTTCTTAGAGACAATCAAATCAATCAATCAATCAATCAAATCAAATCAATCAATCAATGGATCAATCAATCGATCAATCAACTCAATCAATCAAGTCCTTATTTCATCATACATGTGCATCAAACACATTAAATCTAATCATCAAAGTGATTTTTTAGCTTTTCCACTTATCAAATATTGCAATCAAACTGATCACATGTCTTGTCAATCAATTCATCACTCGAAATATATCAACATCAATGTGTCTTATATAGAGATAGGTACACTCGAAACCAGACAGATCGGTCTTACACAGGGTACTCACTCTTTGAAACCAGACATTCTTATCAATCATCAAACAAATCAAAACAATGACATAGATCAGTATGACTACTGGATTCTATTCTGGGTAGTCATATCTTTATGAATTGATGACAGGACATGTTTCATCTCTCAAAAATCAAGAAAGAAAAAAAATCAGGAAAAAAATCAAAATGTGCAATAAAAACAAGTGGTTAAAACCTGGTAAACAAATGCTATCTAAAAAGTGAGTTCCTCCATCTATGAGATCGCTTTGCACACCTATCCACTTTATCATATCCAATACTAACAATGTTTACTATGTAGAAGGTTTAAAGCATAATATTTTGAGTGTTGGTCAATTAGTTGAAAAAGGATTTCAGTTATAATTCAAGAATGGTAAATGCAAAATTATGAACAAAATTGGTTTGGAAATTGCAACCGGTAATCAAACTAGAGGTAACATCTTTCATTTGAATGATAATTGAAAGACATGCTTGATTCTACACATTGATGAAAGTTGACTATGGCATAAAAGACTCTGTCACGTAAATTTTGATTGCATGCTAAAAATTAGTACTACTAAGGCAATTAGAGATTTACCTAAGATTGTTAAGCCTCACAATCTGGTGTGTAAGGAATGTCAATTTGGAAAACAAGTTAGAAAATCTTTTAAAAGTATTCCAGAAAAATCAAATAATTCTCTTGACTTAATTCATACTATTTATGTGTCCAGCTAGAAGTAAAAGTTTACAAGGTGATAGATATTTCATGCTAATCATTGATGACTATTCTAGAATGTGTTGGGTTACTTTTCTCAGAGAATAATAAGAAGCACTTGGGAAGTTTAAACTATTCAAAGCAATGGTGGAGAATGAAACCGGTAAGAAAATAAAATGTTTGAGATCAGATTGAGGAGGTGAATTTACATCTAAGGAATTTAATGCATTATGTGAAGTGAATAGAATCAAAAGACAGTTATCAACACCCCAAACACCACAGCAGAATGGAGTTGTAGAAAGGAAAAATAGAACTATCTTGGATGTAGCTAGAAGTATGTTATCAGAAGCAAATCTTCCACATGTATATTGGAGAGAGGAAGTAAGCACAACAATCTTTACATTCAACAAGGTTCACATCAAAGGTGAAACTGGTAAGAGCCCTCATGAACTATGGTTTGGTATTACTCCTACTCTTAAATATTTCAAAATATTTGGTAGTAAATGCTATATTAGAAGAGATGAGTATATTGACAAATTTCATCCTAGAAGTGATGAAGGAAAACTTCTTGGTTATTCATCTAAGAGCAAGGCATATAGATGTTTTAACAAGAGATTGCAGAAAATTGTTGAGAGTACAAATGTGAAGATTGATGAACAATTTAGAGGAACTTCAAGGTATATAGACTCTAAACCAGCAACATAAATACTGGCAAATGAACCTACATTGAACCCACTGGTACAAAATGAAGATCCAGTTACACCAGTATCATCTGGAAATTCCACTATAACCGAGGAACAACAACAAATGAAGATGCCCTAGTATGTAAGACTGAATCACTCTGAAGATCAGATAATTGGAAACAAGTATAAAGGAGTTATGACAAGAGGAAGACTAGCAAATGAAGAGGTATGTCTTATTTCTCAAATCAAACCATCATCAATTAATGATTCATGTGAAGATAAACACTGGATTAAAGCTATGGAAGAAGAATTAGAACAAATTGAGAAGAATACCACATGGACATTAGTTCCCTAGCCTAAAGACAAAAATGTGATTGGAACTAAATGGGTATTTAGAAACAAACTTAATTTAGATGGTAAGGTAATCAAAAATAAAGCAAGACTAGTGTGTAAGGGATATTCTCAGAAAGAAGGAATTGATAATAATGAAACCTTTACACTGGTAGCTAGAATTGAGGTAGTTGGATTATTCTTGGGTTTTGCAGCACACAAGAACTACAAAGTTTATCAAATGGATATTAAATGTGCATTTTTGAATGAAGATCTTGAAGAAGTTTACATTGAACAACCTAATGGATTTTATTTGACAGATAACAAAGATATGGTTTGCAGGTTAAGAAAAGCTTTGTATGGGTTGAAGCAAGCTCTAAGAGCTTGGTATGCAAGATTGGATAAGTATCTTTTGAAGATTGGATTTTCTAAAGGGAATGTTGACAACAACTTATACTATAAAGTGACTAATGATGACATCTTGGTTATAGAAGTTTTTGTTGATGATATAATCTTTGAAGGAGAAGATGGATTATGTAAAG
This sequence comes from Cryptomeria japonica, assembly GCF_030272615.1. Classification (NCBI taxonomy): domain Eukaryota; kingdom Viridiplantae; phylum Streptophyta; class Pinopsida; order Cupressales; family Cupressaceae; genus Cryptomeria; species Cryptomeria japonica. The sequence goes on from NC_081411.1 coordinate 837,970,101, forward strand.
ACTTTTCTATTGAAATGCAACAAGAATTTGAAATATCTATGATTGGAGAACTAAAATTCTTTTTAGGATTACAGATTTGACAGATTGATAAAGGTATATTCTTGAGTCAATCCAAGTACTTGAAGGAGTTACTAAAGAAATTTAGGATGAAGAACTCTAAATCGGTAAGCACACCTATGACTACAAATGACAAATTATCACTAAGGGATGAATCTACACCTATTAATCCGACTAGGTACAAATCTATGATAGAAGGTTTACTGTATTTGACACAAACTAGACCTAATATTATGAATGTAGTATGTATTGTTTCAAGATTTCAGAGTAATCCTAGAGAAAATCATGAATCAACAACAAAAAAGATTTTCCGGTACTTACAAGGCACTACAAATATTGGTTTATGGTATCCTAGAGATGAAAACTTTGAATTATGTGCATACACAGATGCAAATTGGGCAAGAGATGTGGATGATAGAAAAAGAACCATTGGCAGAGCATTTTTTCTTGGAAGGAGATTAATTTCTTGGTTGAGTAAAAACCAAAGTTGCACATCTTTATCAACATCAGAATCAAAATATGTTGTAGCAGCAACTAACTGTACATAGGTATTATGGCTTAAGAAAATGTTGAAGGACATAAAGGTAAAATGCAAGGAACCTATAACTATCTATTGTGATAACACTGCAACAATTGATATATCTAAGAATCTGGTATTACATTCTGAAACCAAACATGTTTCTATCAAACTGAATTTTCTGAAAGAGAATGTTGAAGCAAAAGAAGTAAAACTAGTTTATGTGAATACTAAAGAGTAGATTGCAGATATTTTCACTAAACCTCTACCTAAGGAGACCTTTTAATATCTCAGAGATCAGCTTGGGGTCATACCCCCACCAGTAGAGACTTAGACAGTTGATGTTTGTCATCAACCAACATAATTAACAGAGAAATCTTTTACTCTAGCTTTGATGAGGAAGCTACTTCTAAAGGGGAGTAGTTGGTATACTGAATTGGTTGGTATTTTGTATTTGAATCTAGTTTTGTATTAGCTTTGGATTTAATGTCAAAGGGAGAGAGATATCTATGGAAAAACACATTATCTTTTGGGGAGAGATTATTCATTGGGGGAGAGATTGTTACTTTGAGATTGATTACTCTTTGTATCTGAATTTTTATTTCTGGCTATGATCTCTTTTGGGAGATTGTTGGTTTTTGGTTTTTGGAATTTCTGTCTTGGCACTTTGATGGTTTTTCCATCTTGTGTTTCCATCAATGCCAAAGGGGGAGATTGTTGGTATTTTGGTTATATTGATATGGTTTTGTCATTGATTTCAACACCTATTAACACTTATCAACTCTGACACATTGAAGAATTGGCAATGTTCACTGGCAAACAAATGACTTATGCATAGTCACCGGTATCTGGTACATCGATAGGATATAATGTTCATTGACACTTGGAATGATATGGAAAACACCTAGTTATGTCGAAGACATCATTTGGACACTTTTTCTTGGAGATTTGTTCATTGGTATATTCATGTTTGCATATTTGTTGTTACTGGCAAATATGTCTACAATAAGCACCGACATGCTTATCTATTCCAGATCAGCACGACATGCTTTGGAGATGATTTATTATTGTTATAAATGCATCAAGCTGACATGTTGAATCAGATTGCATCTGTTATTGATTTACTTGTAAAATGTTTTATTGTAATATCTTTTAGAGCCGACCTACTAGATTTGGTCTTAGGTTATGGTATAAATGTAAGATCTTATTTGTAAGATCAAGTGTGGAATGTGAAGGAAGAAATAATTTGATATATGCAAGAATAAGCAGAGCTTTACATGCAAATATCATTTGAAGGTTGAAGGAGGATTTTGTGAAGACAATCAGAACTACACCAATACTGAATCCAATATAGAAAGATGTCATTTTAAGTCGTACATCTATATTAGATTTAACCATCCAATTGTAGTCAATGTGACTCCTATTTATGTTTGAGTAGTGAGCTCTAGGTGCTTGGCCTTTTTGCATGTGCAAACCCCATTTGTATAAACATACTATCTACAGTAGTATCATCTGATTGTGGGTAAGGTTTCCCACCGTGGTTTTTCCCCTTACAGGGTTTCCACATACAAATATTGGTATTATGTGTTGTGGATGTTATTATCTTTCTATTCATGCATTAATCTTTACTGGTACTACAATTAACTGATAAACTATCTACCGACATAAAGTTTGGTTTACTGGTATTAAGCATTAAGGTTGGTTAAGTTGTTTTTGGTTTGAATTTATTTGACAACTGATTCACCCCCCCTCCCCCCTCTGAGTTGTCTTTGGGACCTAACAATACTTATTCAAGAGTACTAGTTATACTTGTCAGAGTCACCACCCACAAAATTATGGGAGAATAAGAAAATAAGTTTTGACAAATCAGTTGCAGGGGGATTAAATAACAAGAAGATTTTCAGAGAAAGAGAAATAGTAGAAATGAGAGATAACATAATCTGCTGCAAACACACAGAGACTCAAACAAACTTTTGAGCTAATACAGGCACCAATCCGTAGCATAAATTCATGCTACGACTCTCCCCCAGTAGAGTCACCACTTTTCTTGTTCTCAAATTTTGATTCCCTCCTATTCCTCCCTATAAGAAAATTTAATAACTCTATTTATATATGAAGAGGACACCAAGAAAACATAATTCCAGACTAACATATAACAAGGTTTCAACAAAACCTTCTACACTTTGAACTTATCCAAAGCTCAGGTGGATATACCTTTTGTGAATAATTTCACACTTTTAAATTGAGATCTACAGTAAACCAATGCTAAAAACCTATGGACTTCATCACCTTAATAAAACTGAAACATTAAAGAAAACTTATGCTCATTTTTCAGTATTTGATCCCAAGAAAGATAGAAACAATTCCATAACTGATATCAATGCCTTATCCAGCCTATAGAGTCACCTAAATCAAGCAAGAGTTTCAAAACTGAACATTCTCATACATTTCATCACTTTGGCTTTCATGAACCCCATACATGCCTGACATATATAGGTTCTTTCCCTTTAAACTAAAATCGTTTATCAAATTCAAAGCAGCAAACCATTGATCTACTAACAAAAATATTTCATGCATATTTAATCCTCTCCTGAAGAGTAAAGCCAGAAATATATCTATAAGACTGCCTTACAATCCATGCTCAATCGAATAACCCTAAATTATCCAAATAAAACCAAAAATCTAATGAATGCACACTAGAAGACAAAGAATATTTAGGCCTGAAACTTTGATTTGTATATTCATATTCATTTTTTGAAAGTTTTACATAACTCAAGGTAATTTCTGAGAGAACTAGAAAACCCTAAATATATTTCAGCAAGTTTCTTTACAAATTCTTGTGATCCTTATTTTCTAAGTCTTGGTATTCATTTATAACAATATGGTTGCAAACAAGCTTCGGACTTTCCTAGGAAAAGTTTTTTACAACCATGATTCCTACTGAAAAGAAAAGAAAATACAATCATTTCATTTCCTAATGACCTTTTAAGTTTGTTGTTCCACTGCAACATCTTCTAACTATTCTAGGACTTCCTCTTCTTGTACTACATATTTGTTTTTCCACTCTTGGAACACGTCATCACTTGGCCAGGAGAAGTTAACAATCTTCTTTTTTATCTTATTTAGCCTTTTCCATGTGATTCTCAATTGCCTAACCTTTGTCTCCAAAAAGCCATAATATGACTTTACATTCTCAATCTCCTCAACTATCTTAATAAATAAAGATGTGTCATACGTATTAATGAACTCATTTACCCATTGAGACAAGCTATACCCCAGCTCGTCTAGCCATGTATTTTCCTCTTTCAACTAACTAGGACCAACAAAACCCCTAGGAAACAATTCATACTTATGATCAGCATATTCTTTTTTATATAAGTGGGCCTTTCTCTTCACACTTTCCCTTTCTTCTACTAACCCGGTCATCCCTTTTACTAACTCACAAGTGGATTTGATATTGGCATCAACCTCTACCTTTTCATGAGATGAACACATAAGTTCCAACTCCACTTCCCTAGGCATCCACTTATTCGAAATTGGCTCCAAAGTATCCTTATCTTCTTTCAAAACAATCAAAATATTCAAAATTCTTTTCATGTAAATGTATATAATAGAGGCTCCAACTGAGTCAGCAAATGTCAAGATCGTGCCTCTGACCTTCTCTTCATATTTGCTTGCAAATAAGGCCTGAGCTTGTTTTATGTTTTCCATCTCATCTTGTATGGTTTCAGTTGCTTGGAAACTAGAGGTCATAGGAGAAGGGGAAAACTCAATGATGGGACTGGTGGGTGGAGGTCTTGTTGGAGAAGATGCAATCATTAGAGTGGAGGACTCACCCTTCTGGTATTACCCTACCAATTGACTTTGTAATTTAGCAATGATACTATCCCTATTGGCTATCTCTCCTTTGGCCTCATTATAAGCCCTTAGAACTATTTCTAATCTCACCTGGATATCAACCCTCTCCTTTGCTTCCTTATCAGCCACTACCACACTGAATTTTCCAATTTCTAGAACTGTGCTCACAGCTTCTACCACCCCTGTGTCCTAGACTCTCTTCACTATCATACCTCCTAGGTAGCTAGATTTTGAGGTGTCCTTCCTTCTTCTGCTCTCATCCCTCTTTAGGGACCACATAACCAAAGCAACATTACCCTTACTAAATGTCAGTCCTTCTAGGGGCTTGGTTTCTTTCCTTACTACTTCAAGCACTAAGGCATCGGCTATGTCCCATTTAGGAAGGATTAAAACACCAGCCTTTGACACCATTTCTCTCCACTTTTCAGGAGTAATGGCTTTGAATTATGCCATCATTTCTTGCTTCACCTCTTCCTCCACTGTAGTTGCATCTTTGTGGGGTTGCTCAATCTTTTTCTTCTCACATCTTGCCTTAAATTGCTCAATGTTTTGTTTCCTAGCAAATTGCATAAAGGACCTTGTTGTGACAAAATTACTATTAGCCAAGAACTCCTCACTAGCTTGTTTGATAGCAGGGTCTAGCTCCTTTCCTTTGAACCCATCTGTAGTCAATTTTATCTTAGCATTTGGTGGCTCTTCAAGAATTCCTTCTTGTGTTTCCTCATAAGTGTAGGCAATCTCCCCAAGACTTCCTAACTGCAACAATTGCTTTGTCGCTGCCTGTTCATCTCCCACATGGATAGGGGATTGGGATGGAGAGTATAAAGGTTCACCTATTTGCACCTCTTTGCCCACCCTTTTCCTTTTAGGGGAGTTTTGAATGTTAGTGGCATCTCCTATTTCTCTCTTCCCTTTTGAAGTAGAGGGCTCACTAGCTACCAACACTAGCACACTATACCTTGGCTTCTTATGCATCACATAATCACCTAGAGGGATGGCCTTGGCAAAGGCAGGCTTGGCTAGAACCAACTTAGCCCTTTCAAGATCATTCCTCATTATAATCTCCCTCTTCTCCTTCAATGTCTACATTAGGTCTTCAAAATAAACAATTAAGAATTTAATTTTCTCCTTAAAGGGAGTAAAACTAGACAGAGGATCATAACCACCATCAAATTGGTGAAAAAAATCAAGAGCCTTCTTGTATGCTACCCATTTTTCTTTTCTCAATTCTTGCTCATCTAGATTGAATTCATTTTTTATTAGATCCTCACAAAAATGGAACTGATGTGGTCTACCTTTACATACTGCTCTCTTTCTGAACATGCCATTGAATAAATCTTCAGGGTTAGCAAATCTTAATATTGTAGTAGACAACCTATATGGTTGAAAGAAATCATCAAAGTGTTTCCAGCCACCCTTGGTGATTACAAATTGATGAGCAATGGTGGTGGTTGGGAAAATGGTCCCTTTTCCCCTATTTTTTAACTCTACCTCTTGCACACCCCCAATTTTCCTTAGGATCTCTACAATTCCTATCTTTAATGGGACTTGATAGGGAAGAAAATATGGAGTTCCTCTGAATCCATAAACTCTAAACACGATAGAGACAGGGTATAAATATACATCACCCCAGTTGTGTACAATCTTGATACCTTCAGCAAATTCTTTAGGCCTAAGGAACTCTAGGAGAGCCTTAGGGATCCTAGGGTTTTGTTGGCATAAGAGAATCCTAATTCTCAATGCAAAGCATCTGTCAAACTTCAAGTAGCTGGCATACTCTCTATCCTAGGACAAAATTGTGCTCCACAATTGCATAGGCATCTCTTCACCATCTTTTTCCTTAACTAGATCCATTTCATCAATGAAGTAATCAACACCTTTAAATAAAAACATGTTAGGTCCCAGAGACAACTGAGAGGGGGGGTGAATCAATTGTCAAACAAATTCAAACCAAAAACAACTTAAACAACCTTAATGCTTAATACTGGTAAATCAGACTTTATGTCAGTAGATAGTTTATCAATTAATTACAGTATCGGTAAAGATTAATGCATGAAATAGAAATACAATAACATCCACTACACATAACACCAATATTTGTATGTGGAAACCCTGTCAGGGGAAAAACCACAGTGGGAAACCTTACCCACAATCAGATGATACTACTGCATATAGTATGTGTATAAAAATGGGGTCTGCACATGCAAAAAGGCCAAGTGCCTAGAGCTCACTGCTCAAACACAAATAGGAGCCACATTGACTACAATTAGATGGTTAAATTCAATAATAATGTACTGCTCAAAATAGCATCTTCATATGCTGAATTCAATACCAGTGTAGTTCTGATTGCCTTTACAAAAACCTTGCTTCACCTTCAAATGATGTCTGTGTGTATATCTCTGCTTATTCTCGCATATACCTTCTTATAATTCTTTTTCCTAATCACCTATCGATCTTACAAATAAGATCTTACATATATACCATAACTTAAGACCAATTTTAGTAGGTTGGCTCTAAAAGATATTACAATAAAATAATTATAAGTAAATCAATAACCAATGCAATATCTGATTCAACATGTTAGCTTAATGCATTTACAATAACAACAAAATCATCTCCAAAGCATGTCATGCTAATCTAGAATAGATAAGCCTGTCGGTGCATAACTTGGACCTATTTGCCGGTAACAACAAATATGCAAATACGAATATACCAATGAACATATCTCCAAGACAAAGTGTCCAAACAATGTCTTCAACATAACCATATGTTTTCCATGTCATTCCAAGTGTCGGTGAACAATATATCCTCCCAGTGTACCCCATACCGGTGATTGTGCATATAGTCACCTACTTGTCGGTGAACATTGCCAATCCTCTAAAGTGCCAGAGTTGATAAGTGTTGAAGGTATTGACATCAATGACAAAACCATACCAAAATACCAACAATCTCCCCCTTTTGGCATTCATGGCAACACAAGATGGAAAAACAATCAAAGTGCCAAAATAGAAATGCCCAAAACCAATAAGCCAATAATCTACCAAAAGAGATCATAACAGGAATCAAAATTCAGATACAGAGAGTAATCAATCTCTCCCAAAGTAACAGTCTCTCCCCCTGAGAGTAACATGTGTTCTCCTTGTGTTTTTCCATATCAATATCTCCCCCTTTGACATCAAATGCCAAAGCCAATACAAAAGATAGGTTCAAATACAAAATACCAACCAATTCAGTATGCCAACTACTACCCCTGAGAAGTAGCTCTCCTCATAAAAGACAAAGTGAAAGATTTCTTTGTTAATTTTGTCGGTTGATGACAAATGTCAACTGTCTAATTCTCTACCAGTGGGGGTATGACCCCAAGCTGGTCTCTAAGATATTCGAAAGTCTCCTTAGGCAAAGGCTTAGTGAAAATATCTACAATCTGCTCTTTAGTATTCACATAAACCAGTTTTACTTCTTTTGCTTCAACATTCTCTTTCAGAAAGTTCAATTTGATAGAAACATGTTTAGTTTTAGAATGTGGTACTCGATTCTTAGATATATCAATTGCTACAGTGTTATCACAATAGATAGTTATAGGTTCCTTGCATTTTACTTTTATGTCCTTCAATATTTTCTTAAGCCATAATACTTGTGTACAGTTAGTTGTTGCTGCAACATATTCTGATTCTGCTATTTATAAAGATGTACAACTTTGTTTCTTACTCAACCAAGAAATTAATCTGCTTCCAAGAAAAAATGCTCCACCAGTGGTTCTTTTTCTGTCATCCACATCTCCTACCCAATTTGCATCTGTGTATGCACATAATTCAAAGTTTTCATCTCTAGGATATCATAAACCAAGATTTGTAGTGCCTTGTAAGTACCAAAAAATCCTTTTTACTACTAATTCATGATTTTCTCTAGGATTACTCTGAAATCTTAAAACAATACATGCTACATTTATAATATCAGGTCTTGTTTGTGTTAAATACAACAGGCCTCCTATCATAGACTTGTACCTAGTCGGATTAGTAGGTGTAGATACATTCCTTAGTGATAATTTGTCATTTGTAGTTATAGGTGTGCTTACCGGTTTAGAGTTCTCCATCCCAAATTTCTTTAGTAACTCCTTCAAGTACTTGGATTGACTCAAGAATATACCTTTATCAATCTGTGAAATTTGCAATCCTAAAAAGAATTTTATCTCTCCAATCATAGACATTTCAAATTCATGTTGTATTTCAATAGAAAAGTCATTACATAATCCATCTTCTCCTCCAAAGATTATATCATCAACAAAAACTTCTATAACCAAGATGTCATCATTAGTCACTTTATAGTATAAGTTGCTGTCAACATTACCTTTAGAAAAACTAATCTTCAAAAGATATTTATTCAATCTAGCATACTAAGCTCTTGGAGCTTGCTTCAACCCATACAAAGTTTTCCTTAACCTACAAACCATATATTTGTTATCTGTCAAAGAAAATCTATCAGGTTGCTCAATGTAAACTTCTTCTTCAAGATCTCCATTCAAAAATGCACATTTAATATCCATTTGATATACTTTGTAGTTCTTGTGTGCTGCAAAAGCTAAGAATAATCTAACTGCCTAAATTCTAGCTATCAGTGCAAAGGTTTCATTATAATCAATTCCTTCTTTCTAAGAATATCCCTTACACACTAGTCTTGTTTTATTTCTGATTACCTTCCCATCTTCATTAAGTTTGTTTTTGAATACCCATTTTGCTCTAATCACATTTTTGTCTTTAGGCTGGGGAACTAATGTCCAAGTGTTATTTTTCTCAATTTGTTGTAGTTCCTCTTCCATAACTTTAATCCAGTGCTCATCTTTACATGCCTCATTAATTGATGATGGTTCAATTTGAGAAATAAGACATACCTCTTCATTTGTCAGTCTTCCTCTTATCATAAATCCTTGATACTTGTTCCCAATTATCTAATTTTCAGAGTGGTTCAATCTTACATAATGGGGTGTCTTCGTTTGTTGTTGTTCCTCAGTTATAGTGGAATTTTCAGATGATACCAGTGTAACTGGATCTTCATTCTGTACCAGTGGATTCAATATAGGTTAATTTGTCAGTATCTTTATTGCTGGTTTAGAGTCTATATACCTTGAAGTTCCTCTAAACTGTTCATCAATCTTCACATTTGTACTCTCAACAATTTTCTGCAATCTCTTGTTAAAACATCTATATGCTTTTCTCTTAGATGAATAACCAAGAAATATTCCTTCATCACTTCTAGGATCAGATTTTCCAATATACTCATCTCTTCTATTATAGCATTTACTTCCAAATATTCTAAAATATTTAAGAGTAGGAGTAATACCAAACCATAGTTCATGAGGGGTCTTACCAGTTTCACCTTTGATGTGAACTTTGTTGAATGTATAGACCGTTGTGCTTACTGCCTCTCTCCAATATACATGTGGTAGATTTTCTTTAGATAACATACTTCTAGCTGCATCCAAGATAGTTATGTTTTTCCTTTCTACAACTCCATTCTGATCTTCCATATACCATAGTTGGTTCCATCAAGTTTAGGACTGTCCTTCCTGAAATAGTTAGTAGACATTGGATCTCCTCAAGCTGTTAAACTTCTGCAAAAAGAGGACTTCGCTCTGATACCAATTGTTAGGTCTCGGAGACAACTAAGAGGGGGGGTGAATCAGTTGTCAAACAAATTCAAACCAAAAACAACTTAACCAACCTTAATACTTAATACCGATAAATCAGACTTTATGTTGGTAGACAATTTATCAATTAATTATAGTACCAGTAAAGATTAATGCATGAAATAGAAAGACAATAACATCCACTACATACAACACCAATATTTGTATGTGGAAACCCTGGAAGGGGAAAAACCATGGTGGGAAACCTTACCCACAATCAGATGATACTACTGCAGATAGTATGTGTATAAAAATGAGGTCTGTACATGCAGAAAGGCCAAGCGCCTAGAGCTCACTACTCAAACACAAATAGGAGTCACGCTGACTACAATTGGATGGTTAAATGAAATAATATTGTACTTCTCAAAATAACATCTTCATATACTGGATTCAGTACCAGTGTAGTTTTGATTGCCTTTACAAAAACCTTGCTTCACCTTCAAATGATGTATGTGTGTATAGCTCTTCTTATTCTTGCATATGCCTTCTTATAATTATTTTTTCCTATTGCCTATTGATCTTACAAATAAGATCTTACATATATACCATAACTTAATGTTAGGGTTTGAAGCAAATCCGAAGCAAATATGAACTAACAATTATATGCAGATTTAAATACAAAAGATAAAGAAATAAAACAGGACACAGATAACACAGAGATTTAACGTGGTTCACCCAAAATGGGTTACGTCCACCATACACAGTCATCCAATCTTTCTTATTATCCAACAAAAATAGTACATCAACCTTACAATGCCTTAAGCATTCCAGCCGCTTATAACATGCGTTTTTAGGGAAACAAACAAAGTTGGCCTTTTTAGGGTTTTATTATAAGGTTGGTTTTCTTAGGGAAACAAACAATACTTTGCTGATCAATCACCACATTTTAACAATCTCCCACTTGGAGACTGATACTACACGACACCACTATACATGCAACATCCACTGGATAAAAAACTAGGACTCGATTGGTATAAATTCCACAATTATCAATCAAGAAGCCCAATAGAAACTGATGAAGAAATCAACTTCTCCTATGGAACTGCCTTCATGAACATATCAGCAAGATTCTCACTTGTGTGAATCTTCTCAAGCCGTAACTGACCCTCATCCAAAATAGTCTGGATGAAGTGGTACTTGAGTTGAATGTGCTTTATCCTTGAATGAAAAACAGAGTTCTTCACAACATGAATGGCACTCTGGCTATCAGTATACAATGGGCTATCCTCTTGTGTCTAACCCAATTCCTCTAGAAAACATTGCAACCAAATCATCTCCTTGCTGGCTTCTGTAGTAGCAACATACTCAGCTTCAGTGGTTGAAAGTGCAACAACCTTTTGTAGCCTAGAAATCCAGCTGACTGCAGTTCCCCCTATAGTAAAAACATACCCTGTAGTACTCCTCCATGAATCAATATCACCCACCAGATCAGAGTCAACAAATCCACTTAGAGCAGCATTAGATCATTTGAAACATAATGCCTTCGTAGTAGTTCCTTTCAAATACCAAAAAATCCATTTCATAGCATTCCAATGTTCCATACTCGAATTACTCATAAACCTGCTCAATCTCCCACTCCATGTGCAATATCTAGCCTTGTTCATACCATTGCATACATCAGACTGCCAATAGCTGATGAATACGGGATGTTAGACATTTTATTAACCTCTTCCTATGCCTTTGGGCACATCTCCTTAGTCAATTTGAAATGACTAGCCAAAGGTGTACTAACTGCTTTTGCATTCTGCATGTTAAATCTTTTCAACACCTTCTTTATATACTCACTTTGGGACAAATTCAAGGTTCTATTTTTCTTGTCCCATGTAATCCTCATACCAAGAATTTGCTTAGCTGCACCCAAATCCTTCATAGCAAATGACCTAGCTAATTTTTGTTTAAGATCATTTATATGTTGCATGTTAGACCCAACAACAAGCATGTCATCAACATAAAGTAACAGGATAATATAACTGCCATTATCAAATCTCTTAAAATATACACAATGATCAGAATGACATCTATGATAACCGTGTTCAGCCATGAAACTATCAAATTTTAAATACCATTGTCGGGGTGCTTGCTTTAGGCCATACAGACTTTTCTTCAACCTGCACACCAAGTTCTCCTTACCTTTGACCTCATATCCCTGTGGTTGTAACATGTAAATTTCCTCCTCCAAATCTCCATGGAGAAAAGCTATTTTGACATCTAATTGTTCAAGATGTAAATCATCTGCAACCACAAGACTATGTATAGTTCTAATTGAAGTCATTTTTATAACTGGAGAAAATATTTCATCATAATCTATACCCTTTTTTTGTGCAAAACCTTTTACCACAAGTCTGGCCTTATATCTTTTCTGACCTCCTTCCTCCTCCTTCAGCTGATAAACCCATTTTTTAGGCAAGGCTCTTTTTTCTGCAGGTAAAGGGACTAAGTCCCAAGTCTTATTTTTCATCAAGGAGTCCATCTCCTCTTTCATGCACAGCTCCCACTGTTGTTTGGCATCTACCTGCATTGCTTCTTCATATTCTTCTGGTTCACCAGAATCCATTAATAAAATAGAATACAAAGAAGGAGAAAATATTTCAGGGGGTCTACTTGTCCTCGTAGAACATCTAACACTTGTAGGAGTTTGTGGGAAAATCTATTGTTGCAGAGCATCAGGTACCTGTGGCATTTCATTTTTAGGAATCTCATCCAACACCACATATTCTTGTTTGTCCTATTCATGCTTCTTTTCCTGCATCTGTTCTTTATACATAACCTTCTCATTGAATATAACATCTCTACTTCTGATTATTTTCTTATTTTCAAAATCCCATAATCGATAGCCATATTCATCTATCCCATATCCAATGAAGGTATATTTATGAGATTTAGCATCAAGCTTGGTTCTGTTTTCTTTATCAACATGGACAAAAGCTTCCCAACCAAAAGTTTTTAGAAAAGAATAATTTATCTCTTTACCAGTCCATGCCTCCTCTGGAATACCACCATCCAAAGGGGTTGAAGGTCCTCTATTTATCAAATACATAGTAGTATGTACAACATCTACCCAAAAATGTAAGGGCAATCCAGCATGCAATCTCATGCTCCTCATGCATTCCATGATTGTCTTTTTCATTCTCTCTAACACACCATTTTCGTATGGAGTTTTTGGAACTATCTTCTACTTTCGAATCTCATTTAAGGAGTAGTAATCTTCAAATGCTTTGTTGCAATACTCACCTCCATTATCCGATCTGAGACACTTCAACTTTTTTCCTGTCTCATTCTCAACCAAAGTTTTCCATTTCTTAAAAGTTTCAAAAACATCTGATTTTTATTTTAGGAAATATACCCATGTTTTTCTGGTTGAGTCATCAATAAAAATAACATAATAACAAGAGCCACCAAGAGATGATACCTGAGCCAGTCCCCATACATCTGAATGTACAAGCTCTAACTTCTCACTCTTCTTCTCTTTCCCAACCTTGAGAAATCTGACTCTTTTCTATTTACCATAAACACAATTTTCACAGAACTCTAAATCAATCTTCTTTAGTCCTAGAAATAGATTTTTGGAGTGAAGGGTTTTCATCCCTTTCTCACTCATGTGCCCAAGCCTATGGTGCCACATTATTGAATCTGTTCTTGCAACATTTATTGTTGTTGTCCCTGCAGTAACTTTATCTGTAGTAGCTAAGGTAGAGTAAGTGTTACTAGTGCATAGATATAATGTGCCTACCTTTGCACCTTTAGCTACTACTAATGATCCTTTAGTGACTTTCCACATACTGTCTGAGAAGGTAACTATGTAACCTTCACTACCTAGTTGCCCTATAGAAATTAAATTTCTTCTTAAATTAGGAACATGTCTTAGCTCCTGCAGAAACTAGTCATTACCATTCTGCAACTTGATCTTTATCTTTCCTTTTCCAACAATTTGACAGGGTTCATCATCACCCAAATATACTTGTCCAAAATCACCTTGAACATAATCTAGAAAATATTTTCTATGGGGTGTAGCATGAAATGAAGCCCCTAAATCTATTGCCCAGGAATCATTAACATTATCCAAACATAAGATTAAAGCATCTTGTAAAGTATTACTTGCAATATTAGCTTCCTTACTATCATTTTCATTTTTATCTCCTTCTTTGTTTTTCCAAGACCAACAGTCTTTCTTTAGATGACCAGGATTTCTACAGTACCAGTAATCTTTCTTTCCTCTAGATTGAGAGCATCCTTTCTTTGACTTCCCTCGTGACTTCTCATTCCCAGGGCCTTTTCCTCTTTCCTTTGATCTTCTTCTGTTCTCCACATTCAAAAAACTACCCAATGATGTTGGAGTCTCACCTATGCTTTTCCTTTGCATTTCCTCGCTTAAGATAACACCAACAATATCATCAAATACCAAAGTATTTTAACCAGAGACAGAGTTACTTACAGCCATAACCAAGCTATTCTAGCTTTCTGGCAAAGAACATAAAATCAAGAGAGCCCTAACCTCTTCTGCAAAGGTAATTTTTACCAAAGACAATTGACTGGTAATTGTATTAAATTCATTTAAGTGCTTCGTTACAGATCCTCCCTCACTCATTTTCAAATTAAACAAACGCTTCATAAGAAATACCTTATTCGAACTGAGAGTTTCTCATACAACTTAGCCAATGTTGTCATCAAATCTATAGGCATTTTTGCTTCTATTATATTGAATGCTATAGACGGTGCAAGGCACAATCGAATGGATCCCAGTGCCTTTCTATCTAAAATGTCTCACTCTTCATCTAACATTGTGGTCACTTTCTTTGCCTTTCCTTCTAATGGCCACCACAAATCCTTTTGATACAGGTAATCCTCCATCTGCATTTTCCATAACTAATAATTCTGGTCGTTAAACTTTTCAACCTTGAATTTGGAATCCTCCATTGCTCCCACTCAAATCTGAAAGTCCTACCAATTTATAGAAAACCTCACTCTGATAGCAATTGTTAGGGTTTCAAGAAAATATGAACTAACAATTATATGCAGATTTAAATACAAAAGATAAAGAAATAAAACAGGACACAGATAACATAGAGATTTAACATGGTTCACCCAGAATGGGTTATGTCCACCATACAAAGTCATCCAATCTTTCTTATTATCTAGCAAAAGCAGTACATCAACCTTATAATTCCTTAAGCATCCTAGCTTCTTATAACATGCATTTTTAGGGCAACAAAAAAAGTCGGCCATTTTACTATTTTATTACATGCTGAGTGTACAGTACTTTGCTGATCAGTCGCCACATTTTAACACTTAAGACCAATTTTAGTAGGTTGGCTCTAAAAGATATTACAATAAAAGAATTATAAGTAAATAAATAACCGATGCAATATCCGATTCAACATGTCGGCTTAATGCATTTACAATAACAACAAAATCATCTCCAAAGCATGTCGTGTTGATCTAGAATAGATAAGCTTGCCGATGCATAACCTGGACCTATTTGTCGGTAACAACAAATATGCAAATACGAATATACCAATGAACATATCTCCAAGACAAAGTGTCCAAATGATGTCTTCGACATAACCATATGTTTTCCATGTCATTCCAAGTGTTGGTGAACAATATATCCTGCTGGTGTACCAGATACGAGTGACTATGCATAGAGTCACTTGCATGGCGATGAACATTGTCAATCCTCCAAAGTGCCAGAGTTGAGAAGTGTTCAAGGTGTTGACATCAATGAAAAACCCATACCAAAATACCAACAAAACATATGCATAAAAAGAGAGTACCACCCAAAAGGTCTATCTACCTTACCATTTTTTAATCTCTATCAGCCCTCCATGGATTGCATCAGTGAGGTAAGGTGAAAAATCAAAAGTTACTACCAGAGAGGGGTTCAGAATCTGTGCTATCATTAACATATAGTGGGTTGGCATGGTTGTTTTAGCATCTTTTCCAAAAATCTGACAAAGTGACCAATACATCCCTTTAGCCCTTAGAGTAAAAAGATTTAGAGAGAAGGGTTCCATGGTACTAGGGCCTACAACAGTTAACCCTCCTATTTTGACAAAAAATTCTTTCAAAGGGCCACTCCTAAGGTGATCTCTCTGCACATTGTATACCTATGAAAGTGTTTGAAAATTGATAGGCTCCAAGTAATTTGATACCTCACTAAGATTAAACACCTTTCTAAACTCATCGTCGTCAATCTCAATCAATGACCCTCCATTCACATTTCTCACACATTTGGCAATAGGGTCATAGTTATTTGCAATCTGAGTTAACAAATCTACATCCATGAAAACCTCGGGGACTGAGTTTTCCCACATGTAATTCCCATATACTATTCATTGGAGCAAGGGAATGTCACTGACCAAATCCTACTTTAAAGATTCTTAGACCTGATAACCTTATCTGTGGATCCCTCAACTAGTTCCCTTTGTCATACATGCCATCATTAATTCTCAAATGAGGAGCATTGGGCACCAATTCTTTTATTTTGGCTGCGACATTGGTGGACATGGTTAATTGTTCTAGGAAATCATCACATATAGCTATATCCTGATAATTTATCTTCCCTATGAAATCTCTTTGAGCTGTCATCTTTGAATTAAAACTATTTCAATTTAAACTCAAACAAACCTCTAAGAATTTAAGCACCCAGTGATCTCAATTCAAAGTATAATTGTTAAACAATGTGCAAAACTTACTTGTTGCCAGAAGAAACTCACTCTGCGTAATGGTTCCTCTGCAAAACTATTTGAAATGACATTACAATTTAGATGATGCGAGGCTTAATACAACAAAAGAGTAATGAATTGAAGCATTAATCCACATGCTTCGGTAATCAATTCGCAATTGAATTTTGAAAAAAGGCTCCAACGGACCAAAAATAAATTCTCAGTGTCCTAGCTTTTTGTTGTTTCGTGAAGATTAAAAACCTCACATCTTTACCATGCAAAACAATGTCGTCCATTAGATCCTTTAGATCTTGCACGTCTCTTACCTTACTTGGGTCATCCTACTTAGAAATGGGCCCCACCTTCCTTTCACTGCTTCACAAAGGATAAACCTCGCGCATCTCTTTCATGCGAAACAACGCTGACCGTTGGATTTTCTACCATTTGCTCAATCTTTACTCTTCACGATGACCACTAATCCTTTTCATTAACCATATGAAGTCCTCACCACTAATGGTTTTCGTTGTTTCATGAAGTTTAAAAACCTTGGATCTTTGGGCTGCAAAACAGTGCTCATCATTGGATCTCATTCGAGATGTGCAACCTTTAACATTTTTTATCCTTTGAAGTGGGCCCTCTGCACGGAATTCACCTGCCTTATTGATTTCCGACAAATAATTCTTATGTGTCAACCATTCATTCATTCAAGAACTCCCATGGACACCACATCTGAACCGCCACATGTTTTACCTAACCATGAATTTCATCATTGTCACTGGTCAATCAAAGTGGACCCTTTACAATCCTTTGGAGCCATGTGTATCTGATAGATTACATTTTTCCACCATGTAACCATCGGCTCAGTTCACCATTTCACGAAAGGTAAATTTCATGTTGCTTTTGGTTGTGAATCAATGTGGGCCATCCGATCAACTCCAAGTTGATCAACCTTTAAAAACTAGGACTAGTCTATCTGTTAGGCCCACCATCCTTTTGCTACTTCATGAAAGATAAACTCCATGCTATTTCTCCTAGTGAAATAATGCAGAACCATCAGATCTATCTCAAGATGCACCTTCTTTATTTTCCACATCACCCTTATGTTGGGCCCACTTCCCTTTCATTGCTTCACGAAAGATAAACTCCTAGCATCGTTTCTTTACAAAACAACGTGGGTCGTTGGATCAACTAGAAGATATCATCCTTTAACCTTCATTCTTTAACCCACCAGTCGGGCCCACCAATCCTTTCGTTACTTCATAAAGGTAAACTCTGCACATCTCTTTCAAGTGAAATAGCGCCAACCGTCATATCATCTTTGAGATGTGCGGTTTTAACCAAGGGATCCACCTAACTTTCGGGCCTGCCACTCTTTTCGCTGCTTCACGAAGCATAAAGTTCAGGCTATTTTCCTTTGGTAATTCACGCGCACCGTTTGATCAACTAGAACTTGCATGGTTTTTACGAGGCCCGACAAAGAACTAAAAACTTAGGAAAAGGGCGCAAAATAAAACATTAATAGAGACCCGCCTAAGGCAAAAAGTAAAGGTGGAACCCCATCACGACGAACCAACCCTTCCACTTAAGTGGAAAAAGTAACATAGAAATAGAACGTGGGGATTCCAAGACATAAAAAGGGTAAAAATTCAAAAACCCTAAACATTGACACCAGTAACACAGAGGCAAGATGAAGTGCTAAGCACAATTTTGCAGATTTAAGCAGACTATGGAACAAAATCACCCAAAAGTCAAAATAATGATAACAATACGTAAGGATAAAAATCCTTATGAATACTGGTATGGTAGATCACCTAATGTTAGTTATTTCAAGATATTTGGCAATAAATGTTTTATTAAAAAAGGTGACTATGTTAGTAAGTTTGAGGCTAAAAGTGATGAAGGCATATTTCTTGGTTACTCCACCAAGAGTAAGGCCTACAAATGTTATAACAACCAAACACAAAGAATTATTGAGAGTGCTGATGTTCGAGTGGATGCATATCCTAAAGTCTCAGTGGAAACCAGTGTGGAGAAAAAGGATGAAGATCCTTGCATTCTGATTTTGGAACCAGAACCGGTGAAGCCGGAAGCCGATAAAGAGAATGTTGTTGCACCAGTTCAACCAGGACAAGTAGATTCAAAAGAAGATGATAATTAAGAAAAAGAACCTGAAGATAATGATCATGTTATTCCAAGGTATGTGAGAATCAATCACAATCTTGACCAAATTATTGGAGATAAGGATGCTGGAGTGTTAACCAAAAGAAGAATTAGAGAAAATTCTTCCATAATCTCCACTATTGAGCCTAGAACGGCCAAGGAAGCATTTGGATATGATCATTAGATAAAAGATATGGACCCTAGTACCCATGCACCCTAGTACCCAGACTTATGAATAAAAGTGTGATAGGTACTAAGTGGGTATTCAGGAACAAACTGAATGAAGATGGATTAGTAGTCAAAAACAAAGCTAGATTGGTTTGCAAAGGTTATGCACAAAGAGAAGGAGAAGACTATGGTGAGACTTTTGCACCAGTTTCTAGACTAGAAGGTGTTAGGACTTTACTTGCTGATAGGGAGGCTACCTATTTTGCCATCAATTAGATTTCTTGATGGTTTGCTTCTATCCCTTCCTAGGTTCCAAGTCTACCCCTCTAGACTTCTAAGTGCTCCCTTACTAGTATTTGCTTACCACACTCAATACAAGCTCATAAAGAAGCTTGTTCTCCATTCTCCTAGATTGTGTCACTATGAGTTGCAGAGGTGTAGGACTACCCTTGCTTACTCACAATCTGTAAAGTTATCATCTTGTTTGATTTTGCAATCAGACTTCTACACCAATCCTCCCCTGCACTTACTCCTTTACGGTCACTAAAACCTAGTTAGAGTTCTTCTGAGATCACCTAGGTTCAGTATGTAGAAATGGTGATTGCCATTTCCTAGTTTCCTCCTACTGCTACTCTATTCTTACTATACATTTTTGGCTCTTCTTGAAGAACTCCAATGGCCATGTGGATCCCATAATGGAGGTTCAAGACAGAGCCATATTTACACTGTAAATTCAAAATAAAGAAACAAACAACAAAAAGGAAACTTTAATTACAGAACTGTAATGAAAAACTTAACAAAAACAAGACAGTACAACACTCAACAATAGAAAACCAGAAAAAAAACTTGTATGTATTTCTCTTGTGTTTTTTTTTGTAATCTCCAAAAATTCCAATGCTTTACAATTAGACTTTAATAGCTCATCCATCCATCATGAAACACAGATGGTTACAAACTGGAGAAAATGGTTTCATAACGGGTCATCGACGTAGCCTCAAAACCTGGCTTTCGATGCCTGTTAGTGACTTGCAAAGTTCACACTTTTCCATCGAGTGATTGGGGTAACCAAAACACACCTTCGCCGATGGCCGATAACCATGTCCACCACTCGCACTTTTCCATTGGGCATCAAGATAGCAAGAAATCCCTTCGTTCGATGGCTGATGCTTTCCTCTGCTTCATGGGCATTTCCATTGGGTCACTGAGAAGACAACCAAATAGCTATCCCGATCGTCTGATCTTTCTCGATCTCTCTTTTTGTGCTCCGCCATGTGGAACCCCCTGATTGGCTCCAAGGTCCCTGTCCTGCCACCTTAGAACAACCTCACTAATCACCCATAATGAAACTCTTCTTTATTACTGGGTCCCACCATGGTCGCCAAGTCATGGGGAATAAACTTTGTGCATCTTGCCATAGTGGTATAGCGACAATTGTCTGATCATCCTGGACTTGCTCACTCATTAACTTTCCTGATCTTCTCTCTAGTCAGGTCCCACCACTTGGTCACCAAGTCACGGGGAATAAATTTTGTGTATCTCTCCATTGTGGTATAACGACCACCGTTGATCCACCTTCAACCTGCACGGTCCTTAACTCACCTCTTTTTTTTGCACATGCTTTGTCGCCAAGTCATGAGGATTATCTGGCAATCATCTTCCCATCATGGTATAGCGATAGCCATAGGATCATCCATGATCACCGTTGGATTATAGGTCAAGTTAATCATCGGGGAAACTTGAAACTCCTTCTGATACCTGATAACAATAGTCCAAGTACTGACGACTTATCGGGTAATTGGGGTAACTGTGAACCACTCCAAACTCTAGCCAACTCATCAGGGTAAGACTTGCTGATCAAGGTAGGTCTTTCCGATAAGGGACATTTTAAAAACTATAACTAAATAACCATATAAATGGACTAGAGCCAGTCCTTATCTATTTACATGACCACTGGAAGGTCTCACAAGCCAAAATTGGTTAAGGGTATTTCAACCCTTAGGTGCTCCTGCACCATACTCCCCCCAAAATAAAGAAGTCAAGTGACTGCGCTCGACAACAAGGAAATATCAATTCCTGACTTGACAAAGTTTGATTCAGGGACCCAGGTCACTTCAAAATCAGGTGTATCCATCCATTTAACCAAATGTTCCATGTATACTTGCTATCTAGTCTTCTTGAGAATGCAGGAATCCAACACTTTCTTAGCTTGAGGCATGGAAGGAGAAAGTAATGGTAGGTCGGCAAGTGACTATTGAACATTTGAAACTCGCACATCCTCCTTGGGAAGTTGTCCCTTATAGACAACCAAATCTCCAACATTGAAAATGGGAGACCAAGCAATATTAGATGGCAAATCAATCTTATAGGCATTAGAGCCATACTTGGCTAAAAATTTATATGGGCCTATTCTCCTCATTTGTAGCTTGTTGGGAACCCCTTTCTGAAGTCGAGCCTTGTTCAAATGTACCATCACCAAATCTCCAACTGAAAATTGCACATCTCTCTGGGTGGTATCAGCTCGGGCTTTAACTTTTTGTGAAGAGTCTTGGAGAGTGTGTCTGACCTAGTCATGAACCTCCTTCATATATTGAGCAACACCATCAACTTGACCACTTATGTGTGATAGATTACCAAGAGCTCATAATTCCATAACACCTCGTGGGTGCATACCATACACTATCTCAAAAGGGCTCTTCCTAGTAGACCTGTTGACACTGTCATTGTATGCAAACTCTGCTTGGTGAAGAACCTGATCCCAACTCTATCCATAATCTTTTGTCAAACACCTTAAAAGGTTTCCAATTATCCTATTGGCCACCTCTATTTGAGCATATGTTTGGGGATGATAGGCTGAACCAAAAGACAAGTTAGTTCCTAGTCTTTTCCAAAGAGTTTTCAAAAAATGTCTAAGGAATTTGACATCTCTATTTGAAATAATACTAACTGACAAACCATGGATTCTTAGAACCTCTTTGAAAAAAAAGTGTGCAATGTGACTAGCATCATAGGTAGTTTTACAAAGAACAAAATATACCATCTTACTAAATCTGTCAACAACAACAAAAACACTATCACAGCCAAGCTTTGTTTTGGGTAATCCAACCACAAAATCCATACTAACACATTCCCATGTCCTTGTAAGAATAGGTAATGGCTGATAAAGACCAACATTAGAAGCTATACCTTTATCTTTCTAACAAACAATACATTGCTCAACATAACTTCAGATATCCCTCTGCATTCTAGGCCAATAGTAGAACCTTTGCACAAGTTCCAATGTCTTATTAAGGCCAAAATTACCACTCAAACATCCATTGTGCTTTTATTGGATCATATTTTCCCTCATTGATCCTTTGGGAACACACAGTTGTCCACCTTTAAACAATAAACCATTTTGCAAAGTAAAGTCAACATATTCACTATGAAAGTGATTATGAAATTCTTGACAAACCTTGTAAATGGCTGCAAAATCTTCATCATTGGGGTACAAATCCTTGAAGTAATCAACTCCAATAATCTGAATCTGCACTTCTTGTACTGTTAGTAGCCTTCTACTTGAAGAATTTGCTACTTTATTACATTGTCCTTTCTTATGCTTAATAGAAAAAGTATATGACTGCAAATACTAAACCCATTTAGCATGCCTATGACTCAACTTATCTTGTGAATTCAAAAAACTTAAAGCTTGATTATCTATGTAAAAAACAAACTCCTTAGGTAACAAGTAGTGCCTCCACTTCCTAAGAGCTTGGACAAGAGAATACAACTAGAAATCATAGGATGAATACTTCTTGGCATCATTGAGCTTCTCACTAAAGAAAGCTACAGGTCTATTCTCTTCACTCAAAACAACAACAACTGCTATATTACTTGCATCACATTCAATTGTGAACAACTTATCAAAAATAGGAAGAATTAGTACTAGTTGTGTATCTACCTTTTGTTTCAAAAGTTCAAACCCTTTGTTAGTTGCATTGGTCCATTGAAACTTAGTCGTAACTCCTCCTTTGATGGTATCCAGCATGGGTGCACAAATATCACTGAACCCTCTGATAAAATTCCTATAGAACTATGCCAAACCATGAAAACTTTTACTTCACTTGTTGTCTTTGGTGTTGGCCAATTTGTGATGGCTTCCACCTTTGAAGTGTCCATCTTCAAATCTCCTCCTGAAACTACAAATCCAAGATAGACAAGTTCTTGCTTCATAAACTCACACTTCTCCAATTTTATTGTTAGTTGCTCATCATACAGTTTTTGCAATACTATACTAAGATGCTCTAGATGTTCCTATTTAATTCTACTAAAAATCAAGATATCATCTAGGTATACAACAACAAATTTACCAATAAAATCTTTCAGCACTTGATTCATGAGTCTCATGAATGTACTGGGAGCATTACTAAGACCGAATGGCATAACAAGCCACTCATAAAGTCCTTCATTGATTTTGAAGGTTGTTTTCCATTCATCACCTTCTTTTATCCTGATCTGATGGTATCTATATATGGTGAAAATGGATACCACAATGATGAATATTGAAAAACTAAATGAATTCAACCACAAAACCCTAGCCTAACAACAACAAAGATCCACCATAACATATGAAGATTACCTAAGACAATGCAAATCAAATGAAATCACAAAAATTATACCATCACATGTCCAATAGGGTTTTGATCTCCATTCTTCCTATCTCCATTGATCTTGCTTGATATATTTGCTCTCAGATTTTATATGTGCACAAGAGCTCAACTAAGAACGGAATGTGGTTGCAAGTAGGGTCTCATATGAAGGTGCAAAGCGTAGTGTAGTCAAGTGTCTAATTGAATTAGCCAGGTAGTTAGTTAGCTTGATTCATTAGCTAGGTAGTTAGGATACATAGATTGATTAGGGTTGATAATGAAGGAAGCATCTCCTTATATAGAAGACACTATAAGAAATGGACGGATAAGATTGAGAGGTGTAAAAGGAGGTCGGCTATGATTAGAGGGTAGGTAAAAGAAATAATAAAATAATGAAAGGGGTAGGTAGTGTAGGAATTAAGAGATGAATGACATGTGTCATGGGTAGAAAAGGCTAATGAATTAATTAAATAAATAAAAATTTATTTAATTAATAGTAGAAATGGGATCAATTAAATAAATAAGATATTTATTTAATTTAAGAAAAGGATAATTTAAATAAATAAATGTATTTATTTAAATGAGAAATAAGGCTAGAAGAGGATAAATGAATTAATTAAATAAATAAAGATTTATTTAATTAATAGAAGAATTAGGCTAAAGTAATTAAATAAATAAAATATTTATTTAATTAGACATGACAATTTTAGGTGTCTACATTTTGCCCCTCTTTGAGACAATGCAGCTTGTCGCGTTGTTTCAAAGAAGATAATATGAACTGATACAAAGTTGCCCCAAGATTTGGAATGATATGCCCCCTCGAGAGATTGGATGAAAAAATGTCTGAAAATATCACAGACAATCTCTCGATAAGAAAGATGGGATAGAATGGACTGATCAGATAAAGTGACAGAGTCACGGGATAATGAAGAATGACTTGGGAAACGAGGGCTAGGGTTAAGGCTAGGGTAGTATATAAGATAGACCATGAGGGAAATACATCCTCATTATCATCCACACATCTAAGATATCAGAATGCAGAGTGAGATAGAGCAGCAGCAGCTAGCAGCGATGGCAATGATTCATAGATTCAATCATGTTCACCGATTCCAGAGGCCAGCAGAGGCAGGAGAGCCAGTAAGTACCACCAAACCTCCTTGTACTTTATTACATTTATTGTTATCATTAATGCATGCTAGATAGGGTAATAAATGCACTCTAAGATAGGGTCCAAAAAATGTCAAAAATGTTCAGGCGCATCTGCGTTGGTGCCAAGCGCGTCTATGCTCACTAGGCACGTCTGCGTTGGTGCCAGGCGCATCTATGTTAGGAAAAGAATCTATGCAGAATGTAGTTGCGTCTGTGTCATACAGGTGTGTCTTTAAAATTTAGGCACGTCTGTGTCTTTGAGGCACATCTATGCAAAGCATAGGCACGTCTATGTGTGTTAGGCGCATCTGTGATAGGCAGACGCGTTTATGCAGTCTCGAAGCGCATTTATATCATGAAAGTGCATTTGTGCCCAAAAAAATGTGAATTTGTGTCTTCTAGGTCAAATCGGCAATTCTATGATGAACATACGTTGTCGATTGGATAAGCTGCTGAGAGGATACACTCAAGCAAGTCCTCTAGGGAAGACTAGGATAGCAAATAGGGCTAGGATTGACAATTCTGTGATAGAACATACATTGCCAATTAGGAAACTACTCAAGAGGATTCACTCAAGCATAGGCCCTAGGAGAAGATAGATCAAGGCACTTTGTGATGAATAGTGAGTACCAAGATATAGTACTTTGTGATGAACAAGGAGTACTAAAATATGAATAGCACTTTGTGATGAATAGTGAGTGCAAATGTGAGCAGCACTTTGTGATGAACAGGAAGTACCACTAGGATAGAAGCAACACTTTGTGATGAATAGTGAGTGTCACTAGGATAGAGCATCATACGTATGTAAATAAAAAGTAGCATTTTGTGATGAACAGTAAATGCCACTAGGACTGATATGATTGATTTGATTGACTGCAAGAGTATCTACCTATGCTGGAGTCATGGGAGAGATTCCCATCGACTCAGTGGTTGTGACTTGAGTTGATAGTCGAGGACTGAGCTACGATTGAGGCTATGGGATTGAGACATATTCTGTAAGTGCCTGAGTTTCAGGCAAACATGGGATTGCTGACTGCATTGGCGGAGAGGTGGCACTCTGAGACTTGTACTTTTCATTTGCCGATGGAGGAGATGACAATCACCCTGGAGGATGTATACAAGATTCTATGGATACCGATCGATGGGGAGCTGATTTTGTATGATTGAGACAGAGATAGGGATGCCCTGAGACAAGTGTTCCAAGATCCGGCATTGGAGATGAGGGTTGGACATGTTGCTTGGGATACCATGGCAGCAACAAGGTTAGCACTACTAGCAGTACTGGGAGGAGTGATTAGTGGGTTCTTATGTCTGGATAGAGCGACATGAGGGTTGGCTGTGGGCTGGGGAGGTGCACTGGAGACATTAATTACTCAACACACTAGATATGCCTAAGGTTTGTGCATGCTGGCACATTTATATTATGAGCTGCATCAGTGGGAATGGGCTACGGAGTGACATTGCTACAGGTGTGGGCTTATGAGCATCTGCTAGTGACACGACTGATACACTTCAGGGGCAGGGGCCATGGACGCAATTTTGTGCATTTGTATGATATGATCACCTCCCAGCCATGGATTGGTAGGTTGAAGTACTGGCAGTGGGTTATTGATGAGATTGATATGGTTATATGGAGGTCGTACTTGGGATGCAAGTAGTGGGAGGACAATGCAGTAGAGTTACCATACACCTTCTGAAGTAGGTATCTGATTGGGCGGATGCCCTACGTACTAGAGAGGTAGTTGGTTGACAGGGTTGGTAGACAGTTTGGCAAGATCCAGTAGATGCCATGGGGTTCAAGCATGTATGTACAGATGGTCAGGGATCAGGTGCACTTTGGGCCATTGCTATCATATGATCAGGTTGTTACACAACTAGTGGAGATGATGCCCTTACCCTAGGATATATGGCCAGAGATCGAGGATGCCGATATGGATGCAGAGTACACAGCATATTGGGCCGAGCATCCATTCCCATGCCTGATAGATCTAGGAGAGCCTCTAGATGGAGATGGTGGTGGGGATGGTGATGATGATGGAGATGATGGGGATAGAGATTGACGAAGGAGGCAGGGTGCAGTTGGGGAGAGGAGGGTGGCACCATGGAGGGAGGGTGGAGAGGATAGACAGGCTCAGATTGTGAGGGGTCACGGTGGATTGCCGCTACAGGTGCCAGCAGCACAGGGTCCCAGAGAGGTGCAGGGACAAGGATAGGTACAGGTATAGGCATAGGGACAGGCACCTGTACAAGGGGAGACATAGGTAGAGGTGGCTCAGAGATACTAAGCGTGAGCGGGACCAGGCCATTCAGTGCTACACAGAGGCTGAGATAGCACTGAGGGCTAGGAGGCAGGTGGCAGAGGACATAGGGGCTAGATATGCCTATGTGCTATGGGCAAGAGAGGAGATAGGCTATTGGTAGGATCTATATTATGGTGCAGTGCCACCAAATCAGTGAGCGAGGAGCTTCCAGAGACCATCATGTACAACGACGGCCACTGGAGGGAGTCAGAGGAGATAGGTGTCCAGCGGTGGGGTTATGGGTCCTCCACTACCACTAGATAGGGGGGACAAGAGGGATGATCTTGGGGCAGGTCCTTCCAAGGCTCAGATTGTGTCAAGGCTAGGCGGCTCCGAGGGAGGGAGTTCATCATATCCGTAGAGGGCTCCCTATGTATCAGTATTGTACCATTTTGTATGATGATGTAGACACCTGTGGGTGGTTGTAGCCATATGATTTTGACATCATTGTATCATGACACTTCATATATATATATATATGAGATGATTCATCTTTGCAGTAGCTATATGCATGTGTACCTATGTGATGAGATGTTTCATGATGTATGTTTCTATGTGATGGTTATGATATGGATGCAAATATGTACATGATGAAATGCAATATTTTTGTTCTTTTTTTTTTTTTTTAAATGTTATGCAAATGCAAATGTGAATGTATGAAATGCAAATGAATATGACAAGAAGTAAAATGTGCTAATATGTGTTGTGTGCAGGATGTGATGCAATTGTGATATCTATATGTATGTATGAAATTCTAACATGTGATAATGCAGGTGTAAACTACATGAAATGTAAATGTTTTTGGCGTGTCATTATACTCAGTCATGTGATAGCGAGCTACACGGACTCAAGAAGGACTATGGAGGTCAATCAAGAATAGGGGATGGAAGATAGAAGATATGAAAGTGAAAGAGCTTCTTGTGTGTTATCATCATTGAGCTTTATTATGGCAAGTAGGTTATGAAAATCAAGGCATATGTTTGACCCAGAAAGGCATTGTACCTATTTGCATGGAGATAAGATAGTCACAAACAAGGAATGCCCCAGTTCATACTAGACTCTTAGTGTCCTCATATCCTTGGACAAGTCATAGCATTACTAAGAGACAATCCGTAGACAGTAAAGAAAAATAGGTGACAATACCCCATCCTCGCCTTTCTAGTCAAAGACATCCTGGAGATAGAATCTCTAGTCAGAGACATCCTGAAAAAGCTAAAAGACATGTCACCAAAAGATAAAATCAAAAGAAAACCAAGACTCGACACCAACATCCACTGTAGTCCTCAAGTCTAGTGTCTCTTGTCACTTGTATAAGTCTTATTTGATTGTGGTCACAATGTTTACTTTCACAAAAAGGATAGATCGCATCGAACCATAATGTTGTCTAAGTCTATTGAAAGATTTGATTTGTTGAAGCCCATTGCTGCTGTCATGTCTCATTTGAAACTGATGGAATCCATGAAACTAATACTTTATTGCAGAGAAGATGAAACTTTATTACGGACTGGCGAAGCAAGTGCTGCTTTATTGTGCATTGTGCGCAGATAGACTGAAGGAAGCTGGAAGAAACTGTACTCCTTAGAACATGTGATGTTCTCAATTCCACACCCATCACTAGATGTAGGATTTGCCTTAGCCATAGATAGGAGCTGATTTATTATGGACTGGAAGGGTGAAAAAGGGATGTTTATTATGAATGGCTAAGCAATCTTAGGTAGATCAATAACAAGCCATGATGGGAATGGGTAAGTTTATTATGAATGGATAGGCTGTGAGTGTGTGCAAAGTGAAGGATAAAATGGAATCCTGAAGGAGGGAGGAGCAATGTCTCTATGCATGGTGCTGGTGACCCAGTTTTCACCATGGTACTTGCCCAAGGTGCCACCGAAGTGGTTTTCACCATTGGACGAAATTATTTCTCTTTACTTTTTTTTTTTCGATTTTTCAATGTTTTTTGTGTCACAAGGCACCTATTTTCTAGGTTTTCACCAAGTAACGATTTTTTGTTTTATAATTTTTTTTGTATTTTTGAATTTTTTGATTTTTTTGTATTTTTGAATTTTTTGATTTTTTTTGTATTTTTGAATTAGGATATTCCAAATAGCTATGTGTAGAACTTGTGAAGGTGCATGCTATTGATAGGATCCTCTAAAGGTTCACCTTCTGTAGTTGAGAGCTGATATGCCCAGATCCATATGCTGCTGTAATGATGTAAGGACCAAGCCAATTTGGTTCGAACTTGCCCTTCTTCTCTCTATCTTGTTGATTTTTGGGGTTTTCTATAAGAACCAAATCACCTACCTCAAATGTGCGAGGCTTGACTTTGTGATTGTAGCTATGACTCATTTGTTGTTGATAAGCCTTGAGATGATTGAAAGCAGTTTGTCTTCGTTCATCCAATAGTTCAAGTTCTTGTAAGCGAGAGACCTTGTATTCTTCATCACTAATAATGTTTTGCAAAGAGACTCATAAAGAGGGTAACTCGACCTCAATAGGCAATATAGATTCAGTGTCATAGACAAGTGAATAGGGTGTCACTCTTGTAGGTGTGCGGACACTTGTGCGGTAAGCCCAAAGTGCAGGATTAAGTTGGATATGCCAATTACGGCCAGCGTCGTTGACTATCTTTTTTAAGATTTTGAGGATTGTTTTATTAGACACCTCAGTTTGACCATTACCTTGGGGGTAATATAGTGTGGAGAAACAATGGGAAATATGGAAGTGATCACAGAGTTCACGAACATCCTGATTTTTGAAGGGACGTCCGTTATCGATGATAATAGAAATAGGAATACCATATCGACAAATGATATAGTTGAGAATGAACATAGCAATCTATTTTCCAGTGACTTGCATGAGAGGCACGACTTCAATCCATTTTGTGAAATACTCTATGGCAGTGATAATGAATTTATGACCATTGGAAGAAGGAGGGTGAATCTTGCCTATGAGATCGAGTCCTCACTAACAAAAAGGCCAAGGAGTCGCAATTGGTTGAAGTTCTTGCATTGGCGCATGAATGAGGTCTCCATGAAGTTGACATTGCTTACATTTCTTGACAAACTGATATGAGTCTTTTTCCATATTGGGCCAATAATATCCAGTCTTGATGAGTTTCTTGGCTAAGGTAGGACCACTAGAATGTGGACCACATATCCCTTCATGTACTTCATGTAAGGCAATCTGAGCTTCATCACTTTCCAAACATCTAAGAAGAGTGCCATCTAGACCTCGATGGTATAGGACATCAGCTAAAATGACATATCAAGAAGATTGAAGAATGAAAGTGCGACATTGGTTATTGGATAGATCAGGAGGTAGGGTATTGTCACAAAGGTAGGTGAAAATGAAACCATATAACTGGGACTCAGGACCGATGACACATATCATCTTAGTAGGAGTGATTTAATATGAAGGAACCAAAAGGTTATCCACCAAGAACTCATAGCAGGTCTCATTCAGAGGTAGATCAATCAGTGAAGCAATTGTAGCCATGGCATCTGCGGCTCGATTCTACTCTCTTGGTATCTGCTCAAAGTGTATTTTTGTGAAATGTTGTTTCAGGTCCTCCACCATTCTTTTGTAAGGCATTAATTTCTCATCCTTTGTTTGGTAGTCATCAGTTGCTTGACAGATTACAAATTGAGAGTCCCCAAAAACATGAAGTTCCTGGATCTTCCACTGAACAGCAATCCATAATCCTATTGTTAATGCCTCATATTCCGCTATGTTATTAGTGCAAGGAAATGATAAGCGGTATGATTTTGGTATAGAATCCCCTTGAGGAGTTATAAAGAGGATGCCAACTCTCACCCCATGCTATGTGTATGAACCATAAAAGTATAATTGCCATGGTTTTGTATGTGACACTGTTAAAATGGATTCATCTAGAAATTTTGAAATTAGAGGAACATCATCTATCATGGGAGCATTTGCTAATTGATCTACGATGGCTTGTCCTTTTATTACTTTTCTGTCCACATACTCAATGTCGAATTCACTCAGGATCATTACCCATTTGGCTAGTCGCCCAGTAAGTGTTTCTTTATTGAGAAGGTATTTCAATGGATCGATCCTTGCAACCAACTTAGTCTTATGAGTTAGCATGTAATGTCGTAATTTCTGTGAAGCAAGGACCACGGCGAGACATGCATGCTCAATTGGTGTGTAGTTTAGCTCATATCCTACCAATGTGCGACTGATATAGTACATTGCCTTTTCTTTGCCTTCAGCATCTTGTTGTGCTAAGAGTGCCCCTAGTGCTATTGAAGTAGCTGATATGTACAGTAATAAAGGCTGATCTGGAATTGGTGGCATCAAAACTGGTAGATTCAGAAGATAATCTTTGAGTACCTAGAAAGCCTGTTGACAGTTATCATCCCATTTGAATTTGATGTTTTTATGTAGCAAGTGCTGAAAGGGATTACATTTATCTGCAAGTTGTGCTATGAATCTTTGTATGGACTGGAGTCTCCCTTGTAAAGATAGAAGCTGACTAATGTTTCAAGGTGGTTTCATCTCTAGGATGGCTTTGACTTTTGTTGGATCGGCTTCGATTCCTCTTTTTGATACAATGAATCCTAGGAGCTTCCCGGAGGTTACTCCAAAGACACATTTCTTGGGGTTTAATCTTACTTTGTATTTTTCCAACCAATCAAAGATGATTGAAAGTACGTCCAAATGTGTATCTTTGTCTACTGATTTTCCCAAGAGGTCGTCCACATAATCTTCCACAGTAACGTGCATGAGATCATGAAAGATAGTCATCATGGCTCTTTGATATGTAGCGCCTGCATTTTTTAGCCCGAAGGGCATGACATTCCAGTAGAAGGTTCCCCAAGGACAAGTAAATGCCATTTTGTGTTGATCCTCAGATGCAATCTTTATTTGATTATAACCAGAGAAGCCATCCATCAAAGATAACATCGCATGACCTATTGTGAGATCAACAATCAAGTCAATATTTGGTAATGGAAAATCATCCTTAGGACAAGCTTTGTTGATGTATCTGAAATCTATACATATTCTGATGCTATGATCTAGTTTACTAATAGGAACTAAGTTGGAGATCCATTCAGGATAATCAATTGGGCGTATGAATCGGACATCCAATAATTTCTCAAGTTCTACTTTGACTAGTAATGCCACTTGTGGATGCATCTTTCTTAATTTCTATTTCACTGGTTTTGCCCCTAGTTTAACTGTCAAATGATGCATTACCAAATCCGGATCCAATCCAGCATATCAGCGTATGACAATGCAAAGTTGATTTGTCATTTTTTGAAGAAACTTATGAATTTTGACCTTTCTGACTCCGTCAAAGATTGGGCCAAGAATATGTTGTGTGGAACCTCTTCCATACCAATATTTGTTTTGATAGTCTCCTCTACCAACATGGATGACTTTTCCTCATATGATGCTAGGAGAATGTTGAGCCTTCCATCTTCGGGTGCCTCAGAGAGGTTTTTGCCTTCAGATATGTCCTTTCTTTTTACTTTTTTGGGGTCAGCTAGTGCCACAATGTGGTTTTCGTCATGAGACCCTTGGTTTGTTTTTATTTTTATATTTTTACGACTAGAAGGCCCAACACCCTCACCTAAATATGCCACGCTATTGAGTTCTATAGTGTATCCCACTTTATGGTCCCCAGGGGGAAGATCATCTCGTATGCCAAGATAGTCAATAAAAGTTTCATCATTTTGGAATGTGTCAAACTGTGCAGGTCCTTCATGATCCCAGTCAATAAGTTGGTGATGAACGAGGGGAAGTCCTTTAATGTCTTCAAAGTTAGCGGGGCTAAGAGTGAAGATGCAATTATA
Source organism: Cryptomeria japonica (assembly GCF_030272615.1). Lineage (NCBI taxonomy): Eukaryota > Viridiplantae > Streptophyta > Pinopsida > Cupressales > Cupressaceae > Cryptomeria > Cryptomeria japonica. The sequence continues at coordinate 838,003,099 of NC_081411.1, forward strand.
TTCAGGTATGTCAAGGTAATTATTGAGGTCATAGTTGGCACTCTCCTCATCAGTCTTGCTCATGAACAAATCCAAATTATCATTACTAGTAGCATATTCTGGGACATGTGTTCTCATTCTATGTGATTTCAACCTAGAATCTAGAGACAAGGACTATGTGGAATCCTCAGGGGTTGTTTCTTGACCAACTTTGAATTTCCTATTAAATTCCTCTTCTTCTGTTGGGTCACTTGGTTCTCTGAATATCTCAGTGAGCTCATAGTCACTAGAGGATTTGTCTGAACCCCATTCCCATTCATTGGAGTATGTAGAATAGTGATTTTCTTGTTGAATTTTGGCATCTTTGATTTGTAATGCTTCTTCTGTCTTTTTAGTCATGAAACCAAGTCCCTTCACGCGTTCCTTTTTGAATGTCAATTTAGGTTGTAAAGGTTCAATGATGCCTTCCTTTCTTAACCCAAGAGGGCTTTTTCAATCATACCCAAATTTTTGTAGAATGTTGAACCCTTTTCCATACTTCTCACATGGTTTACTGATGTGATCTTGTGTATTATCTTCAAGGTCTTTGTAAAGCATTTTGTATAAATCTTCCTCTTCTAGTTCACCCCATTTTTTGAAGATTGTAGGGTCCCATTTGAGTATAAGGATAGATACCTTCTTATTAGGATGTGGTCTTCCATATTCTTTTGGTGAACTCATGACTTGTTGTAAGAACATGGTCTGATTCAAAGTGTATTCACCCATGCCTTTGTCCTGGAATTTGCCCTTAAGTTCACCTTGTTTTGATGTCAAAGGTTTTAATGACTCAGGATCAATGTATGCAGAAGAAGGAATAGCTTCGCGGTTACTGGGAATGATGGTCTCAGTTTTTGGTCGCAAGTTATTGCAATATATGAATGGATTAGGATCACCATTAACTATTATTTCAACTCCATTATGAGGAAACTTAATGCATTGGTGATATGTAGATGGGACTGCCCTCATTTCATGAATCCAAGGACATCCTAGCAATATGTTGTATGTGAGATCAAGATCAAGTACTTGACAAACCACATCCTTTATAACTGGCCCAACTCTGAGAGGTAAGGTGACTGTACCCTTGGACGAACGCTCTTCATCATCATATGCCTTGATGGTAATTTTGTTTGTAGAATTCATAGCTTTGTCGGAATATCCCAATTGTTTAATAGTTCTCAATGTACAAATGTTTAGACTTGCTCCTCCATCTATCAAGACTCGTTTGATTCTATGTTTGTGTATGAAGGCTTCAATGTGTAATGGTGCATTATGTGGCTGACTTACGGAGGTTTCATCGGCTTCTATGAATGTAAGGGAGTGTGGAATGGAAAGGTATCCCACCATGGCTTGAAATTGGTCCACATTCAGATCAGTGGGGACAACAATGTCTCTTAAGATTTGTCAAGAATAGCTTTATGTGTGGGGGATATGCATAGGAGCTCAAGAATGGAGATGAGTGCAGGTGTCTTCCCTAACTGTTCTACAAGGTCATACTCAGGTTTGGTTGAGGAGGAAGTGGTGTTCTTGGTTGGAGCACCTTGCAAAGTGATTTTACCTCAACGGGTTGTAACATGACATTTAGAGGTAGGTTCAGAAGAAGATCCAATTCCTTTTAGGATGATCTTGGGTCTCTGGGTAGAATTCTTAGGGTTTTTGTCCTTGATGATAATGGTAGAGACATAATTATTTGTCAAGATGTGATTGATAGTTGAATCATAGTTGTAGGATGCTCTGGTATAGTTGGTTTGGTCATCTATGGTTGTATCTTTTCCCTTGTCATGCTTTGGGAATGGTTCCTTAAACATCTCATGTTCTTGATTGGATGAGTGTCCTTCAATCTCAATGTCACCCCTATCAATGAGATCTTGTATGATGTTCTTCAGTTGATGGCAATTTTTTATTTTATGTCCCTTGCTTTTATGGAATTCACAATATTCATCATCATTCCACCAATTTGGTTTCACCTTTGGCTCATATGGCAGAAAATCTGGAACTGTGATTACTTTGTTTGCCACTAGCTTCCTGAAAACTAACTCAAGTGGTTCTCCCAATGGGGTATACTTCCTTCGTGATCTAGAAGTTGTTTGAGTATTCACTTGATTGTTTGTAGAGCTTGATCTCAAAAAAATGAATTTGGGTCGCACTGTATTGGCATCAACAACACCATGATTGATTGTGTTCTTGTTTTTATTCCAAAATCTTGGCTTATCTTTTCCTTTAAAGTCATCTTTGTTTTCCTTGAATATCTTAATGACTCCTTGTTCAATTAGGACCTTTTCTGTCGCTAAGCCTTTTTCAATGATGTCCTTGAAGGTCAAAAAAGCTTTTCTTAGGTCATAACCAATGTCTCTGTTAACATTTTGGGTGAACATCTCTACCATTTGTTTTTTGTGGAATTTCACAAGAGCATCTACTGGCTAGATTTCTCCATCTTTGTAAAAATGATGCAAAATACTCTCCCTCTTTTTGCTTCATGTTGCACAAAGTAGTGACTAATATGTCTATCTCTATATTGTAGGATAAATGTTGGATAAATGCCTCTGCTAAGTCACCCCATGAGTTAATTCTAGGTGGAAGTTGGGAGAACCATTCCATAGCTTGATCGCCTAGGCTCTGTGGGAATAATCTCATCAAATATGTCTCTTCTACTACTACCTCAATGCAAGCTATGAAAAATTGTCTTATGTGTGCCTTAGGATCCCCTTTTCCTCTATACTTATCAAACTTAGGCATCACAAAATGTGTAGGAAAAGGAGGCATTGGAATGCTCTTGTCAAATGGATAAGGACATATGTCTCTCATTGTGTATGTTGGCTTCGGTGTATTTATGTCCTCCATTTTCTTTTGTACGTCCCTAATTTGTTGCTCCAAATTGCTCTTAGGTGGAGATCAACTTCTTGGACCATACCCCATGCTTGAGGCACCAATTGGAGAAGCATGTTGCATATATGGAGGAGGTCTATAATGATGTTGCATATATGGACCACTTGGTATAGATTCATGTTGAGGAAGGAAATATCTATTTTGTCCATGTATACCATACTCTACAGGAATGTCATGTTCTAATGTGTTGCCCCCAAATTTGACACAGGGTTTCCTTGTGTCCAAATTTTGAGCATGCCTTTGAATATCCAATTGCTTTGGTGGTTGATCCTTAGCATTGATATGTGATTGAGCATATTTTTTTGCATAAGACTTCCATAATGGTCTGTGAAGGTGAGTATCATATGCTTGACCATGTGTGTATGAGACCTCTGGTTTTTGAAACAAAGATGATGGTGATTCAGGCACCATATGTGGTCCTCTATTGCCTCCACTAATAGGCCTCCTTTGATCCATGTTGGAGTGAGTTTGTTGCAAAGGTCGATTTTCGATTATTTGAGACATGTCAAAATCATGAGGGATTTTGGCTCCACTTTGTGCCATCACTTGTAGGAAGTATTGTCTATCCCTCCTCATTATTTCCTCAACCAATCGATTGAAGTGAGTATTCATAATGGTGTCTTCCACTTCTTCTAAATGTATGGAAATGTTGTCCATATTGTCATTGTGTGTATCATTATTGTTCGTAGTGTCCATGTGTTCAACATTCGAAACGTTTCTATAGGCATCCATGTCAGGTAATGTAGTATGATCAGAATTGAAAAAGATATCATTGTCATACTCATAGGAACTCATGCTTGTGGACTCTTGAGCCTCTTTAGTTTTTCTCCTAGATTTTTACTTGCAATGTCCAAAATGTAAGATCAAGTATGTATGTAGTAGAGTAGGTGTGGCTTCCAAAGAGAGGATAGTTTCTCTTGATGAGGTAAGTTGACCTTGACTCTAAGTAAGACCAAATGAGACCCAAAGGTGATAGACCTTGATGAGGGACCACTTAGCAAAATGTTGTTGTATGTAGTGTGTTGACAAAGTATGATGATGGCAAGCCCGTGACCTTTTGACTCAAGTTTAGACAAATGTGAATGTAATGTAAGGTGTAAAGCAATGATGGATTATGTGAGACCCAAAGACCGGTTGAATGCTAGATGAAACCCTGGAGAAATAACCTAGGAAGCTCAAGAATTTTGAAACTGACTGTGTTTGTTTGCTAGACTATAAAAGTTTTTTTCAATTCTGAACATAGATGCACCTGTATACTGCACAAACGCGATTTCCTAACACAGACGTGGTTCTGCTTAACCCAAATGCGATTTTGAGACTTTGTAAATGCAATGCGGATACTGAGAACACAGATGCATTGCTGCCCTTCATAGACATGACTATACAACACAAACGCGGTTATATCAGTCACAAATGTGTTTCTGCAAAATTTGTACAATTTTTTTCCAATCTATGAAGTTATTTTGTGACCAAATCTGAATGTTTGACTATTTTTCATGACAAGAGGACACAGTGTTGATGAGGACTCAATGTTTGCAAGTGTCTAGACAAAATGACTCAAAGAAAAGTGTGTTGTTTGATGTAAAATTGTTTTGCATACACTTGAAGACACAAAAGACATAATGTTTTGCTATTTGGTCTTGAATGTTTGATTGTTCAAAATAATTCAAGCACAATTCTTATGGCTGGCCAAGACAATAGTTGTTGATCCCACATGAGGTTTTTACCACCGAGGCTATGCTATTCAGAGTGGATACTTAGATGCTTGACCTCACTAGCTCCACCCTCTGCACTCACTTCTTGGGTCAGCCAAGCATCAGTCCCCATGAAAACTCCCCATGGAAAACTTTGTATCTCTACTAAGAACCGTATGTGTGTAGGCCGCTACCAGAGGTCCGACCTCCTGCCCCAACAACTAGAAGGATTTGGGCTTCTAAAACAAAAAGGTGCTAGTAAGGGCATCTACTCGTGTGGCCATACATGCAGCACTTTCAACTCTATAAATACATAAGGTTCCCAGCTGGTAGGGGTTACGCCCTACAACTGATCAAATAAATTTGATCAAATGGGTTTATGGGGAGACATAGTGTCAGTATGAACTAATCAGCACATGTTATCCATAGTTTTCACCATGAATACAGTTGTTTATAGTGGTTTGGAAGAGGTGGGTTTTCCTCGCTACCACTTGGGTCATTCTCTTCTCACTAGTAGTTGTAATGACCACATAGGAAGACAGGCCCTCTAAAGATTAAACAAAAAGAGCCTATTGCTCAAGACACAAAAGACAATGATTCAATTTTAGTGCACCAATTGAAGTGTTTGCTAGTCTATGAAAACAAGGCATACAATAAAAATCCAAAACCCTTGCCAAGATCCTACAACAAAGAGTTGTTAGTGTGTGTGTGAAAAGTGGACCTATATCTGTATCTACAATACACAACACTTCAATCAAGTCATTACATGCATGGTTAGTCAGATATAATCAATGAATAATAAACCATAACAAATCGACCCATTGCCTTCTAAAAGATGCGAGTATAAGATTGCTCTTAGATTATTTAGCAATACCAGTGACTAGACAACATCAAGATGAAGGATTTTATCTATATGAACATGATGAATGCTAGATGGATGCAATATTGATCTAATAAGATTTAAACAATATTAAGCTAAATGATTTAATCAATATGAAATAATAAATATGCAATATATCAATGAGTCTAGAGCAAAAATAGTATAATAACAATGTATTCTCCAGCCTCTCTTTGAATGAGAGATGAGTCTGAATTTATAGAAAATTCAGAAAGAAACCAACGGTTGAGATCAAATGATGATGAGCGGTCAAGATTTTCCAAGAGGAAGCACAATCTAGGTGAATTGATGTGATTGGATGCTTTTCTCAGTTTTAAAGGATACTGAACTAAAATTAAGATTAAATCAAGAAAAAACTGATTTAAAGGAAATTGAACTAAAATTAAGATAAAATCAAGATAAAACTGATTTAATCTCTATTTTATTCAATTTTAATATTTAATTGTTTTAATTGCTTTCTTTGAGATTATCTATCAAATTTTAATTTGTTTTTTTCAAGATATCTCTAATTGATTTCTTTTCTCAAATTTTAATTCTTTTTTGTCAATTAATTCCTTTTTTGATTTATTTCCATTTTTGAAGATTTGTGCTCAATTGATTTAAATTAATTCCTCTTTCTTGATTTGTTTCCTTTTTTGAAGATTTATGGCAATTTGATTTATTTAATTAAATTAATTCCTCTTTCTTGATGTGTTTCCTTTTTTGATGATTTATGGCAAATTGATTTATTTAATTAAATATGCTAGGATATTTAATTAGAATAAATAAGATAATTGTTTAAAATGATTTACTTGGAATGATTAATTAATTAAATAAATATTTAATTAATATTGAGTGATTGATTTGCCACGTGACATTTGATGATATTAGGAATTAATTGTGTGCTCAAGATTGATTTAATTGCCTTTGGTTAGGACCTTGGTGATGTTGTCGAGATTAGGGGCTCATGGTTTAGATGACCACTTTTAGGGTATTACATTTGCCTCTCTTTGAATTAATGTGCGAGCAGTGCATTGGTTCAAAGAATAGTTGATGTCTAGGAGATGTCAGTTCTGAACTTGATTGATCACGAACTACATAAAAAAGTGAGGTGTTTAGTTTGATTCGAAGCGACAAAGCTGAATAAAGTCTGATTAACGTGATACCGTTCTAAAACGTGATTGAACTTGGGAACGATAGAAAACAAAATATACCGAACTTGAACTTGATTGATCAAGAAGCGGATCTTACTGATCTAGAACTTGATTGAACTTAGATACAGTGAGTGATGATAAAAAAAACGATCTTGAACTTGATTTATCAAGATACGATGAAGATAAACTATTCAGCTTGATCAAGAAATGAATAAAACATAACACCTGTTTAGATTTAGCATGATCAAAGATACTCTTTAAACCCTTGATTGAGTTTAAATAAAAAATCAACTTAATGAAAAGCGATGGAACTGATTAACGTAAAGAGTTTGATTCAGATAAAAGACAAATATCAGCTTGATATGAAGCAATGAAACTGATATGCCCCTAGAGATTGATTTGATTTAGATGATTGAGAGATTTTGACTTGATATTAAGCAATGAAGTTGAGATGCCCCTAGCGATGAGGTCTTATTTGATTTTCTTTAGTTGAAAAGATTTTTTCTCAACTTTCGATGAAGATTTAAAAAATTTCTTGACATTGAAGAATGTGAGGTCATAAGGTCATGAGTATGCCCCCTCGAGAGTGAAATCGAAAGATAGCGAGGGTTCATGATGATTATTGGCAATTTTGAGCGATGATAAGTTGTTTTGAGCACAAATGATTTAGAGGAATTTTTGAAAATTTTGCGTTGAAATTGAGCGCAAAGTTGATTTGTAGAAATTAAATTGAGATTCAGCGTTGATTAATGAGAAATTGAGCGCAACTAGAAGAGAGAATGAGCTTTTGATGAAAAGAGCGCTAAGTGGTCCAAATTTTGAAATTGACTAACAAAATGATCTCGATTTTCCATTTCAATCTGGAAAATGGACTCAGGACAACTAATTTACAAGCTCGTGATTTGATTTTATCGTACTTGTGTTAATGGATTATGAGACGTTGTTCTATATGCTTTATTCTATATGTATGCATTTCTTTTCAGCATGAATGTATGCAATGTAAATGATCATGGATGTCTATTTTTGTTTCTTTTCATATGCAAATAAATGATAATGCAAATGAGTAATGAATAATGAGTAATACAAATTTTTTCATTTTTCTATGCAATAAGATGGATGCAAATGAATGACAGTAAATGTATGAATCTATATAATATGCTTATGTATGCAGCTAAACATCTCAAAACACAAGTACTCAATCAGAGAAATGATGAAAAGAGACCACTTAGCAAAGAAATGATGACGCTCCAACTCTCATTCAGCAGACAAAGAGGAAGCATTGTTACTATACCGAAATCACTCCAAATTCACAAAATGCAGAATGAAATGCAAAATGAGATGCAAAATGAGATGCAACCTAAACCTAGTCACTGGACTTTGAAAAGCTTAATTGTCATCATTGAGCATTTTACAATTATAGCAGGCAGAATAGAGTTCATTTCTTTTCATGTGCAATATTAATTATCTTGTCCACAATGACCCTTTTTTTCGTTCATATCCTTGGACAAATTATGCATGGACCCGGATTGCACAATGAAGAAATTCCCTCAAAACAAACAAAGAAATGATGGGAACCTCCTTGTAGCATTCAAATAAGTGGAGTCGAGGTATGTGAGGTGATTCCACCTTGACGTGAAGGCTCTTATCATAGACACCCAACTAATTTAGATGTTTCCAGATCATTAGGATCATTCCTTCAAGCACCAAACAAGAAAATATTACGCCCCCAATCCTTGCTCCTCTTAGTCAAGATAGACTTCCTCAAGTTACTCAGAGGGATAATAATCAAAAACCAATATAAAAGACAACACACAAATACAATTTTCATGCATAGCTCAAATAGCTTAGTGATTGTTTTCAGTTATGTTGTTTTGCTTGTTTACTTAGTGATAAAACTCTTCAGTAGTCAGGAGACAGGTAACTGACTTAGAGTGGATGACCAAGTTTCACCGATGTAAGGTTGACTTGGTTGATACTTCTTAGGACATGTAATGTGCTCTTGTTGATTAACCTAAGACTATGACAATGATCGGTTTCAAGCCATGAGGGTTCCAATGAACTGGGATGTCACAAAAGTGACAGAAATATGTACAAGCGAAAGCAAAGATGCATGAAAGCGGGAATGACAACGTTGCGTTGATAGATGGAGCGCTTGAGTACAAGAGGTGCCTGTTTGCCAGGTTTTCACCTGCTTGGCAGAGATGCATATATTTTTTTTTACCAAGGTGCCTGTTTACCAGGTTTTCACCATGGCATTTTCTCTCTTTTTTCCTTTTTTTTCTTCTATTTTTCTTTTTCTTTTTTTTTTGGAATTTCTTCAGGACTTTTTCTGATTTTTAGGATTTTTTTCAGGACTTTTTCTAATTTTTAGATTTCTTTTAGGACTTTTTCTGATTTTTATGATTTCTTCAGGACATTTTCTGATTTTAATGATTTCTTCGAGACATTTTCTGATTTTTATGATTTCTTCAGGACATTTTCTGATTTTTAGGATTTCTTAATGTTTTCCCCTAGTGTCTAGCAAGGAAAAAGGGATTTTGAGTACATGAATGGATAAGCGAATGGTGGTGGATGCTTTCAAGGACTATCTCACAACGTTAATCCAAGCACAGGGTCCAGATATAGCAATGTAAAGCAAAGATTTTAGTGATGTAAAGCAAGGATATAGCATAGCGAAGAAAGGATATATTGATGTAAAGAAATTATATAGTGTAACGAAGCAAGGCTATAGCATAACGAAGCCATATGGTCCAAAGAAGTGGCCATGTCAAAAGGTTTGTGGAAAGCATGTTTTTGCATTTTGTCCATAGTGTTGATCAAGATCAAGGAATAGATTTGGATAGGAGGCAGATAGGATAATCAAGATCAAAGGTGGTAATGAAGGATGTAAGCGAGCAATGGATAGGAGCTAAAGGGTTTGGATCAATATATAGGACATACAAAACCTGTAAAGATCCTTAACCTTGTCAAGATCAAAGGTGGAAAATGGATATGAACGTAGATAGAGCGAATGAGGGATACTGGAGGATGAAGGATAATGGAGGAAGATGGATAATAGATGGATGTACATGGATGGAACTTGCCCGTAGTGTAAAGTGCAAAAGGATAATGGATTATGCATGACGCCTGTTTACCAAGTTTTCATCATGGTACTTGCCTAAGGCACCACAAGAAGTGGTTTTCACACAAGGACAAATTTATTTCTCTTTACTTCTTTTTTTTCACTTTTTTTCATCATTTTTTTTTTTTTTTTGGAAGATAATGGAGGCATGATAGGGGATGGAAGAAACACCCCATCATCTTGCTGCTTTGGATGGTACCTTTAGAATATGAGTTGCAATAGACAATGGCTATGAAGGTATGCTCAAAGATGTTGGCAGGATAATGAAATGAAACTAGGCCAAGGATTTATGCAAAGGATTGGATAAGAGGGATGGAAGAGTGAAAAAGAGGTGTTGGATAATGGTTGGGATGTTGGAAGAATTTTGTATGGCTAGATGGAAATGATGGAAAGATCAACATTGCCACATGCCTTGAGGGATGGTGGACATATGGAGGAGAAGTGAATCTCAAGTTTTGAAATTTGGATGGAGGAAAGGTTACAAATTTTGGGGCATAAGAACCCAAAATGGATGAAGGAGGTAATGGAGGAATAGACTCGGAAGGTTTGGATGGAGGAACAACAATTTTGGATGCCAATTTTGATTTTTCTTTAGACTGTTGCAATTCAAGTAGCCGCTTAGGGATCCACATGGCTTTTGATTTTTTATTCTTTTGTAGTTCCTTGGAGCGCATTGCTTGTACAAGTGCCTTAGGAACCCATATAACTTTTGACTTTCCTTCTTTCTTTGTGGGCCTTTGTGGCATTTTGTATTTTTCTTTTTCTTTTTGGATCATATTTTGCTTTGTTTTGACATGTCGATTAGATGGGACATGTTGATCCTTGAATACATGTGGATTACTTGACTTATGACTTTTATGCTTGGCATCCAAATTGCTTGGAGGGAGATGCGTGGATAGATAGGAATGATATGGAGGTCTTTTAGATGAATGGAAGGTACTCGAAGATATGTGCCTTTGTTGATCCTGTGTAAGGGATGGAGGGATATAGGGACCTAGAATGGATGGAAGGTGCAAAGGAGAAGGCATGTATTTGGATTTAACTGGAGAAATGTAGGATTTATGAGAGATACCAACATCTTGAGAAATTTACCTGAGGCCATGACCTTTGACATTTTCTTTAATAGCAGGGGGTTCTAATATACCTCGTTCATGAATGTCTAACCCTTTTCTTTGATAATGCATGCTTTGAAAGATCTTTTTAACAAAGGGTTTCTTCTTAGTTTGGATGCTAGAGGCAAGTTCATTTTGAGGTGGAGGTGGAATGCAAGGAATGATAGGATCACGAAGTGAAAATGTAGGATTATGACAAGGAGATGAAGGGATACTTTGATCTTGACATGGAATAGGATCATTGGATAGAGTAGGAAGGGTGTTTGACTCTTCATTTTGAATAGGATCATTTGAAAATGTGGAAGAGGCATCATGATCTTGCTTAGGAAGTGGATTAGGAATGGGATTTGGAAGGATAGATTTCTCTTGAGATGGAAGGGAGTCATCTTGGAAGAAATGGAAAGGTATAAGGGGATCATCATGGGATTCTAGTGAAATGGGCTCTTTTTCAATCATTAGATGGGATTGAGGAGTTTTTGTGTCTTGATCTTGATTTATGGTAGGACTTATTCTTTCATTTTTCAAATTATCCTCTTGACATGGAGTCACTTCTATGGAAGAGGTAGTGTTTTGCATAGGCGTAGGGGATTCTTGGAAGATATCCATATTTTGGCATGATGGTGAAGCATTTTGGAAAGGGCCTTCTGGAGTGGGTACGTTTGGAATTGAAGTGTATGATGGCATAGGATCTAGGATTTTTAAATCTTTAGAGGAACTTGTATCACTATTTCCATTAACTTGGATTTCCATAGGAGATAGCCCTTGAAGGTAAACATGAGAAGTTTCATTGTTTGAAGGAGATGGTATGGATTTCTGCTGAGAAGTTTTAGGAGATGAAGGCATCATGGAAGGGATGGAGGCTGCATATGCAGCCTTGCTAGACATAGGTTCATGATTTTGATTATGCTTAGAAGTAGTTCCTTATTTTTCTTTAGGTGAGTCATTAGTGTAGACACCCAAAATTGTCCAGTCTAATTAAATAAATATTTTATTTATTTAATGATTTAAGCTTAATTCTTCTATTAATTAAATAAATCCTTATTTATTTAATTAATTCATTTATCCTCTTCTAGCCTTATTTCTCATTTAAATAAATACATTTATTTATTTAAATTATTCTTTTCCTAAATTAAATAAATATCTTATTTATTTAATTGATCTCACTCCTTCTATTAATTAAATAAATCTTTATTTATTTAATTAATTTATTATCCTTTTCTACCCATGACACATGTCATTCATCTCTTAATTCCTACACTACCTACCCTTTCATTATTTTATTATTTCTTTTACCTACCCTCTAATCATAGCCGGCCTCCTTTTACACCTCTCAATCTTATCCCTCCATTTCATATAGTGTCTTCTATATAAGGAGATGCTTCCTTCATTATCAAACCTTAATCAATCATTCTAATCAATCTATGCATCCTCACTATGCATTACCCCCCATTGACTACTTGACTACACTACGCTTTTGAACATAGGCGATCCTACTTGCAACCACATTCCGTTCTTTGTTGAGCTCTTGTGCACATAAAATCTGAGAGCAAATATATCAAGCAAGATCAATGGAGATAAGAAGAATGGATATCCAAACCCTATTGGACATGTGATGGTATAATCTTTGTGATTTCATTTGATTTGCATTGTCTTAGGTAATCTTCATATGTTATGGTGGATCTTTTTTGTTGTTAGGCTAGGGTTTTGTGGTTGAATCTATTTAGTCTTTCAACATTGTTGTTATCCATTTTCACCATATAAATTTTGGCACACCCCGTGGGACATGGATTTTTCTTAGATCTATGTTTTTTGTAGATTTTTCTAACCCTATATTGCTATTTTGTAAAACAATTTGGAGAATAATCTTGTGCAGCTAGGGTTTTGGACACAAAATCAAGATCTTGGAGAGATTTGATCATATCTCACAAACGGCTTGGACATTTTGTACCAATTTGTTTTTGTAGGTTGAAGAAAGTATTAGGAGCTCTCAATACAAAATTCAAAATTTTTGGAGCATATTTTCATTTTCTATGATTTTTCATAAAAAATTAATTTTGAGAGCAAATGAGAGAATTTTTCAGATTTTCTTACATTTTTGGAAATCACTCAGAATTATACAAGGATATATTCTTTGTGATTTTAATTTTGATGCAAAATATTTCCCTAAAAATCAGATCTTTAAAAAATTAGGGTTTTTCATTATTTTGATCAGATCTAACAAACGGCTTTGGATTTTGACATCAAGTTGTTTTTGTAGGTCAGGAAAAGCATCAGAAGGATTTAGTAAAAATTTCAGATTTTTTGGATGAGTTTTTCAATTTATATGAATTTTTTATGATTTTTCATAAAAAATTATTTTTGAGAGAAAATTAACAATTTTTTTGGATTTTATAACATTTTTGGAAATATCTCAAAATTATACATAGGATCTGTTCTTTGTGATTTTAAATTTGATGCAAAATCATTCCTCAAAAATTAGATCTTTGAAAATTAGGGTTTTGCATTATTTTACTCATATATCACAAACTACTTGGATTTGTTGCAAAAAAAATTTATGTAGGTTTGGAAGACCATAAGAACTCACCAGTAGAAATTTAAGATTTTTTGGATAGAGTTTGCATTTTATATGAATTTTTTATGATTTTTCATAAAAAATTTATTTTTGGAGCAAATTAGCAATTTTTTTGGATTTTGTTACATTTCTAGAAATCTCTTGAAATTTTACAACTAGCCTTTTTTTATGATGAATCGGATCTTTGAATTGGTCACCAAAATGCATTGTTGAAGGCCCCTATTTCACAAAGTCTTTTGGATCTAAAATTTACCTAACTTGTGTGCTTGCAGGAAGGGGTGATTATTTCAAACAATCCAAACTACTAATAAATCTTTGTTGCAGGTCCTTGGCAAGGGTTTTTGGATTTTTATTGTGTGCCTTGTTTTCATAGACTAGCAAACACTTCAATTGGTGCACTAAAATTGAATCATTGTCTTTTGTGTCTTGAGCCATAGGCTCTTTTTGTTTAATCTTTAGAGGGCCTATCTTCCCGTGTGGTCATTAGGACTACTAGTGAGAAGAGAACGACTCAAGTGGTAGCAAAAGAAAAGCCATCTTCTTCCAAACCACTATAAATAACTGTATTCATGGTGAAAACTATGAATAACTTGTGCTAATTAGTTCATATCGACACTATGTCTCCCCATAAACCCATTTGATCAAATTTATTTGATCAGTTGTAGGGTGTACCCCTACCGGTTGGGAGCCTTCTGTATTTACAGAGCTGAAAGTGCCGCATGTATGGCCACACGAGAAGATGCCCTTACTAGAACCTTTTTGTTTTAGAAGCCCAAATCCTTCTAGTTGTTGGGGCAGGAGGTCGGACCTCTAGTAGCAGCCCACACACATACAGTTCTTAGTAGAGATACAAAGTTTTCCACGAGGAGTTTTCATGTGGACTGATGCTTGGCTGACCTGAGAAGTGAGTGCCGAGGGTGGAGCCAGTGAGGTTAAGCATCTAAGTATCTGCTCTGAATAGTGTAGCCTCGAGGGTAAAACCCCATGTGGGATCAACAACTATTGTCTTGGCCAGCCATAAGAATTGTTCTTGACTTATTTTAAACATTCAAACATTCAAGACCAAATAGCAAAACATTGTGTCTTTTGTGTCTTCAAGTGTATGCATAACAATTTTACATCAAACAACACACTTTTCTTGGAGTCATTGTTAGTCCAAACACTTGCAAACATTGAGTCCTCATCAACATTGTGTCCTCTTGTCATGAAAAATAGTCAAACATTCAGATTTGGTCACAACCAACAACTTCACAAATTGGAAAAATTTTACAGTCCAGCAAACAAGAACAATCAGTTTCGGAATTCTTGAGCTTCCTAGGTTGTTTCTCCAGGTTTTCATCTAGCATTCAACCTATCTTTGGGTCTTACAAAGTCCATCATTGCTTTACACCTTACATTACATTTATATTTGTCTAAACTTGAGTCAAAAGGTCACTTGCTTGTCCCCATCTTACTTTGTCAACACACTACATACAACAACATTTTGCTAAGTGGTCCCTCATCAAGGTCTATCACCTTTGGGTCTCATTTGGTCTTACTTAGAGTCAAGGTCAACTTACCTCATCAAGAGAAACTATCCTCTCTTTGGAAGTCACACCTACTCTACTACATACATACTTGGTCTTACACTTTGGACATTGCAAGTAAACCTCAGATTCATTTACATTCCATCCAACTCTTGGTCTTCCATACTTTTTTCATTTTTCATCTAGTCTCACACATCTCGGTCAATACCTAGTTCATGGTTGAAACCCATCTTCAAAAATCTAGGAGAGAAACTAAAGAGGCTCAAGAGTCTACAAACATGAGATCTTATGAGTATGACAATGATATCCTTTTCAATTCTGATCATACTACATTACTTGACATGGATGCCTATAGAAACATTCCAAATGTTGAGAACATGGACACTACAAACAACAATGATACACACAATGATGATATGGACAAATTTTCAATACATTTAGTAGATGTGGAAGAATCCATTATGGATCCTCATTTCAATCGATTGGTTGAGGAAATAATGAGGAGGGACAGACAATACTTCTTACAAATGATGACACAAAGTGGAGCCAAGATACCTCATGATTTTGACATGTCTCAAATAATGGAAAATCGACCTTCGCAACAACCTCACTCCAACATGGATCAAAGGATACCTAATAGTGGAGGCAATAGAGGACCACATATGGTGCCTTAATCACCATCATCTTTGTTTCAAAAACCAGAAGTCCCACATACACATGGTCAAGCATATGAAACTCACCTTCGCAGACCATTATGGAAGTCTTATGCAGAAAGATATGCTCAATGGCATATCAATGCTAAGGATCAACCACCAAAGAAATTGGATATTCAAAGGCATGCTCAAAATTTGGGGGCAACACATTAGAACATGACATGCCTGTAGAGTATAGTATACATGGACAAAATAGATATTTCGTTCCTCAACATGAATCTATACCAAGTGGTCCATATATGCAGCATCACTATAGACCTCCTCCATATGAACATGTGTATGATCAATATCATCCATATATGCAACATGCTCCTCCACCAATTGGTGCCTCAAGCATAGGGTATGGTCCAAGAAGTTGATCTCCACCTAAGAACAATTTGGAGCAACAAATCAGGGACTTACAAAAGAAAATGGAGGACATAAATACACCGAAGCCAACATACACAATGAGAGACATAAGTCCTTATCCATTTGACAAGAGCATTCCAATGCCTCCTTTTCCTACACACTTTGTGACACCTAAGTTTGATAAATATAGAGGAAAAGGAGATCCTAAAGCACACATAAGATAGTTTTTCACAGCTTGCATTAAGGTAGCTTCAGAAGAGACATATTTGATGAGATTATTCCCACAAAGCCTAGGTGATCAAGCTATGGAATGGTTCTCCCAATTTACACCTGGAATTAAGTCATGAGGTGACTTAGCAGAGGCATTTATTCAACATTCCTCCTACAACATAGAGGCAAACATATCAGTCACTACTTTGTGCAACACCAAGCAAAAAGATCGAGAGTCTTTTTCATCATTTTTACAAAGATGGAGGAATCTAGCTAGTAGATGCTCTTGTGAAATTCCACAAAAACAAATGGTAGAGATGTTCACCCAAAATGTTAAAAAAGACATTGGTTATGACTTAAGGAAAGCTTGTTTGTCCACCTTCAAGGATGTCATTGAAAAAGGCTTAGCAATAGAGAAGGTCCTAATTGAGAAAGGCATCATTAAGATATTCAAAGAAAACAAAGAGGACTATAAAGGAAAAGATAAGCCAAGATTTTGGAATAAAAACAAGAACACAGTCAATGATGGTGTTGTTGATGCCAATACAGTGCGACCCAAATTCATTTTTTTCGGATCGAATCAGGTGAATACTCAAACAACTTCTAAATCGCGAAGGAAGTACACTCCATTGGGAGAACCACTTGAGTCAGTTTTCAAAAAGCTAGTGGCAAACAAGGTAATCACTATTCTAGATTTCCTCCATATGAACCAAAGGTTAAACCAAATTGGTGGAATGATGATGAATATTGTGAATTTCATAAGAGCAAGGGTCATAAGATAGGAAATTGTCATCGACTGAAGAACATCATACAAGATCTCATTGATAGAGGTGACATTGAGATTGAAGGACACTCATCCAATCAAGAACATGAGATGTTTAAGGAACCATTCCCAAAACATGACAAAGGAAAAGCTAAAGTCACAGATGATCAAACCAACTACACCAAAGCATCCTATAACTATGATTCAACTATCAATCACATCTTGATGGACAATTACGTCGCTACCATTATCATCAAGGACAAAAACCTTGAGAATTCTACCCAGAGACCCAAGATTGTCTTAAAAGGCATTGGATCTTCTTCCGAACCTACCTCTGAATGTCATGTTACAACCCGTCGAGGTAAATTCACTTTGCAAGGTGCTCCAGCCAAAAACACTACTTCCTCATCAACCAAACCTAAGTATGACCTTGTAGAACAATTAGGGAAGATGCCTACACTCATCTCCATTTTTTAGCTCCTATGCATATTCCCCGCACATAAATCCATTCTTGACAAAATCTTGAGAGAAACTGTCATTCCTACTGATCTGAACATGGACCAGTTTCAAGCCATGGTGGGATACCTTTCCATTCCACACTCCCTTACATTCACAGAAGCTGATAACGCCTCCGTAAGTCAGCCACATAATGCACCTTTACACATTGAAGCCTTCCTACACAAACATCAAATAAAATGAGTCCTGACAGATGGAGGAGCAGGTCTAAACATTTGTACATTGAACACTATTAAACAATTGGGATAATCTAACAAAGCTATGAATTCTACAAACAAAATTACTATCAAAGCATATGATGATGAAGAGCGTTCATCCAAGGGTACAGTCATCTTACCTCTCAAAGTTGGGCTAGTTACAAAGGATGTGGTTTGTCAAGTCCTAGACCTGGATCTCACATACAACATATTGCTAGGACATCCTTGGATTCATGAGATGAATGCAATACCATCTATATATCATCGATGTATCAAGTTTCCACACAATGGAGTTGAAGTGACCATCAAAATGGATCCAAATCCATTGATATATTGCAACAATCTGCAACCTCGGTCAGAAATAACAATCCCAGTCAATCGAGAAGCTATTCCTTCATCAGCATATGTTGATCCAAAATCCTTGAAAGCTTCTACATCAAAACAAGCAGAGATCAAAGAAAAGTTCAAGTTTAAAGACATGGGATGTGGTGAGTATATCTTTCATGTTGATCAACTCCCACTATTTCCTAAGGCATACAATCAACGGGAACAATCTACAAACAATTTACAATGTCAAGGAACTAGGTGTGAACCACCTAGTGTTGTGGCTACTAAGTCTGAATGCAAATCTCCTTTAGTGGTGCAAGCATCTCTTGATATCAATAGTCCTAAGAGTGGTTCCAGCAAAGAATCTATTGAGCATATCGCCAGCCCTCTTGAGAGCTCACATAGCCTTACCATTTCATCCACTCATTCTATTTCCAATCCACTTCCAGACTTGGATCAACAAGAATTACAAAAGCCCTTATTCATTGGGGATCAAAAATCAAGATTTGAAAAGAAAAATCTAAAAGTCAATAATAAGGAAAAGTTCTTTAGTCCAAATCAAAATCAAATGCTACTAGACTCCACAAAAATCAAAGTCAAGGATAAAAATCCTATGAAGCAAAAAGAGCAAGAGTTGATCTCCCCTAATATCAAAATAACTGGGGGGCAAAGTTCTACAATTCTAAGTCAAAAAGTATACTTGTTGATCCTAAGTCTCCACCACGCTATCCTACTCTCACTTCTTTTCACAATCATAAGCCTTCATCACTCATCCACTTGTTCTATAGATCCATCCCCTTATGGCGATACATTGTGGACCTTTAATGGAGCTTCCTCAAGGGACTTTGTTATCAGGGATGCCCAAACTTCTTTAGGTGACATGCATATGGGCTTGTGTAGTCCACACACTAGTAATTCTATCTCAGTTCCCTTATCAAGGAAGACAGTCACTCAAGATACACATCATTCAGTTAAGGAACAATGTAGCTACAATCATAAGGTTCAACCTTGGACATTTGAGGTGGGTGACTTAGTTCTCATAGACAATCCTAAAAATCAGCAAGACAAAGAGAATAAGGACAAGTTTGAACCAAATTGGCTTGGTCCTTACATCATTACAACAGCATATGGATTTGGTGCATATCAACTCTCAACTACAGAGGGAGAACCTTTAGAGGATCCTATCAACAGCATGCACCTTTGCAGGTTTTACACATAGCTCTTCAGAGTACCCCAATTCAAAAATACAAAACAATCAAAAATTTCAAAAATACAAAAAAATCAAAAAAATTCAAAAATACAAAAAAAAATTATAAAACAAAAAAAATTGTTACTTGGTGAAAACCTAGCAAACAAGTGCCTTGTGACACAAAAAGCATTGAAAAATCAAAAAAAGTAAAGAGAAATAATTTCATCCAATGGTGAAAACCACTTCGGTGGCACCCTGGGCAAGTACCATGGTGAAAACGTGGTCACCAGTGTCATATGTAGAGACATTGCTCCTCCCTCCTTCAGGATTCTCTTGCATCACTTCACTTTACACACACTCATGACCAATTCATCCATAATAAGCTTACCCATTCCCATCATGGCTTGTTATTGATCTACCCAAGATTGGTTAGCCATTCATAATAAACCTCCCTTTTCACCTCTCTTTCCATCCATAATAAATCAGCTCCTATCTGTGGCTAAGGCAAATCCTATGTCTAGTGATGGGTGTGGAACTAAGAACATCACATGTTTCGAGGAGTACGGTTTCTTCCAGCTTCCTTCAATCTATCTGCGCACAATCTGCAATAAAGCAACATTTGCATCACAAATCTGCAATAAAGTTTCATCTTCTCCACAATAAAGTATCAGTTTCATGGATTTAGTCAGTTTCAGATGATACACAACAGCAACAATATGCTTCAACAAAGTCAAATCTTTCAATAGACTTAGACAACATATGGTTCTATGCTATCTATCCTTTTTGTGAAAGTAAACATTGTGACCACAATCAAATAAGACTTATACAAGTGACAAGAGACACTAAAATTGAGGACTAAAGTGGATGTTGGTGTCGAGTCTTAGTTTTCTTTTGATTTTATCTTTTGGTGACATTTCTTTTAGCTTTTTCAGGATGTCTCTGACTAGACATTCTATCTCCAGGATGTCTTTGACTAGAAAGGCGAGGATGGGGTATCATCACCTATTTGTATGTGTTGTCTGTGGATTGTCTTTTAGTAATGCTATGACTTGTCCAAGGATATGAGGACATTGTGAGTCTAGTGTGAACTAGGGCATTCCTTGTTTGTGACTGTCTTATCTCCATGCAAATGGGTACAATGACTTTCTAGGTCGAACATATGCCTCGATTGTCATAACCTACTTGCCATAATAAAGCTCAATGATGATAATGCAGAAGAAGCTCTTTCACTTTCATATCTTCTATCTTCCATCCCCATTTATTGATTGACCTCCATCATCTTTCTCCAGTCTGAGTAACCCACTATCACATGACTGAGTATAATGACACACCAAAAACATTTGCATTTCATGTAGTTGCACCTGCATTAGCACATATAAGCATTTCATACATACATATCGATATCACAACTACATCACATCCTGCACACAACACTTGTTAGCACAATTTACATTTGCATTATCATATTCATTTGCATTTCATACATTCACATTTGCATTTGCATAACATATTAAAAACATAAAAGAACAAAAATATTGCATTTCCTTATGTACATATTTGCATCCATATCATAAAAATCACATAGAAACATACATCACATAGGTACGCATGCATATAGCTACCACAAAGATGAATCATCTTGTAAAGCGGAAAAATCGAACCCTAGTTGTTCTCCCCTCCCCCAACTCCAAGGAGAGAGAAGGGAGAGTCACTAGGATTGACGGTTTTCACTTAGGAGGGACTTTACATTCAAAAGAGGGGTTGAAACCCACAAGATCCAATCCCACACAATGGAAGATTGGATTCTATATGAGTTTCAAGGGTTAAGACATCAAGGATACCCTCTTTTGTAAAGAATGTAGATAGAACATTGAACTAGGAATGCATGAAAAGTGAGAAAGATTCACTTATAAACGGAGATAGGAATATAGGATGAAGCTGCGGACCTGGAATTAGTAGTAAAATGTTGAGACGGCATTGTCCTGCAAATTTGAGCAGAAGTTGACCGGACGATGGCACCCGGCGTGCACACGGTCCTCCGAAAAATCCGTGAAATGAAGGTGGATCTGTTCGTCTCTACACAAGGATTCCAGATCTTCAATTACAGCCACGTACCTGCAACCTACACACAGAAAAGAGAGGATGGTTGGGGGGTTAGGGATGAGGGGTTTGCCTTTAGGTCAAACCCCGGTTTTGGAATTAACCAAGAAATGAGAATGCTGTAAATGTAAATGTTTGTAATGTAAACAAGTACTGATACCTTGTTGTAAGAATGTTTGTATTCTTACATGCGAAGGTGTAAATGTTGTTGTATGTTGTATGTTGTAAGTGATCTCCTCTTCAATGGTTGAATCCTTGTCTTGAATGCAACACTTAGCCTTGAATGGAGACTTAGAATGCTCAATTGCTTGAAGGAATGCTTGAATGCTTGAATGTTTGAATGTTTGAATATTGCTTCCGCCTTTTTTCCATGTTTTTAAAATGAGAGAGGAAATGTAGTTTTTATAATTGTCAATTAGGGTTGAAAGACTAATTTTCCCGACCTTAGGCCGACCAGGAAATATTATTTTCCAATTTGCAAACTTAAAGACCCGAAGCCCCAAAAGAGACCGGGCCCAAAATAGGGCCAGGGACTAGGGCGCTGGGTGCCATGGTCCTAGGGGACCAGGGCACTGGGCACCCTAGTCCTGAAGGACCAGGGTGCTGGGCGCCATGGTCCCACCTCCAGGGACAGCAGGGTGCAAGGAGGATCAGGCCAGGGTGCTGAAAAATGCAGTTTTTGATGTCATAAACAAGTTTTGGGGTCTCCATTTAGGTTCTGTGTTGCATCGCCATCGTGAAGACCCAAATGCAGTCGAAATTGCAAGTGTCGCAATTTTAGGATGCTACATTTAGCCCCCACTTTAGCGGGAGTATAAGCGTATGCTCATACTTCTGGTAAAGTACAAGGAAACAACATTGAAAGACTTTCACCACGTCAAGGGGGCAAGATACACCAAGCCCCCAGTGGACTAAGGATCTTATGACTTTGATTGACAAAGTAAAAGGGAAGATCACGAGGGAGAACCATGACTATCAGTAGTAAGGTTCCCTCACTATGAGTCATGCAAGAAAGATATCAAAAATTTTCAAGGCAAAGCTAAATTTGTCAAGAAATTTTCAAGTATCTTGAAAAGATATGAACGGGATGTATGCCCCCCTACGTTAAAGCAATCGCACACGCCTCACCGGGGGTGATTGCTTTAAGGTAGTGATAAATATAAGAAATGAGAAAGGAGCACGTTATCGCAAGGATTTAGCCCCCAAGTGTGAGATAAGCCCAAGGATAATAGACACAAAACACAAAGCACAAGGTGACTTTGCTTTCCTCGGGGTCAGTATGCTGTATGATAATTCATGTATATCATATGTATGTATGCATAATTGTTCTTCATTCCCCAATCAAGGAAGGTCACCTAGAAGAAGGGAACACATGTGTCTTTTGAGTCAACATGAGAGAGACCAAAAGAGATCTCAATGTTTTGCATCGTCCTCAAGTAGACAACACTAAGGACAACAAATAGAAGAATGAGAATAACACATAGAAGAAGTAACAAAAGAGAGGAGGAGAGAGTCTGCTATGCTAATGAACTAGTCTAGCATGTCATCTACCCCCCGATCTTGCTGATCAATATTTCGGGAAGGTAGGGAACACGCTAGAGGAGGAACATCCAACACAGCAGATGGAGCTATCACAAGATCCAAACAAGGGCTATGTTCATGTTTCGAGCCACGTTGTTTTTGCCTAGGAGCTAGGATAAGTGCTTTAGAAAATTCGTTAGATAGATGGTTATCAACATCAACATATTCATATTCACTATCAGAATGAACAGGAGTAACATTTTCATCATGAATAACATTTTCATCTATATCATCATCAAGATTTATAAAAATAGGCTCTTTAACTTGCACAGGATCAAGACCATCATGCATCTTATGTTTAGGAGATTTCGGCTCAATCGTTAGCTGAGGAGAAAATGGAATAATATTAGTTGAAGGTGTTTTTGGGGATTCCAAATTTTGAGAAGCAGCTGCCTGAGCTCTAAGATGACGCTTTCATCGACGTTCACGTGCAGAATGATTTCGTCTAGTCTTAGTAGGAAGTTGCAAAGATTGAGGAGGAGGAATGTTCTCATCCTTATCACTTGGGTGTTTAGGTTGTGGTCTCTTAGGTTGAACAATAGGAGAAGAGGAAGGTCTCTTCTCTCCATAAGAGGAAGGAGGAGGAACTGCTCCATATGAGGGAGGAATATTTGGATTAGGAAGGAGACCAAGTCCATCATGATGAGAAGGGATAGGTCTACTTTTAGGAAGTTTATTAATCATAAGCATAGTCACATCCATAGGGATGGGTTGGGAATCTTCTTGAGGAAAGACATTAGTTTTATCTTTCAAGGGAAGAACTTCCTTCTCAAGAATGATAGGAATGTCAATTTTGGGTGTTCTAGGTTCACTTAGAGATAGGATCATATCTTTTTTCCACTTTTGATAAGATTTGAAAAGATGATCACTTCACGGAGGAAGAGATTGGAATTGTTTAGGCCAAAAGTAATCAATAGGAACACTAGAAGTTCTTTCAGCTGGTTTAAAGAGACTATGATTGACAGTAACAACTTCACCATTATGGGGAAATTTCAAACACTTGTGAATAGGAGAAGCAATAGCTTTCATGGAAGATAGCCAAGGATAGCCTAGCTTCACACGAAATTGTTCGGACGATGGAATAATAGAAAAGTCCACATCAAGGAATTTGTTATGGACCTCAATAGGTAATGTAATAGAACCAATTGTAGGAGAAGAAAATGCATCAAATAATTTCACAACCACATTTGTTTCGTCATAGATCACTTGATTCAATTGCAAAGTAAAAAGAAATTCTTCAGTAATGACATTAACCATACAAGAAGGATCAATAAGCACTCCATGGAAAGGTGTATTCTTTACTTTTGCAACTATATATAAAGGACCATCAGGTGCCCTGATAGTTTCACTAGAATCAAAGGTGATGGAAGGTTCTTTAGGGATTTTTTGTTGCTCTACAAAGTTAATCACATTTGGAGTCATAGACACAAGATCATCAGGTGAGACAGAGGAATCAGTAGTATCAATCGCATTAGAGGTATGAGAAGGCAATGGATCAGTAAAAATCTGAAGATTTTGGTTAGGAGGAGCTACATATGTGTTGCCTTTATCATTCACACCAGAAACAGAGATAGTATTATTATCAATCAAATCTTGAATTTTACCCTTTAAAGCAAAACACTTTTCAGTATCATGCCCAAGATGACGATGAAATTGACAAAAAGATTTGTTATCA
The DNA here is from genome assembly GCF_030272615.1 of Cryptomeria japonica. NCBI lineage: Eukaryota > Viridiplantae > Streptophyta > Pinopsida > Cupressales > Cupressaceae > Cryptomeria > Cryptomeria japonica. The sequence goes on from NC_081411.1 coordinate 838,027,675, forward strand.
AAATAGGGTGAATTAATCTTTGCAGGATCTATTTGCTTTATAGGAGGGAGAGTAAGCACATTTTGTTCCAATAACTTATTCATAATACTATGCAATGATTCATTCAAAGGTGTAACCTTTCTTTCCTTCTTGAAAAACTTAGAAATAGGAGGCACACCTGATGCCGCATTCACATTGTTGTTGATGATGTTTTCATTGAATTTAATGGACTCTCTGTTCGGTTTAAACTTCCCAAATGGTTGTTGACTACTATCACCCTTATCACTCGGAGCCATAGGATTTGCTTGTTCCATTTGACTCATAGTCAGTTGATAATTGTGAAGAGTTGCGCACAACTATTGGAAAGAAGTAAACTCAGAAAACAGGAGTTTTTCTCTAATATCTTTTTGTAAATTAGAAATAAAGATTCATTGAATATCATTGTTAGGCACTGGAAAAGAAATTTGAGCATACAAATGCTTATATCTACCAATGAAATCAGTCACTTTTTCTTTAACACCTTGTTTACAATGCATTAAATCAATCAAAGTAACTTTAGGACTTATATTGTTTTGAAATTGTTGAATAAAAGCATTTTCAAGTTGTTCGAAAGAAGAAATAGAATAAGAAGGCAACGAGCAATACCATTGTAGGGCTTTATCTCTTAATGTTCTAGTAAACAGTTTTGCAAGCAACCTTTGGTCATAAGCAAAATCAGTGCATATTGTTTGAAAGGTCTTAACATGTGTTAGAGGATCAGCCTTACCATTATAAAGCTCCAAATGCGGAATTTCAACATGTTTAGGGGGAATAGCTCGAACAATGTCAAGAGAAAGTGGGCTCGCAACATCAAATGTGGGCACACTAAACTTAGATTGATTCATAGAGGCAATTTGTTGATGTAAAGAAGAGACAGTTTGTGCAAGATTGTTAATGGTCGCTTCAGTCGAAGAGTTCATATTAGACGTGTTAGATTGTGATGGATGTGTTATGTTATTGAAAGAAGGTAGAGAGTAAGGTGGTGGGACACTATGATAGTTAGTCATAGGAGATGATTGGAAAGGAGGAACACTACAAGGAGGAATGGAAGGGTTAAATGAATTGCCCCCTTGCGTCATGTTCATTTGTGGAGATATAAGAGGAACACTCATTGAAGGAATGAATGAAGAAGTTGGATTGGCCCCATGACTGGTGATCATAGGAGGAATGTCTTGTATTGAAGTAGTCATTATGTTTGATGTAAAAGTAGGTATACTAGCAATAGGAGTTGTCAAAGGAATAGAATGATTAACTTGAGTAGGAGGTTGTGTGTAACTTAAGGTTTTGGCACAACTTTTCATAGGCATCACATTCGAATCCACAATGTGTACAATACCACGCAAAATATCAATTCCATTCTTATCACTTTGAACCATATGTTTTAGACCCTCAATTAATGAAAGAGCTTCGCTATCAGGGTATTCTTGAGACATCCATTGTCGAAAATCATCAAATTGGTTATCCAATTTCAAAAGTTGTTCTACAGAAACCTCATGGAGAGCTTCTTCATCATTAAGAGGATTAGAGGAATTACCCATGTCCTCATTAAAAAGGACATTCAAATTAGGTTCCATCTCCTCGGTAATTACACCTTGGAAAGACTTAATTCTAAGGCTTCGTCTAATGGGAATAGTATAAGTAGGGCTTATTGTTGTAAAACTCATGCACTAAAGAAAGAGAGAAGATTTTGAATTTTAGAGGTAGCAAATTTCAATAAAATCAGCCAATCTCCTAGATTTAAGCTGTTAAATGCAATCAAGACAATCTCCCGAAATTTCAGAAAAAATGTTCAAGACCATGGCGAACGGAGTGCACACGGTCCTCGCAACTTTTTTCAAAATTTTCAGGGATGAAAGTTATGATGATTTTAAAGCTAATCTGAAAAAATTGAGTGATTTTACGATCTATAGATAGGCCAAATTAAAGTTGCAATCTCAAAATTGAACTAGGATTGCATGAAAAGTGAGAAAGATTCACTTATAAATGAAGATAGGAATATAGGATGAAGCTGCGGACCTGGAATTAGTAGTAAAATGTTGAGATGGCATTGTCCTGCAAATTTGAGTAGAAGTTGATGGGATGATGGCGCCCGGCGTGCACACGGTCCTCCGAAAAATCCGTGAAATGAAGGTGGATCTGTTCGTCTCTGCACAAGGATTCCAAATCTTCAATTACAGCCGCGTACCTGCAACCTACACACAGAAAAGAGAGGATGATTGGGGGGTTAGGGATGAGGTGTTTTCCTTTAGGTCAAACCCCAGTTTTGGAATTAACCAAGAAATGAGAATGCTGTAAATGTAAATGTTTGTAATGTAAACAAGTACTGATACCTTGTTGTAAGAATGTTTGTATTCTTACATGCGAAGGTGTAAATGTTGTTGTATGTTGTATGTTGTAAGTGATCTCCTCTTCAATGGTTGAATCCTTGTCTTGAATGCAACACTTAGCCTTGAATGGAGACTTAGAATGCTCAATTGCTTGAAGGAATGCTTGAATGCTTGAATGTTTGAATGTTTGAATATCGCTTCCGCCTTTTTTCCATGTTTTTAAAATGAGACAGGAAATGCAGTTTTTATACTTGTCAATTAGGGTTGAAAGAATGATTTTCCTGACCTTAGGCCGACCAGGAAATATTATTTTCCAATTTGCAAACTTAAAGACCCGAAGCCCCAAAAGAGATCGGGCCCAAAATAGGGCCAGGGACCAGGGCGCTGGGCGCCATGGTCCTGGGGGACCAGGGCGCTAGGCACCCTAGTCCTAAAGGACCAGGGCACTGGGTGCCATGGTCTCACCTCCAGGGACAGCAGGGTGCAAGGAGGATCAGGCCAGGGTGCTGAAAAATGTAGTTTTTGATGTCATAAACAAGTTTCGGGGTCTCCATTCAGGTTCCATGTTGCATCGCCATCATGAAGACCCAAATGCGGTTGAAATTGCAAGTGTCACAATTTTAGGATGCTACACATCTCATATATATATAAAGTGTCATGATACAATGATGTCAAAATCATATGGCTACAATCACCCGCAGGTGTCTACATCATCATACAAAATGGTACAAAATTGATACAGAGGAACCCACTGATAACTCCTACCAACACTATTGGTAGTGCTAATCCTCTCCATGTCATGGTATCCCATGCCACATGTCAAACCCTCATCTCTAGTCCCAAATCCTAGAACACTCATCTATGGGCATCCTTGTCTCCATCTCAATTGTATGGAATCAGCTCTCCATCGATCGGTATCCGCAGAATCCTGTATACATCCTCCAAGGTGACTATCATCTCCCACATTGACAAATGAAAAGTGCAAGTCTCAGAGTGCCACCTCTCCACCAGTGCAGTCAGCAATCCCATGTTCACCCGAAACTCAGGCACATACAAAATATGTCTCAATCCCATAGCCTCAATTATAGCTCGATCCTCGGTTGTCAACTCAGGTCGCAACCTCTGAGTCAATTGAAATCTCTCTCGTGACTCCAGCGTAGGCAAATACTCCTGCAGTCACACAAATCATTCATCTCAGTCCTAGTGACACTCACTGTTCATCACAAAGTGTTGCTTCTATCCTAGTGATACTCCCTGTTCATCACAAAGTACTACGTGTTTGGCACTCCCTATTCATCACAAAGTGCTGCTCACATTTGCACTCACTGTTCATCACAAAGTGCTGCTCATATTTTAGTACTCCCTATTCATCACAAACTACTATATCTTGGTACTCACTGTTCATCACAAAGTGCCTTGATCTACCCTATCCTAGGGCCTTTGCTTGAGTGAATCCTCTTGAGTAGTTTCCTAATTGACAACATATGTTCTATCAGAGAATTGTCAATCCTAGCCCTATTTGTTATCCTAGTCTTCCCTAGAGGACCTGCTTGAGTGTATCCTCTTAGCAGCTTATCCAATTGACAGCGTATGTTCATCACAGAACTGCCAATTTGACCTAGAAGACACAAATTCACATTTTTGGACACAAACATGCTTTCCTGACATAAAAATGCATTTATTACATTACCTAGCATGCATTAATGACAACAATAAATGCATCAAAGTACTCTCCTACCTCTGCTGGCCTCTGGAATCGACGAACGCGATCGAATCTGTGAACCAAAGCCATCGCTGTTGACTGCTGCTGCTCTATTTCGCTCTGCACTTTGATCTCTTGGATGTGTGGATGACAATGAGGATGTATTTTCCCTCATGGTCTATCTTATAGACTACCCTAGCCCTAGTCTCCTATGTCAGTCTTCGTTATCCCATGACTTTGTCACTTTATCTGGTCAGTCCATTCTAGCCTTTCTTTCTTATCGAGAGATTGTCTATGGTCTTTTCACACATTTTCATCCAATCTCTCGAGGGGGCATATCATTCCCATCTTGGGGCAACTCTGTATCAATTCATCTTATCTTCTTTGAAACAACGTGACAAGCCGCATTGTCTCAAAGAGGGGCAAAATGTAGACACCCAAAATTATCCAGTCTAATTAAATAAATATTTTATTTATTTAATGATCTAAGCTTAATTCTTCTATTAATTAAATAAATCCTTATTTATTTAATTAATTCATTTATCCTCTTCTAGCCTTATTTCTCATTTAAATAAATACATTTATTTATTTAAATTATCCTTTTCCTAAATTAAATAAATATCTTATTTATTTAATTGATCTCACTCCTTCTATTAATTAAATAAATCTTTATTTATTTAATTAATTTATTATCCTTTTCTACCCATGACACATGTCATTCATCTCTTAATTCCTACACTACCTACCCTTTCATTATTTTATTATTTCTTTTACCTACCCTCTAATCATAGCCGGCCTCCTTTTACACCTCTCAATCTTATCCCTCCATTTCATATAGTGTCTTCTATATAAGGAGATGCTTCCTTCATTATCAAACCTTAATCAATCATTCTAATCAATCTATGCATCCTCACTATGCATTACCCCCCATTGACTACTTGACTACACTACGCTTTTGAACATAGGCGATCCTACTTGCAACCACATTCCGTTCTTTGTTGAGCTCTTGTGCACATAAAATCTGAGAGCAAATATATCAAGCAAGATCAATAGAGATAAGAAGAATGGAGATCCAAACCCTATTGGACATGTGATGGTATAATCTTTGTGATTTCATTTGATTTGCATTGTCTTAGGTAATCTTCATATGTTATGGTGGATCTTTGTTGTTGTTAGGCTAGGGTTTTGTGGTTGAATCTATTTAGTCTTTCAACATTTTTGTTATCCATTTTCACCATATACAATTAGGATCTTCAATTTCAATGACACCATCATCAAGGAGATCTTGAATCTTATGTTTTAATTCCATACACATTGAAGTCTTATGTTTATTATGCCTATGATATGCACAATAACTACTCAAGACTGGACATTCCCATGTGGTCTTTTTAGGCAACATGATAAGATTGTTCTTAAGAAGCTCTTCCAAAGCTAACTCAATAGATTGCCCCAAAGGTGTAAACTATCTATCTAGAGGATATTTGGAGGATATGTCTTTATGACTTGGTGAAGGTGTTTTGTGATCTTGTATGAGATTTGGTCTTTGATTGTCAATTATTTTCTAGTATCTAATCGTCAAATCACCTAATTGTTTTAGCATTCCTTGAAGTTTCACACTCTTGATATCATGCATTTGTTTTTCAAAAGGAGTCATTGATTCATTTTCTTGGATTTGCAGGTCATGCATTTCTTTCTTGATATCTTGAAGCATTTGAGCAAAGGTAGCCATGGGAATTGGAGCTAAGGTATCCATAAGATTCTTACTTTTGTCAAAAAAATTAGAAGAGCTTTTGGTATGAACAAACATTTTTAACCGACAAGACCGAGGGAGAGATGTGTTGCAGAAGTCAAGATCAAATTATAGCTAGTATTTTGTTTAACATAGTAATTAAGAGAAGTAACTTAAGATCTAGTCTAGTTTCAGGAACGATCTATCCTGTGTAAGATGTTATCTAAGTTAACTTAGGTTTGATAAGATGTTTGTTTGAACTAGCTTAGAGATGATCGACAAAATCATGCAACGCAATTGTAGAGGTACACTATCAAGGTTGTTTATGCTTTGAATTACGATAACCAATTTTATGCTCATTGTAGACTATTTTAGACAATTTTGACTATTTTGACTGACAAGATCAGGAATTCGTATGACCGAGGATTGGACAGAGATGAGATTCTGATAGATAGAGTTTCAATGACTGACGACTACTAGTTTTTTTGATAAAGATTGATGTTTCAATGACTGACAGAGACCAGTTTGGACACATACAGAGTTTATCACTGATTTTGTTTGTTGTTTTCTCCAGTTTTGGTATTCCAATTTTAGTTTTTTTTTAGGGATGAAAACATAGAAAACATGCAAGATAGATAACAATTCAATCACAACATGCTAACCCTATGGAAGTTGGCTTAGAGAAGAAAACCTTTGCTTGCTGACTTAGGTATACACCCAATAGCTAATCAAAATACAGTCATTGAGTCTCAGGCAATGGATTCTCAATGCCATATTAGCCGACTCCAAATGCTAATGGGGGCACGATATGGCAAGTGTCTTGGGAAAGTTACTATCTCTCTTGCACAAAGATTATCAACCTTTCGGAGGTGAATCAGGTAGCTTCTATCTTATAGTTCTTAGTCAGAAATTTCATTTGAAATTACCCCTTGAAGTCACGCAAGCATGATTGAGGCCTATAGCCCAACAAGGTACCGAAACAAGATGTAGTCAAGTAAACATGATTGAGACCGCGATGTCCTACAAAATGCTCGATATGAGAGATCTCAAAGAGAAAACTCAAATAATCCCATCCTCTAAGACTTTAATCATCAGAGGCCTATTTATTATAGTGAGTTGGAATGCTCAAGTCCAGCTGTACTCACTTGGGTTGTTCTCACAAGGTGATTAATTTTTCCCACTGTGATAGGCCCGCTAAAGGTACACAAATCTCAAAACTTAGAAAAAAATTTCGAGGGTCTAGATTTCTGATTGTCTATAAAAGACAAGAGCATACTCTCCTACCACTTAGATTTTTCTGAAAAACATGAAAGATAGATTTGTTCTTTAACCAGATAGCAATTTAAGTGCCTAAGAAAATACTAAATGAATACACAATGTTTAGTCGATTCTCCTTAGGCAACCTGCAAAACCAATATGTCAGTAGTCATTTTCTTCTTGATTCTTTGGCAAGCGTATGTTTGATTGACAGATTCTTTGACAAGCGTCCTACAAATATTAAAAGCCCACAATTAGTTGCCAAAATAACATTAAAAAAATCATCAAAAGAAAATTCTATCATGTAAACTGTAAATTAAACTAATCTAACAAGAATTTCCATTTTATGACTATCCTAGTTATGATAAATTTTGATAGTACTTCACTCTGTCATTTATAACTTTTGAACCAGAAATAATTTGGAAAATCACTTCAATAGAAATGTGTAAAACTTAGTTTTACAAAACATATTAAAATTTGGTTTATATCCAATGGTTCAATAAAGAGTTATACCCTCCGAACCAAGACCATTTTTGACTGTCACAGAAGAATAGGTAAAATGATAGTCCTTCACTCTGTCAATCATAACTTTCAAACCCAAAATATTTAGGAAAATCCGTTTGGTGAACCTATATAAAACTTGTTTTTCAACAACATATCAAAAATTGGTTGTGATCCAACGGTTAAAACAAATGGTATGCTCTCCAAATGGAGACCCTTTTTTGACTGTCATAGAAGAACAAACAAAAATAAAGATTTTTATCTGCAAATTTAACACATGTTTATTAGTTATAAAAACCAAACATTAAATTTGTTCAAGAAACATTAGAAATCTTGTAGTTGTGGGTTTGAGCCCCACGGTGGGCGCCAGAAATGGTGTGTGAAAAGTGGAACTGTATCTATATCTGCAATACACAACACTTCAATCAAGTCATTACATGCATGGTTAGTCAGATATAATCAATGAATAATAAACCATAACAAATCGACCCATTGCCTTCTAAAAGATGTGAGTATAAGATTGCTCTCAGATTATTTAGCAATAACAATGACTAGACAATATCAAGATGAAGGATTTTATCTATATGAACACGATGAATGCTAGATGGATGCAATATTGATCTAACAAGATTTAAACAATATTAAGCTAAATGACTTAATCAATATGAAATAATAAATATGCAATATATCAATGAGTCTAGAGAAAAAATAGTATAATAACGATGTATTCTCTAGCCTCTCTTTGAATGAGAGATGAGCCTGAATTTATAGAAAATTTAGAAAGAAACCAATGGTTGAGATCAAATGATGATGAGCGGTCAAGATTTTCCAAGAGGAAGCACAATCCAGGTGAATTGATGTGATTGGATGCTTTTCTCAGTTTTAAAGGAAATTGAACTAAAATTAAGATTAAATCAAGAAAAAACTGATTTAAAGGAAATTGAACTAAAATTAAGATAAAATCAAGATAAAATTGATTTATTCTCTATTTTATTCAATTTTAATATTTAATTGTTTTAATTGCTTTCTTTGAGATTATCTATTAATTTTTAATTTTGTTTTTTTCAAGATATCTCCAATTGATTTCTTTTCTCAAATTTTAATTCTTTTTTGTCAATTAATTCCTTTTTTGATTTATTTCCATTTTTGAAGATTTGTGCTCAATTCATTTAAATTAATTCCTCTTTCTTGATTTGTTTCCTTTTTTGAAGATTTATGGCAATTTGATTTATTTAATTAAATTAATTCCTCTTTCTTGATGTGTTTCCTTTTTTGATGATTTATGGCAAATTGATTTATTTAATTAAATATGCTAGGATATTTAATTAAAATAAATAAGATAATTGTTTAAAATGATTTACTTGGAATGATTAATTAATTAAATAAATATTTAATTAATATTGAGTGATTGATTTGCCATGTGACATTTGATGATTTTAGGAATTAATTGTGTGCTCAAGATTGATTTAATTGCCTTTGGTTAGGACCTTGGTGACGTTGTCGAGATTAGGGGCTCATGGTTTAGATGACCATTTTTAGGGTATTACAGTTAGTAATTTGGATTGTTTGAAATAATCACCCCTTCCTGCAAGCACACAAGTTAGGTAAATTTTTAAATCAAAAAGACTTTGTGAAAATAGGGGCCTTCGACAAAACGATTTTGCTTTCAAGGCAAGCTGCACTAATTTCGTTAGCTAGATCTGAAGATGTTAGCTCAAAATAAACCAGATCTGAAACATTAAATGCAAGACCAAATGGTGAAAAATGAAAACCTAAAAAATAAAAATATAATTTTTTTTTTAATTTGTTTTTTTTTTTGAAAACACAGACGCGATTTTACCTTACATAGATGTAATTCTGCCCTACGTAGACGTGATTCCACAACACAGACACGTTTTAACACCTCACAGACGTGTTTCTGCAAAAAAAATGCAAAACAAAAAATCCTCCAGAGCACATACACGATTAAAATGATCACAGACGTGACTAGATCGCACAGATGTGATTAAAGTGCCCACAGACGTGCCTATAATGACAACCTACAACCTAAAAAAATGAAAATACTGTTGGGAACACATATGCGATTCAGAGGTTCACAGACGCGATTCGAGAACACAAACGCGACCCTGCAATCTGCAAAAAAAGGTGAAATAATGTCGTGGACGCAGACGCAATTCAAGATATCACAGATGCGACAGAAAATCAAAAATGCGATCCGAAAGTGCCCAAACACGAAAATATCAAAATGTTGTTGGAAATGTCAGATCTGCAACTTCAAAACATAAAATCTGCAACAAAAGATGTTAAATGCAAAAGGGACAAGAGTCCCACCGGGCGTGCCAAAATGTATATGGTGAAAATAGATACCACAATGATGAATATTGAAAGACTAAATAAATTCAACAACAAAGATCCACCATAACATATGAAGATTACTTAAGACAATGCAAATCAAGTGAAATCACAAAAATTATACTATCACATGTCCAATAGGGTTTTGATCTCCATTCTTCCTATCTCCATTAATCTTGCTTGATATATTTGCTCTCAAATTTTATATGTGCACAAGATCTCAACAAAGAATGGAATGTGGTTGCAAGTAGGATCTCATATGAAGGTGCAAAGCGTAGTGTAGTCAAGTGCATAATTGAATTAGCGAGGTAGTTAGTTAGCTTGATTCATTAGCTGGGTAGTTAGGATGCATAGATTGATTAGGGTTGATAATGAAGGAAGCATCTCCTTATATAGAAGACACTATAAGAAATTGAGGGATAATATTGAGAGGTGTAAAAGGAGGTCAGCTATGATTAGAGGGTAGGTAAAAGAAATAATAAAATAGTGAAAGGGGTAGGTAGTGTAGGAATTAAGAGATGAATGACATGTGTCATAGGTAGAAAAAGCTAATGAATTAATTAAATAAATAAAGATTTATTTAATTAATAGTAGAAATGGGATCAATTAAATAAATAAGATATTTATTTAATTTAAGAAAAGGATAATTTAAATAAATAAATATATTTATTTAAATGAGAAATAAGGCTAGAAGAGGATAAATGAATTAATTAAATAAATAAAGATTTATTTAATTAATAGAAGAATTAGGCTAAAGTAATTAAATAAATAAATTATTTATTTAATTAGACATGACAATTTTAGGTGTCTACAGTATCCACTCTTGAGATCAATCTTAGTGAAGTACTTTGCACCTCCCAAGCAATCCATCAAGTCTTCAATTCTTTGGATAGGAAATTTGTACCTGACAGTGATTCTATTTGTGGCTCTTGAATCTATGCATAGCCTCCATGTTCCTCTTTTCTTGGGTGCTAACACTATAGGTACGACACAAGGACTTACGCTCTTTTTTATCAACCCTTGGTTCAACAATTCTTTGACTTGTCTAGACACTTCCTTGTTCTGTTTGGGAGTCATCTTATAGGTTTCTTTGTTGGGTAATGATGCTCCTGGAATGAAATTAATCTGATGGCTTATGGCTCTAATAGGAGGTAGGGTTGCTAGTACTCCATCACTTATGATTGCTTTGAAATTGTCTAGTATCTGCTGCACTTCATGAGGTATGTGAACCTTTTTTTCTTTCTTTGCTTCCTTTGGTTTCACTATAAGAGCAAACCCCACTCCTTCTCCTTCCTTAAGAGTGTTAATGAACTCTTTTTCACCTACCAGCAATGCCTTTGGGCCTTTAGTTTTTCTGCTCTCTCCTTCATCACTTAGGAAATGAATATGGCATGTAACTCCATCCTTTTGAAAAGAATAAGAGTTCTTCTCTCCATTGTGAATGGCTTTTCTGTCAAACTGCCATGGTCTACCAAGAAGTAGATGGAAGGCATCCATAGGGAGGATGTCACATAAGAATTTATCCTTATAACTACCTATGTTGAACTCAACCCATGTTTGTTCACTCACTACCACATGCTACTCCTTGTCGAGCCAAGTGACCCTATATGGATTACTATGTGGAATTCTTTTCAACTTTAGTTTACTTACTGATTCTTTTGACATAATGTTTTCAGTAGACCTTGAGTCTATCACCACTCTACAAACCATACCAAGGACCTTGCATTTGATTCTAAACAAAACTCTTCTTTGATTGGTTCCTTAATCAAGACTCTTCTCATCATTAAATTTTCTCTATCTTCAAGAGCTAAGCTCACACCTTGTGTCTTGTTGCTTTCTGCTTCTTCTTGCACATATGTCACTCTTCTTTCACTTCCTTGAGATGAAGAGGATTTCTCTGGACATCTATAGGTAGGGTGACCCAACTTTTGGCAATTGTAACACTTCATGGTGGAGAAGTAGGACCCTCTTCCCGAGTTGCTAGATCTACCTCTTCCTGGGTTGCTAGATGACCCCCTTCCTCTATAGCGGCTCTTCTCATCATTAAATTTTCTCTATCTTCAGGAGCTAAGCTCACACCTTGTGTCTTGTTGCTTTCTGCTTCTTCTTACGCATATGTCACTCTTCTTTCACTTCCTTGAGATGAAGAGGATTTCTCTCGACATCTATAGGCAGGGTGACCCAACTTTTGGCAATTGTAACACTTCATGGTGGAGAAGTAGGACCCTCTTCCTAGGTTGCTAGATGATCCCCTTCCTCTATAGCTGCTCTTGCTATTAGAATCCTCACTTTTATCTATAAGTTTGGACTCTCTTTGGGACCTTTGATCTATTTCTCTTCCACCAAAACTACCTCTTTGGGCTCTACCATCTTTTCCTTTGCCTCTTCCTCGGTTGCTTTGTTCTTGCTTCTTTTTACTCTTTTTCTCCACCTTCAGTGCCAATTGATAGAACTTATGCACATTGTTAGGACATAACAAACTCAACTCCTCTTGAATATTCCATCTCAAGCCATTCAAGTATCTGGCTACCTTGATTCTCTAATCCTCTACCACCTTGGATCTCAGACATAACTTCTAAAATTTCATAGTGTAGCTGCTCACATCCAAGTCTCTTTGTCTTAGGTTTTGTCTCCTTTTGTGTAGTTGGATCTCATAATCTTTAGGGACATAGGCTTCCCTCACCTTGGCTACCATTCCATTCAACCTGGCTATCTGGTTCTTACCCTCTTTTGCCTTTCTTCTTGGATAAATTTCCACCAAGTCAAGGCTGCTCCTCTCAATCTAGAATTAGCTACCTTCACCTTTTGGGCTTCATTAATTCCATCACACTCAAAGTGATTCTCCAATCCTTCAATCCATTCGATAACAACTTTAGGCTCCATTTTCCAATAAAAAAGTGGCACTCCTTCTAGGGATTTTCCTCCTAAGACTTTAATTGCTTTAAGGAAAGATTCTTTAGGTAGGACAAGGTCTGGGGCAAGTATCCTATCCTCTTCCACTGATTCTTTACCCTTCCCTTCATTGACTTGGATTTTTACTTTCTCAGTTTTATCCTCAACTGTGTCTAGTTTTCTCTCCAATTGTAGCAATCTTTCTTTCAGGTGTCTATTCTCTTTCTCCCGATCTTCTACCTTCTTGGCTAACTCTGCATTAGTCACCATTCTAAGACTATTTTCTCCTACTAATTTAGTATCTAACATCAACTACTTTCTTCCCAAGACTAAACTTGCTCTGATACCAATATGATAGGGAGGCTACCTAGTTTGCCATCAATTAGATTTCTTGACGGTTTACTTCTATCCCTTCCTGGGTTCCAAGTATACCCCTCTAGACTACTAAGTGCTTCCCTACCAGTATTTGCTTACCACACTCAATACAAGCTCATAAAGAAGCTTGTTCTCCATGCTCCTAGATTCTATCACTATGAGTTGCAAAGGTGTAGGACTACCCTTGCTTACTCATAGTCTGTAAAGTTATCATCCTATCTGATTTTGCAATCAAACTTCTACACTAGTCCTCCCTTGCACTTACTCCTTTACAGTCATTGAATCCTAGCTGGACTTCTTCCAAGCTTGCCTAGGCTCAATATGTAGAAATGGCAATTGTCATTTCCTGGTTTCCTCCTACTTCTACTCGACTCTTACTATACATTTTTGGCTCTTCCTGAAGAACTCCAATGGCTATGTAGATCCCATGGTGGAGGTTCAAGATAGATCCATATTTACACCGTGAATTCAAAACAAAGAAACAAACAACAAAAAGGAAACTTTAATTACAAAACTATAATGAAAAACTTAACAAAAACAAGACAGTACAACACTCAGCGATAGCAAACCAGAAAATAGACTTGTATGTATTTCTCTTGTGTTTTTTTTTGTAATCTCCAAACAATGCAATGCCTTACAATTAGAATTTTATAGCTCATCCATCCATCATGAAACACAGATGGTTACAAACTGTAGAAAATGGTTTCATAACGGGTCATCGGCGTAGCCTCAGAACTTAGCTTCTGATGCCTGTTGGTGACTTGCAAAGTTCACACTTTTCCATTAGGTGATCGGGGTAACCAAAACACACCTTCATCAATGGCTGATAACCATGTCCACCACTCACACTTTTCCATTGGGCATTGGGATAGCAATAAATCCCTTCATCCAATGGTCGATGCTTTCCTCTGCATCCTAAGCGTTTCCATTGGGTCATCAGGAAGACAATCAAACAACTATCCCGATCGTCTGATCTTTCTCAATCTCTCTTTTTTCACTCTGCCATGTGGCACCCCCTAATTGGCTCTAGGGTTCCTTCTCTGCAACCTTAGCACGACCTCACTATCCACCCAAAATGAAACTCTTCTATGTCACTGGGTCCCACCATGGTCACCAAGTCTTGGGGAATAAACTTTGTGCATCTGGCCATAGTGGTATAGCGACAATCGTTCGATTATCCTAGACTTTCTCACTCATTAACTTTCTTGAGCTTCTCTCTTTCCAGGTCCCACCACTTGGTCGTCAAGTTACAGAGAATAAATTTCGTGCATCTCTCCATTGTGGTATAAATTTTGTGCATCTCTCCATTGTGGTATAGCGACCGTCATTGATCCACCTTCAACCTGCATGGTCATTAACTTGCCTCTTTTTTTTGCACGTGCTTTATCGCCAAGACGTGAGGATTATCTGGTGATCATCCACGATCACCATCCAAGTATAGGTCAAGTTAATCATCGAGGAAACTTGAAACTACTCCTTCTGATACTTGATAACAATACTCCAAGAACTGATGACTTATTGGGTCATCGAGGTAAGTGTCAACCACTCCAAAATCTGGTGAACTCATCAGAGTAAGACTTGCTGATTGGGGTAGGTCTTGCCAATAAGGGACATTTTAAAAACTGCAGCTAAACAACCATATAAATGGACTAGAGCCAGTACTTATGTATTTACATGAACACTGGAAGGTCTCACAAGACAAAATTGGTTAAGGGCATTTCAATCCTTAGGTGCTCCTACACCACTTGCATTTGTAGTATATAAGGGATTCAAAGTATATCAGATGGATGTGAAGTTATCATTTCTAAATAAAATATTGGAAGAAGAAGTATACATTGAGCAGCCAGATGGTTATGCTTTGACTGATGAAAAAGATATGGTATGCAAATTTCACAAGGATCCATATGGGTTAAAGAAAGCATCGAGAGCATGGTATGAAAAGCTACATTCACACTTGATGAAGATAGGTTTTCAAAGAACCAATGAAGATAGCAACATATATCTCAAATTTGAAGGAGATAAGATACTGGTTAGTGAAGTATTTGTGGATGATATCATATTTGGAGGAAATGATGAAATGAGCAATGAATTTGCAAATGAGATGAGAATGAATTTGAAATGTCTCTAGTGGGAGAGATAAAAAATTTCATAGGCTTGCAAATCCAACAAATGAAGAGTGGTATTTTCATCACACAATCTAAGTATGTGAAAAAGATGTTAAAGACATTTGAAATGAGAGATTGTAAACCAGTTGGGACACCAATGGTTACAAGTTGTAAATTATGTAAAGAAGATGGAGCCACATCTATTGATGAAAAGGAGTATAGGTCAATGAATGGGAAATTGCACTATGTTGTTCACAACAGACCAAATATAGCTCATCCAGTTGGTCTAGTTGCCAGATCTCAGAAGAACCCAAAGGAAACACACTTGATAGCAACCAAGAGGATATTCAGATATTTGAAAGGTACTATTGACTATGGATTATGGTATCCATATGCAGGTAACTTTGATTTGAAGGTGTATACAAATGCAGACTAGGCATGTAATGTTGATGATAGGAAAAGCACAATCGGTGGAGAATTATTTCTTGGTGGAAGACTTGTTTCATGGAGTAGCAAGAAGCTGAGCTGTATGTCACAGTCTACTCCTAAAGCTAAGTATGTTGCAGCGTATATGAATTGTACCCAGGCTATCTGGATGAAAGCAATTCTGGAAGGATTCAAGATGAAGATTTTAGAACCAGTAAAGATCTTATGTGACAATACTAGTGCCATAAATATTTCAAAGAACCTTGTTTTGCATGCATGAACCAAGCATATTGAATTAAAGTATCATTTCTTGAGAGAAAAAGTGTAGAGTAAAGATGTGATATTGGAGCATGTTTCTACTAGGGAGCAACTTACAGATATCTTTACTAAACCTTTGCCTAAGACTACTTTTGAGTATCTTAGAAGTTAGCTAGGGGTTGTACCCCTTCATGAGGTCAATTGAGCATGATGTAGATTACATTAGTCCCATAGCTACTTGCAAAATTTTATAGCAGGATTGGTGTAGAGTAGATTTATTCCATAGGGGGAGCATCAGATTACAGGTTGTTGAGGCTGAATAGTGAAGTTTGACACTGCATGTTTTACTATCACTTTGGCATTATTGTCAAAGGGGGAGAAGAAATATATGATTGAGAAGAATTGTATGATTGATAAAGAGAAGGTCTATATCTAGCTGAAGACATGGAGACTCAATAGAAGGAGAGTACATGGTAAAATGTAAACCAGGATTCCTATTCACAATCATAGCAATCAAGGGTATTGATACTTGTATTGCCATCAATGCCAACATGAGAGATTGTTGGCATTTGCGTGAAGATTGCATTGATGAAATGTTATGTTTTCATTGATGTCAACTAAACAGTAATGATGTTGTAATGTTGTTTTCAAACAGGTAGGAAGAGCTAGTGAAGGGAACTGCAATCGATAGGTAAGTTTGTGGAGGAAACCAGTATTGCTATGAAATGGAGAGGTGAAATGGTAAACCCTGCCCATCGATATGATAAACCTGAACAGATGAAGTTTGGTGAATTGGTTGTATTGTTTTATGATCTAATGATGAGAGATAATGATTATGACACATATTCATGTTGTATGAGAAGAGTTTCAAATGGTTTTGGTGAGTAGAGATAATGGTTTTTATCTTGCGAATGAGCAAGTTCATTGCATGTAATGTAAACCCTGTGATGAGTTACAATGTTCAATGAAGCAGTGATCAAGGAACGGTCGAGGATATCTTGAATGATGTGCAGTGATTATTATGTAATCCAATGGTCATACTTGAACCGATTTGTTTGTAATATCGATGAGAGAATTAAGTTTTTGATGTGTTACATACCTATTGATTTATTTATAAGGTCAATGAGTTATTTTGTTTAAGTGTTGACAATTTGTAGTTGAGAGTAAGAGAGTGTGGTTGTCAAACCAGATGATGTATCTACAGTATATGTAAAGGCAGATAGGAGCATGAAAAGGATTTGAGCAAGCAAGTTTAGTGCTATTCAAATAGATCGGCAAACCCCTATTGTTTTCTAACAATTACAATAGTCAAATCCCCTAACTGGGTAAGCTCTAACAAGCTTAGTGTTATCCAAATTCTCTAACCAGGTCGTCCATTAGCTTGGATTTCAAATCCTCTATCGAGGTTATTCCTTATAGGGTTTTGCTTCTAATAGGGTATTATAGGCAGTCCCTTAACTGGGTGGTCCCTAATGGGATCTGTTCTTAACAGGACTTATTGTAAATCTTTAACAAGCTTGGCTCCTAATAGGGCAAACTTCAGAAGAGTTCAGAATACTTGTGGGTATTCATCCCCACCGTGGATTTTCCCTTTTGGTTTTCTATGTCAAAAATATTGTGTCAAGTGGTGAATGTTTTTGTGGTTATGTTTACTATGGTTGAATTGTTTAACTGCTAAATCCACTTTGATATATTATGTTAATCGACAACAATCTGAAATATCTTTTAACTTGTAAGTAATATTGCATTTGAAGTTCAATATTTAAACCAGTTAGTTTAAGAGTTTTCTTTGAGAGGTTGATTTTTAGATTGGTGAAAGTTTATGTCAGTTTTATATCTACTGATTCACCCCCCCTCTTAGTAGCTAACTGAGTCCTTATTCTTTCATCATACCATCAAAGATCTAGTGAGAAAATGCAGAAAGAAATGTTGAAACTGCAAAATAGGAAACAAACTAAAAAGAAATGTTTTTGGTTGATGCAAAATTGCCAAGAACTAGGGATGCTCTTGCAATAGACATTCGAGGTTGATGAAAAGTGAGTCCCTCACTTTGTTGGGGTCAGAGGAAAACCAAGGCGTTCTACCTCTACCTGAGAAATACAAGATGAATCTTCAAGTAGTTTGTCCTTCCATTTCATAAGATACTCTCTATACTAGTTAATCTGGGTGTTGTACCCAATCCTATTGTCCAAAATGTCTTTAATTTAATCTGGTTCCTTCTAGGGAATCTACTTCTCCAAGTCTGCAATACTATCTTTGTTGAATTTTAATTCATGATACTGATGTTGGCATATGCACACTCCAATGAGACATTGTATGTGATTGAAGGTTTTGTCATTGATGGAAACCTTACAATTCTATGGCACTAGCAAGGCATTACACCAGCAAGGCATTACACTGGAAAGATAGTTCACTGACATCAACAGATCACACTCTACACTAGCACAGAGAAAGGAAGCATACCAGCACTGAGGCCGATAGGATTTTTGTTATATTATATTTTGTTTATTATTGTAAAAACCTTGTAAGCCGACTTGGAAAATTGTAAAATGACTCTTATACATAAAAAAGATCATTGTAGACATTTTGTAAGTAAGGTATGTAAGCGAAAAAGGAAGATATTAGGTAGACCTATTATGCGAAATGTAGGTTAAAGGTTTTATTTAAAGAACAAAGAAGAAACCGGTACGGGATCAAGAATTATAGATGATATTGTAAAGAAGTACAAGATATTGGATCTGTATAATCCACACTATAAGTCAGTGAGACTTCCCATTGAGTAATGAGCTCTAGGCAGTTGGCCTTCCTACATGTGTAGGCCCCTCTTGTAAGTAATAATCTCTTATTGGCCAGTAAGTGGATATTGTGGGTCATAAATCCCGCTGAGGTTTTTCCCACACCGGGTTTCCTCATTAAATCCTTGTGTCATGGTGTGCTTTTCATGTGGATGTTTTTTATTCTATTTATTTCATTATTTCTTGCATACCGGCACACTATTATAATATGTTCTGCATGTTTTAAGTTAAGAAATTCTATTCACCAGTTAGATACTGATTCACCCCCCCCCTCTTAGTATCTGTGGGATTCCTAACAACTGATGTAGATCTGCAATGTTGAATATAGGTAAAATACCCAAACTATCTAGTAACTCCACTTCATATGCATTTCCCGAGCTAAACTTCCTCAAGATCTTACAAGGTCCAAACTTTCTCATCTGCAACTTGTTATAGGTTTGAACTATAAATATTTCTTTTCATGGATACACCATCACTACATCACCAACTTCAACTTCCTTATGTCTTCTCTTCTCATCTGCTTTCTCCTTATACTTGATGTTCATATCCTCCAATTGATGTTTAACTTGAACATGTAAGGGCTTCATATGATCCACAAATTCTTCTGCTTCTTCACTCCTCTTGTCTTCATTAATAATATCTCTAAATTTTGATATACCTCTAGGGTGTACTCTGGTAACAATTTCAAAAGGTGTTCTTCTGGTACTCCTATTCACTAAATTATTGTAGGAAAACTCGGCTTGTGCAAGAATCAAATCCCAACTTTTGTTCTTCTCTACAACTAAGCATCTCAACAAATTTCCCAAACTTCGGTTTACTACCTTTGTCTATCTATTAGTTTGTGGATGAAAAGTAGAACCGAACTTCAAATCTATCTTAATCTTCTTCCAAAGTGTCCTCCAAAAATAACGAACAAACTTAGTGTCTCTATCTGAAACTATTCTCTTAGGTAATCAATCCAATCTCACTTTCTCCTTGAATAATAAGTTGCTACATGCACTGCATCTGATGTCTTCTTACAAGGTATGAAATGAGCGATCTTCAAGAATCTATCCACCACCACAAATATAGAATCATTTCCTCTCTGTGTCTTAGGTAATCTAGGTATGAAATCTTTTCTTATGTCTTCCCAAGGTCTCTTCAGAACTGTCAAAGGCTTATACAATCCAACATTGTGACTACTACCTTTTTCTATCTAACAAACTCTATAGCTCAGTACAAATTTCTTAACATCCTCATGAATCTGAGGCCAAAAGTAATGTTCACTCACTAATGCTATTGTTTCATCAAAACCAAAGTGCCCAGCTAATCCTCCACTATGCTTCTCCTTTATCAAATTCTCCCTCATAGAAATCTTAAGTATAAACAATTGATCTCCTTTGAATAACATCCCATCATGAGTGAAATAATCCAACCACTTACGTCTATCCACCATAACTAGTTCTCTACATGCTTTCCAAGGTTCTACAAAATCTGGGTCATCATCATACAAGGCCTTCAAATCATCAAATCCTAACACTATCACTCTCATCTCTATCAGCAAATTCCTCCTACTCAATTCATCAACAAGTTTGTTTGACTTTCCACTTCTATGCTTCAACACAAAGGTGTAGCTCTACAAGAACTCTACCCATCTCATGTGTCTTTGATTTAACTTCTTCTGACTATTCAAATATTACAAAGCTTGAAGATTGGTATACAACACAAACTCCGTAGGCAACAAGTAATGTCTCCACTTCTTCAAGGCTTGAATTATGGCATATAATTCCTAATCATACACCAAATATCTCCTCCTTGCATCATTCAACTTTTCACTAAAATAAGCTATTGTTCTTCCCTCTTGACTTAACACTACTCCACTTGCATCACAGTCCACTTGAAATACTTTGCTAAAATTTGGTAAAGCTAACACAGGATACTCAGACACCTTTTTCTTCAACAATTCAAAACTCTTATTTGCATTGGTTGTCCATTTGAAATCCTTCTTATCTCCTCTATTGTCTCAATCATAGGGCTACAAATTGAACTGAAATTTTTGATAAACTTCTAGTAGAAACTAGCCAATCCATAAAATGATCTTACCTCCCCAATGCTTCCCAGTGTAGGTCATTCAATGATTACTTTTAACTTCTCAAGATCCATCTTCAATTCATCTGCAGATTTCAAAAATCCCAAATAGACTAACTCTTCCTTCATGAAACTACACTTCTTAAGATTTATCAACAACTTCTCTTCTCTCGATCTCTACAAAACTTGTCTCATATGCAACATATGTTCTTCCCTTGTCTTACTAAAAATTAGAATGTCATCCAAATATACAATAAAAAACATACCCAAGAACTTCTTCAATACCTCATTCATCAATCTTATGAAAGTACTTGTTGCATTAGTCAACCCAAAAGGCATCACCAACCATTCATACAATCCTTCATTTGTCTTGAATGTTGTCTTCCATTCATCTCCTTCTCTAATGCGGATCTGATGTTCAAGTCTATCTTTGTGTAGTATTTGGCTCCACTCAAACAATCCATTATGTCATCCATCATAGGCAAAGGAAATTGGTAGTTCACTATGATCTTGTTTATTTCTCTAGAATCGGTACACATCCTCCATTCTCCATTCTTCTTAGATGCTAACATGGATGGTAGTGCACAAAGACTCAAACTTTTTCTAATCAAACCTTTCTCCAACAACTCCAGTACTTGTCTATTCAACTCTTCATTTTTGTCAATGTCATTTGATGTGCTTCTTTTTTAGGCAAACTAGCTCTTGGAATTAGGTCCATGCAATGAATGATACTTCTCATAGGTAGTAATCCATTAGGCACGTTATTTGAAATAATTTCTTCATACTGCTATTTTAGGCAAACTAGCTTTGGGAATTAGGTCCATACAATGAATGATACTTCTCACAGGCAGTAATCCATTAGGCACATTATCTGAAATAATTTAATCATACTCTATCAGCAACTCCTTTGTCTCCTCTGATTGGTCTTTATGCTCTGGGTTCTCAGTCTTCTTAGGAACTAGGTCAAAACACACATTCTCATGTCTCATCCCATCTAGGAATTTCCTTCCATCAACCAAAAAAATTCTTGCATTCATACAAACTTCACTTTTTCAGGGGCTCCTCCGAAGGTAAGAAGGTTTTCTTCATCCCATTCACAAAAATGGTGTATATGTTTTTTCTCCCATCATGTATTTCCTAGTTATCAAACCGCCAAGGCCTTCCCAATAAGATATGACAAATATCCATAGGCATAATATCACATAAAACTTCATCATGATAATTTCCAATTTTCAATTTCACCAAACATTGCTCACTTACTAATATCTTATGATCATCATAAATCCATGCTATCTAATAAGGCTTGGGGTGTTTCAATCTATCCAAATTCAACTTATTCACCATCTCCTTTGAATTTTATTTTATCTATTTACCACTATCAATAATGACTTTACAACACTTATGGGATACCTTACATCTAGTCTTGAACAAATTCCTCCTCTGTAAGGGTTCCTCATAATCTCCGATAAGACACAATAATCTCCTCATCATAAAAAATTCTCTATATTTTAGTTTGTTAGCCGATCCAGTATGGTCTTCTTCTACCAATACTATTCTTCTAGTGTTCACTTCCTTCTTACATTCAAAAGAACGATGTCCTTCTCCTCCACACTTAAAATAAGTTCCTCTAAACACTCTCTTATCTTGTCTTCTATCATCTTTTCCATAGCCTTCATTCTAGTAACCAACAGGTTCTCTTCTCTGGTACAAATTTTTGTCATCCTTCTAGTATGAACTACCATCCTTTCTTACTTCCTTGTCCTTGCTCTGATCTACACAGGTTTCTCTTCCTCTGGAATATCTTCTTCCTCCTTGAAATATTCCTTCGGAAAACCTTCCACCTCTACGTCTTTGTCTTTGCTTATGCATTTTGTTCAACTTCTCTTTTTCTTTCAGGGCATATTGATAAGCTTCTTCAACACTTTGCAACTTGATCAAATTGAGTTCATCTTGTATAGATATCTTCAACCCATTAAAATATATTGCAACATGTTCAACCTCATCATTAGTATGTCCAGATCTAATATTCAACTTGTAGAATGCTTCAATATACTCCTTCACACTAGATTCCTTTTGCTTTAGGTTATGCAACTTTTAGAACAAATTCAATTGATAATCATCTGGCATAAAATTTGATTTTAACTTGGTAACCATCTTCTCCCATGATTTGATCTTCTCTTTACCTCTTCTTTTTCTATCAACCTGCAAATGTTCCCACCAAAGTGATGCATGACCTTTCAACTTAGTGCAAGCCTTCTTATCTTTCACGGTGCCTTCAAAATCAAATTACTTTTCCATCTCCATGATTTAGTATAATAATTCATTTGAATCCAATATGCCATCATAATTCGGTAGAATAAAATGCAGTCTAGTATTTTCTCTTGACAATTCTCTTTTAAACCTTTCTTCATCTGGATCATTGGCCAATGGATTTTCTATTTGTTCTTCTGGTGCTTATTCTTCTTCATCTTCATTCACATCTTCAATATGTTGACATCTTCTCTAGGCTGTTTCAATAGCTTCTAACTAATCTTTAATTCCTCTCAACATTTCCATCACAATAGTGTCTGCATTCCCATGTGCTACACCATTCCTATTTCCTCTTTGTGCCATCCTCATGCAAGTCCTCTACAATTGCAGGTCAGATCCACAATCTGCCACCCTACAATAAAATCTTCAAGACAATGCAATCTCTCGAATGAAATATCACTCTAATACCACTTGGTGTAGTCACAATTAGGAGGGAACTCAAGGAGATCAATCCAAACCGTGCAGAAGGAGTAAAACACAACACAAACAAGACAAGATGATGGAGGCAATGTAGAACTAAATTATATCATGACAACCAATTACAATCTATCGGAAACATGTGGGCTATAAGATTCGACTCACTGGTTTGAATACGTATAAACTCAATTACATTATCAGTCCACTTTGGACCTCTCAATCTCAAGATAGATCTTCTATGTTCTAAAAAATAATTTCTACAAGCTCAATTACATTGATTTTCATGAGCAAGAGGGATTTAGGTTGACCCAAGAAGAATCAAATGTCAATGAACAAGATAAAACATGTAAAACCACCAATTTGGCCTCCACCAAAGAGAATCCTCCAAAAAATCCAAAGGATGAGGTGCGAACCAAAGAGAAGGTTGGCCACATGCCAAGGAATGTTGGAAGCAACAAACTAAAGCTCTACAAGCTCTGCAAGCTACAAAAAAGGGTCCACATTTTTCACCAATAGCAAAATAGGTCCAAGTAGTTATAGTGTTCTAAGCTAGAGAACTGTCTCGGAATCCAGAAGCAACAACTTGCTGGAAAAATATCCAAACGTTCGGTGGACTTAGGGAAATCATGTCCACAAGCAAAATCCAGCTCTACAAGATCCGGTGAGCAAATGCAAGAAAATGTAGAAAGAAATGGTGAAACTACAAATTAGGAAACAAACTGAAAATAAATGTTTTTGGTTGATGCAAGATTGCTAAGAACTAGGGATGCTCGTGCATCAATTTCAGACCTTTAAATGATCGAATAAGACCTTAATGAATGCCTAGTCAATTGATGATATAGGGAAAGAATGGTGTAGATCACTTTAATATCTTCCATTTAAAAAAAACAAAATGGGCTCAATCAGGTTCTAGATCAAAAGATATGGCCTCTAGAAATTGCATTGCTTTGATAGGAAAAATTAAAAAAATTAAAAATACTTGGGTGGGCACCAAAACTCATTTTGGGCATATGCTCAGGATATTTCAATGTAGGGTAAAAGGAGAAAAGAGTGATCAGCCACAAAAAGGGATAATTACACTTTCTAGAACATTCTACGATGGTTATACTTCCCAAGATAAATAAGGCAATTGAAAGTCCACACTACTCAACACTTTTCACCAACTCAAACAACACTCTACAAACAATTAGGGAGATAGCTCCTCTTTCAAACACCTTCATTGCATTTAACCTTCTTTCACAACACACATTCATTCTCTCTTCACATGCATATCATCCTTTGCAAATTATCCTTTATTTATATCACCCTCGTGGTAAAATCTCCCAAGCTTGGCTAAGCATCTTAACCAAACACAATTCAAATTAGGTCAACAATAAATATTATCGTAGTGGAAAAGAATGTAAAGTAGACCACAACACATCTAAATTGAGACCAAAATAAACATCAAAAACATTATACAATGATCCATAATTATCAGAGAAATAACATCAAGTGTAAACACCTAAGGTCAACCAAACCTAGAGTAAACACCATCGAACTTTGGAACCATGCTTCCAAAGCCCAGTAACATGTGTTAATTGAATAGAATGATGCTAAGGACATTATCAACTTAACTCGGGCGTTGATTCATAATAGTGATTCCACTTTTACCTACAAAAGAAAATTGCGGGGGTTGGAAAAACAATTTTAGGTGGTTCGAACGAACTATAGGTGTTCGATAAAACTCCCTTTTGGGGTTTGAGCAAACCCCAATTCCACCGATTTTTTTAGTTGTCACTATATCAGTCCAAAATGACAATTGAGATGTCATTCTCAACTGTCATTATGGGCTCCATTAGGGCAGTTAGAGAAAACCCCCTGTATACTTTTCATCGGCGGGTCCCGTCAGTACTCACCATTCGAACTACATTGTTCTAGGTGCACAAAATTACCCTTTTTCTTGTTTAATTGTTATTTTATTTATTTATTGTTAGATTTATTTTTTAAAAATAGAAAATAATAGAATTTTCTTTTGTTTTTTTGTCTTTTCAAATAAATAATTGTATATTTAATATTTATTTGAACATTTTAGAAAAATGTTAGAATTTTTTTAGGAAAACTTAGATAATAGGAATAAAAAACTTTTGAATTTTTTTTGTATTACATTACAAAACAATAGAAACTTTTAAACTATGTCCCCTTAAATAAACTTAAACTCAATTTAAATTAAAACCTCTATGACCCCTTTTAACATCCTATTACACGACATGACCCCTTAGGACAATATGATGTCCTAAGGGATCATATGGTGTCCTAAGGGGTCACATGGTGTTCTAACACGTGTGGCTCCTTAGCACCCCATATGACCCCTAACAACACCATATGAACCCTTAGGACAACATATGAACCATTAGGACCATATGATGTCCTAATGGTTCATATGGTCTCCTAAGGTGTCATATGGTGTTATAACACCATGTGTGATCCCTTAGGACCCCATATGACCCCTTAGGACAACATATGAATTGTTAGGGTTATATGATGTCCAAATGGTTCATATAGTGTCCTAAGGGGTCATATGGTGTTCTAACACCATGTGTGACCCCTGAGGACCCCATATGATCCCTAACAACACCATATGACCCCTTAGGACAACATATGAACCATTAGGACAATATGATTTCCTAATGGTTCATATAATGTCCTAAGAGATAATATGTTTTTCTAACACAATGTATTGCCCCTTAGGATCCCTAACGACACCATATGACCCCTAACGACACCATATGCAACCTTAGGACATCATATTGTCCTAAGGGCTCATATGGTGTCCTAAGGGGTCATATAATGTTCTAACACCATGTGTGGACCCTTAGTACCCCATATGACCCCTTATAACACCATATGAATCCTTAAGACATCATATTGTCCTAAGGAGTCATATGGTGTCCTAAGGGGTCATATGATGTTATAACACCATGTGTGGCCCCTTAGGACCCCATATGACCCCTAATGACACCATATGACCCCTTAGAACACCATATGAATCCTTAGGAAATCATATTGTCGTAAAGGGTCATATGGTGTTCTAAGGGGTTATATGGTGTAAAGTTCCTAAAATGTGTTAAGGTAAAAATGGAAAAGAGGAAAATTCAAAATTTTAACACCTTTTCATATTTAAAACAATTTTTTAAATAAAAATTATAAAGGATGCTTGCTACGAGGTTCTTCACATTAAGTTAAATCCAAGCCCATTAGTTGACAATTTTAAAGGTGAGAAGATTAAAGGTTCAAAGAATTTTTCCATTTAATGTAATGCTTTAAGAGAAAGCATATTCCCCATGGTAAGAATGAAGGGAATTAAAAGTTTGAAAAGAAAGAGTTCTTTTTATTTTAGTTTGCATGACATGTAAAAAGAAGTACTAGGAAGGAATTTTATTAACTCTCTTCTCACCTATTCTAAGTTCAACCCAACTTTACATTGTCAAAGAAAGAATAACTCGGGTAAGAAGAGAAACAACTCAAATTTGTTGTGAGAAAACCCTAGCTTGCATGAGAGAAGCCATGATTTGCAGTTTGTTTATGACTGCCAAAGGCATTACATTATCTTTAACAAAAGTTGGAAGTCATGCCACAACTGTTCATCAACATGTATCTTCGGGATATGAGTTAAGGAGCTAGTTTCCATCTAGCATGTTTTAGTTTGCAGGTGTAGCTAGTTGTTCTCATAGAATGGGGCATTAAAAAAGGAGAACATAATAGCAAGATTCACGTAAAAGAGACTTACATTGAACTCACAAAGAATCCATGCAAAGTCATACATTATATATAAATCAAGTTTTCTCATTCTTGTATACTTCCTATTGTATTTTATAAAGAAGTTAAGGTCATGCACTGCATGGAAGGGCATTCTGTATTTGTTCTTGATATTTAATCATCAAGTGAAGGCTATTCAAGGGTTTCTATATTGCCTCTATTATTGAAGTTTTTCCTTTTAAAGATCTTAATGATTACTTATGTGTATGACAAAGGAGGGTGTTATTAAAAATTTTGAATATCTCCATGAAAATGTTGACTATGTTCAAAGATAGAAGTTCTCATATCATGACCATTAAATCACTACCGTGATAAATAAGGTTTGCATACAAAGAGAAGAAGAAGGAAGGATTTTTGTGACTATTATAAAGCATGTGCCTATGTCACTAAGCCAAGGATAGTGAGCATTATACATGACACAAAGATAAAGTGACATTGCATAGTCCTTTCTAAGACATTCATTCATAAAAAGCCTTTTAATTGATCAAAACATAGATTCTCAGCATAACAGTATCTTCAATATTATAGTCTCATAACATAGATCCCAAGGAGGATTCCCAAGACAAAGAATGTTGTGACTCTTAATACAATTTTGGCAGTTTTAGGCTCATGATATCAGAGATCTCAAAGCCTAATGAAAGCACAAATAACATACAAGAAGCCAATGCATCAAGGACAAATATTGAGACCATAATCATAGTGGAAAGCCATTCGCTCACAAAGATACCAATCATGAGACATTGAGCAGGGGTAATAAAGGATAGTTTTACCAATAAGAGAAAAGGATTTTTAAGAATCATTCCTAGTCTAATGCATAAACAAAAGACCACATAACTACCTATAGCAGTCATTGCAGTATACATATCAAAAGACATTATTGAAGAAAGTTTGAATAGTAGTTCAAAAGACTCAAAACTATGACAAAAACCTCTCACACAGACCTTAAGGCTATAAAAATAAAATCATTGATATGTATCATTGTATTAAGATATTAAGACAATCGTATAAGATAAACAATAACAGTCATGTTTTTAGCAAGTAGATGATTCCATGGTAATCTCAAGGGTATACACACACAAAATAAAAGACCTTATGCAACATGAAGGATAAATTGTAGTCCTTATTAGGCACAATTACCTTGAATCAAAGGTCACAAGCACCATATGGAATAGTATCAAACCTAGGAGCATTGATTAAAGGTTTGGAGCAGACTTTAGAACCAGAACATCAAAGATGAGTATATACAATGAAAGCTAAGGGATAAAGTAAGAGAAAAGTTTATGGTTATCTGACCATAGGTCAGGCAAACATGGGTTAGACCTCAATCATAGAGAGAAGTTCAATAAAAAGTATAGTGAGAATACATAAATACTTTCCTTAATACTATATGTATGCCATAAATGTGGTCTTCCACCTGCAAGAGGGAAAACACTTCAAACACGGCAATGAAGCATTGCATTAGATGTTAGAAATCAAAACACATGAATAGATTAAAAACTATTAAATTGACTCATTGTCCTCTATCTCTAAAAATCTCTAAGATTCAAGGTGGCCCTCACTTGGAAGAGCACTTGATCCTCAAGATGACAACCTAAGTGCTAAGTCCTCGAGGAAACTGAGAGGGGGGGGGTGAATCCATTGTCCAATAAATACAAACAAAAACTAACTTAACCAAACTTAATGCTTAATGTCGGTAGACAGTTTAACAGTTAATTGTAGTACCGATAAAGTTTAATAGATGAAATGGAAAGACAAATAACATACACAACACATAATACAGTTATTTGTATGTGGTAACCCTATAAGGGGAAAAAACATGGTGGGAAACCTTACCCACAATCATATGATACTACTGCAGATAGTATGTGTGTACAATATGGATTCTGCACATGCAAAAAGGCCAATTTCCTAGAGCTCACTGCTCAATAACAAAATGGGAGTCACACTAACTACAAATGGATGGTTAAATCCAATGATAATGTACTACTCAAAGTAGCATCTTCATATGCTAGATTTAGTACCGGTTAAGCTTTGATTTTCCTTCTTCCAACCTTCCTTCAATATTGAATGATGTTTGCGTGTATAGCTCTTCTTATATTCGCATATACCAAATATTACAACCTTATAAACCTTTTTTGCAATCCTATATCAATCTCATAAATGAGATCTTTTGTGTATAGATTGTTGTCAACATTACCTTTAGTAAAACCAATCTTCAAAATATATTTGTCCAATCTGGCATACCAAGCTCTAGGAGCTTGCTTCAATCCATATAAAGTTTTCCTTAACCTGAAAACCATATCTTTGTCATCTGTCAAAGAAAATCCATCAGGTTGTTCAATGTAAACTTCTTCTTCAAGATCACCATTCAAAAATGCACATTTAACATCCATTTGATATACTTTATAGTTCTTGTGTGCTGCAAAAGCCAAAAATAATCTGGCTGCCTCAATTCTGGCTACCGGTGTAAAGGTTTCATTATAATTAATTTCTTCTTTCTATGAATATCCCTTACACACTAGTCTTTCTTTGTTTCTAATTACCTTACCATCTTCATTAATTTTATTTCTGAATACCCATTTAGTTCCAATTACATTTTTGTCTTTAGGCCGGGGAACTAATGTCCATGTGTTATTCTTTTCAATTTGTTCCAATTCATCTTCCATAGCTTTAATCCAGTGTTTATCTTCACATGCATCATTAATTGATACTGGTTCAATTTGAGAAATAAGACATACCTCTTCATTTGCCAGTCTTCCTCTAGTCATAACTCCTTGATACTTGTTCCCAATTATTTGATTTTTCAGAGTGATTCAATCTTACATAGCAGGGTGTCTTCACTTGCTGCTATTCTTCAGTCATTGTGGAATTATCAGATGATGCCGGTGTGACTGGATCAACATTCTATACCAGTGTTCTCATAGTAGGTTCATTTTTGATTATCTCAACTGTCGGTTTAGAATCTATAGACCTTCTAAACTGTTCATTAATCTTTAGATTTGCACTTTCAATGATTTTCTATAGTCTCTTATTAAAACATCTATATGCCTTTCTCTTAGATGAATAACCAAGAAATATTCCTTCATCAGTTCTAGGATCAAATTTTCCAATACACTCATCTCTTCTAATATAACATTTACTTCCAAATATTCTAAAATATTTAAGGGTAGGAATATTACCAAACCATAGTTCATGAGGGGTCTTACCAGTTTCACCTTTGATGTCAACTCTATTGAATGTATAAACAATTGTATTAACTGCTTCTCTCCAATACACATGAGGTAGGTTTTCTTTTGATATCATGCTTCTAGCTGCATCCAAAATAGTTATGTTCTTTCTTTCCACAACTCCATTTTGGTGGGGTGTCTGAGGTGCTGATAACCATGTCTTAATTCCATTCACTTCACAGAATGTATTAAATTCCGTAGATGTGAATTCACCTCCTTGATCTGATCCCAAACATTTGATTTTCTTACTGGTTTCATTCTCTACCATCACCTTGAATAGTTTGAATTTCCCAAAACCTTCTGATTTTTCCCTGAGAAAAGTAACCCAACACATTCTAGAATAGTCATCAATGATTAGCATAAAATATCTATCTCCTTGTAAAATTCTAGTTCTTGCTGGACCACATAAATCAATGTGAATTAAGTCAAGAACATTATTGCATTTCTCTCGTATACTCTTAAAAGTTGCTCTAACTTATTTTCCAAATTGACATTCCTTACATATCAGATTGTGAGGCTTAACAATCTTAGGTAAATCTCTTACAACCTTAATTGTACTGATCTTCACAATATAATCAAAATTTACATGACACAGTCTCGTATGCCATAACCAACTTTTATCAACATGTGCAATCAAGCATGTCTTTTCATTGTTATTCAAATGAAAGATGTTACCTCTAGTCTGATTACCGGTTGCAATTTCCAAACCAGTTTTGTTCATGATTTTGCATTTACCATTCTTGAATTGTAATTGGAATCCCTTTTCATCTAATTGACCAACACTCAAAAGATTATGTTTCAAACCTTCAACATAGTAAACATTATTAATATTATTCTTACCATCAAAAGATATAGTGCCTTTTCCTTTGATCAAACAAGCTTTGTGATCTCCAAATCTTACTAGACCTCCATTATATTCCTAAAAAGTTAAGAATTTGCTCTTATCACCAATCATATGATGTGAACATTCAAAATCAATAATCCATTCATCTTTATCTTCAATTTTAGCTACCAGGGCCTTCTCTACCAGTTGAATAGTAGGTTCCGATCTGTTATAGCAATAAAATCCCATCCATTGTCTATTGGTTCCTCATTAGAATCATCAGTAACTCCTTCATCAGCATAGTAACATGAGTTGTCTCTATTCTTCTTAAATCTGTATCTTATATATTCAAGGTTAGGCTTATATGTTCTTTTAGCTTCTTCATTCAATCTTGCATGTCTATCAGGACACCTAGAAGTCATATGACCAATCTTATTGCAATTAAAACATTTAAATGGTGCTTTACCTTCATACTTACTTCCAACTGGACCTTTAGGCATTTTCCTTGCAAATAATGCTTCAAGCTCTTCCAGTTCTTCATTCTCCTTTCTAATTTCTTCAAGTTCTCTTGCATAAAAGGATTTCCAATCAGATTTATCAAATGATGATGATGATGCCTTGAAAGCCAAATGTATCTTAATAGTAGCAACATGACCAAATTCCTCAAGTTCAAAAGCTGAAAGTTTTCCAACCAAAGTGTCTCTAGATACTAATGCATTAGGCATTGTTCTCAATTAATTAATAGCAGTTACTTTCATTTTATATGCCAGTGGCAAAGCTCTTAAAACTTTAGAAACAATTTCATCTTCACTTAAGGTTCCTCCACAATATTGTATACCCAAAACAATTTCATTTACTCTTTCCATAAAAGCAGAAATTCTTTCATCTTCTTCCATATTTAGATTTTCATACTTGACTCGGAAGCATTCCAATTTTGTAATTTTGACTGTGGTATCACCTTCATTCAATGTTTCCAACTTATCCCAAATAAATTTAGTAGTAGATCTATCTAATAATCACATGATTTGTTGATCTGATAACGCGCTCAAAAGTGCTTCTCTTGCTTTGCAATCATTTTCCTCATCTTTAGCCAAGGTTGGTGGAATAGGTTGACCTTGAGTAAGAACAACAATGCCATTCTTTGTAACAATCCAAATGTCTTTCCCAATGAAATTCAAATGAGTCTCCATCTTGATCTTCCATATGCCATAGTTGTTTCCATCAAGCTTCAGACTATCCTTCTTGAAATAGTTAGAAGACATTGGATCTCCTCAAGCTATTAAACTTCTGTAAAAAGAGGACTAGGCTCTGATACCAATTGTTAGGTCCTAGAGGCAACTGAGAGGGTGGGGGGGGGAGGGGGTGAATTAGTTGTCCAATAAATAAAAACCAAAACTAGCTTAACCAAACTTTAATGCCGGTAGACAATTTAACAATTAATTATAGTACCGGTAAAGTTTAATGCATGAAACCAAAAGAAAAATAACAAACACAACACAAAATACAGTTATTTGTATGTGGAAACCCTATAAGGGGAAAAACCACAGTGGGAAACCTTACCCATAATCAGATGATACTACTACAAATAGTATGTGTGTACAATATGGAGTCTGCACATTCAGAAATGCCAACTGCCTAGAGCTCACTGCTCAATCACAAAATGGGAGTCACACTGACTACAATTGGATGGTTAAATCCAATGATACTATACTATTCAAAGTAGCATCTTCATATGTTGGATTCAGTATTGGTTAAGCTCTGATTTGCCTTCTTCAAACCTTCCTTTAACTTTGAATGACGTCTGCATGTATAGCTCTTCTTATATTCGCATATACCAAATATTACAACCTTATAAACCATTTTCACAATCCTATATCAATCTCATAAATGAGATCTTACATTTATACCATAACCTAAGACCAAATGTGTAGGTCATCTCACAAAAAGATATTACAATAAAATCAATTACAAATGAATCAATATGCGATGCATGATGTCGGCTCAATGCATTTACAATAATAATAAATCATCTTCATGACATGCTGTGCTGATCTGGATTAGATATGCTTGTCAGTCCATAACCTAGACCTATTTGCCGGTAACAACAAATATGCAAACCCAATTATACCAATGAATAAATCACCAAAACAAAGTGTCCAAACAATGTCTTCAACATAACCAAGTAATCTCCAAGTCATTTCAACTGTCGGTGAACATTATAACCTACCGGTGAACTAGATACAGGTGACTGTGTATAAGTTATTGATCATGCCAGTGAACATGACCAAAGATATCCAAGTGTTGATAAGTGTTGACAAGTGTTGAAATCAATGACAAAACCATATCAACATATTCAAAATACCAACACTAAGAACAAGTTATATATAAAATGCTACTAGAATCGAAATGGATGCAATTAGGACTCTAGTTAGTGATAAGAGATGAAGATGAAGATGAAGGATGCAAGGTAGGTGATTAGGATACAAATTATATTCCAAATTGAAAGCTAAGTATGCTATGTGAGTTATTTAAACTAAGATGAGATTGCAAAACTTATAAAAGAAATGAAATTAAGCTAAGATGGAAGATGAAAATGCAACTAAAAGAAGCTAAACTATGTGCTATGGATGCTTGCGGATGACATTGATGCTTGGTGATGACAACTAAAGCTCCTTAACCTGCAATGTGACTATAATTTTGATGCACAAAAGACATGATGAATTGAAGAAGGAATGGGCTCTATTTATAGGGAAAATAGACAAATGGATGGCTGAGATTGAGTAATCTCAACAATGGCTAGGATTTAAAGTTATAAATCTATTGTCTTCAAAATCTGGTTCCCTTTAACATCCTTATAATAATTTGATTAAACTCAGTGCAGAAGAGACATCAAAGATAAAGAAATTCTCAAGACAACATATGACAAGGTTTGATTGAACCTCCTACACTTCAGAATTGCTTAGAGCCCAGGTGGGTATACCTTTGTGAATTGAATTCACATTTTCAAACATAAACCCATAGCAAACTAGTCCAGAAAACCAGTGGATCTATTCACCTTGAAATAAACTGAAAACAAAGAATGGAAATTATACTTAAATTCAGTATTTCGATCAACAAAACATACAATAAACAACTTCAATTAATACCAGTGCCTTATCCAAGGTCATAGAGTCATCTAAACTCAGATAATACTCCTCAAACAAAACATTTTTATGTGTCCCATTGGCTTGGTTTATATTAATCCTTGTATATGCCTGACACCTACAAGAATTCAAGCATTCCAAACTAAGCTATGGTCATCAAAATTCAAAGTCTCTTCCAAAGAGTTTACTGGTATGAGTTATCCCTACATCTTTAATTTCCCTCCTAAAGAGAAAAGCTAACAAACACTTCTACTAAAATTGCTTTGCAATACCATTCAAACAGAATAACCCTGGATTATTCAGAATGAAACAATAAATTTTTTTGTAAAAACACTTGAAGAAAACACAAAGCTTTACTCAAAACCGATGGTATATATATTGATATTTAGTTCAAGAAATATTACAAGAAATTTTGAGTATCCTCCATTAGACTTAGAAAAGCTCAGATAAATTTCTGTAGCGTTTTCTTACAATCCTTTTGCGATCTCCTCTCCTCTAGTCCTGGTATCCATTTATAACAACATGGATGCACAAAGCTTCAGACTTCTCGAGGAGAGTTTGTTACAATCATTTCTTTCAAAATAAAGAGGTTACAAGCTTTTCGGAAAAACAGTTACAAGCTCTTTTCGGCCTCTACAGTTTCTTCAACAAGTTGTTCAGTTGTAACCTCTTCTACTTTTTCAGGGGTGCTCTCTGACTGTTCTGGATCATGGGTGGCATATTTAGTTGTCCACTCACCATACACTTCTTCTGTCGGCCATGAGAAATTAATCACTTTATCTTTAGTCTTAGTCAACCTTTTCCAAGAATTTCTCATTTTGTTGACTTCTGAATTGAGAAAACCATAATGTGACTTAATTTTCTCTATCTCTTCTATTGTTACAACAAAGAAAGAAGCATCATTAAGATCAATAATTCCTTTAACTCTTGCTGACAATTTAGCTTCTATCTCCTTGAGCCACATTTGTTTGTCCTTTAATTGATCCGGGCTAGCAAAAACTCCTGGGAGCAACTCAAAAACTTGATCAGTGTACTCCTTCTTGCACAAATTAACCTTCCTATCCACTTTATCCACCTCTGCTGCTAATTGTACTAAGACTTTAGCAACATCAGAAGTGGATTTGATGATGGGATTGGCCCTTGCCTCATCGCAAGATACACACATAAACTCTCAATCTTGCTCCCTAGGCCTCCATTTATCAAAAATAGGTGTCAAAATGTCCTTGTCTCTCCTGAGCTCATTCCATATATCCATAATTTTACCTACATTGTTATAGAGCAATGAGGCATTTATTGTATCTGCAAAACTAGAAATTGTATCTCTTACTCTCTCCTCATACTTCTTTGCATATAAGGCCTGAGCCTGTTTCAAGTTTTCCAATTCTTGAGGAGTAATTTCAACCATTTGAGAGCTGGAGGGTGCTGGAGATGGTGGAAACTCAATGATAGGGCTAGTAGGTGGAGGTCTTGCAGGAGAAGAGGAAATCATCATTATTGAAGACTCACCTTGATGGTATTGTCCAGTCAACTGGCTCTACAGCTTGGCAATGATGCTATCCTTGCCTCTTACCTCCTCCTTGGCATTGTTGTAGGCCTTCAAAACTATTTCCAACTTAACTTGGAGGGCCTCTTTCTCTTTGGCTTCCTTCTGTACTACTGCAACACTAAATTTTGTAGTCTCTAACACAGTGCTAGCAGCCTCCACTGCCCCTGTACTCTGCACTCTCTTCACCATCATTCCACCAAGGTAACTTGACCCTGGGGTGTCTTTACTTTTCTTACTCACATTTCTCTTGAGAGACCACATGATGAGTGCAGCATTGTCCTTATTGAAAGTAATCCCCTCCTTGGGTTTAGTCTCTTTTCTCACTACATCTAGTACCGGGGCATCTACTATATCCCATTTGGGTAAGATAAGCACTCCAGCTTGTGCTACCATATCTCTTCCTTGCTCAGGGGTGATGGTTTTGAATTCTTCCATCATCTCTTGCTTTATTTCCTCTTCCACCAAGGCTAGATCTTTATTGGGTTGCTCAGCTTTTCTCCTTTCACATTTAGCATGATATTTATCTATGTGTTGTTTCCATATAAATTGCATAAATGCTTCTGATGTGACAAAATTGTTATCAGCTAAAAAGGCACTACTTGCTTGTTTTATCTCAAGATCCCCTAGACTACCTAACTGTAGGATTTCCTCAGCTGCTGCTTTCTCATTTCCTATATGGATAGGGGATTGGGATGGGGAATAGAAAGGTGTATCTGATTGTACTTCTTTCTCCACCCTTTTCTTCTTTGTTCTTTCTTGGATGTCAATGACATCTTGTATCTTCCTCTTTCCTTTGGAGGTAGAGGGCTCCCCTCTTGTAGGCATCAACACACTATAGCTGGATTTCTTATGCAGTGTGTAATCACCAAGAGGGATTGCCTTGCTGCAAGCTGACCTACTTAGGATCATTCTTGCCTTCTTAGGGTTTCTCTTGATTACAGCTTCCCTCTTCTCCTTCAGTGTTTGCATCACATCTTCAAAGCAAACAATCAAAAACTTTATTTTCTCTTCCAGTGGGAAAAAGCTAGACAATGGGTCATAGCTAGCATCAAACTAATGCACAAAATCCAAGGCTTTCTTATAAGCCACCCATTTCTCTTTCCTTAGCTCCTGCTCATCTAGATCAAATTCATTTCTGATGAGGTCTTCAGGAAACTAGAATTGATGAGGCCTACCTCTGCATGCTACCTTCTTCCTAAACATACCATTGAAGAAGTCTTCTGGATCAGCACACCTGGACACTGCAGTGGACAAATGATAAGGCTTGAGGAAATCCTCAAAGCAATTTCAGCCTCCTTTTGTTACTACAAATTGGTGAGCTATGGTAGCTGTAGGGAAAATAGTCCCTTTACCCCTGCCTGTTAACTCTGCCTCTTGTAAGCCACCAATTTGTCTAAGGATCTCTGCGATTCCTACTTTGAGAGGGACCTGGTACGGTAGCAAAAATGGGGTGCCTCTGAAACTAAACACTCTAAAAATTGTGGAGACTGGATACAAATAAATGTCACTCCAATTATGAACAATTTTTATGTTCTCTACGAATTCTTTTGGTCTTATGAATTCTCGAAGAACTTTGGGGATTCTTGGGTTCTCAGAGTAGAGGAGAGTCCTTATCTTGGATGCAAAATATTTATCAAACTTCAAAAAACTGGCATCCTCTCTGTCCCATGACAACACAGTACTCCATAATTGTACCGACATTTTTTCTCCTTCCTTCTCCTTAACAAGGTCTAGTCCACTAGCAAAGTAATCACCACCTTTGAAGAGAAAAAGATACATCAGGAGTGAGTACCATCCGAAAGGCCTATCCACCTTTCCATTCTTGATTCCTATTAACCCTCCATGAATAGCATCAGCAATATAAGAGGCATAATCAAATGTAGTTGCAAGAGAAGGATTCAAAATCTGAGCAATCATTAACAAGTAATGATTCGGCATATTTTCTTCAACATCTTCTCCCAAAACTTGGCAAAGTGCCCAATACATTCCTTTAGCCCTCAGGGTGAACATACTTAATGAAAAGGGCTCTTGTGTGTTGGGTCCTACAACTGTTAACCCTCCTATTTTAACAAAAAATTCTTTGAGAGGCCCATTCTTGAGATGACTCCTCTGTGTGCCATAAATTTGGGTTAATGATGTGAAATTTATAGGTTCTAGAAAATTGGTGAACTCATTAAGCCCAAAAGCTATCTAAACTCCTCAGCATTAATCTCAACAAGGGTTTTCCCATTTACATCCCAAATGCTTCTTGTGACTAGATCATAGTTGAGCGCAATTTGGGTCAGCAAATCTTTGTCCATAAATACCCCTGGGACAACTAATTTCCCGACATCTAATTCCCAGATACTGTTTTGCGGGGTAGGAGAGTTTCTCATTCCGAATCCAACTTTAAACAACCCCAACCTAGAGAATCCAACCTGTGGGTCTCTCAACCAGTTACCCTTGTCATATAATCCTTCTCCTATCTTTAAACGAGGAGCCTTGGGCACTAACTCTTTTGCCTTTGAAGCCTGATTAGTTGACAACGTCAACTATTCTAAAAAATCATCACAGACACGCCTTTCTGAATAGTTAACTTTGCCAAAAAATTCTCTTTTAGGAGCCATTTTGAAAACGTAAGAAATGAATACCACTGCTAAACAATTCTGTGATGAATCAATTATCTTATCTAAAACACTACACAGGAATTGCTATACAAGAATATGAGAGAACCTATTCTTCACTTGAAGGAATTTTCTCTGCAACTGAACCGACTTGCTCTGTACCTGAAGAAAATAACTCTGCATCTACTCTTCTGCAAAATCCTTTAAAAGATATCTTCACCCGGTTGATAGGAAATCAAATATTTGTACTCAGGGCCTTAACTAAAACATTGATTCTGCATGCTTCGGCCGTCCCTTCAAAATTGAATTCATATGAGAATTCATATTTTTCGCTCCAACAGGTCACAACGTTCCTGCAAGTGTTTCATTTTTCTCTTTTGCAACTTCACGAAGCGTAACTATTGGGCATCTTACCCTTGCGAAATAGCGTCTTCCGTCCGATCAAAAGAAACTTGATCGAGCGTTAGATTAACCAACAACTTTGGCTCCACGCCGGGTCCCACTTCTCTATTGGCTATATGGTACCACGTGGTGCCTAACCATTGGCCTTGAAATTTCCTTTGCATTCCACTGGATACTAGCTGTGTGTCTTTCTTTTATACTGCTGGTTCAACCTTGGCGGGCCCACAATTTTCTTCTTAGACCACATGTCACCGAACATGTGGACGGCTCTCTTGCACTCTCGCTATTTCGTGGGCTATAAAGAATGAGCATCTTACCCTTGTGAAATAGTGCAGGCCATCATATCATCTCTTAAGTTGATCAACGTTTAATCATCTGAAAAGGCTCTCGGGAGAGGTGGGCCCACTGACTCACTGTGAACACTTGGCATCCAGTCACCTTTGGAGCTAACTTGTCATGTTTTCATTGGCCGAGAAAAAACCACAGGGCCCCAACAAACTCGTAATAGCTGTATCCTCCAGGGCCACCAGCATGACACGTGGACGGCTCTTGTGCACTCTCACTATTTCACGGGCTATAAAGACCGAGCATCTTACCCTTGTGAAATAGCACAGGCCGTTGGATCATCTCTTATGTTGATCAAATTTTAATCATCTGAAAAGGCTCTCGGGAGAGGTGGGCCCGCTGACTCACTATGAACACCTGGCGTCCAGTCACCTTTGGAGCTGACTTGTCACATTTTCATTGGCCGAGAAAAAACCACGGGGCTCCAGTAAGTTATTGATAGCTGTACCCGCTAGGTCATCTCCATCTGCGACCTGACTCACCTCTGGGGCCCGCCTTTTAGCCTTTAATCCTAACTCGCTGACTGTTGTGACTTGTGCCATGTGCCACTATTTTACTCACTATCAACAACCAGCTAGACCGTCTACGTGGCATGCCATGTGGTTTTCGCAACTTCGCTGGTTTTAAACTACACACAACTTCGCCTAGCGAAATAACGTGAGCCATGGATCCATCCACGAGATGCGCACTGGTTACTGGGCTGAACAACTTTAGAAGAAAAGCATACGAGGCATAAATTTTTTGATTAATTAACATAACCGCCTAGGCAAACAACAAGGGGGACACTTCCTACGACCCCACGACCCATTACTTAAGTGAATAAAGTAATGAAAGATTATAAAATAGAGGGTTTAAAAAAACACAAGAGGATCTATAATCAAAAACCCTTAAACCCTTGAAGTCTAGAACAAAGCCGAAGCATTTGAAATTGCATCCTATTCAAAATTCAACAAACCATAGCCAATCATGGGAAAAGAAAAACCCATTTTAAATCAGTGATAACAGCAGCTCTGACTGGGGATGGTTGATCGCAAGGTCAAAACAAGAGAACTCAAAAACTCTGGAGGAACAGACCAAGACAGAAAAGCAGGAAATGAACAAAATATGTACAAACAAAGGACCTACCATGCATGAACATTAAGAGAAATAATGTTTTAGGAATTGTCCATGCACTGGAAATTCCTACATTTCATCATCCATATTCTTCAAGAAATATGAATCCTTACCATTTAAGTCACAAACCACAAAAGGGCCAATCCATAGTGATTCAAATTTCTTATGCTTTCCCTTATCCTATCCTTTTGCATTCCACTAAAGAACCATGTCATCAATTTGAAACTTCCTTAGTGATGTCCTTTTATCAAAAAGATACTTTGACTGCAACTGGATCTTCTAATTTTTCTTATGGGCAGAAGTCCTAAGCTCCTCCATTTCTACAATTTGGATCATTATGTTTTCCATTGGTTCAGATACCTCCATGTCCTCATCTTGCAAAAACTTATATA
This sequence comes from Cryptomeria japonica, assembly GCF_030272615.1. Lineage (NCBI taxonomy): Eukaryota > Viridiplantae > Streptophyta > Pinopsida > Cupressales > Cupressaceae > Cryptomeria > Cryptomeria japonica. The sequence continues at coordinate 838,068,595 of NC_081411.1, forward strand.
CTGGAAGAAGGTTATTTATTGGCAACCTAGCCTGGGCACCATAGACTAATTCAAAAGGTTACATTTCAATTGATTTCTTAACTGTTATTCTATCTACCCACATAGCTAACTTCAGCTTTTGATCCCAAGATCTTTTATTCTCTTCTAGGATTTTCTTGATGATATTCAATAGGCTGTTTTTGCTAGATTCTGCTTGTCCATTCCCCTGAGGGTGATAAGGTGAAGAGTATGACATGAGTATACTGTGACTAGTACAAAAGCCTACAAATTCTTCTAATTTGAAACACATGGCATTATCCGTCACCAATTTTGCAGGTGTTCCAAATCTAGTTACAATATTATCCATCAGGAAATCAATGACGACTTTACTAGTAGCTCTTCTTGTAGGGATAGCTTCTATCCATTTGGTGAAATAATCAGTGGCCACTATGATCCATCCATGACCTCTCCCTGACTTCTCAACAATTTCTCCAATAAAATCAATGCCCCACTAGACAAAAGGAGCTTCTACAGAGACTGTATTTAGGGGTAAGGCTCCTTTATACTTGAGCTTGGATGAGAATCTCTGACATGGGTCACATCTCCGAACATATGCATGGGTATCTTTAAATAAGGTGGGCCAATAATACCTAGCCCGAATTATCTTACCAGCAGTAGCCTTAGCAGAATAGTGACCTCCACATACTGCATCATGCATTTCAGACAACACCTATTTAGCTTGAAATTCATCCAAACACATTAGTAACTCTCCATCTCTTTTTCTCTAGAAAAGATCACCCTAAATGAGCACATATTTTTGGGACTTGAGTTTCAGAGTTCTTTCCTGATTGTATGTCATTTCTTCTGGGAGGGTATCACCTCTCAAAACTTGGATTATCTTTGTATACCAGGGTTGCCTCTCAATACTAGTGACCAAAGCATCTCTAACCTCAATATTGTGTTTTTCTACATTCATGAGATTTGACTCAGTCATGAGCTTAGCCAAACCTAAACCTCTCACCAATTTGGTGATCTTTATCTCCAATTTGAATTCTTGAATTCTATTAATCCATCTGCATCTCTTCCCAGTAACCTCAAACTAAGACAAAATATCTTTAACTGCAGCATGTGGGACATAGGCAATGATATTTGCATTCACTAAATATGGCGTAAAAGCCTTAACAGCTTTAACTAGGGCATAAGCTTGTTTCTCCATGGTTTCATATTTTAGTTATGCCGCCTGCAAAGACTTACTATAGAAGGCTATGGGATGTTCATATCCTTCATTGTCCTTTTGTAGTAATACTACAGCCACCGTATGATATGAAGCAAAAGAAAACAGAGAAAAAGGCTTACTATAATCAGGAGATTTCAACACTGGTGCCTCCTGGATTGCCTTCTTAATCTCAGCAAAAGCTTTTGAAGCTTCTTGATCCCAATGAAATTTTGTATCCTTCTTAAGCAATTTGACAATAGGCTTCACTATCTCTGCGAAGTTTGCAATGAATCTCTTGACAAAATTTACTTTACCTAAAAAGGATTGGATACCTTTCACATTTTTAGGTTCAGACACCCTATTGATTGCTTCAATTCTCTCAGGGTCTATTCTTACCCCCTCCTTAGAGACTATGTGTCCCAGTAACTTTCCTTCAGTGACCCCAAAATGACATTTCTTGGGATTCAGTGATACACCAAATTCCAAGGCTTTATTGAACACCTTCTCTAGATGTCCACAATGATCATCAGCCTTTTTAGAGAAACAAGTTAGATCATCTTGATAAACCACCTTGATGATGTTTATGAATTCTTTGAAGGCTTCATCCATAGCTCTCTGAAATGTAGCTCCTGCATTTTTTAATCCAAATGGCATTCTCACATATGCATAAGTTCCCCATGGAGTAGTGAAAGTTGTCTTAAACTGTTTAGACTCCTTTACCAACACTTGATTATATCCTGAGAAACCATCCATCATGGATAAAAGATCACATCCTGTCACTCTCTGTAGCATGGCTTCCATATTTGGGGATGAGTAATTATCTTTCAAGGAAGCGACATTTAGATTCCTAAAATGTACACATAATCTGATGTCTCCATTCTTCTTCCTCACTGGGACCAAATTGGAGACCCATGAAGAATGCCTTATTGGTTTGATAATCCCCCCTTCTCTCAATTTAGTAAACTCTTGTTGCATTTTAGTTTCTAACAAGGGATTGATAGGCCTCTGTTTCTATCTGAAAGGCTTAGCATCTGGAAGTAAAGGAACTTCATGCTGAAAAAGATCTTGTCTATACGCCTTTAGGTCTTCATAAGACCAAGCAAAGACATGCTTATATCTTTTCAATAAATTAATAAGGTTAGTCCTGACATGAGGGGGTAATTTCTTTCCAATATATACCAACTTAGGGGATGATTTTGTCCCCAGGTTTACCTCCTCTAACTCTTCCAACTTGGTGGTAGACTGTTGATGTAAATGACTATCATTATAACTAAACATGCTCTCTAGTTCCACCAACCCTTTAGGTATTTCATTGGTTTCCAACTAGACCACATCATTTCCAAACACTGTCTCTCTATTGTCTACCACTTCCACCAATGAATTACAATCAATCTTTTGTGCATCATAATCATCAACACATTGGATAAACCTCAGAATGTCTTCATCATCAGCAAAAACTTGCCAATTGTACACATTATCAGGAATAGCAGGCCTAGATTTTATTTCCACAGTGGAAATACCGGTTAGCGTTGCATCATCATTTTTCAAAGCAACATTAGCTAGGAAATCTGCCATAATATTTTTTGCTCGCTCTATCCAATTAATAAAAAATGCATCAAAATGCTCAATAACATCCCAAACAGCATGCTTATACTGCTTTAATCTATCATTCTTGGATGCATATTTAGATCTCACCTGAGAAACAACCAATTTTGAATCCCCCATTACTTTCAAAAGTTGGATTCCATGCCTTTTTGCAACCTCAAGTCCTAATAATAGGGCTTCATATTCTGCAGTATTATTTGTGCACTGGAATGCCAATAAAAATGAGTACTTGAAAGTTATACCTGATGGGGACACAAAAAGAACCCTTGCTCTAGATCTTTCTTTAGAGAAAGCTCCATCAAAATACATCTGCCACAACCCATACTGCTATGCTTGTAGTTCAACCACAATAGGGTCAGTATTCTTCAATTGAGGTGAAATTGGTTGAAGTCTAAAGTTATCTAAATCTACATCAATCATACAATTAAGCATACTAGGGTCTACATTTTCAATTACCCTAGGAGCTCGTGGCTCTCTGTATAATTTGACCTGATTACCACTAATAGGAATGGTAGCATAAGATAAGTCCAGTTGGACATTTCCCCCTACTGCTGCTGCCCACTGCCTAGAAAATAACATACCATAGTGGGGTTTAGTGTCAGTAACAATAACATCCATTTTGTAAGTGGCTTCAGGAAATGTTTCTATTTTTACTTCTACATCTTTCATTGTACCTATCATAGGTACTTCTCTGTTATCCATGGCATAGCATTTCCCATACGTAGTGGTTACTGATAACCCTAAATATTTCATAACACCATAGGGCATTACATTAGTAGCAGCTCCTGAATCTATCATGCAGTTTTTAATCAACCGGTTATTGACTAACAAGGTAACATGGAAGGGATCTACCTGAGAAGGCTCTTGAGTGATAGTGGTTCCAACATAAACCTCTGGGGTTTGGAACTCTTGATCCTTTCCAACTTTAGCTAAACCGGTGGGTAATATTGTGTCACTATCAAATATAGTAGAGAATAAAGACAAAGCTACATCCTTATGTTCTTTAATCTTTAGCAATTCTACTAATGGAATAGTGACTTTCATTTGAGTTAAAGCTTGGGCCATATCAAATGTAGAATTATTGCATTTTTCAGTATTAACCCTAACTTTTTCTGTTTTGAATTGACTTGCCTTTCTCACTGTCTCTGCTCCTTGTACATCACCAACATTTTTATCATCTTTGCCTTTATGTACATCTTTAACTTGTTCTCCTTTCTCTTGACCGACCTAAGGAACAGTAGTAGCACTACTTGATGCCCCCCTTTTTGTAACTTCCTTTACAAACATAGAACCCGACTCACCCTGATCAGTGTCTCTCTTAGTGCTTCTCAGATTATAGTTATGTTTTGCTTTGGCAATTGCAGCCTTAGTGAGATTTCTAACTTCTTCCTCACTAGGCCTCCTAAGATGAACCTCTTCATCTTCAATTGTCACCACATTCAATGTAGGATGCCAACCTAAGGCTAACTGTCCTTGCACTAGCTTTTCACTATCGAGCACATCACTGTATTCACTTTGCACAGATTCCTCATCACTTTCTACGATGGTTTCAAACATATTAATGTCAGCCTCTACTTCTGGTCTCATAGATTCCTCAAGAGCTTGAGCCACTGCACACTGATGAGGAGAATGTGGTCCATCACAAGCAATACACCAAGGAGTATTTTCTATATTGTGAACAGTTTTCCCTTTCAAGGGATCCATTGTGTCTTGACTTTGGGTAATTTTGGGCTTCTCAATTTGGGGTTTACCATCCTTCCAATTGGTATTATAGGGCATATCATGCAATCTAGGGGCTCTATCTTGCCAGTTATAATGAGGTTTATCATTTTTGTTAACCTTGGCAGTCAAATCTTTCATAGCAGTAACCAATTTCTCTATTTTATCATCCTCTTTAGTAACTTTATTAGGTTGTTGTTTGGTTTCTTGCCATAATCTACCATCTGTCCTTCTTCCTAATTTTCTAGATGCTTTTCTGTTACTTTCTACATTTATGGCAATTCTAAAATCATCTCTCAAGTTATGGGGATTTTTATCTCTCAAGATATAGGCCATTTTGGAATCAAATGCATTGTAATATGTATTAAGACACATGTTATCATCTAGCCTCATCACTTGATACAATCTATGCATGGCCTTCTGGAATCTGGCATTGAAATCAGTGACCATTTCATTTTCAGATTTTCTAATATTGTTGAACTCATTTAGCATGAAACTCACATTAGTCTTGTCACCATACTGCTCTTGAAAGCAATTTTTAAAATCTTCCCATGAACCTATGCTATTTACTGGAAGACCTCTGTACCAATCTCTTGCATCATCAACCAGGGATTGAACAAACAGTTTCATTATAACATCTTCATCTACTATCTAATAATCATTTATTAGATCCCCAAAAGATTTCAGATGTTCCTCAGCACTAATTGCATTGTTCCCAGCAAATTTATGGAGTCTATCTCTTAACTCAGTGGGAACATGATTTGGATATCCCGGGATCCCATCAAAGAACAATTGTCTATATTGTTCTAAATTGATTGGTCTTCTTTGAAAAAGGGTAATAGCACTATTATTTCCCATGGTCATTTTAGCTTTTGGGATTGGAGATTGAGGTGCTTGGGTATATTGTTTATTCACAGGTATTTGGCTTACTGAGGCAATATTAGCTTGTACTGCAAGTTGAGTATTAACCTGAGGAAAGGAAATGTGTTGGGGATTAGGTTTGCTAAGATCTTCTGATGGGAATGTAATAGGGGGAGCCTTTAAGTAATTAATCTTTCTTTTAACTTCCTGATTCACTGCTTCTAACTCAGCCTTTTCCAGTTCCATTTGGAGATCTTCCTTTTCCTTCCTCATCCTTTCCATCTCTCTTTCATGTGCTAGAATCCTATGAGAAATCTCTTCTGCAGTTTTAGATTCTATTCCATCATCTACTCATTTCTATTTTCCTTTATCTAAATTGGCTTTAGGAAACTGGGAGTCATTAAATACTTCCCTAGTTGGCTGGGCTACTGACTTACAAGATTGTTTAGTTTTGGGGATTAGAATTTCTCTAATCATAGGGCCTTCCTCGTCACGTTTTTCTTTCTCTTTGGCAAGTACTTCAAGATCAGCTATCTGTCTAAGAAGCCTATCTCTTTCCATTAGTTTGGCTTTAACTTCCTTCTCCTTATTTGCCTCCTTTTGGGCTCTTAAGGATATTAAATGATGGACTCTTCTATTTAAATCTTCAATCTCTTGAGACACTTTATCCTCATCAGGGAAGTTTTCTTCAGAGTCTGATGCATTAACTTGATCTATGTCAATTAAACTAATGTTCCCATCAATTGTCCTAGGAACAGAGTGCCTAATTGCATTTGAACTGGTTCTATCTTTTGTAGAAACACTAACATGAGATAGATCTTGATTTAAAATAGGTGCATCATTAATATTTCCAAACAATCCCAAAGGGAAACCTAAAATATCATTCTCTGAATCTCTGGAAGATGAATTAGACTTTGCATAAATAGGTTGATCAGGCATCTTACCAGTATTATTGTTTTTCTGCACCCAAGCAGCATTTGATGGCTCATGCAACACAGATCTCTTCTGGCCTCTCCGTGACTATTCTGGCAGACCTTCTTGCAAAGTTTCATGAGGATGTTTCTTCATGAATGATCTTGTGTTTTTTGCTCCTTGCATCTCGCTGGTCTTCCTTTCAGAAAAATTTGTATCCCACAAGGACTGGTTCAAAAGTAATAGAGTTGCCACCCACAAAACTATGGGAATAATGAAAACAAGCAGTCTTATCCACAAACACACAACAATTTTCTTTACAAGCCTCAACATAGATCTGTGTTTATATCTTTATTGTAACTTTCCCCAGCAGAGTCGCCACTTTTGTCATCTTCAAAATCTGCTTCCCTTTAACATCCTTATAATAATATGATTAAACTCGGTGCAGAAGAGACATCAAAGATAAGGAAATTCTCAAGACAACATATGACAAGGTTTGATTGAACCTCCTACACTTCGGACTTGCTCAGAGCCCAGGTGGGTATACCTTTGTGAATTGAATTCACATTTTCAAACATAAACCCACAGCAAACCAGTCCAAAAAACTAGTGGATCTATTCACCTTGAAATCAACTGAAAACAAAGAATGGAAATTATACTTAAATTTAGTATTTCGATCAACAAAACATGCAATAAAAAACTTCAATTAATACCAGTGCTTTACCTAAGGTCACAGAATCATCTAAACTCAGATAATACTCCTCAAACAAAACATCTTTATGCGTCCCATTGGCTTAGTTTATATTAATCCTTGTATATACCTGACACCTACAAGAATTCAAGCATTCCAAACTAAGCTATGGTCATCAAAATTCAAAGTCTCTTCCAAAGAGTTTACTGGTATGAGTGATCCTCGCATCTTTAATTTCCCTCCTAAAGAGAAAAGCTAACAAACACTTCTACTAAAATTGCTTTGCAATCCCATTCAAACAAAATAACCCTGGATTATTCAGAATGAAACAATAAAAAAATTTGTAAAAACACTTGAAGAAAACACAAAGCTTTACTCAAAACCGATGGTCTGTATATTGATATTTAGTTCAAGAAATATTACAAGAAATTTTGAGTATCCTCCATTAGACTTAGAAAAGCTCAAATAAATTTTTGTAGCGTTTTCTTACAATCCTTTTGCGATCTCCTTTCCTCTAGTCCTAGTATCCATTTATAACAACATGGATGCACAAAGCTTCGGACTTCTCAAGGAGAGTTTGTTACAATAATTTCTTTTAAAATAAAGAGGTTACAAGCTTTTCGGAAAAACAGTTACAAGCTCTTTTCGGCCTCTGCAGTTTCTTCAACAAGCTGTTCAGTTGTAACCTCTTCTACTTTTTCAGGGGTGCTCTCCAACTATTCTAGATCATGGGCGGCATATTTAGTTGTCCACTCACCATACACTTCTTTTGTCGGCCATGAGAAATTAATCACTTTATCTTTAGTCTTAGTCAACCTTTTCCAAGAATTTCTCATTTTGTTGACTTCTGAATTGAGAAAACCATAATGTGACTTAATTTTCTCTATCTCTTGTATTGTTACAACAAAGAAAGAAGCATCATCAAGATCAATAATTCCTTTAACTCTTACTGACAATTTAGCTTCTATCTCCTTGAGCCACATTTGTTTGTCCTTTAATTGATCCGGGCTAGCAAAAACTCCTGGGAGCAACTCAAAAACTTGATCAGTGTACTCCTTCTTGCACAAATTAACCTTCCTATCCACATTATCCACCTCTGCTGCTAATTGTACTAAGACTTTAGCGACATCAGAAGTGGATTTGATGATGGGATTGGCCCTTGCCTCATCGCAGGATACACACATAAACTCTGAATCTTGCTCCCTAGGCCTCCATTTATCAAAAATAGATGTCAAAATGGCCTTGTCTCTCCTGAGCTCATTCCATATATCAATAATTTTACCTACATTGTTATAGAGCAATGAGGCATTTATTGTATCTGCAAAACTGGAAATTGTAGCTCTTACTCTCTCCTCATACTTCTTTGCATATAAGGCTTGAGCCTATTTCAAGTTTTCCAATTCTTGAGGAGTAATTTCAACCATTTGAGAGCTGGAGGGTGCTGGAGATGGTGAAAACTCAATGATAGGGTTAGTAGGTGGAGGTCCTATAGGAGAAGAGGAAATCATTAGTGTTGAAGACTCACCTTGATGGTATTGTCCAGTCAACTAGCTCTGCAGCTTGGCAATGATGCTATCCTTGCCTCTTACCTCCTCCTTGGCATTTGTTGTAGGCCTTCAAAACTGTTTCCAACTTAACTTGGAGGGCCTCTTTCTCTTTGGCTTCCTTCTCTGCTATTGCAACACTAAATTTTGCAGTCTCTAACACAGTGCTAGCAGCCTCCACTACCCCTGTACTCTGCACTCTCTTCACCATCATTCCACCAAGGTAACTTAACCCTGGGGTGTCTTTTCTTTTCTTACTCTCATTTCTGTTGAGAGATCACATTATGAGTGCAACATTGTCCTTATTGAAAGTAATCCCCTCCATGGGTTTAGTCTCTTTTCTCACTGCATCTAGTACCAAGGTGTTTGCTATATCCCATTCGGGTAAGATAAACACTCTAGCTTGTGCTATCATATCTCTTCCTTGCTCAGGGGTGATGGTTTTGAATTCTTCCATCATCTCTTACTTTATTTCCTCTTCCACCAAGGCTGGATCTTTATTGGGCTTCTCAGCTTTTCTCCTTTCACATCTAGCATTATATTTATCTATGTGTTGTTTCCATATAAATTGCATAAATGCTTCTAATGTGACAAAATTGTTATTAGCTAAAAAGGCACTACTCACCTATTTTATCTCAGGATCCCACTCCTGGCCTTTGAGTTCAGTGGTAGTGATATCCACTTCAGCAGCAATGGGTTCTTCTGGCATTCCTTCCTCCACTTCATCATAAGTGTATGCAATTTCCCCTAGACTACCTAACTATAGGAGTTGCTCAGCTGCTGCTTTCTCATTTCCTATATTGATAGGGGATTGGTATGGGGAATACAAAGGTGTATCTGATTGTACTTCTTTCCCCACCCTTTCCTTCTTTGGGCTTTCTTGGATGTCAATGACATCTTGTATCTTCCTCTTTCCTTTGGAGGTAGAGGGCTCCCCTCTTGTAGGCATCAGCACACTATAGCTGGATTTCTTATGCAATGTGTAATTACCGGGAGGGATTTCCTTGCTAGAAGCTAACCTACTTAGGATCATTCTTGGATTCTCAGGGTTTCTCTTGATTATAGCTTCCCTCTTCTCCTTCAGTGTCTGCATCACATCTTTAAAGCAAACAATCAAAAACTTTATTTTCTCTTCCAGTGGGAAAAAGCTAGACAATGGGTCATAGCTAGCATTAAACTAATGCACAAAATCCAAGGCTTTCTTATAAGCCACCCATTTCTCTTTCCTTAGCTCCTGCTCATCTAGATCAAATTCATTTCTAATGAGGTCTTCAGGAAACTGGAATTGATGAGGCCTACCTCTACATGCTACCTTCTTCCTAAACATACAATTGAAGAAGTCTTCTGGATCAGTACACCTAGACACTGTAGTGGACAAATGATAAGGCTTGAGGAAATCCTCAAAGCAATTCCAGCCTCCTTTTGTTATTACAAATCGGTGAGCTATGGTAGCTGCAGGGAAAATAGTCCCTTTACCCCTGCCTGTTAACTCTGCCTCTTGTAAGCCACCATTTTGTCTAAGGATCTTTGTGATTCCTACTTTGAGAGGGACCTAGTAAGGTAGCAAAAATGGGGTGCCTCTGAAACCAAACACTCTAAAAACTGTGGAGACTAGATACAAATAAATGTCACCCGAGTTATGGACAATTTTTATGTTCTCTGTGAATTCTTTTGGTCTTATGAATTCTAGAAGAACTTTGCAGATTCTTGGGCTCTTAGAGAAGAGGAGAGTCCTTATCTTGGATGCAAAATATTTATCAGACTTCAAAAAACTGGCATCCTCTCTATCCCACGACAACACAGTACTCCATAATTGTACCGACATTTTTTCTCCTTCCTTCTCCTTAACAAGGTCAAGTCCACTGGTAAAGTAATCACCACCTTTGAAGAGAAAAAGATTCATCAGGAGTGAGTACCATTTGAAAGGCCTATCCACCTTTCCATTCATGATTCCTATTAACCCTCCATGAATAGCATCAGCAATATAAGAGACATTAATCAAATGTAATTGCAAGAGAAGGATTCAAAATCTGAGCAATCATTAACAAGTAATGATTCGACATATTTGCTTCAGCATCTTCTCCCAAAACTTGGCAAAGTGTCCAATACATTCCTTTAGCCCTTAGGGTGAACATAATTAATGAAAAGGGCTCTTGTGTGTTGGGTCCTACAACTGTTAACCCTCCTATTTTCACAAAAAATTCCTTAAGAGGCCCATTCTTGAGATGACTCCTCTGTGCACCATAAATTTGGGCTAATGATGTGAAATTTATAGGTTCTAGAAAATTGGTGAGCTCATTAAGCCCAAAAGTTGTCCTGAACTCTTCAGCATTAATCTCAACAAGGGTTTTCCCATTTACATCCTGAATGCTTCTTGTGACTGGATCATAGTTGAGCACAATTTGGGTCAACAAATCTATGTCCATAAATACCCCTGGGACAACTAATTTCTCGACATCTAATTCCCAGATACCTTTTTGTGGGGTAGAAGAATTTCTCATTCCGAATCCAACTTTAAACAACCCCAACCCAGACAATCCAACCTGTGGGTCTCTCAACCAGTTACCCTTGTCATATAATCCTTCTCCTATCTTTAAACGAGGAGCCTTGGGCACTAACTCTTTTGCCTTTGAAGCCTGATTAGTTGACAATGTCAACTGTTCTAAAAAATTATCACAGACACTCCTTTCTGAATAGTTAACTTTGCCAGAAAATTCTCTTTTAGGAGCCATTTTGAAAACGTAAGAAATGAATACCACTCCTAAACAATTCTATGATGAATCAATTATCTTATCTAAAACACTACATAGGAATTGCTATACAAGAATACAAGAGAATCTGTTCTTCGCTTGAAGGAATTTGCTCTACAACTGAACTGACTTGCTATGTACCTGAAGAAAAATACTCTACATCTGCTCTTCTGCAAAATCCTTTAAAAGATATCTTCACCCGATTGATAGGAAATCAAATATTTGTACTTAGGGCCTTAACTACAACATTGATTCCACATGCTTCGGTCATCCCTTCAAAATTGAATTCATACGAGAATTCATATTTTTCGCTCCAATGGGTCACAACATTCATGCAAGTGTTTCATTTTGCTCTTTCGCAACTTCGCGGAGCGTAACTATCGAGCAGCTTACCCTTGCGAAATAGCATGGGCCATCAGATCATCTCTTAAGTTGATCGGCTTTTAATCATCTGAAAAGGCTCTCGGGAGAGGTGGGCCCACTGACTCACTGTGAACACCTGGCGTCCAGTCACCTTTGGAGCTGACTTGTCACATTTTCATTGGCTGAGAAAAAACTATGGGGCCCCAACAAACTTGTAACAGTTGTATCCTCCAGGGCGACCAGCATGATACGTGGACGACTCTCGTGCACTCTCGCTATTTCGTAGGCTATAAAGAATGAGCATCTTACCCTTGCGAAATAGTGCGGGCCATCCGATCATCTCTTAAGTTGATCGACTTTTAATCATCTGAAAAGGCTCTTGGGAGAGGTGGGCCCACTGACTCACTGTGAACACCTAGCATCCAGTCACCTTTGGAGCTGACTTGTCACATTTTCATTGGCCGAGAAAAAACCATGGGGCTCCAGTAAGTTATTGACAGCTGTACCTGCCAGGTCATCTCCATCTGTGACTTGACTCACCTCTGGGGCCCACCTTTTAGCCTTTAATCTTGACCTGTTGACTGTTGTGACTTGTGCCACGTGTCGCCATTTTACTCGATGTCAACAACCAGTTGGACCATCTATGTGGCATGCCATGTGGTTTTTGCAACTTCTCCTAGCAAAATAACATGAGCCATGGATCCATCCACGAGATGCGTACTAGTTACTGGGCCGGACAACTTTAGGAGAAAAACATACGAGGCATAAATTTTTTGATTAATTAAGATAACCGCCTAGGCAAACAACAAGGGGGGACACTTCCTACGACCCCACGACCCATTACTTAAGTGAATAAAGTAACGAAAGATTAGAAAACAGAGGGTTTAAAAGAAACACAAGAGGATCTATAATAAAAAACACTTAAACCCTTGAGGTCTAGAACAAAGATGAAGCATTTGAAACTGCACCCTATTCAAAATTCAACAAACCATAGCCAATCATGGGAAAAGAAAAGCCCATTTTAAATCAGTGATAACAAAATCTATGGGAGAGATTCAATCCAATCCCATGTTGACAAATGTTACCTTGAGAGGGCTTTAGGGGATGGTAAACAAGCATTAGATGCTAATCAAGCAATCAGGGATAACTTCAAGGAGTGACATCATTGGATAATGTCATTAACTAGGGAGGCATGCTATTACCCAAGAGGTAAACTCTTGCGCAACATGGGAAAATTGTTAAAGGGACAACTATCATGGCTAAGGGTTGTGGGCTTGTAAGAAGCATTAAATTCCTTAGAAGAAATTGGAGGCTAACTTTGCCAAAGAGGAAAACCACTAGTGGTTTATGTAAGAGCCTTACATGTTTGGAAGACTAAACAAGTTAACTTGTTGAAATAGATAAAGTCTTAAATGTATTTTGAAGACTTTCTTCCAAATTTGGAGAAGTGACTCCCCCAATTTTAGGGATGGGACATGATTAGGAGAATAGGACATGATTAGGATAGGATTACAAGGCTTCTAGAAGAATGATTAGGGAATGTAGGATTTTGCAAGTGGGTGAGGGAAGATAGGTAATTTTGGTAAGTTAAATGATTTAATTTAACCAAAAAGGGGATGCAACTTGGATTTGTAGGATTTTGCAAGTGGGGGGATTTTTAAATAAATTTTGATTTATTTAAATGCAAAAGGGATTTTAATTAAATGTGAATTTAATCAAAAAGGGGAAAAGGGGATTCTAATTAAATAAATAAGATTTATTCAATTAAATGGCTAAGGGTACTTAATCAAACCTTAGTTTAATTAATACGTTAGGCTAGTGGAAATGGATTTAATCAAATATTTAATTTGATTAATAGGCTAATTAGAAGAATAGGGATATTAATTAAATCTTAATTTAATTAATCGAAAGAATTAGGGATATTTAAATGAATAAAATTCACTTAATTCATTGTGCAAGTTTTAGGTGTCTACACTATCATAATATAGTCAACAAAGGAGATGTCTAAATGAAGACTATTGAGAATTCACAATGATAGAGGTCATGTCCTTGGAGAAATCACAAAAGAGTAATACCGTAAGGCACACATTCACTAAATATCACTGTTAAAAAAGAGATTGCAAAATGAAGAAATAAGAGAATATTGAGCAGCAAAAGGAAGACTATGACACTCAAAGACAGTCAAATGGAGTATTAATGACGTCAAATATATGATTAAAAGAAAATACCTTTGTCATAAGGTCTAATGAAAAAAACAAATACAGTGAATAGAAAGAACTCTCAAATGAATGGTATAAGACTGCTACAGGCAGAAGTTGCAGGTCAATGAAGTAGACAGTGATATTTGGCAAATAGATAGATACATGTAGGGTGACACCCTTACATTCTCTAATAATATCAATCTTCATATAATCACCAGCATTCATAGTGCAGTAATGATCCATGATGGAGATCATGTAATGCCATTTTGAGGAAATAATAATAGTAATCAAGGTTTTATGCAATAAGATTACAAAGGCTAGTTATATGTAGCAACCATCAATATCAAACCTCAATCCACTATCAAAATAGTAAGATAAATTCTCAGTGAGTCAAAAAGAAATCCATTAAGACTTCATGAGCCCAATACAAGATTTTGTCTTGAATAATAAACCTAGAACCTATGGTGAGTCATCCAAAAGGTTAAGGATAGAGTTTAAGTGATGAAAGATAGTGACTGTGATTATAATGTAAGGTTGCAACCCATGAAGGAAAATCATAGAGGTATGAAGTAATAATTTTATAGTCCCAAGGAGACCTGTAGAAGTCCAAAAGGGATAAATGTAGTAGTCATAAACCAAAGAAACATAGCTCATAACTCTTTTCATGCAAGCTAAGATTATGAAAGCCTACAAAGGTTTCAAAGGAGCTTAGACTTCAATTAGTTACACCAACCCTTTTCATACATTCTTTATTAAAGATTGATGTAAATCTTAAGTGCAGTTTGAAGTTGGGCTAGAAAAGCAAATGGTGGATTCAAAATCATGCTATAGTTAGAGGTCTAAAAAAGGAGGAATTCGAATTAGTTTTCTAGTTGTTTGCAATAGTTAGGACTCAATTAGACTTCCCCATCGATCATACATGAGTCAATATCTCTTTTCCAATAGTCTACCTTCATTTTCACTCAGTTTTGGGTCCCTTTTTGCATGGATTTAGATCAGATTCGACCCTAAGAACATATCATGCAAGCTTGATGGAGATTCCAAGGGAAAGACAAGTAGTTCAAGTTCACCATCAATTGAAGAGATGCAGTTCAAATTTTGGTCTCTTCTCTTAGTAAAATCATGGAGCTCATTTGGCATATATATTTATACCTTCTCTTATTTTCTTCTCAGTTCTTTCTTTTCTTGCATACTTAGTAGAAAGAAGGGTTGTAGCTCATTTTATATACAAGCATTGTAATGAATTTTTTGATCAATTGATGAATAAAGAATAGTAGATTGTTCTCATTTTCTTGTTTCCAACATTGTAACATTTATGATTTTGATGAGAATATTGTGATTTATTGTTAAATGCTTTATTGTTGTCTCATAGTGTTTTCTAGGACAAGAAAATTTCATTGTAGATTCAGGTTGTGTGTTTATTTGTTTTTCAGAAGATTGAATTTTGTGAAAATATTTCCTTCAAACAAAATTCTGGAAACTTTGAATTCTTCACATGAAATATTTATGACTTTCTTGATATATGATTTGCAATCAAGTTTTAGCTCTTTAACAACTAATATTTCATTTGGACAACAACTAGTATCAAATCTATTGGTGCATCACCTCTGATTAGCAGTAGGATTTCATTATTTAGCAAGTTTCTCTCCCTTTTCTTAGTGAAGTTTGTTTTTCTAGGAGGTTTCACCAGAGAACCAACTGACTCTAGAGGTTGATTTCCACCATAGGCAACCCACAAGCCTGTAAATCTTCCAATGTTTCATAAGATTCATGAGCTTTCAACTTGAGTATTTAGGTGCAATCTTGGTGACAACAGTTTTTGGCATGCCCGGTGGGACTGTTGAACTATTTTCAGTTCATAGAAGACCACCTTGGTTGTTATTTTGGTGTGAACAACAGTAAGTCCAACCTTCAGAGGCAATAAATTTCATACCTAGTGACTCATATTTCTTGGTTTCGAGTAGAACTAGTGAATTGTAGCTTATGAGAAAGATATAAACAAGGCAAAGTAAGGAGCATGTTGAACATTATCATCTATCACCACCAAAGAGGAAGAGTAAGGCAACAAAGAAAGAAGAAAATCCAACAAATTCATCAAATCAACCAATTCAAGTGTTGCCTATTCCTCCCATTGTTCAGCCTTTAGATACAACTTACAATAATCCTTTGTTTTCAAGCTCTTTAGCTCAAGTACCTTTAAACCCACATATTATTCCAATGGCTCAATCAAGAGTTTATCATTTTGTGTCTTTCAATCAAGGCATCCCCTTGAACCTTACACATCATGATGATATTCCTGTAGTAGCACTAAAAAGCCTACCTTTCTTCATAGGAGAAGAACAAACCACACCATTGAGCATATAAGGGACATAGCTTCATTATGTGGAGTTCATCATATCACACAAGAGCATGTTCTAATCAGACTTCTAGTTGCATCATTTAAAGGCAAAACATTTTAGTGGTTCAAAGGGTTACCTGTAAACTCTGTTGCTACCTAGAATGAGCTAGATGATAGGTTGAACTCACATTTTGAAGACATAGGTTGAACTCACATTTTGAAGACAAATCTGATCATTTGTCACTATTAGAGAAGCTGAGCACCATAAGGAGATCTCCTCAAGAGAAAATGACTGATTTCAACTTTCATATTTAGAAGACTTGGAACAAAATCCTTTTCATGGTAAGGCCTACTCTTGCACATGCATTTTTATCTTATCTTAAGGCCCTTACTAGTGACATTTCAGTTATGATTCATTCTATGGATTCAAATACTCTCCCAAATGCATTTGATGTTGCTATTAGAGAAGAGAACTGTCTAATTCAAGCTAGTAAAATATCTCCTTGGCCTCCCATGCCTATTTTTCTAGAAATGCATCATATTGTACCTCTTTTAGAGCCTCCTCTAGTTGTTTTCCCACCTTTACCAACACTGAATTATCAAGTTGCAGCCCAAGCAAATATTGTTACACTCCCAAATCAAGAGTTTCAGGAGTTCAAAAATGAGATGAAGATCATGTTATAAGGTTTTGGGAACAAAATGACCAATATTGAAAAGAAGGTAGCCCAAAACACTAAGTCTAATCAAGCCCCTTATTAGAATAACCAACAAAGGCCTCCTTATCAAGCTGACCCCCAAGGTCAAACAAGGAATTATAATGCAAGGTCAAACCTCCCCTATAATCTAAACACTACTAGAACATCTAGGGATATTGTCCCAACTTAGAACAACATGGCATTAGATTATGATTGGTGTGATCCTTGCAACCACTTTTTAGTACATCCTGATTTTTGCTAAAATCATACATTTTTTAGAAAATATAATGATTTAAGCTTTAAGAGGTCCCATTTGAAGTAATTAATTGAAGAGAGTTAGATCAAAGGCTCTTAGATCAAAATTTCTTGGATAGAACCTCTCTACTTCTACATCATACTTGCAATGAAGTCTTCTTTGCATCTATCAAATGCCAATAAAAAACCAATTTTACATTAGCTTTTGGGGGATCAAATGAATTCATTTAGAAGTTTTGTTTTTTTAAGTATTTAGCCCTTATTATAAGCTTTCCAAATAGTATAATTTTTAATATATTTAATTTCATTAATATACTTTTATTTTATTTCTTATGAATGTAGGGTGTTCACCATGTTGGCCATTTGGTGGAATTGATTAAGTGTTGCATTGATGTTTTGTCATTGATGCCAACACTAGCTATTTGGATGCTTTACTGACACCCTTCTGGTCCTGGTAAGTTGAGTGGTTTATGGTTAATTTGGATCTGGCATGATCTGGTAGGCTCTAGTATAGTTTGATGATGGAATTGACTTGTTCATGATACTTATACTCATATTTGGTTAGTTGGTTTTGGTCTGGTGATTGGATGCTATCCATCTTGCTTATAATATTGGTTTCTGGTTTCGATGAGGGTTTCACCAACAAAATTTTTGATGGAGATCTTTGATGAGTTGCATAAGTGGTGTTGGTGCAACTTCTAGTGGAGTTTCAAGATGTTTTTGGTGATCATGTTCGAGACTTGGTGGATGGAGATCATTATTGAAGCGCATGGACCTATACTTGGTCCCGGTTGATCTAGGTTATTGATCGACTTTAATGTAATGTGTGGATAGTACCTATTGATGTATTTACATGATGTCTTATGTGTTGGTATTATTTGTTTTATCTAAGGCCGACATGGTTTGTAATTATGTAATTGGCTTATTATTTGGTGGTTGATCTGATTGTTTATGGTCGAGAGTTTTGTATAAATAGATGTAAGATCTCATTGTAGATCATCATGGTTAATGTAAGAGGTCATGGTCAAGGAATGTAATGTGCGAATAATGTAATATCATTCAGGCAGAGGAGTTGGTCAATCATTGGAGATCAAATTGGGTTTATGTAAGAGCATTTAGTCCTCTAGTATTGAGCATAACCAAAATTGTACTCAGGCATAGGAGATGTTATCTTTTGCAGTTCAACTCTTCTCCAGATTATAGTCTAGATTTATATGTAGTTAGTGTGGCTCCTTTTGTGATGAACAATGTGCTCTAGACTATTGGCATTCCTACAAGTGTAGGCCCCTCAATTTTAATTCGCATACTTACTGCAAGAGTATTATCTAACTGTGGGTAGGCTTCCCACTGTGTTTATTCCCTTTACTGGGTTTTCCACATACAAATCTTGGTGTTATGTGGATGGATTTTATTCTATGATTATTGTTTATGCTTAATTGGTTTATCTACTATTCTGGTATTAAATTTTAAATTGCTCATGGTTCCTATAATCTAAGACAACTAATTCATGCCCCCCCCCTTTTAGTTGTCTTCTAGTTATCTAAACTATCTAACAATTGGTATCAGAGCTTTGGTCCTCTCTGTAGAAAGCTTAACTGCTTGAGGAAGATCCTATGGTGACTAACAGTTCAAGTTCATCCAGTTCTTCTGGAGCTATCTTTTGAAGGGATATTCTAAGGCTTGATGGAAAAAATTACACAGTATGGAAGATTCAAATGGAGATTCATCTGAGATGTCTTGGCAAGGAGATTTGGGAGATCACACAAAATGGTGTCACGCCCTATAATATAGGATCTAGAAATCCTCCTCTAATAAACTTGGACAAGGAGAGCTTGAGAATTATTATAGAGCAAGAGAAGCCCTCTTGTGTGCACTTTTTGATCAGCAAATAATGGGATTAACTGACAAATCATCAGGAAAGGTTATATGGAATAAGTTGGAGACTCTTAATGAAGGTGACCCTATAGTGAAGATTGCTAAACTTGATGGTTACCGGGTGAGATATGAAAAATTGAAGATGGAAGAAGATGAAAGGATAACTACATTCATGGAAAGGGTAAACAAGATTGTTATGAGAATTCAATGTTGTGGTGGAACTCTAAGTGAAGATGAAATTGTTTCTAAAGTCCTGAGAGCCCTACCACCGGCTTACAAAATGAAGGTTATTGCTATTAATGAATTGAGAACAATGGCAAATACATCTGTCAATAGAGATACTTTGGTTGGTAAACTATCTACTTTTGAGCTTGAGGAATTTGGACCTTCTGGAGTTGTGAAGATTGAACCTTCTTTTCATGCATCTACATCTACAACCGGTAAGCAAGACTGGAAAACTTTATATGCAAAGAAGTTTGAAGATATGAAGAGAGAAGATGATGAGTTTGAGAAACTTGAAGCACTATTTTCTAGAAGAGTACCCAAAGGACCAGTAGGAAGTAAGTATGAAGGAAAATCACCTTTTAAATGTTTTGCATGTAATGAGATTGGTCATTTTGCATCTAGATGTCCTGAAAGGAATTTAAGATTTGAAGAAAGAGTTAAAAGATTTGTTGGCACTCATAAAATTTGAGTCAATTTGATAGGCCTATTTTAAATTATGCTCTGCACTTTCAAATGGCACTTGATGAATCAACTTGAATCACCTAGTTTAAGGGCATAAAAATAGAGCTAGGAATCCTCCCCTCGTGTGCCTGTGAAACATGGGAAGTTAAAGAAGCTTTTAGCAAATGCAATCGGCCTGTGTAAAGAATTTTTACTTGGGCGCCAAAGAAGGTTTTAAAAGGCTAGAGAAACTTCCAAGTTAATGTCGCTAGGCATAAACATTTATCCCACATTTGTTATGGGAAGGAAATATTTGTATTTAAATACAAAGCCGCACACTTCTATAGTGTCAAAGCTTAAGGGATTTTGGAAAAAAGGTGGCTCGTGCCCCAGTGCACCCCACATGCATGCACATCTCAAGGTGTCCAAATTTTGGGACAGGCTAGCGAGAAGAGGCTAAGGGTCATGCAAATCGAGAAGATCCAATGGTAGATCCAAGGAAGATCAATGGTGGAGTAAAATTTTGGGACTATCAATGACTATTGTTGTACCGCGATTATGAAGTGCCCAAAATGAATACCCTCATGATGTGGTGACCAAATGGTGGGACCCAGCAGGTTGGCAATGAAGAAGCTAAAGGGACGAGTAGGTTGGAGGTGATCAAACGATGATCGTAGTGATCCAAAGGTGGTTGCTAAGTCGTGATGGGAAACTTCTTGTTGGAGTATCCATCATGACTTGGCAACAAGGCAGGCCCAGATTATGGTGGGTCCCATGGAGGTGAGGCAATGATCCAATGGTGGATGAAGTGGCCGTCACATGGCATAATAGGTGGTGGTCAGCTAGATGTGTAGACAAATCAGGAAGTGACACGTGGCATAAGGGAGTAGGCTAAAGTGATTAAAGGGTGAGCAAGTCTGAGGAAGATCGATGGCAGTCACTGATCCATAGTCTGAAATAGCTCGATGAATAACCATTGCGGCTCAATGAAAAAGAAGTGGAAGGTCTAGCCTAGAGAGATGTGGTAGTTAAGGTGATGTGCAACTGAATCCAAAGGCAAATCAAAGGTTGACATGTGGCAGGCTTGATAGAAGGGGTGAGCGGAAAAAATCACTTTGAGACCTTGTGACTTAAACCCAGTCTCCAGCTCACTATCATAAAATGGTAACACCAAAAAAACTAGAGACCTCGCGAACAAGAAGATCTGAAGAAGATCCAACTGTGGTCGATAGGTCATGATGGGAAACTGCTTGTTAGACTTACCTTCCAGACCCAACGATAAAGGTGAGCTTCATTCCGATGGTGAATCCTGGTCGTGCTGAGGTGGTAAGATAGGGACCCTAGAGCCAATTAGGGGGTACCACATGGCAGAGCGCAGAAGGAGGATCAAGGCAAAGGTCAAAATTAAATATATAGTCTCGGCTATAGTGCAGAAAATTAAAAGATTTAAATGATTGTTGTGCCTGATTGATCTGCAAGAGAAATTAATAACTAACGTGCAGAGAGATTGATGGTTGAGGGGTTATTGTTTACCTGAATATACAAGTATTATATATCATTCGAAATCTCTTGATCTGATGAGTTTGTTTCTATAGTTAGCTACTACATATGTCAAGTATCTCAAGACAAGTTGCCTTGAGATTTTAGAAACTTTTTGAGTTTGTCAGAGAAGATTTTTTGTAGGTCAAGTGTGTGAGCAGTTAATGCAAAAAGATTTGGGATAGTGGTCATTGTTAGAGATGAAATCCAAAATTTTTCTCTCTTCCTTCTTATTCGAAGGTCTTCTAATTTTTGAAGGGTTTTAGAATTTTTGTGAGCAGAGCTCCATATTTTGTGTTTCTAGCTCTAAGTTTTCCTTCCAGAGTTTGTATAGTCTAATGTCTTCTTTCAAGTAATGGAGTATATCTTCTTGTTGTAGGTGTTTCTAGTTGCAGGTTTATATGTATGTAAGGCATGCATAAATTCACACAAACTTGTCTCTAGATATATATTTCTTTGTTACAAATTAAATCCTCAAGGAGGCTGGAATTTGTCATCTCAAGAATATTGTTGCGATTGTTTGTGGGTATTCTTCAAGGAAGAATTTAAACTCTGTAATCAATCATAAATAATGGGATATTTATTTTAGATCTTATGATTTTGTGAATGAGCTGAGTAATGCATTTATGCAAGGCATTAATGTAGGAATATTTAATGATGAAGATGGATTTGCGGTAGAGGTTTTTCATTTGCAGCTTGATGCATGACTCCATGCCCTTGGATAAGGCACTGGTCTTGCAGATTCTGGGGATTCTCAAAGATTTTTAATTATTAAATATCCATTTACTTTTATCTTTGTAGTTTAGTTAGTTCCACCTATCTCATGCTTCAACTTAGTTGAGATGTCAATGTAAATCTAGCCCATCTACAGTAACCTCCTAGTTGTTTAAGCCTTATGAGATCTATCTGCTATTATTAATTCTATCATATGTGTGTACCCAATCTGAGTCAATGAATCAAAGGTACACCCACCTAGGTTTTGTAGAGCCTAAAGAGTAGAAGGATTCATATCGGTGTTACGTTGTCCAAGTCTTGAAGTTCTTCATTGTATGAAGTTGGCTATTTCAAAGATAGATTGCAGGTGAACTTGGTTTGCTCATTTTTTAGAACAACAAAAATGGGGACTCCATTGGAGAGAATGATGTAAAAAATTTTGTCAAGACAAACCCATAAGTCTAGACAAAGTCATTTGGGGAAGAGTCTTAGAAGTTTACACATCTAAAAGTTATTTTCAGATTTGAAAGTGTGTATCCTGGAAATTTTTGTTGCTGAGAAATTAAAAAAAAAAAAAAATGTGTCTCTACTGTGTGAGACCCAGAAATCTGAAAGTGTTTCAGAGTGAAGATCAGTGGTTGAAATTTTATTACTCTTCAGGGAGGTGGTGACTTTGTAAGAATGAACCTGAGATTTGGAGGTGCTCTTCAAATTTTCAGTCAGAGGTGAAGTGGACAGCAACAACAAATTTACTCGAGGTATTCCTCATTGTTGAGATAATTATTTGTTCCTTATAAGGTGAAATGGTCCCATTGAAAGGAAAAGAAATCTGCACTTTACGTACTTCATGTTTTAAAAGATTTTTAGTTAGAAATATTGTGAGAAGTATGTTTGGTTATCAAGTTAGTGACTGCATATGTTTTGGAAAGAGAGCGTAAAATAGTAAGATGCGTTATCCAAATAATGGTTCAATAGATTTTTCAAATTTGATGGATCTAGATATGGTTCCTAGATCTGAAAACCCTTTGTCAAATTTGAAAGAAATTGATAGGGAGATTGAAATATATCTTCAAAAGATCTAAGAAAAATTCATCTTGTTTTTAAGAAGGAAGGTAGGGAGCAGAAAGGAAGAATCATCATATTTATTTTATGAAAGATTTAGTGATACATTAAATGAGCTTCCAGTTGATGTTAGACCCCATGAGTCTATTTGGATTCAATTATTCTTAGAGCTTGATGAGCCTGACTCAGTCAATTGGTCTTCAACCTTGAGGGAAGAAAGTGTTGCATGTATTAAAGAATGGATAGATGAGATTGAAATGACTAAATCTAAAAATAAACATAGTATTGAGTATAGTGATGGAGATGAATCCGTGAGTGGATATACCTCTTATGATGCTGAAGGTGACTCTTAATCTCAACATGACAGTGTAGATGTGTATTCAGAGCAAGAAGAAAATTGTGATAACATAAGTTGTTGTTCAAATAATCATGAGTCTATTGAGTTTCAGATTTGAATAATATAGATCATATTGTTATTAGTTTCAGTCCACAAAGTGTTTGCAACCAAGGTTATGAAACAATGTTGCAACATATAGCAACACTTTATGAGAAACATGATAAAGGTTATGATGCAGATGCAAATTGTTGTAATGACAAAATAAATGTGCAAAAAGACATGAGCACAAATGATTTAATGCATGCATTAGATTGGGATAATATTCACAGCACAAAAGGTAAAGCCAAGGAAAATGAAAATGAAGGAGAAGGTTCACTAAGTAGTGAACAAATCTCATAATTCTTAGTTGTTGATCTTCAGAGGTATACATCCAAAAGTGTCTCCAATCTCTCATACCCAACTAGTACACATTTTGATACTGATAATATTTTTGAGGGTGTGAAGTATGATACATATGCTATTGATTCTTTCCCTAGATTTGTTTTGAAAAGTAGACAAGATGAAAATGCATATAAGGTTGATAGATGTGATAATGTGGATTCATATGCTGATATGAATTCAGAATTTGATATGCATTATGCAGATTTTGCTGTAAAAAAGAATGAAAAATCTGAAGTAATTTTCTCAGATTTGCAAGTGGTAAATGAACCATTGACAAGTGATGATACATTTTCATGTTTGCAAGATGCTGATAGGAATTGTGATCAGCAAGATATTGAATTGCAGTCATTTTATAAGGAAGCATTTCTCTCTAGTTTGCAAGACAATATTAAGGATTAGTTTTTTCCCTTTTGTTCAAACTAGCAATCAACTTGTGCCTGATGTTCCCAGCTTCCAGAGGGAGTTGGATTACTTTTCATTTCAGCTGGGTAAGAATTGTAAAGAGTATGATAGTTATATGTCATATAGTGATCAGCACTCTTAGCATTTCTTTGATTTCCAACTGTTTGGTGGTTAACACCATGCTGAGTATCTTTTATGTAATAAGCTCATGAGAAGTTGAAAAGTTTGTGATCAGGAAGATGACAGTGAAAGTTCCATCTTACCTTCAATTCATGGAAGTGAGAATCATGTGTTTGATAGAGGTAAGAATTAATTTCAGTTTTGATGGCCCAGGGCCATTTGTAAATAAATGGTCTTTGTATAGCTGCTTTGCTTCAGTTGTGTGGTTTTCAATAAGGAACCCCTATTTTTGAAAAGAAGAGATGTGATCTATTTTGTGTGGTCTGCTTTACCAAAGATTTTGGATTCTTGTGTTGATCTTGCAATCAACCATCCTAGTCAGAGGCACTGTTGGGACTCACAAAATTTGAGTCAATTTGAGAGGCCCATTTTAAATTCTACTCTGCACTTTCAAATGTCACTTGATGAATCAACTTGAATTTCTGGGTTTGAGGGCATGAAAAATAGAGCCAAGAATCCTCCCCTCGCATGCCTATGAAATATGGGAATTGAAAGAAGCTTTCAGCAAATGCAATTAGCCTATGTAAAGCATTTTTAATTGGGCACCAAAGAAGGTTTTAAAAGGCCAGAGAAACTTCCAAGTTAATGTCGCCAGGTATAAACATTTATCCCACATTGGTTGTGGGAAGGAAATATTTTGTATTTAAATACAAAGCCGCACACTTCTATAGTGTCAAAGCTTAAGGGCTTTTGGTAAAAGGTGGCTTGTGGCCTAGTGGAACCTGCGTGCATGCACATCTCAAGGTGTCCAAATTTTGGGATAGGCCGGCGAGAAGAGGCTAAGGTTCATGCAAATCGAGAAGATCCAATGATAGATCCGAGGAAGATCAACAATGGAGTAAAATTTTGGGTCTATCAACAACTGTCATTGTACCGCCATTGTGAAGTACCCAAATTGAATACCCTTGCGATGTGGCAACCAAATGGTGTGACCCGGTAGGCTAGCAATGAAGAAGCTAAAGGGTTGAGCAGGTTGGAGGTGATTGGACAATGATCACAGTGATCCAACGGTGGTTGCTATGTTGCAATGGGAAACTGCTCGTTGAAGTATTCATCGCGACTTGGCGACAAGGCGGGCCTAGGTTATGGTGGATCCGGAAAAGGTGAGGCACCGATCTAGTGGTAGATAAAGTGGAGGTCACATGGCAGGTTAGGTGGTGGCCAGCTAGATGCACGGACAAATCAAGAAGTGACACATGGCATACGAGAGCAGGTTAAAGTGATTATAGGGTGAGCAAGTCTGAGGAAGATCGACAGTGGTCATTGATTCATAGTCTGAAATAGCTTGATGAGTAACTATTGCGACTCAACGACAAAGAAGTGGAAGGTCTGACCTAGGGTGATGTGGTAGTTAACGTGGCACCCAGTTGAATCCAAAGGCAAATCAGAGGCTGACATGTGGCAATCCTGACAAAAGGGGTGAGCGGCAAAAACCAATTCGAGACCTAACAACTTAAACCCAATCTCCAGTTCGCTAGCATAAAATGCTAATACCCAAAAAACTAGAGACCCCACGAGTGAGAAGATTCAAAGAAAATCCAATGGTGGTCACTAGGTTGTGATGGGAAACTACTTGTTAGACTTTCCATTGCGACCCAATGATAAAGATAACCTTCATTCTGGTGGTGAGTCCAGGTCGTGCTGAGGTGGCAAGATAGGGACCTAGGAGCCAATTAGGGGGTGCCACGTGGCAGAGCACAGAAGGAGGATCAAGGAAAAGGTCAAAAATAAATATATAGTCCTAGCTATAGTGCAGAAAATTTAAAGATCTAAATGATTGTTGTGCCTGACTGATCTGCAAGAGAAATTAATGACTGACCTATAGAGAGATTGATGGTTGATGGGTTATTTTTTGCCCGAATATACAAGTATTATATATTGTTGGAAAGCTCTCGATCAAAGGAGTTTATTTTTGTAGTCAGTTGTTGCACATGTTAAGTATCTCAAAAGAAGTTGCCTCGGTATTTCAGAAACTTTTTGAGTTTGTCAGAGAAAATTTTCTGCAGGTCAAGTGTGTGAGAAGTTAATGCAAAAATATTTGGGATAGTGGTCATTATCAGAGATGAAATATGAAATTCATCTCTCTTCCTTCTTATTCGGAGGTCTTCTCATTTTTGAAGGGTTCCAAAATTTTTGTGAGTAGAGCTCCATATTCTGTGTTTCCATCTCTGAGTTTTCCTTCAAGAGTTTGTATAGTCTAATGTCTTCTTTCAAGTAATGGAGTATATCTCGTTGTTGTAGGTGTTTCTAGTTGTGGGTTTATATGTTTGTAAGGCATGCATAAATTCACACAAACTTGTCTCTAGATATATATTTCTTTGTTACAAATTAAATCCTCAAGGAGGCTGGAATTTGTCATCTCAAGGAAATGGTTGTGATTGTTTGTGGGTATTCTTCAAGGAAGAATTTAAACTTTGTAATCAATCATACATAATGGAATATTTCTTTTAGATCTGATGATTTTGTGAATGAGCAGAGTAATGCATTAATGCAGGAATATTTAATGATGAAGATAGATTTGCAATAGAGGTTTTTTTGTTTGCAGTTTGATGTATGACTCCATTCCCCTGGATAAGGCACTGGTCTTACAGATTTTGGGGATTCTCAGATATTTTTAATGATTAATGTTAGAATATTTAATCTTTACTTGGCTTAGGTTCATTTGTATTTAGTTTAGGATATTCCTTTGGAATTCCTACATGTAATTTGTCCTATAAGTACATGTGTGAGGACAAGTAATTTATTTTATTTTCCTTTATTAAGGAATATTAGATTTCCTCCGTAAGATGATATAGACACATGGCACACACATTTTATGAATGGTGGCATTCATAGATTTTGGGAGTTACTTTTTAACTCCTCTCCTCATCTCTATTTAAGAGATGTCTCCTCTCTCATTTCTACTTAATGACAATATTGTAAAGAGCTTCTTGCTCTCTCTCTCTCCCTCTCTCATTTTAGGCATTGCCTCATTCATAATATCACAAGGGGTTTTTCTTTGCTTTTCCCCTTTCAAAAGTTCTTGTGCCTCCTTCTTCACATTTGGGTGATTGCTCCAAGGTTTTTTGCATTTCTCTTGGTAACATTTACTTTATTAAAAAACTTACTTGGATTTTATTATTCTTTCCTTGCTCTTGTATTTCCTTTCATGGTATCAGAGTAGGTTTCTAATCCTTGTTTCAAGTTGAGATTGATGAAGGTTGCCATTCTATGGAGTTCACCTTATTGGAGGCATTCTTGAGAGGAGAAGTTATTTTTCTAATATTTTCTATTATGCAGGTTTTAGTTTCAGATTTTAAAATTTTTTTTCAAACTTGTTAACAAATTTGCCTGTAGGTTCAATCTTCTTAGATTCTATTTTTTTTAAATAAGCTTTGGATGGCTTGCTGCCAAAGTTTCTTCTTTCTAGTTTAAAGTTGTGGCTTTGGAAGGCTTGCCGCCAAAGTTTCTTCTTTCTGGTTTTAAGTTGTGTTTTTGGAAGGCTTGCCACTAAAACTCCATTTCTAACCTCTTTTCTTGCATTCTATAATTTATATTTATCAGTTTGGAGGGTTTGCCGCCAAAATATTTTGCATTATTCAGTTGCTTCTTTGTTTATTTGGAGATTCTAACATTTTATTCCACTTGCAGATTATTACTGGTTTATTTTTCTTTTCTATCTATTTCTGTTTGATTCAAAGATATATTTTAGTTTGTTTTTTTTTGTTTTTTTTCTCTCTAGCATTTCCTGCAGATTATTAGATGTATTTTATAACAGTTTCTGTTTGATTTAGAGATATATTTTAGTTTTTTTTCTCTAACATTTCCTGCAGATTATTAGATGTATTTTCTAATAGTTTTTGTTTGCAAATTACAAAAAACAAACTATTTATGTTTCTTTGCTGTAGTAATTTTGTTTTTTATATTATTTCAATCTTTTGTTAAAACTTTCATCTTTTTGTTTAAATCTGTTTGAAATAATCCTGTTAAATCTAAATTTATTTCTTTTTAAATCTGAATCTATCTATTTCATTTACTTCAAACTCTGTGTTTTCTAACTACTTCTTGTGCAGACTTTAATGACAAAGATCTCTAGTTTCAATTTCAGAATCAATTTTATTAGATCTCTGTTATTACCTTCCCTTAGTCTGCAGCAAAAAAATAAAAAAATCAGATTTAAAAATATATTCTCTTCTACCTGCTTCATGTAACGTCTCTGCATGTTCTTGATATATATCATCATTTAGTCTATGTAGATTCTCTATTTGTCACATTTTCTCTCTGATTTTACTATTATTACCTGCCCTCAATCTGCATTTTATTTTGTTCTGGTTTTCCTGCAATCTGTGTTTTAATGCCTTTACCCTTTATCATTTCATTGCTTATGTTTAATTCCTTTCTCTAAAAGTATCGTTTACTGCTCTTTTATAAAACTTTAAACTTCATTTTCTTAATCTCACGTATAAAATTAAGTTTAAAAAAAAAAAAAAGTTTTAAGTTTATTTAAAAGGCTAAAAAAAAAGTTATACACTTTTTAATATGAAAAGTTTATACCTTTTTTTAATTTAAAATAACAAATTTAATTAATATATATATAAAGTTTTTTAATATAATTTTTTTTATTAATAAAGACTTAAAGCTTTTTTTAATAATTATTATTGAATTTTTTTTTAAATTGCTATTTTAAAAACTTATTATTGAAATTTAGTTCAATTTTTAATCAAGGAGGTTATTTTATTTATTTTTTCATTTTAATCCAAGAGGGCATTTTTTTTCAATATTAATCATAATTTTTTCATTGTTTTGTTATCATGCCTACATTAATTCCAGAAATTAAATTAAATAATTCCAATTATCATTCATGGAAAACACATATTTCTTTCATTTTTCATTTCAAGCACCTTTTGGATGTTGCAATTGATAAAACCTTTGAGCCCACTACAACTGCTCCTCAAGCCGACCAAGAAAGATGGAAGGCTCAAAATGAGGAAGCACTTGATTTAATTGGTATTTCAATGGTTCTTGATTTGTATGTTCTAATTGGAAATTGTACAAAAGCATATGAAGCTTGGGAAATTTTAAAAACAACTTATGATAGCTCAAATGAATCTCAAAAAATTCAGCTTCAAGATCAACTTGAAGATCTAAGGTATATGGATTTTAAAACTATGGATGAATTATTATTAAAGTTTGATTCTGTTAATAGTCAATTAACTGGTTTAGGAGCTACTCTAGCTGATTTACGTTTAATTCATCTTATTCTTAAAAAATGTCTTCCTCATCAATTTTAGCAATTTATTACGAATATTCATGCTCAACTTGCTATTCCTAGCTTAGCTACTCAATTAACTTATGATATTTTTCATAATCTATTACGTCAAGAGGAAGCTAAATTAATTCAATTTGGTACTCTTAAAAGTAGTGAACATGTTTTATGTCTAAAAATCACAATCATAATAATCATAATCATAATCATAATAATAATCACAAATCTTCTAATTATCAATCTCATTCTAAATCCTATCATAACAATTCTCATAATAATAATCATAATAATACGTACAATAATCAAAGGAATAATTCTCAAACAAGACCCCATTGCACATATTGTGGGAAAGAAGGACATATTACTAATAATTGTTTTAAGAAGCAAAATGGTAAAAAGCCCATGAACCAAAATAATCAAAATAATCAACAACATAAACTTCATTATAAGAAAGGTAATAATAATGGTAATTCATCTCGTCATGCATTTACTTGTACTTATAATGTTTCTCAGCCACTTGAGTGGATTATTGATTCTGGTGCATCTCAACATGTTACTTCTCATAAAGAATGTTTTGAATCTTTGCATCCTGATAATTCTAATATTCTTGTTCAATTAGCTAATAATCATAGTTGCAAAGTTGAAGCTATTGGTGATGTGAATGTTCCTAATGGGAAATTACATGATGTTCTTTATGTTCCTGAATTAAAATCAAATTTGATTTTAGTTCCTAAACTTTGTCAAGATTATAAGATTAACTTTTATAGGGGCATATGTTATATCATTGATCCCAACACTAATCATGTTATTGCTACTGCTAAAATGGATAGTGATAACTTATTCAAGTTCTATGAATTTGCTCCTCCAAAGTATTCTTTGCTTTCTACTGTTGATTTTACTATATAGCATGAAAGACTTGGCCATCTCAGTTTTGATTATATTTCATTGATGCAAAAAGAAAATATGGTTGATGGATTGCCTAGCATTGTTCCTTCTCAAATTGTTTGCAATGGTTGCATGAGTGGTAAGATGCATAGGGAACCCTTTCCTCATGGTCAATCTTGGAGGGCATATACTAAATTGCATCTAGTTCATAGTGATCTCTTGGGTCCCATGGAGAATCCCTCCATCCAAGGTTCAAGGTATGCACTTACCTTTGTTGATGATTTTTCAAGGAGAACATGGATATATTTCCTTCATAGTAAGGATCAAGTGCTTGATGTGTTTACTGAATTTCATTTGTTTGTAGAAAGGCAATCTGGCTCTAAAATTAAGATTCTTCGTACTAACAATGGAAGAGAATATGTCAATAATGCATTTAATTCTTATTTGAAATCTTTTGGAATTAAACATGAGCTTACTATTCCTTATACACCACATCAAAATGGTGTGGTGGAATGGAAGCATAGGACAATTGTTGAAATGGCTAGATGTTTATTGCATGCAAAAAATATGGATTACAAGTTTTGGGCTGAAGCTATGACTTGTGCAACTTATTTAATTAATAGAACACCACCCAGAGCCTTAAAGGATAAAACTCTTGAAGAAGCTTGGTCTAGTAGAAAGCCAAATTTGCAAAATTTAAGAATTTTTGGTTCCATAACTTATGTTACAAACCTAAGGAGAAAAGAAAAAAATTAGATGCTAAATCTTCTCCTTTTATTTTTGTTGGTTATGATGAAAATACTAAAGGTTATAGAGTTTACAATCCTATTACTAACAACATAAAAGTTGCAAGAGATGTTTGTATTGCAGAAAAAGGCATTCATGATTGTTGTAAAGTGGAGGATGATGAACTTGCTCAAAGAAAAGTTGTGCTTGTGGAGGACCAACCTCCTTCTCTTAACCCTACTCCTAATGCATCTCTTTCTATTCCTACCAGTGATAGTGATGATGATAACAATAACTCTACTCCTCATGACTCTTCTTCTAGTGATGAATCCATTACTTCTAAAAGAAGACCTAAATGGTTTAAATCTTTAATTCAAGATAGTGATGAATACTTAGCTAGAATGGATAGACTTCAATCTAGAAGAGTTAATTATTGTAATTATGCTTTAATGACTACTATTATGAATTCTAATGATCCTAAAACATTTGATCAAGCTAAAAATCAACCACATTGGCAAAAAGCAATGAAGGAAGAATATGATACTCTAATTTCTAACCAAACTTGGGATTTAGTTCCCTTGCCTCATGGTAAAAATCTTGTTTCTTGCAAGTGGCTTTATAAAACCAAATTGAATGCTAATAATCAAGTTAGTAAATATGAAGCTAGATTAGTTGCTAGAGGTTTTCTCAAATTGAAGGCTTAGATTATACTGAAACTTTTGCTCCTATTGCTAAAATGCCTACAATTAAACTTGTGCTTGCTTTAGCTTCTAGAATGAATTGGCCTATTCACCAAACAGATGTTAAAAGTGCTTTTCTTAATGGTGATTTACATGAGGAAATTTATATGTCTCAGCCTCCTGGTTTTATTAAAGAAGGTAATGCACACTTAGTTTGTAAATTAAAGAAATCAATTTATGGATTAAAGCAATCTCCTAGGGAGTGGTATTCAAAGATTAATGCATTCTTTCTTTCTCAAGGTTTTATTAGAAGTAAAAATGATCCTAACTTGTATATTAAACATAGTGAAGATGATATTATCATTATTATCTTGTATGTAGATGATTTGATTCTTACTTCAAGTTCCAATACTTTGATTTCAGATATTAAGTTTCAACTTAATCAAAAATTTCAAATGACCGATTTAGGTCTTTTACATTATTTCTTAGGAATGCAAATTTGGCAAACCTCTAAAGGAACTTTCTTATCTCAAAGTAAATATGCTCAAGATCTCATAGATAAGTTTAAAATGAATGATGATCACCATGTTTCAATTCCTATTGAATTAGGCACTAAGTTAATGCTTGATATGCAAACTCCTCTTATTGATCCTACTTTGTATAGACAATTAGTTGGAAGTTTGAATTATTTAACTCTTACTAGGCCAGATATTGCTTGTAGTGTTGGTTTGGTTTCAAGATTCATGTCTAAACCTCAACAAAAAAACTTTAAAGTTGCTAAAAGAATTTTAAGATATATTAAAGGAACTATTAATGTAAGTTTGTTTTAAGATGCAAATTCTGATTTTACTTTAAAAGGTTTTACTGATTCCGATCTAGGTGGAGATCCCAATGATGGGAAATCTACTTGTGGTTATTATTTTTTTGTTGGTTCAGGAGCAATTTCTTGGAATAGTAAAAAGCAACAATCTACCTCTCTTGGATCCACTGAAGCTAAGTTCAAAGGATGCACTAATGCTTCCAAAGAAGTCTTGTGGCTTAGAAGAATACTTGAAGATTTGGGTCTACCTCAACACGAACCAACTCAATTGTATTGTGACAACCAAAGTGCCATTGCCTTGGCTAAAAATCCAGTTTTCCATGCAAGGACAAAACACATTTCTCTCCATCACCACTTTATTAGAGAACAAATTGAAGACAAGCAAGTTACACTCCTCTATTGCAAGGGAGAAGACCAAGTTGCAAATATTTTGACCAAGCCACTTTGTAAAGAAAAGTTCCAATTTCATTGTAAAAATCTTGGATTGCAACCCATTGAAGGGTTTGATGTAAACTCACCAAGTAAAGCTTAAGGGGGGTGTTAGAATATTTAATCTTTACTTGGCTTAGGTTTATTTGTATTTAGTTTAGGATATTCCTTTGGAATTCATACATGTAATTTGTCCTCTAGTACATGTGTGAGGACAAGTAATTTATTTTATTTTCCTTTATCAAGGAATATTAGATTTCCTCCATAAGAGGATGTGGACACATGGCACACACATTTTATGAATGGTGGCATTCATAGATTTTGGGAGTTACTTTGTAACTCTTCTCCTCATCTCTATTTAAGAGATGTCTCCTCTCTCATTTCCACTTAATGACAATATTGTAAAGAGCCTCTCTCTCTCTCTCTCTCATTTTAGGCATTGCCTCATTCATAATATCACAAGGGGTTTTTCTTTGCTTTTCCCCTTTCAAAAGTTCTTGTGCCTCCTTCACATTTGGGTGATTGCTCCAAGGTTTTTGGCATTTCTCTTGGTAACATTTACTTTATCAAAAAACATACTTGGATTTTATTATTCTTTCCTTGCTCTTGTATTTCCTTTCAATTAAATATCTATTTAATTTTATCTTTGTAGTTTTAGTTTGTTCCACCTATCTCATGCTTCAACTTAGTTGATATGTTAATGTAGATCTAGCCCATCTCCAGTAACCTCCTAGTTGTTTAAGCCTTATGAGATCTATCTACTTTTATTGATGCTATCATATGTGTGTACTAGGTCTGAGTCAATGTATCAAAGGTACACCCACCCAGGTTTTGCAGAGCTTGAAGAGTAGAAGGATTCATATCCTTGTTATGTTGTCCAAAACCTGAAATTCTACATTGTATGAATTTGGCTATTTCATAGATAGATTGCAGGTGAACTTGGTGTAGACACCTAAAATTAATATTTAATTAATTTAAGCCTATCAACATAATTAATTAACTTAACTATGTTATCCTTATTCCTCTAAGAATCAATTAAATCTAATTTAATTAATCTTGTCACTATAGTCCAATAATTAATTTATCAAATAAATTAATTATTCCCCTATTCTTCTAAAGTCCCCTCCAATAATTACTTCCTCTAAAACCCACTCAATTAATTAATTCTAATTAATTAACCTAGTCATGTGATTCCTACAAATCACTTTTCCTAATCCCACTCAACCTAATTAATCCTCCTTGAATCTCTCATAATTATTAGTCTCCAATTTTTAATTACCACTCATGTCACATCAACTTTGAATCTCTCAAAGAAATTCAAATTTATTTGAATCCCTCAATGCATCCTTATTTTCGAATTTTTAATTCCTCAAGTTTGAAATTCGAATTTCTCCCCCCTTTTTCCAAAGGAATTTTATATTCTTGTCTATTTTCCCAAGGCACCCTTGATCCATGCCTTCTATCCAAAAATCAATCTTGACCCTTCATAATCAAATCAATCTTGGCTCTCCATTGGCCTCCTCTAATCTATAAATTTGGAGCATATTATCCTCACAAGGGGATCCACTTCTCATGCATCCTCATGCTGCTCTATTCTCCTCTCATGCTCTTCTAAATCCTCTCTCAAATCTATCAAATTCATAATCCATCGCTCAAATCCAAAAATCCAATAATCCATCCACTTACCTTGTTGAGCACAAGGAGAGCATTCCACATCAAGCAATCAAAGGAGCACATCAAGTGGAGCATCATCAAGGGGCGCCTTCACTTCATCAAGCTCAATCTGAAGGAGAAGGTAAAATAGCAAGGTGAAATGGTCTCTTTATGTTTTTAGCATTTTCATGTTTATTTTATTATGTTTTGATCACTTTCCCTTCTAATCTATTTTCCCCTCTTCACTAGGTTTTCTCATTTTTTAGAACAACAAAAATGGTGACTCCACTGGGGAGAATGATGTAAAATTTTTTGTCAAGACAAACCCATGAGTCTAGCCAAAGTCATTTGGGGAAGAGGCTTAGAAGTTTACACATCTAAAAGTTATTTTCAGATTTGAAAGTATGTATCTTGGAAATTTTTGTTGCTGTGAAATAAAAAATATATATTTTTTGACTCTGCTGTGGGAGACCTAGAAATCTAAAAGTGTTTCAGAGTGAAGATCAATGTTGAATTTTTATTCTTCAGGGAGGTGGCGACTCTGTAAGAACGAACCTAATATTTGGAGGTTCTCTTCAAATTTTCACTCAGAAGTGAAGTGGACAACAACAACAAATTTACTCCTGGTATTCCTCATTGTTGAGATAATTATTTATTCCTTATAAGGTGAAATGGTCACCATTGAAAGGAAAAGAAATCTGCACTTTACATACTTCATGTTTTAAAATATTTTTACTCATAAATATTGTGAGAAGTATGTCTGGTTATAAAGTTAGTGACTGCATATGTTTTGGAAAGAGAGCGTAAAATAGTAAGATGCCTTATCCAAATAATGGTTCAATAGATTTTTCAAATTTGATGGATCTA